>NC_092509.1:39448516-40656432 GCF_047511675.1 Marmota flaviventris
TTTATTATATTTTTAATTGTTAATATATATATGTGTATGCTGGGCTTGATAACCAGTGTTTTTCCCATTGTGAATATCTATCAATGTATTTCATACTGTTTATAATATTCAAAGGTTTTTAAAACAACTGGATTAGAAAAGATTGGAATGGAAACAGAAAAACATGAATAATGCTTTTTATTCTAAATATGACCAAAATCAAAAAGGAGATGAATCAGCATTTCCTTCACTGCTTGCTCTTTATCCCCATCTGTATATAATTTAGTGGTGTTGAACTTACTTTCCTAATCATTATCTAACACCACCATATCTCCCCTAGATGTGATGGAAGACAGATCCAGTGTCCCATAATTTTCACAAATGCAGGTATTTTCTTCATTAAATGTTGACAAGATTGAATGAGGTGAATATCTAATAAAAAATAAATTGCAGAGCTTCAACTTATCACACCCTGGCTAAAACAGATTAAAGGGCCTTTGTGGTTTTGACTCATCTAAGCAATAAAACAAAAAATCTTACACAAATTAAATTGGATTCTTTGGATTTTCACAAAAGATATGATATTACCAAAAAAGTAAGAACAAATTTAGTTGTTATATGACACTCAAATTGTATATTAATGTATGTGTATCCAGGGACATGTCTGTGTACTTACCTGTGTATAAGTTACACTATAGGCAATCTGCACACATATAGTAAATATATAGTAAATATGGAATAGTTAGATGCTGTTATAGTTTAGATGTGAGGTGTCCCCCAAAAGCTCACATCTGAGACAATGCCAGAAGGTTCAGAGAAGAAATGACTGGGTTATAAAGGCCTTAACCCAATCAGTGAATTAATCACCTGATGGGATTAATTGAGTGGTAACTGAAGGCAATTGGGGTTTAGCTAGAGAAGATGGGGGCATGGGGGGCATGGCTTTAGGGTATATATTTGTATATGGCAATTATACAAATATACAAATATACTTTCTACTTTCTTATCATCATGTTAGCTGCTTCCATCTGCCACACTCTTTCACCCTAATATTCAGCCTCATCTGGAGTCCCAAGGAATGGAGCCAGACTTCTATGGACTGAGATCTCTGAAACTGTGAGCCCTCAAATAAACTTTTCTTCCTTTTTACAATTGTTCTGGTTGGGTTCTTTATTCAGAATGGTGGAAAAGCTGACTATAACAGAGCCTATTTTGTAGGCTGTGTTTGGCTACTGTACAAATCCAGAATAATATTCACAACAGAGAATGTAAACAAATAAGCTCATTGGGTAGAATCCTGAAAATGATAAATAATTTCTGAAATAAAAGGTTTACATTAACAATATCTGTTAATATTTGCTCATACCTAAACAGTCTTTGAGTGTGTTGAAATTTTATACATTTCATTGGAATTCAATGCTAGTCAATATTTGTTTATTATGATAGTGTTTTACTAAACTAATACATGATTAGGATTTTTGTTACAAAAATAAATTATCACCACACATATATATCTAATGATTCTTTCAGAGAGCCTGTTAGCCTCTACATGATTAATTTTAATATTCATTAACAAATCCTAGTAATAGTAAAGTGACAAATTTCAATTGTTATTGTTAACTGAAGAGAATTACTATACTTGTATTAGTCATGCTATGTATTTAGTATATGAATCAAGATAATTCTTGTTAGTGATAAAAATATATGGAATTATTGTTTTTAACTGATGTCTCTTGCTTTCTCAGTCTTTTAAGATATACATAACAATATCTATTTTTTAATAGTCATGAATGATACATCATTATTTTTCTTCTGGAACTTGGATTTTCTTCCTATTCCTCTCATATAGTCTTATCCTAATTTGTTACATTTATTATTTCAAAGTATTTTATTGATAGTTTCATCATAAACTGAATAAATACATGTATAAATTTCAATTTTACCTAGTGTCTAATGTGGCTCTGTGGTTAAAAAACACAAATGAAATTCACTTGGATTGAAATATTGTTATAATTATTATTGACACTCAAAAAATGTATTTTCCATTTGGATGAATAGTTTATATAAAAGGAAAAAAACACTGGAAATGAATCTCTCAAAGCCTGGACTCCTCATGACTTGCTTGTATAAAGTGAATTTGGGCTTTCTATCAGCTGTGCTAAACCATCCTAAGAAGCTTAATGGCTCTTTCTTCCCAGCCCAACAATTCCTGACTTTGTACAGTCTTTTACTGAATAAATCTATATATTCTGCATAGCCCTCATGTTGAAGCCATGTTGACAGAGTTCAGTGAATGTCAGAATTTCTTGATGACTGCATTTGTCACCAGATCCTAAAGTCTCACACTTTGCAAGTTCATGTGTTAGGCCTCAGGAGATTGCAGAGTTAAATACTCCAGAGCTTGGGCTTGCTTTACAGCCACATCATCAAGTTTTGTCATGAGTTTGTATCAATGGAAGCTTTTTCTTAGAGTGCAACTCTCTCACCCTGCCCCACATATTCCTTTAGCACATTCTCTTCACTTCAGTGAGGAAACACCCTGCAATCCTAGGGAAAGAATTGTTGTCAGTTGACTGGGGGAAGGCTGTAAATATCACCCCATAATTTCAAGTGAGAAAGATGAAATTAGAACCACTTTCCATTCTCTCTTCTCCCTTGGGGCCAGTTTTAAGCAATATTGAGAAGTCAATTTTCAGCAGCTCCCAGAATTCCACTTCTGACCCTTACTCTGTGCTCATAAACACAGCAACTTCTTACAGTTTATTTTGTAACACTTCAAGCAAGTCTGTGATTTGGAACAGAGCACCCAACTTAACACACATCATCAATGCATTCAAATAGTGCTGTGGCATGATTCTAGATCTAGAGATTGAGAAATAGATGTTGTCTTGTTCTTTGCTTCTTAGAACTTATGGGAGCATAATTGATGCTGTCTTCATGGCTGGCTACTGTGGTTAGGTTCCTGGTGCCTATTTTGTTCCACAGAAATGAAGTTATGATAGAAAATTGCTGGTTCTGTGAGGGCAGTTTTAGTTTTTACCAGACAAGTTTTCTCATAACTGAGATGTCCACACGATGAGGTCAAATTCAGGAAATTAACAAAAAATTATGATTGATAGACCAAATGAATAATTATAATTTTCATCACCATTATGGCTTGCTGCACTACAATTGTATGTTTTTAAAACATAATTAAGCCCCATGTAATTAAGCCCCATCTTCTAAGATCACTTGACTCTTTGGATATGTCATCAGTGAAAGCACTTCTCATTCCTGAAATAGCACTCTGTAAGTAGCTGTGCTGAGATCCAGGGAGTTTAAATTTTTGAATAGTTCAAAGAATGAGTCACTTTATCAGAGCTTGATCATTTCTCAATCATAAAGGACCTTTCTTTTTAAGTTAGAATATCTCTTACATTAGAACATCTCTGACATACAGTGTCTTCACCCTCTAGGCAGTAGTGAGGCTCCCATCTAGCAAACCTTTTTTTACATCAGTAGATACCAATTTCCAGTAATTTCCACTTCTGCTAAATCATGTAACCATTCAGTTTAATTAGCCAAAAAGTTTCAGGAGCTACTAAATGTTAGGCATATTTTCAGACATGGCAAAGATAGAGAATATTAAAAATGTAGCATCTCTATAGTCTTCTTGGTACTTGCAATACAGTATAAAAGGTCATAAAGTACGGAAAAGTTGAATAATGTACAAGTTAATCATAACATGACTTAATCATAGAAGGAATATTACATGACACACATTAATTAATTGTCATATGGAAGATATTGGTTTTCATTGCTTTGACTCTGCTTTAACTTAGATTAACAACTAAAAACAGAACCAGCTGAATTAATTCTTGTAGGTGTCTGCTGTTTTTAATTAATGTATACTATCTGAACCACAGTTCACAACAAAAACATCTTATGAGTGGCTTACCTGTTTTAGGATTGCAGAATTTATACTGTTTGTTGATAATGACATTATGATTCCAGGACTGCTGAGATCCCTTTAACAAGAAGTTCCCACTACTTGTATTAAACAAAAATTATTAGAATCTAAATCCAAATTTCAGAACACTAATATCATGATTTAAAAAAAAAATTTTGAAGTATGACTCTCTGCAAAATGTTAGACATCACATCTGAGTAGAAAAAGTGCTAATTAATTTTTTTTTTTTTTTATGTTTGGGCTTCACTTTCCAAAATTGAAGTACAGATAGATATTCTAATAAGGGATCAAGATGTAATGCAGCAAAGCACCATTTGTTTATATTTCTTTGAGTGAAGTTATCAAAGATTGGTTGAGAATGAGGAAGTGATATTCACTTCCAGAAGCTTTTAGCAATTTAAAACACAAAGAATTTAAGGTCATGTGAATGTGACACCAAAACACTGGGTGAAATTTTGAAACAGTAATTCAGATATTCTTTCTACATATGCCAAACTGCTGAAGCATCTCCAAATATGATTACATACAAAATACACAAATATGTATTTTTTAATGTTAAATGATTACTCATTTAAAAATCTGTCATGGTAGATAATATTTCCAGTATGAAAATTAGACTTTAGTACCTTTGATAGTGAATCCACAAGTCCAATTAGAAATAATCTGCAAAAACAGAAGGTAGGATTTATACACAGTATATTTAGAAAGCCACTGTTAAAATAAAGATAAGGTAAGGAAAATTGTAATCAATCATGTCAGCAATATCTACAATTTCTTAGGACAGGTCCTGGGAAAGCCTCTTGTGAAAATAAATAAATAAATACATACATACACACATACATATAGTTTGTGATTTTTAGCTTCTTGAGTGGGGGATGGGTTGGAGAGAAGCATCCAGTCACAGGCTCCTGAAAATAAAACAGGTTTTTGGCTTTTGTAATTCCTCTCGGGGGTTCTTATCATCACTAGGGCACAGGAAAGGGAGGGCACACTTACTCTTTCTACAAATGTAATTTCTTACAGTCAGAGGAAACAGATAGTAATGAGCAGGGTTTCCTCCAGCTCTACCAGGAGATCTATATCTATATCTACATATATCACACATATGTGTATATATGTGTATGTGTGTATATATATATGAACATATCATACATATATATATATATATATATATATATATATATATATATATATATATGAGATTTCTAACCTGTCTTGGTTATGCTGATCTTCTCACAAGAGATTCTTAAAGAATACATAGCCAAAGCAAAATATATTGCAGATGCAGCTGAAAGAAAAAGCTGAAAGTAGACCCCACTAGGACCTAGCATATTTACTTTTTGGAGGGTATCTACTTTATTGTCTTTACTTTTCCCCTCTCCTCTTGCTTCTTTGTTGAAATTTACTGCTGGTAGTGGCCAGAAAGAAAGAAAAGGGCAAAGAGAAGCCTTCTAGTTCCATTTTGCCTCTGAAAAAGATGTCTTTTCTTATGCCATGAATTTATGATGTTGTGTCTATGTTTAATTCCTTGGAAATTGACTAATAAAATATAATATTTCTTTTGAAAAATCACTCATGACATGTGGACTCAAGAGGAAAGAAAATGGAAAATAGTGGAGAGGAGGGAGGGATGGAAACTGTTTCTTGCCCTAGGCATCTTTCTGCTTGTTATTCAATTTCTGCTCATTGACTAAGAAAAATAAACATGTGTATGTTTCACTTAGGCTCATAGGTGATATCGTATAATACAGGAATGCCATTGTTGGTTAATTTCATGTTACTTATTTGATAAAATTACATGTGGGCTTCAAATGACAGAGGTTTGAGCACCACATGTTTCTTCATTATGTACTTCATTTATTTATTGTTAATCTCAGGTGATTGTACCACAGAAAACCCAGGATTCTCATCGGTTCTGAATTTTGACATTCCGTTTCTGCAAGACAAAGTTTTAAAATTTCCTGTTTTACTACAAGAAGCACAGTGGCAAAAATGCATAACCAATCTTAATGACACTCATTAACCTTCCCAGTTGTTTCCCAGAAAGTACACAAAATTGGGAAGTTCTCCTCTAAAAAATGCATCATTTTGACCCAGTCTATAGACTATTTCTGCAATTCTTTTCTTTTTTGATATCACAGATTGAACTCAATCAATCGTGTCAACAAAATCTATAATTTCTTAGGACAGATCCTGGGAAAGCTTCTTGTGGAAAAGAAAAAAGAAGGAAGAAAAAAAAATATATATATATATTTATGATTTTTAGTTTCTTAGGTGGGGGATGGGGTAGGGATCCAGTCACAGCCTCCTGAAAATAAACAGACTTTTGACCTTTGTAATTCCTCTGGGGGTCTCTCATCATCACCAGGGCACAGGGAAGGGAGGGCACACTTTCTCTTTTTGTAAATGCAATTTCTTACAGTCAGAGGAAACAGTAATGAGCAGGGTTTACTCAAGCTCTACCTGGAGATATATAGCTATATCTATATATCATACATATATGTACATGAATATATCATACACACACATATATATGAGATATCTAACCTATCCCTGAACCACATCCCCAGCCTGCTTTGTTGTTTTGTGTTTCTTTTGTGTGTGTGTGTGTGTGTGTTAAATTTTGAGACACAGCCTTGCTAAGTTATTCAGCATCTTGCCAATTATCTGAGGTTGGCTCTGATCTTGGGATCCTCTGGCTTCATACTCCCAAGCCACTGGGATTAGAGGTGTTCACCACTGCACCCAGAAATTCTGCATTTTAATCTGAAGTAAAGCAACCATCTAGCAAAAGGGCATTAGGAAATACATCTTCCATATGTTTCTGACTTTCTGTTTCTATGGCACCTTCCTAGTTTAGGTGAATGTTTCTTCAGATATAATCTTAGAAACATATAGCTTATAAACAGTTCCAATATCCCCATTCTCAGTGCTTCTCACACTATCTGCAATGTGATATTTATATATTGCAAATATAATTTGAGAGAAGAAAAACAATGCCTTCCTAGTTTTAAAAATGTTCATATTTGCAACAAATCTGCCCTTTACTTGCTCTTCAGAATCACTTTTGGTAAATTCCTATTAAGTCTACAAAATTCTTCCTGATTACACTATGTAACCTTTCAATGCTCACATTCTACACACAACACTCACTTACCCCATATGTAGGAGACTCTTCTACTTGTGTTCGTAGTGCCCTACTCCTTTTCCCTCATAGCCCTCATCAGACTTTATTGTAATTACTGTATAAATCTTGTCTTCACTGATAGAAACTTCCATGAAAACAGGAACGAACACTGCCTGTCCTCCTTTGGTTTTAAAGCATCTCACAAAAGAAGTGGCCAAGAAAAAATCTAAATAAATATATTTAATTAATGATTAAATAAATGCTAGAAACTCATAATGTGACTCACTAGCAAAAAGTAACATCCACTATAAGGGAATCAATTTGCCTACACTCTAGAAGATGACGAAGAAATTGGGAAACAAAAAAGTTATTGCTCAAATCTAAATTCAAACTGGAAGAGGTTAACTAAAAACTAACCAGAAAAACACCTTTATTCTTAAGACAATCATAAAGGAGAAATGGATTGAATGGGAAAGTGTAAGGATTGTTTGTTAGACATCAAGATGGATTCTTCTGCTAAACTTATAGCAGATAATTGCTTCCAAATTTATGTTTTCATCCCCCCAAACTCCTAACACTAAATCACAGTTCTCATCATTTTACATCCAGCAGGCTGAGTGTGTTAAAGATCAATATGATTCATGAGTGAGAAGACGTCATAATGAGGACAAAGGGTCCATGCAGTGTTCTAAGGCCATTGTGTAAAGAAGAGAAAGGCTTCGATCCACTGGGCAGTGGCACTAGAGTTTGAAAGTAATGAACACAAAAGAACTTCTGTTAGCGATTACTCTGGAATTTTGCAATAAATTCCCAAAGCATTTTCTTTATAACATTCTATGATTTGGGTGGAAAAAGTGTTCACCTTACCCACAACCCTCATGATATGAGAGATTTCATTCATGTCTGCTTTCATTATTTCCAGCCTGAAGAATAATAATCTTCTCAGTCTATTATGAATACAGTAGTTGCTGAAACCCTTTAATCATTTTAGTTGTTCTAAATAATACAAAATCTGTTAATGAAAATAAGACACCAGGCTTTACATTTCATTTCCTTACAATTTAGGATCTAACATTTTTATTTTTGTAAAACCAGGATATTTTTATAATTCATTTCTTCTTATGTAGTCTAAATAAACAAGCATGGTAGAATAACATCACAAAGGATCATCACACTTTAAATTTTTGTATTTTAAATTTAGTATAACTTACTGACTTTAATTAATTTATTTGCATAAATTAATTCCTGCAAGTAGTTATTGATAAAATCAGAATGTACTAATTGTACTAAAAGTTTCAATTATAAACTTATTGTTAATCACTTGATTTGAACACTCATATGACTTCTGGTTTAGGGGAGAACACACAAAACCAAGAACATAGTCATCTTTCTGTATCTCTTGTATCTAAATAGTCCCTTATATTTTAGGATTTCAACATACCAATAAAAAATTACTCAGTTGAACCTTACATTTACTAATTCTATTAGACATCAATTCCTAATAACTTACTAATTTCAGAAAATGTACTAAAAGTTTTGTGAAATGCTACCTTAGCAATTAATATACAAAATGCATTATTTTCAAACATCCTACAGATGTTTATCAGCTTTTGTGTTCCAAGAGGAATAACTGCAAAATATGTATCTCGAAGAAATCCACATCATGCGATTGCCCAAGGAGAAAAACCTAAGGAACAAAGCATCCCACTGATAGACTTTGAGGGTAAAACTGAGAGATATGAGTACCCAAGAGTTCCACAGGAGAAAACAAAATATTTCCATAGAAAATGGTATGGAGAGGGGAATAGTAGGCTATTGGATAATGAGTACCCAAACACATTTAGAAGTAACAAGTTCTAGTATTCTATAGAATTGTGGGTGATTACTGTCCATAATAACCTATTATGTATTTTAATAACCTATTGAGTTGGTTATTAATAACAATATAATATTTTATAATAGCTCATTATATAGAAACTATATATCCTAATATATAATATATGTGTATATTATATACAATAACTTATAATATATTTTATGAATATTTTATGAATGAAGAAAGATCTGAAGGTTCCAAATACACAATAATGATAAGGAGAAGAAAACCTTAATTACCCTGATTTGATCAATTCCTATTATATACATGTATAGAAATATCACACTGCACTGCAATATGTACAATTACATGTGTTAATGAAATTTTTTAATAGTTTAAGGAGATAAATGATAACTACCTTGATGTGATCACTATACACTAGATAAATGTATTTGAATTATCACACTGTATCTCATAAATTTGTACAAATAATTTAAAAAATATAAAGTGAAGAAAAGAATTTAACTATTTTAGACATAGCCTCAGACCAAGAAAGCCTGAAGCCTAATTTTTCTAAGCTGCTTTTCTCTTGAAGATAAATGTGCTTGGGCAGGGGTTGTAGCTCACTTGTGCTTGCCTAGCATGTGTGAGGCCCTGGGTTCAATCCTCAGCACCACATAAAATAAAATAAAGGTATTGTGTCCATCTATATATAATATTTCAAACAACAAAAAAAAGATAAATGTGCTCCATGGGAAAATGATGAACACTGGTCAAAATGTTTCAGCTTAATATGATCAGTAAATATAGTCATGATCTATTTTTGAAAATACAAAACCCAATAATAACATCTACAACTTAGTGATTAATACCCTCTGGAAGCAGCTGCATTATTTTCCTTTATCCTTACAGCACTCAAAGTGCAATACTAACCCTGTTTTACAGATAAAATATTAAGATTTTTACGCATTGTAAATCTCCCTTTCCACACATCTCATCTAATCCCAATATCTCATGCAAGTTTACTCAGCAAAATTGAGATCTTAAACACAATGCTATACTGTGACTTCACTAATTTATTCAGAATCCAATAAATATATATGGTACATTCATTCTGAGTCAGGCACTGATTTTGAAATATATATACATATAAGAATAATGCTAACTATTTAGAACGTGTTTTGTTTCTTTAATGAATATTTTTTATATGAAAATGATTTTGGTACCAAAAAATGGGCCATCTGGTGCCGGATTATTCTCCACATATTTTTTTGTTAGTTCATTTCAGGTAATTGTCAGCACTGTGAGTTAACATGTAATTTCTAAGCATCTGCTTTGTGTCTTTGGCTCTGCTGTGTTTTGTGTTGCAATAAACAAGGTCTCTGCCCTCATAGGATCTATTATGAAAGATTAAAATATGAACCATAGTTACTTTAGAGTGCAGAAGTGACACAAGAGGGGAAAATCTACAACCCATTCAGAATATACACAGCAAAGGCCTGAGCCCTTCAGGAAAGGCTTCTTAGAAAGATTTTCCTAAAAACATAAAGTTTAAGGAGTCAGGTAAGTAAAGAGGATTAGGAAGAGTTAGGAAAATATAGGTGATGCCTCAAGTGAGAGAAAATAGGCACATCCCAGGGAAGGAAAGAAGTTGAGTGGGTGAGACTGCAGAAGAGATGATGAAATAATAGAGAGCAGGGCCCAAGGATTGGGCTAACCAAGCTAAAATTAAACTAGTGATCATAAAAGTCTGAAGAAATTTTGGAAAACTGTGCACACTTTTTTAAAAAATCATGTTTAAATAGTTATATTATATATATTATATTTCATCAAAATTTTCTGTCAATTTTTTAAAACACAAACTAATTACTTGATGAGAAAAATATGGTTTTAGTAAAATTGCAGTCTGATTCTATAATGATTTTAAGTGTGTACATGTGTGTAAAGGCACCTTCTCTTTTGGTTACATTTGTTTCTCTATTTTATTTAAAATTACAAACAATTTTATTGTTTTGCCTTTTATTTATGTGCCTTTTATAACACTGACAGTTGTTTGGAATTATGCTGCTGTTAATTTTCTTCCTATATCAGTCATGTTTTTGTTGAACAATTAATTTTTTCCTGGAATTTCTAGTTCTTTTTCTTTTTCTTCACCATTATTTGTTCTATTTTTTTCAAAGCAATAATTAAATCTTTTCAATTTGAATTTATTTTTTGTCCTAAGTTTTCTTTCAAGGAGTCCTCCATTCTACTTCAAATTGAGCTGTTTAAGCAGTTGTCTCCCTGCAACTTCTCTTTAGTGTGCTCCTGCTATAGAACCACTGTTAAAACTGAGGGATCAAGCTTAGCTTGTTGTAATAGAGGCACATCCTGTGAGCATTTAAATATACTAGTCTGAAGCTATGATAAAAATATATGAAGTCAATTGTTGCAGGATATTGAATGTAGAATATTTCAGGACTGATGAAATTACCCAGCCAGGAAGAGAATTCATATAGTAATAGATTGTGTATTATATGAATTCAATTACTTGTTTCTTCCTGTTTCAGTTATATTGTAATTGAAGACACAGGATGTTAATTAAACATCCATAATATTAATAACTAATGTTAATTAGTTATATACTGTAATAGAATTAGTGATGTCACCATTATACTGTGGAATTCTAGAAATTCAGTCTAGGAAACAATGTGAATTATTTGTATTTTAAATTTTAGACAAACTTCAGTTTCAAAACAAAAAAAAAATAGAATGGGCTTTTCAAAAGAGCTTGCGTTCCATTATAAAATCTTGCAGTTTTAAAATATTGATTTTTATGTATATGTTTACATGATATATTTTATTTAATTTTTTCTATTTCTAGAAGGCTTATAGAAATATACCAAAAAATAGGCTAAGATCAAATCCTTGCCAGATTTCAAAAGGTGTGTTGTTATCAAGGCTCTTGAATAAAGATATCCATGGAAACAGAAGGCTTGTCCTTGCCTCATCTGAATAATACATCATACATTATTCACATTTTAGATTGTAAATTTGAATTATTTAATATTCTAATAGGCAAAATTCAAGAATAACAATTTCAAAGAAGTACTTCTGTGGGATTAATATCCAGAATACATAAGACACTCAGGAAAACTTACACATAAATCAAACAATTCAATTTAAAAATGGGCAGTTGATTGGAATAGACACTTCTTAAAAGAAGAAATACAAAATATCAACAAATATATGAAAAACTGCTTAGTATCATCAGCCATCAAAACTACAGTGAAATAACATCTCACTACAGTTAGAAAGATTATTATTGAAAATTAAAAACTATATATAGTAAATGCAGGTGAAGAAGGAAAAGTAACTCTTATACACTTGTTGGTAGGAATAAAAATGAGACATCCATTATGTAGAACAACTTGGAGATTCCTCAAAAAAAAAAAAAAAAAACTACAAATAGATCTACTATGTGATCTAACTATCCCATTACTGGGTGTATACAAAAAAGAAAAGAAACCAGCATACTAAAGAGATAGCTGCATATCTATGGTTACTGGGGACCTCTTCACAACAGCCTAGATAAGGAATCAGTCTAGGTGCCTACCAACAGAGGAATGGATTTTTTAAAAATGTGGTACAGATACCCAGTGGAGGATTATTCATCGTTAAAGAAAAATGAAATCTTGTTATTTGCTGCAAAATGGTTAGAACTGGAGGACACCATGTAAAATGAATTAAACCAGACACAGGAGGATAAGGACCACATGTTTTCTCTCATAAGTGAAAGCTTTAAAAAAGTTGACCTGAAAGTAGAATAGTGATTACTAGGGATTGGGAAGGGTGTGGAGTGGGGATGTGGTGGGAAAGGGTGGATGACTTTTATCAGTGTACACTGTATGCATGTATGGAAATATTGCACTGAACCCCACTGATATGCAGAATTAATATACACTAGTTTAAAAAATCATACTTTTGTGAATTATTATTTAATCACAATTTTAAATGTCTTTTCTATGTTAGTTTTAGGTGGAAAAATATTTTCATATTATATAAATATCTCATATTAAATTTGTTTATAATTTTTTTATTTTGTGGAAAACAGGAAAAAACTACAATGGCACAATAAAAATATAAGACAAAAAATTCTGTATAAATAATAGAAGCAGCAATGTTATACAGCTTTTATCCAACAATTCACAAACTAATGAACCTGGAATTCTTTAGATTATAAATGAATATATCTTCTCTACATATTTTAACAGCCTCTTAAACATACAAAGAAGCTACAAATTGATTTCACTAAGCATTAATACTTTTTAATATTAATTCTTAGAATGTAATCTGGAGATAGATCTCAAAGAAAAAAAAATTTAATAACATAAAATGTCACTGAGCTGACAGGTAGTTTCCAGATAGTTCTAACATCATTATGTAAAATCCACACATTCCTCCCATGGCTAATCAGATGCAAAATCATAAGCAAATATGATGAGGCAATTAATGCTCTCTATGTCTTTGTTGACAATTTTGAAGCAAGATATAAAGAACAAATTATTCTAAACCTGCCTTTCACTTTGCATTTAGAAAAGAACTAGGTTACTGAAGTGAACCACTTTTCACAATATCAAATCTTGCAGTTAGGAATTTATTTGGCATAGAGCAGGTATAATTATTCCACAGGTTTTCATTTTATTACTGATGTTTATATTTTTTACATAAGGAGGCAGTTTGATTTTAATTATGTCTATTTTATCAAAACTTTTAGCATTTAATTAAGAAAAGCCAGTATTCTTTAGAAATTGAAGAACATATTATTTTAAAATAAATTGCTGTGTATTAATTACTGTTTATAAAATAGAATATAACCAGTTATGGTTTGGAACTAGTATGGCCACAAATCTCATGTGTTGAAAGTATGGCCCCCAATACAGCAAGGTTCAGAGGTGTAAATTTTAGGCAATAATTAGGGTTCTGACTTCATCAGTGAGTCAACCCATATACCAGATTTATAAAGTGGTTGCTAAATGGACTACTGGGAGGTGGGATCTTGTTGAAGAAAATAGTTCACTGGAAGGTTTTATCAGGTCCCCAGTCCCACCCCCACCCCTCTGCTTCTTGGCACCATGAGATGAGCAGCTTTCTTCAGAATGTATATGTTTTACCATTTCTTTTACTGGTACTCTGGTCCATAGCCACCATTGGTATTATAATTACCTCCTAATGGGTCTCCTTGCTCTACCCAAGCCCACTGAAATCTTTCTCAATAATGCAGACTGAATGATTCTTCTAAGACACTAATGAAATTATGACACTCCTCTCAACAAAATACTATTATAATCTCCATTTATATCAAATAATAGCCAGTGTCCTTCCAATGGAGGTAATTATAATACCAATGGTGGCTATGGATCAGAGTACCAGTAAAAGAAATGGTAAAACATATACATTCTGGAAATATATTGAGGGGGAGCCAGCAGAACTTCCTGTTGCATTGGATGATTTTGTGGAAGTGAGGAGTCAGAAATAAATCTACATCTTTGACTTGAGAAATCAGAAGGATGAATCCCATCTTTTTAATTGAGATGGAGACATCTCAATCTATAGACATCTCATCTATAGGTAAAGCAGTTTGGGAAGGATCTATCAAGACCAGTTTTGAATGTGCTGTTGAGAAATCTATTTTACATTCAATGATACAGCTAGATAAAAAAGTCTGGGTTTCATAAAGACCTTTGGGTTGGAAAATAACAGTTGGGAGAAATTGGGATATAGATGAGATTTTAAAATAATAAGAAAAATTTAATTAATAAGGGAGTTGGCAAGTATCAAGGACTAAGAGCTGGTATACTTCTCAATAAGTGATCAGAAATTAGAGGAGGATCCAGCAAATGAGGCTGTTGCATGTACACATATCTAGATTCTTGCAAATGGATATGCCAGCTATACTGTCTGTGAAGAACTGTTGTTCCATCTGAGAGGTCTAATGCTGCCCAAATATGGATGAGTTCTTCTTCCTTTTGAGATATTCCCAAAAGCTTTAGAATGGACAGAAAATAATAAGGCAGGCCTCTATTCTAGAATAAAGCCTTGTAACAGAGAAAGTGTAGGATCCTCCGCAACATGACACATGGTGAGAATCATGTTAAAAAATAAAATAGTAACTTTTGAAAACATGAAAGACTGAGCTGATGTTTTTATGATATACACATTGAATCAAAAATAATAGCATACTTTCCAAGAAAAGGAAATAACCATGCATCAGAAAATGGGATATAAAACTGGCATGAGTAGAGGAAGTCAAAGCCTGCAAGATTTGTAACATTTTTAGATCTTATATTGGGTTTATGACCTTGAACCCTTTCTTCTAATGCTCATGTGGGAATAGAAAAGGTGCATACATTTAAGAAAATAGCTAGTCAGAAATTAATACCAACAATCAATAAATAGAATGTCATCAAACCTAAAAGCTTCTGCAGAGCAAAGGAAACAATGAGCATGAAGAAAGAGTTTACACAATGGGAGAAAATCTTTGCCAGCCTCTCTTCAGAGGATTAATATCTTGAATACATTAAGAACTCAGAAAATTCAACACCAACCAAACAAAACCAAATAACTCATTCAATAAATAGGTAAATGAGCTAAACAGTTCTAAATAAGTACGAATAACCCTGACAATTATATGAAAAAAATTTCCAACATCTCTAGCCATCAGGGAAATGCAGATTAAAACTACTTTGAGATTTCATGTAATTCTAATTAGAATTACAATTATCAAGAATATAGCTAACAATAAATGTTGGGATGGGGAAAGGACTTCTTTTACACAGTTGGTAGGAATGTAAATTAGTACCAGCACTATGAAAATTAGTATGGGGTTTCCTTAAAAGGCTAGGAATGGAACCACCATATGATTCTGCTATAACACTTCTCAGTATTTATCCTAAAGAAGTAAAGGCAGCGTACTATAACAATACATGCATACCCATGTTTATAGCAGCACAGTTCATGATAGCCAAGTGATGGTACTAGCCTAGGTGTCCATCAACAGATAAGTGGATAAAAAAGAAATGTGCTGTATATAAACAGAATGGATCTTCTTCGTTCAACCTTAAGACAGAATGGAATTATGTCACTTGCAGAAAAATGGGATGGAATTGAAGAGCAGAAAAATGAGGATTGTATGTTTTCTTTCACTTGTGGAAGCTAAAGAGCAAAAAGGCATAAAAGGGGATCTTGTGAAAATAGGAGTGAGACCAGTTGGGCACAGGAAGAGACTAGTGGAGGAAAAATATGAGGGCCAGGAAAGGAACTGGGGATTGAAATTTATCAAATAATGTCATGTGCATCACAAATACAGCACAATGAAATCTGCTATTATGTATAATTATTATACACTAAACAAACAAACAAGTAGAGAAAAGGGAGATAGATCTCAAACCTCTACTGGTATAGCACAGACTTCAAAATGCTAGTTTTATTTTAAAACAAGGAAACTATGCCTAATCATCCAAACAAGTAACTTGGAACCATACTTTCTATGTAGAATTTGAGGATGGGAAAATATCTACTACTATATTGAAAAAAAAGACAGGTTTAATAAAGAAATACATGTTCCATATATTCAAATACAATAATGAAAATTAAAAATAATTCTCAGCAAAAGATATACATAGGAGATAAAATACAGTTAGGACAAATCAAAAACTGACATTAAAAAAGTGACGTAGAAACCTACACACTAGTACTAGGAAAAACAATTAATGTTTCTAAAAAGATTTTTTAAATCACTTGCAATAGAGAAAATATGAATTTCTATATCATAAATTGATATAAAATAAATAAATGAGTTACAGAGGACATAGAAACCTGTACATAGTAAACAGGAGCTAACCTTTTCAAAATGTTTTAAAACCTATTTAGCAAGTGATCACATATTAGTTTATAAAAGAAAAGTAACAATGCCTAAATATGCTTCATTGAGATGAAAAAAATCAATGAAATATTTAAATAATATAAAAATAACAGTACAACTAGATTTTTAAAAGAAAAATCATGCTTTAAAATAATTCATTCGTCAAAGAAAAATTATATCTGAAGTTTAAAACTAATTAACATTGAATTACCCCAAAGTTCACTGTGAACTAAAATGCTTAGGATAAATTCCTGCCACTTTGTTACCTATCGCCTTTACAAACACACCTGTCTATTCTCTCTGAATGTGAGACTAGAACATGTGATCTGTAAATTCTATTTCTTCACTCTCATTTGGTTTCCATTTAAGGAACTATAAATAAAGTATAAATGGGGGAAATGAGAAGATTCTTCCTTGTCCTACTTCCTAGCATTTACCCTTACCATCAGCTCAGCAGTGGACCATTGCTCAGTGAAAATTTTTCAAGGATCTTGTATTTTCAAAACGTGCACAAATCATCCTTTCTTCATCATCTTCAGAGTCCCATCTCTGTAGGGTACCTTCTGAGTTCATATTTTGTTGTAACCCACTTCCTTACCTCTTTTCCTCCATAACAAAGGCTTCCTGCAACTATTATATTTGTTTCACCTCAATGTTCTTGCTTCTTCCATCATTCAAAATTTAGTTAACCAAGACCCTGTACCTTATATAGTCAAGGCTTCCATATTGGGCAATGATTATTTCTTATCTACACAATAAAGCAGAGATACACATTAAATAGACAAGATTTTTTAAATCACTTGCAATAGAGAAAATATGAATTTCTATATCATAAATTGATATAAAATATCAATTTATAATATATAATATATAATAATATATACACATTAAATAGACAAGCTTAAATCTAATTGGGCCAAATTTCATCTAAAAAAATGAAGAAAAATCTGAGAAACCTCAAAGAAATTACAATGATGAAAATAATAAGATTAGAGCATAAATTAATGAAATGAGAAACAGACAATAAACAAAGTACTTCAAAAGCACTTTATATACAGAATATAAAAACAAATTGAATAAAAATGCTAATATATATATATGTATATATATACGCACACACACATATACAGTGATCAAGGAAGTATAGACATATAAAGTTAATGTTAATTTTATAACACGAAATCAATTAATGCACAATTCACTGTATTAAAAGATCAAAACAGGAAAACCATATAAATTGCATCGATAATTTCAAAACAGCATTCAATTTTAAAATTCAACATCTGTTTATTATAACAAACCTTAACAAAATAGGAATAAATACAGGAACCTCCTTGTCTTGATAGTGTTTTTAATAAAAAAAGTTTTATTAACCATCAAATTTACTGATACAACAGGATCATTCTCTTTAATGTTAAAATTAAGAAAAATAATGTCAGTAATCTTTATTCAGAGTTGTTCTAATTCTTCCAGTCAACATGAATTATAAGATTAATTAATGAGTGTACAACCAGATATAAGAAAAATTGTGCTGTGTATGTGTAACATGAATTGTAATGCAGTCTGTTGTCATATATAACAAATTGACATTTTTTAAATAAATAAAATAAAAAGAGATTTTAAAAAATTTCAGCTGAGCATGGTGGTACAAGCCTAAAATACCAATGGTTTGGAAGGCAGAGGCAGGAGGAAAACAAGGATAGACTCAGCACTTTAGCAAGGCTCTAAGCAACTTAGTGAGACCGGACTAAACATAAAACATAAAAAGGGCTGGGAACTTAGGTCAATGATAAAGCACCCCTGGGTTCAATCTCAGTACCAAAACATAAATAAAAGCAAACAAATTTAAAAAAAAAAAAACTTAAATTCTTAAAAGTTAATAGTGTAAAATGGGAAGTTATACTCCATATATGTATGATATGTTAAAATACATTCTACTGTTATGTATAACTAAAAAGAACAAATAAACATTTTTTAAAAGTTAATAATAATAAAAAATAAAGATTAATTAATGAGACATAAAAATTTGAAAAAAAAGGTTTTAAAAATGTACAGGTATATTTATATGTGTGTATATTTGTATTATGCATAATAACAGATAAATGCATGTGCAGAGCACAATGAAATATGTTTAAAAGTCATACTTAAAAATGACTTTTTGAATAGCAACCTAAAATGTTACTCTCATAGAAGTTTGGAGTAGAAGAGTATCAGAAACTGGAAAGAGTAAGAGGGAGAGGAGACAGATTACTCAACAGGTACAATATTACATTTAGACAAGAAGACTCACTTTTAGTGTATGATGGCACAGTGGAGTGAATATAATTAACAATAATGCATTACATATTTCAAAATAGAGACAGGATTTTGATAAAAGTTCAAGATGATGAATATATTAATTAACTTGGGCTGATAATTACCCAATATATACATTAATTAAAATATCATATTATACCTTGTAAATGTGTACAAATAAGCTGAATTTAGTTTTGTTTGATTATACATCATATGATGATTGTGGAACTTTATCAATCACAAATCAATACATATAATCCACGTATAGGATCTAAATAAAAATTTTAATTCATTGTAGTATTTTTTGAAATATTCTCTGAACTGTGCACAGTTCACGTTTTTGAAAGATAATTTAAATTTTACAAATTTGAGTGTTACAAATGATGTTTCTTAAGTCCAGAATTTATATTTTACAGAAATATTAATTTTCTGGAACATTGGTTTTAGTATTTATGCTAACCTTCTTATTGCCAATAAAATAAAGACCGAATACTTTGCATTACCATGTTTAAAGAAATAAAAATCAAGTGTAAAACACCTTTCAGAAATAGAAAACTATAATAGGCAAACAATAACAATTTAAAAGATACCAAGTAGAACTTGTAAATGTTAAAATATTTAAACTTGTAAATGTTAAAATATTTAAAATGAAACAGTGTTCAAATATAATATCGTTTCAAAGAATTATAGAAAGAATTTATTAAATGAAAAATAGATTAGAAGAAAGTATAATGTTCACAAAGATTTTTTTTAAGAAGTTGAGAGGATTAAGATGAGTAGATTTAATATTAAATTAATTAAAATGCAAAAAAGAAGAGAGAAAGAATGTCCAGAGGCAATAACTAAAGAAATAATAACTAAGAATTTCCCAAAATGATAAATTACCAATGTACAAATTAAAAGGTTGAATAAATATAAAGGAGAATAAATATAAAGGAGAATTAAAAAAAAAATTCATATATGGCTGTACTATAGTTATAAACAAAGTGGGGGGTGCTGGGGCTGGGGCTTAGCAGTAGAGTACTTGCCTAGCATATGCGAGGCAATGGGTTCCATCCTCAGTACCACATAAAAATAAATAAAATAAAGGTATCATGTCCACTACAACTAAAAAAAATATTTTTAAAAAAGATAAAATAAAAGATCTTAAAATCAGACAATGAGAGGATAATATCTTAATACCAACAACGAAAACCAGAGCAAAGGAAAGATATTTTCAATGTGCTGAAAAAAATGTCTGCCAGCCTAAAATCAATATCCAGAGCAAAATATTTTGAGAATGATAGTTTCAATATTTTTGCACAAATACCTGGTGAGTTCATTGGTGGCAGAAGCTTGTCAAAGAAATTTTAAAGAAAGTACTCCTGACACATGGAGCTTGATTTCTGATGGCAAAAAGAAATGATGTACAAAGTAAGTGGAAAATATGTAAATATATCTAATTTAATAATGATTCTATAAAGTAAAACTCATGACCTATGGCATATAAAAATATTTTGGATATAAAATACCCAACCAAAATCTTCAGTGGAACTAAAGTGTTGATGTTTTCTTCTTTGTTCTACTGTAGAAGCAGTTTTAACATCTTTGAAATAATGTAAGAATGTAGGTTTTAATATCTGGAATACTTATTAAGAAAATAGAATTAGTTTTAATTTTAAAAGTAGTAGAAAATTGGAAATATAAAAATATACAAAAAAAGGAAAGAAAATGAATAGGAATGTAGAATATGGGAATCAAATGGTAAGGATAATATAAAATATTTGCTCCAATAGTAGTATATAATGAATAAAGTAAATTAAAATAACTAAATATTCAAATTAAAGATAAACATTCAAATCAAATAAATAAAGGCTTGCAAGTGTACAAACATCAACACATAGAAGAACTAAAAGTAAGAATGGGAAAGCGTCTGGCAAACCAATGTTACAAAAGCTAGTATATTTATTTTAATATCAGAAAATATTTTTAAAAATCTTCTTGCTTTAAAATTAAACATTTCCTAATCACAAAATGTGTTAAGACAAAGAAGAAATAATCTTAAATTTGGATATAGATAGTGATAGACACTAAAGTGTACCTAAAGTACAACTTACCAGAACTTTAAGGCAAAATATATAAATCCACAACATGGAATTATAAGAAATCAGGAGACCACAGAAGACTAGAACAATATGAGTAATAACATAGATTTAATAAAACCACATAAAATATTACAACCAGAAAGTGAAGATTTGAAATTTTACAAAAATTGAAAATTTACAAAAATTAGCCATCTATTGAGTCAGAAAGCAACTCTCCACAAATTTCAAAGTCCTTTGCTGACAAGTTCTCTAACTGAAAAATAACTATGCTACAAATACACAACAAATCGTTCATAGATTTTCCCCATATATTTGAAAAATAACAATGACAACAGTGAAAATAAAGAAGCTGCATCCATGTACACAATATAGACAATATTTATTTGTCAAAGGAAGCAAGGTATACAAGAAGGATTTTGATAATTAAAAATTCAAAGCAGTCAAAACTATATTTTTTAAGGTTGATAAATACAAAGTAATAAATTATTTTTATAAAAGTCTGAATAAGGCTACTTCTAGATGGCTGAATGAGTAAGGTATATGCCTGGGGCTTTGGGGTACGAACGTTTCACATGGTAACAAAAGTGAAAAAGTATGAGCATTCCTACTATATTCATTTGTTAATCTCCTTGTATACTTATTGTATTTCACAGTAAAAATAATATTGAAAATAAAGTGACAGAAATGATTTGCATTTTGGTATGAATTCTTGGGAAAAACGAGTATATACATTTTTAATCCAAAGGGTTTTTTTTTAGAAATACAATCTTCATACTACATATTAGTCAAGAATATTCTTCGAATATTCTTGCTGAAAGAACTTTGGATTCTTGTGACTTCTAGAAATAATCAGTTATTTCTTGCTGTGTCATTCCAACGTGAACTGTGGTGCTCCAGTATGAGTAGGTCTTAGGCTCCAGGCTTCTGTTCAGTGGCTCCACTGTCCATTTGGAATCTACCACTTGATTTTCTGTATTCAGCTTTTAAAATAAGGAAGAAAAGAGAATATAAAGGATCTTGGAGAAATTTATAAAGGTTTGCACAAAACTTTGCCCCCACATTGCACTGGTCAACGTGAGGTCACCAGACTGAATATGACTATGACTTCAAAGGAGGCTGCAAAGTGTAGTGCAAATAATTCCTAGGAGGAAGAAGAGAGAAATTTGTGAACATGGAACTAATCTCTGTCATAATTAGTCTCCGTCACATTCTAATTAGGAGAAAAATGCCTTTTTATCCCAGATTTCTATACCAAGCCACTGTACTATAAATTAAATTTGATAATTATTAATTGGCAAAGCTTATAAGGTGTCTAAAATGTTACTCCTGGAAGATACGTTTTATCAGAATGAGCCAGTAAACCAAAATATAAGTCGTATATTCAATAAATCAGGTGTATATGGAATTTAAAAAGTGCCTGAATGATACTGATGAAAAATTTATATTAATTATGATGTAGCAGATTTAGAAAAAAAACAATAAAAATTGAAATGGAGAATGGAAAGACACTGCAGAATGTATTTCTTTGGTTAAAATATATACCTACATATAGCATATTTATCTATTTTTCTGTCTATCAATCTATTATCTATTTGTTCATTGAAATTTTATGGTTTTGCAAAATGGTAAATAAAATTGTATTATGTTTACAGATAACTAAATTAATAAATGAAGAAATTAGTAACCATGCAAAAATGCATATGTATATAAGAAATAAAATGAAATCATATATATATGTTATGTGGTTTATCCATGAACAGTATTTTTATAATGTGAGCCACTAAACATAGATTTTACCAAAATGTTGTCTACAGCAATACTGGAAAACTGGAGGAATAGAAGTGTATGTGTGTATGTGTATGTGTGTGCATGTGCGCACACACATGCAAGTGTGTTTTGAAGGGGACCTGAATGTGAAATGCTGAATCCTTATATATGTGCATCAATTCAGACACTTCAGTTCTTTACTTTCTTTTGTGACTCTTATACTATTTGCTGATTTACAATTGATCTCAGCCTGTAATGGAACTCAATATCTACTTGGAGCTACTTCATAATTGGCATCTATGGAATCTACTTAAACTCTCTCAAAGAAGAAAATTGCTGACAGAACAAAAAAAAAATTACACAATCATCATCAATTGTTACAAAGAACTCTTGATTTTCCTATATGATTCCTTTGTAAAGTTTAATACTGATTCCATCTGTTATTTTAGCAGTTTGTCCCTGAGCCAAATGCTGATATATATTTTTTTTTTTTAACAGGCAACTGTTGGAACATAAGATTACAGTTGATCCTAAACACTGCTTCCTGGAAAAAGACTTCAAAATAGACAAGCAGTGTAATAATTTGCTTGTTTATAATGTCTTCAAATGGTAGGAGTGCCCCAAATTGTGTAAAACTGTAGCCAAATTCCAGTTTGAAGTAGTTTCTTCCTCTAATCTTTAAGAGTGTTATGTTTTGAAAGAGGGGTCATAACAATGACAAGAAATAACTCAAGCTTAACTGTGAATCAAGCTAATCAAGGATAATATTATCCTCCTCCTAAAAATTTCTCAAAATAAATATGCAGTGTAAAAGCCAAAACAGTTTGTAACAGTCCATGATGATTTATAAAATATTTAAAAATATCAACCTTGAAATAAAAATATGCTTCTGAAACTCTAGTCACAGATTAAACAAAAAACAAAATTTACTGAGTAATTTTATCCAAGGTGAGTAGACAGACTAGTGGAACATTTTGCTTAGAAAATAATTAAATGATCTATTATAATTAATGAAAGTTACTGGCTTACTCATCTTAAAAGATTCCACTCATTTTGGTTTTCCTTTCCTCAGAGGAAAAAGCAAAACAAAACAAAAAAAACTTCATTTTTCACTGACTTTAACTTTAGACAAATTCAGTGTAGTTATATCTTTGTAAAGGTTTTAATCTCTCTTTTGCAGTTTGTATTTAGTGCGGACTTAATAGAACCGCCTATGACATTAATTTTATTTCAAATATCATATTTTTATTCAATACCTCTTAACTGAATGATATTATTTTTCTTAAAAATTTACTCTTTATTCTAATCCTTAAAAACATATTGTTATTTTTCTAAAATAAATGAGGCTTGCTTGTAGAACTATATACAATTTCCTTATCAATGAGATCCAATAATAAATAATAAACATTAATTATAATTATAAACATTATTAATTATAGTAACTGATAATTTAGGATGATAGTTTCAAACTTTTACGAATAAAGAATGCATGAAGATTTTTATTTTCTGCTTTAGAATGTGCTTATTTTCTTCATGGAAATTTTAAATGGCACCAATGTTTTAAAAATTCAATATAATCATCAACCAAAGGATTTATAAGATATGATTGACAAATTAATAAAGATCAGTAGTTATGAATTATAGCTACTGATTTCTGAGTTTTAAGCAATTATTACTCTTAAAAATATGCATTCAAATCCTGGCTAGAAAATAACTAGTGTGAGTGGGGGTGAGGTTGGGAATTAAAAACATCTGAATACATCCTGAATTCCTGAAAATAAACTGCAAATCTAGATATTCATAAAACAGGAAAGTTAAAGGAGAGGATAAATGAAGTGAAAAAATAAAGAAGAAAATATTTAAAAAAGAAGAAAGAAAGAAAGGAAGGAAGAAACAAAGTAAAAGGAAAACATGAAGTGCTGGAGATATAGTTCAGCAGTAGGGTATTTTACCCACAGAATAAATATGACTTGTTTGTTGTAAATCTCCACTTAAAATGAATGCTGTGGTATGTTATCTGTGCATGTTTGCTTTGATTAATAAGTTCCAATGTTCGTAGGCTCTCTTTGCCTATAATTTTATGAAAAAGCAAAGTGCTCAGGAATTATAAATATTATTAAGCAGAGTTCCCCTTAAATAAATATTACAGGGAAATATATTGCTCTTATAACATGTATTTATTATTGTATAAGCGCTTATGTAACTAAGGTCTTAAGGAAATTAAATGCAAACAGATTTCAACCCTCTAAAACATTATCTTAAGAAATGAATATTTTTATATATTATCAGATAAACTAACTTGATATTATTTACTATGTGTACATTAGAAAATACTTACTCAGGGCTGGGGATATGCTCAGTTAGTAGAGTGCTTGTCTTGAATGCATAAGGCCCTGGGTTCAATCCCCAGTACCAAAAAAATAAAATAAAATAAAAAATAAATCCTACTCCACTTACTCTTCCCTTCTGTTATTGTCCATGAATTAACTGAGACAGACAGAGAGTGAGAGAGAGAGAGAGAGAGAGAGAGAGAGAGAGAGAGAGAGAGAGAATACTTACTGAGTTCCTGAAATGTAAGACATTATCCTTGATTCTGAGGGTTTAAATGTGATGGACTTTGAGTCAGTATATTTAAAATATTCACTTATTCTTTGTGACAGAGACAAGGGAATGGAATGGAGAAGGAGAAATTATGGTTTAGAAAGTCATGCCAGGGAAACACACAGAAAGATATAATTCATTCTGTTTGAAAGAAACCAGAAAACTTCTCAGCACAGACTTTATCTGTGATAAACTTTGAAGGGTAAAGAAAATTTTGACAGCTAGACAAGGCAGATATGGAAATTTAAGCAAAGAGAACAACATGATCTGTGACTTAGAATTGTGATTATGAAGTTAAATGTTAGTGAGAATGTGGTACTCTGATGACAGTGATAACTTATACACTTAGTAAGAGAGAAAGGAATAAAAACAGGAAAGACTTTGCTGTAGTCTGGATCTGGAATGTCCCCCAAAGGTCCAAGTATTAATGGCTTGGTGCTCTATTTGCACTATTAGAGGTGGTGGAACCTTTAGGAGGTAGGGTCTTGTGGGAGGAAGTTAGGTCATTTAGGTGTGAACTTGGAGAGGATATTGGAACCCTGGATCCTTCTTGTCTCTATTTTTGCTTTTGGTTGACATGAGGTAAGAAATTTCCTCCTTCTCATGCTCCCCTCCGTGATATTCTGCCTCGTCACAAATTCAAAAGCAATAGGTCTACTGTCCATGGACCCATCGTAAGCAATTTGAGGTATCAGAAGTGAGCTGCGTACAGTGTTTACCTACTATCAATTATAATAATAATAATAGAAGATTTTTAAAGAAAAAGGCACATAATTTGATTTCTTGATTGAAACAGTGTTTGGGAGACATCATTTGAAGAGGAAGAGAATGGAGGCAGGGAACTGTAAGAAGCTGTTGAATCACTACCCAAGAAATGACAAAGCTCAGAATTAGAAAAGTTTCAGGAGTCTGAAAACAACAATTATATTTTAAATACCATTTAATTAAAATATAGAGGATTTACTTAATGACTGACTTGTAAAGACTTAAGGAGAGAAAGAATAAAGGATGCTGACTTCTTATTTCTAGAAGGTTAGTGCATCAGTTAGCTTTTGAGTAACAAAACAATCCAAACTAAAAGACCTAAGAACAACAATTGTTTATTATTTATTATGAATACATTGGTCAATCAGGCATGTTGCTGAATAGGGCCTAGCTCAATTGATGTTGACTGGACTTGCTCATGTGTTTTCAGTCAGTTGATGGGTGAACTGGGACTGGCTGATTTGGGATGGCCTGAGTCAGAATGGCTAGCTCCTGCTACATGTGGTCTCTTATCCTTTAGCAGGATAGTCCAGGTTTTCAGCTGGAGGTTCAGCAAGGTATTAAGACAGTAGGATGATGTGAGCCTATGTCCTTAGTCCCAGACTAATACATCATCACTTTCTCCACATTCTATTAACAAAATAAGTTGAGCCAAGTGGTATTGTGTGGCATTGTATACTTTGAATGTGGAAATATATTACCAAGAAACCTAGTATATTTTCCCCATCTTGAAAATATACTACTTGAAGGAAAGAGCTAAAAAACCACATTGCCATAATTTGTAGACTAAGGGAGAAGAAAAAATTAGAGCCATTTTTTTAAAAGGACTTTAATGTATTACTAGGGAGAGAAAAACACAGAAGTTTCTTGGATTTAAAGGGAAAAAAAATAAAATCTTTGAATATGTCAAGTTACACACACTATGTGAACATCTAGAAATGTTCAGTGAGACATTGAATTCAGGAACAGTATGATTTTGAAATAAAAAACTATTGTCTAATAAAAATAGTTATAAATATACCATATATCTCACCCTTAGTTAAGAAGTAAATTAATGGGTTAGGGTTATAGTTCAATAGTAGACCACTTGCCTAGCAAGTGTGAGTCACTGGGTTTGATCCTCAGCATGACATATGAACAAATAAATATAAAGACCCATTGACAACTAAAAAAATATTTTAAAAAATAAGTGCATTCATTTACTGGAAATATATTCTAGGGTCTCAGCCTTGAATGAATGATTGATGGAGATGAAATTTCAGATTTACTCCTATTGAATATTATTGAGAAGATTGCCTATAAAGAAAGGTAATCTTGGTTTTACAACCATTATGAAGAATTATATTCTCAAGGTAAGCTGAAGTCATTGCACAGTTTATATATTTGTTTAGTATATATGCAAGACTTTTTCAGATCCCTACATCTTTGGTGATCCTGTTAAGTACAAACATGTCTTGAAAATATATTTAAATATTTTAATTAAATGTTTAAAATCTAAATTGCACATTTAAATATTTAAATTCAATTTAATACATAAATTTTAAAATTAAAGGACATATACAACTTTTATTTGTCAATTAAATATTTTTTAAAAAAAACTTAAGTTAAAGAAGGAATACACAATATCCCAAACCACTTTCTTTCTTTAGTTCTGGATAAACATAAAGTGTACATTAGAAAAGAGAAAAGAAAGAAGAAAGATCTAATGAAAAAGGAATAGGCACTATTTTTTAGGCATGTATTAAAAATTTTCTACAGTATGTATATTTTTTATACTTTTTATATAGCATAGCTAATTGAGAACTCACTATATCCACACTAAGGTGTGAGAAGGATATATTCCTCCTGATATGTTTTGTTCTACCTTATCCTTCTAACCAACATTTCTGATCATGTTTATATAGATCTAGAATTCTTGGTGCACAGAATATATTCAATTTTATATCTTCTTTCCAACCTGTTCTTTTAATAAACCAACCATAACTTTTGGTATTTCTTCTTTTCTGATAAATTTTATCTTCACCCAGAGCTTAAGCTTGTCCATGTCAAAAATAGAAGAAACAGACCCTCAATAACACCTACCTGATGCTAGAGGGCAGTAACCACAATTAAACGAGCTTTCTGCTACTTTATTGAGTAGCTTTTCTTGCACTCAATATTTCAGATGCTGAATTCATGTGAAAGACTTCAATTAATTTAGTACTGGTGAGTTTCTATTTTTGTACTACTCACATGAGGTAAATATATAACAGATGGACTAAATATTAATGGGTAAACGATTTATAAGTGTGTAACCCCAAATTTCCAAACCATAATTTTCTGTAAAAAAGAAGGAGGGTAAGAAAGTAGAAGAGAAAAAAAGAAACAATAGAAGGAGGAACGGGAGAAAAAAGAATGAGGAAAAAGTAGAAAAGAATGGAAAGAAGACAAATAAACTTGACTAACTCAGCTTGGATTGACTAACATGGAAGTGTCCCATTACTATCCAATGCTTGCTTATTATGTTTCTAAACTCTGGCTACATGGCTCCCTTGCTGGGGAAAGGTATTGGAAGAGAGTTTACCCGGAAGGTCCAAGAAAGCTATAAGAACCTACAAAAATATCTTTAGTAAGCTTGAGTGATAAAAGGAAATCTCCAAAAATTTACTTTATTATTTATCTATTTCAACAACATGGATATTTTGATATCCCAACCTAAAGGGTATTATTTTTATCTTTAATATTGTTAATTTCTTCTTAAGAAGACAAAGGAACAAATTAGGAGAAGGGATCAAAATAAGTATGGATAGTAAGTAGCTTGTGAGAATATTTAGATGCAGATAAACTATAGGAAGTCCATGTGTATCAGACATTTATAGGAAGGAAGGAAAGAACCAAGCAAGCATTGGATAGTAATGGGACACGTCAATGTTAGTCAATCTTTGGTGAGCTCTCTTCTGGCTCCATGACTCCTATTTGAGATATGCAGATAAATTTCAGCACTCTTCAGCAAGTTGCCAGTGAGCTACCATCACGAGCCAGGAGTCCTTGAACATGTGCCTCTCTACTGCAGGAAGTGAGTGACAGCCTCAGGGCTCTGTCTGAAGCCATTGCTTGTCCTACATACACTCTGGACCTTGACACCACACCAACTTGGAATACTGATCTGCCAGATAGAGAGAAAGGATACATGGAGTTGTGTAATATTGCCATCTGGGTATGATAGCTTCTCTAGTCTGCTTGCTACCTTTTCCTACCATCTCTCTTTCCTGTCCATCTTGTTGGAGGATTTAGCAAACCATCGAACCTGAACATATTACTTTGGCCTGAAAACTTTTCTGTTCTATGGACAGAAGGATAATTGTCTTAATGCCCACTGGAAGACCACTAGGACTTCAGGAACGTATCCTACCACACAAATATAATTCAGTTCACATGGTGTGTTTCTGGATCAGGAGAAAAAACATACTAAATAGTTTGTCACATTCATATTAAATTTTTCTAGCAACAAAAATTGAGTCGCATCCCAACAAGCTGTTGCTGGCCAGTGATACTAGTTGTTTCTGTTTTATTTTGTTTGTGCAAACTATCGCCAAATATTAAATTATTTTCTTAGCTCTCCAAATGTCAAAATGGTCACCATCTTCAAACATTTGCCACAGTCAATGTCTGATCAAAACTTTGTGCCTCTAAAATACTTTCTCATTCTCTTACAATTTAATATTATTCCAAAGACTCCACTGCTGGATGCTGAATGCTATCTCCATAAACACTAAAACATAAATTGGCCTTCCTCTCTGAAATTCTCCACCTCTGCCTAGGCCTGTGGTATATAGGCTCCCAGATGTACATGAACATTTTCTTCATCATGTGAAAGGTTTGTTCAGTAAATTTGACATGTCCAAACAAGATTTGCTAGAACACTAAGTCACATATGAATAGAGAAAGAAAAGCCAAGTTTCCAGCTAAATCAGACAAGTCCGTTACTTCCCTGATTCTTTTGCAGACAATCAAAAGTGTTTAGAATGCTGTAGCATTGGAGCAGTGTTGCACTGAAAATAACACATACAACTAAATATTTTAGACCTTTAATTGATGTATTTGATTAGATAATTAGACAGCAGTGAATCCCACTGAGAAGTGAACTCATTTTACTATTAAATTGTCTGTGAGGAATCTGGAGCTTAGAACAGGTATATTAAAATTCAGTCTTGGTCATTTGACATTCTAAGGTATCCCACATATAAACCTTAAGAATATGATTAAAAATTTCAACCAGACACTCAAGATAATCAAATATGCTTGACCCCAAGCATGTGAAGGTTATTCTCATTCTTTAAGCTCTAGTTAGAAGAAGACACACCTGAAAAGAGCTGAGCAAAGAAGTTAGGTATCTACTTGCACTCAATGGGGTTGTAGTTATGGCTAAGACATTTTCAGGTTCAAAATAGCGAATAAATTAATTATTTTAGCATACATGTTAATAAATGTTTCCAGAAGTAATAAAGCTATTGCAAATGTTAACATTAAATTTCAACATTGTCATGGGTTCTATAGTTCCCTGAGTTACATTAGACTTTTTTATACGTTTGATAATTTGGTGGCATAAAAATAGGAATCATATCTATACAATTATAGTCTAACTAAATATTAGTACCACTGTTTTTTCAATTTGTTTCATATTTTGACACCATGCAGGCATATTCTTAGCATTACTAAAATAAGATGTGAAACAATTTATTTAAAATGTGAAACAAATAAACAAAACAAGTCTTGATTAAGAAATGAGCAAACATTTTTTAAAGAACTTCCTCATTCAGTTTCTTCAGTAAAATGAGAAAAATAGATTTTTAAAAACCTACTGAGTCTCTAGTGTGGACCAGGTTCTGTGCTACCCACTTCCACATTCATCATTTCATTTCATATTATGCATTTCACAAGGTCTCCTTTCTTTCCCTCTGCCACAGTGGTTCCTTGCCAATGTACACTGTACCAGGACATCATAAACTGAATATTTCTTCACACAGGCATATTTATTCACCATTCTCATGCTCTGGAAAAGCTTAGCTGACACTTTACTAGGATCTTGATGAAGTGACAAGTGAGTTGGTCATGATGACATAATACATAGGCAATTTTTTTTTAAGGAAAACTACACAAAATCAATGTCTCTAGCATAAACTGTTAATGTCAGTTGGGTTGAAGAAATGGGAATTACATCATTTACAATGTAATGCCCTAGTTACAAGGTTAAATTAAATATGAATTTAGAAGAAGAAAGAAAACAAATGCTACTCCATAGAAATGAAACAATGTGTTTGATTATGAAATGAATTAAAATCTAAGATTAATAGAATAGATATATTCTTCCAGTGATGGGTGATGAAATAGCACCTCATTTTAAAAAAGTGGAGATTGGTTTTATTGTCCAATTAAATAATCAACAGCTATTTATTGACTACATACAATATGTATTTTTCATTTAAAATAACTCAATTTTCTGAAATCCCTAGAAACTTCCCAAGTATTTATTATGTGAACAGGTAATGACTTACAAATAAATTTTAAATCCCATTTATCTTAAGTCTCATACATACCTACTAATTCTTGAAAAAAAAGAATTTAAATGACTCTACTCACAGACTCCCTTTCCCTTTATGACATATATTCATGGCTGCAATAGAATAAAAATCCATTAATACATGAAGACCCACACTATTAAATTCTATCATGCATTGTTATTTGAACACATAAAAATCTAAGCATTTGCTACTCAGTAAGTTCTTTATCAACTGATATATGCAACTTCTTTTTCACTATTTCAGTTGAGACATGTTATGCTAGACCAAAACACAAATAGTGTAAGTTCTCTAACTTTATTTTTTAATACACATAAATTTTTAGAGAAGTTTTGGTTCACAGTAAAAATGAACAGAAGATACAAAGATTGCCCATATATTCTATGTACCATATACTCAGTTTTCTCCATTAATAACAACCTCAAAACAGTGGTCTATTTATTTCAGATGGTAAAATTATATTGACATCTCATCATCACTCAAAGTTCATGATTTACATAATAGTGTGTTTGTAATGATTTGCATTCTGTAGGCATTAACAGACAGTAATAATAAGTGTCTACCATCATAATATCATACAGAATAGTTCCACTACACTAAAAATCCTCTAAGCTCCATCTATTCATTCTGCTCTCCCAGCTAACCCTTAGCAGACACTAATTTGTTTACTGTTTATATAGTTTTGCCTTTTCTAGAATTTCATATGGTTGGTATCATATAGTATGTAGTTTTATCAGATTGGCTTTATCAGATTGCCTATTTCTTTTTTGCCTTGATAGCTCATTATTTTCTATCACTAATATTTCATTATCTGGATGTGACACATATATTTATCCATTCACCTACTGAAGGATATCTTGGATGCTTCTGTGTTTTGGTAAATATGAATTAAGCTGATATAAACCATTGTGTGCACATATGACCTTGGGTGTAATTTTTCAACTCATTTGGGTAAATATCAAGTAGCACAATTGCTGTATCAGAGTTTGGTAAGAAACTGCTACACCATCTTCCTAAGTGGTTATAACTTGTGCATTCCTGACAGCAATGTCTTGAGAGTTTCTGTTGTTCCTCATCCTCACCAGCATTTGTTGTTGTTGTTATTAGTGTTTGGGATTTAGGAATTCTAATAGGTGTATGTAGGTATCTTATTGTTTTAATTTTAATTTCCTAATTAAATATGATATTAAATTCATTTCACAGACTTATTTGCTATCAGGTCTTATGCCCACTTTTTATCAAGTTTCTGTTTGTTTTCTTCTCTTATTGTCGAATTCTGTGGATTCTTTGTATATTTTAGATAAAAGTATTTCATTTCTATGGAGTAGTATTTACCAGGTATTTCTTTCAAAATATCTTCTCTCAATCTGTGGCTTATTTTCTTATTCCATGACTGTGCATTTTGCAGAACACAAGTTTAAAATTTTAATAAAGTCCAGATTATCAATTTTTTTCTTTCATGGATTGTACTTTTGGTGTTGTAACACAAAAGTAAGTACCATACTTCTAGAAGTTTCCTGGTGGAATTTTCTGGATCTTGTAAATATAGAATCATGTTGTTGGCAAATAGTGATAATTTGAGTTCTTCTTTTCCTATTTGCATCCCTTTAATTTCTTTGGTCTGTCTAAGTGTTCTGGCTGAAGTTTTCAGGACTATGTTGAAAAGGGACTTCCTTGTCTTGTTCCAGTTTTTAGAGGGAATGCCTTCAATTTTTCTCCATTTAGAATGATGTTGGCTTTGGGTTTAGCATAGATAGCTTTTACAATGTTGAAGTAGGTTTCTACTATCCCTAGATTTTCCTCGTGTTTTGAACACAAAGGAGTACTATATTTTGTCAAATGATTTTTCTGTATCTATTGTGATGAAAATATGGTTCTTGTCTTTAAGTTTATTGATGTTATAAATCAAATAAATGCATCAGAAAAATGGCAGGATATAAAATCAACATCCATACATCAAATGCATTCTTATACACCAGTGATGAATCCTCTGAAAGAGAAATTAGTAAAACTACCCCATATGCAATAACCTCAAAAAAAAAAAAATGCTTGGAAATCAATCTAACAAAAAAAGTAAAAGACTTCTACAGTGAAAATTACAGAACACTAAAGAAATAAATTGAAGAAGACCTTAAAAGATGGAAAGATCTCCCATATGCTTGGATAGGCTCAATTAATATTGTTAAAATGACCATACAAGCAGAAGTGCTATATAGATTTAATACAATTCCTATTAAAATACCAATGACATTCCTCATAGAAATAGAAAAAGGAATCATGAAATTCATTTGAAAAAATAAAAGAGACCCAGAATAGCTAAAGGAATCTTTAGCAAAAACAGTGTAGCATGAAGCATCACAATACCAAACCTTAAAGTATACTACAGAGCCATAGTAACAAAAATAGCATGGCATTGGCACCAAAACAGACACATAGACCAATGGTACAGAATAGAAGACAAACTCACAGAAATACAGTTATCTCATACTAGACAAAGTTGCCAAAAACCTTCAACTGAAAAAGATAGCATCTTCAATAAATGGTGCAGGGAAAAGTGGAATTCCACATGTAGCAAAATGAAGTTAAACCCCTTTCTCTCACCCTGCACAAAACTCAGCTCAAAGCGGATCAAAGGCATAGATACCTAATAGAAGACCTTATACCTAATAGAGGAAAAAGTAGGCCAAATCTTTACCATGTTGGCTTAGGAAATGACTTCCTTAACAGGACTCCTAAAGCACAAGAAGTAAAACCAAGTTTAATAAATGGGATATATTCAAACTAAAAAGCTTCTTCTAAGCAAAGGAAATAATTAATAATGTCAAGAGAGAGCCTACAGAATGGGAGAAGATATTTACCACATGAACCTCAGAGAGAGCAATTAACCTCAAGGATATATGAAGAACTCAAAAAACTCAATACAAAAAAACCTAATCAATAAATGGACTAAGGAACTGAACAGACACTTCACAAAAGAAGAAATACAACCAATAAACAAATATATGAAAAAATGTTTAACATTTCTAGCAATTGGAGAAACGCAAACCAAAACTACACATCTCACTCCAGTCAGAATGGCAGTTATCAAGAATACAAGCAACACTAAATATTGGCAAGGATGGCGGGGGGAAAGGTACACTCAAGCATTGCTGGTGGGAATGAAAACTGGTGCAACCATTATGGAAAGCAGTATGGAGATTCCTCAGAAAACTTCAAATGGAAGCACCATTTGACCCAGCTATCCCACCTTTTGGTTTATACCCAAAGGACTCAAATCAGCATGCTACAGTGACACAGCTACATCATAGTTTTTAGCAGCTCAATTCATAATAGCTGAACTATGACACCAACCTAGATGCCCTTCAACAGATGTCTGGATAAAGAAAATTTGGTATATATACACAATGGGATATTTCTAAGCCTTAAAGAAGAATGAAATTATGGTATTTGCAGGTAAACCGATGGAGGTGGAGAATATCATGCTAAGCAAAATAAGCTAATCCCCAAAACCAAAGACCAAATGTTTTCTCTTATATATAGCTACTAATTCACAATAAGGCAGGGGAGCTAGAGAAGAATAGAGGTACTTTGGATTAGGCAGAAGGAAATGAAGGGAGAGAGGGATTCTGGGGTTAGGAATGATAGTGGAATGAATTAGATATTATTACCCTATGTGTATATATATATATATATATATATATATATATATATATATATATATATATATATGATTATACAACCAGTGTGATTCTACATCATGTACAACCAGAAGAATGAGAAGTTATACTCTGTTTATGTTTGATGTGTCAAAATGCATTGTACAGTCATGAATAACTAATTAGAACAAACAAAATTAAAAGAAAAAAAATAACTATTATAGCCATGTTTATAGAGGTTTTTTTCCCCTGAATTATCTTTAAGAGATTACTTCATTTTGCATTTAGGACTGTGGTTCATTTTCAGTTCATTTTTGTGAAGTTGTGAGGTATATGTTTAGATGCATTTTTTAAAATATAAATGCTCAGTTGTTCCAGCATCACTTAATAAATATTATCTTTGTTTGGTTTGCAATGCCTTTGGACCTTTGTCCAAGATCAATTGCCTATAAAATAAGGTTCTCTGTCTTGTTCCATGGCTCTGTCTATACTTTTGCCCATCCCACACTGTCTGAATTACTGTAGCTTTATAGTAAGTCTTAAAATTGAGTACTCTCAGTTCCTTGAATCTGTATTCCTTCAATAAAATTTGGCTATTCTGGGTCTTCTGATTCTTCATATAAACATTAGGATAATATTATCATTATCAATAAACATAAATTGCTGGATTTTGATTGGGGTTGCATTGAATCTATAGATCAAGTTGGGAGAAACTTGACAACATTGACCTTTTCTTGAACATGAGCAATCTCCTTTTATTTACTTCATCTTTTGTTACATTCATCAGCATTTTATAGTTATCCTTATATGGATTTTGTACATATTTTGTTAATTTTAACTAAGTATTGAATTCCTTTGGGTGCTAATGTAAATGATGTTATATTTTTAATTTTAAATTATTCATGTTCTTCATTATATAGAAAGGGCATTCACTATAATGTAAAAATGAATAACTTTTTTATATTAATTTTATATTCTATAACCTTGTATTTTTGTGACTATAATCTGTAAACAAAGACATTTTAATTTCATCCCAGATAGTATGACTTATTTGCCCTTTTCTAGTATTATTATATTATCTATAATTTCCAGTGCATATTAAAGAAGAATAATGAGAGGTAATATCTTTACTTTTGCTCAAGTATTTTTAACTGGAATAGTTACTGGATTTTGGAAAATTATTTTCTTTTTCTATGTTTGTTAATATTATCATGTGATTTCTCTTCTTTAACTTGTTCATGTGATGGATTACATTAATTGGTTTTCTAATATTCAACCAGTTTTACATAGGATAAATCTCCCTTGGTCATGGAAGATAATTTGTTTATATACATTTTTGGATTGATTTTCTAATATTTTGTTGAGGATTTTGGCATTGATGTTCATGAGAGATAATTTTCTTTTCTTCTAATGTCTTTTTCAGGCTTTGGTATTAGGGTAATTCTGACCTCATATAATGAGTTAGAAAACTTTCCCTCTTCTATTTTTTGAAAAAAATGAATAGAATTGGTATAATTCATACCTCAATTGTTTGGTAGATTTCATCAGTGAATCTATTCAGGTCTTGTACTTTCTGTTATAAAAGATTACTAACTATTGATTGAATTTATTTAATAGATATTGGCCTGTTCAACTTATTTATTTCTTCTTGTTTGAGTTTTGGGCAGAATATGTCTTTCAAGGAATTGTTCTGTTTCACCTAGCTTATTATATTCTGAGCACAGGGCTATTAATAATATTCTGTTATTATCTTTATAGTATCCATAGAATCTATATGTAGGTATGTCATCTCTTTTATTTCTGATATTAGTAATTTGTGTCTTCTTTCTTTTTTTTCTTGGACTATCTGGAGAAATATCAATTTTATCAATCTTTTCAAACACAGCTTTTGGTTTCATTGATATTTTTTCTACTCATTTCCTATGTTCAGTTTCAATAATTTCTGCTCCATTTTTTATTACTTTTATTTTTGCTTTCTTTAAATATAACTTGTTCTTCTTTTTCTAGGATGTAGCTAAGATGGTTAAGTTCTTTTTTCCTAATGTATGCATTCAAAGCTTTAGATTTTCCTCAAAGCACTGCTTAAGAAATTGCATTCTTATATTCATTTATTTAAAAATACTTTTTTTAATTTCTCAGAACTGCAAGTTATTTATATTTTATTTACAAATGGATTGCTGAATTTTCAAGTTTTGAGATTTCCAACCACCTCTCTGTAATTGATTTCTAGTTTAATTTTGTTGTTCTCATAGAACTGGCATTGTATGATTTCTGTTAAATTGTTAAGCTGTGTTTTTATGACACAGATGTGCTCTACCTTGCTCAACATCTCATGTGAGTGATAAGAATGCATATTGTGTTGTGGTTGGTTGAAATAAGTGATAAATCTCAATTATTTCCAGTTAATTAATGACATTAAGTTCAACTATTCTTCACTGATTTTCTGCTACCTGAAATGTCTACTTCTAATAGAGGAATACCAAATAAAATAGTTCTCCTTGCAGTTTTATCAGTTTTTGCTCACATGTTTTGATGCTCTGTTCTTAGACATAGACAAGTTAAGAACTGTTATGTCTTCTTGGAAAACTGACTTCCTTATCTTATGTAATGCTCCTCTTTAACCTTTTTTTTATTTTTAGTGAAATTTATTTGGTTTAAAAACTCCACTTTAAACATATCTTGTTCAGATACTTCATATATGTGTTACAAACTGCTTGAGGAATAACAAACAAAAAGGCTGAATAGAACATAGATTATCCACATCATGTTATATAATAATTTACCCCTATATTTATTCATTCTAGATAATATTTCCTGATCACAGGTCATGTGCTAGGCATAGAGCCAGAGCAAGGAGAGAAGTGATAGCAATGGCACAGCCCATCTCCCCAACTACCCCCGACTTAGGACAGACAGATAAATAAAATTATTGTTGACTTTTGCATAGCCCAGAGCTGAACTGATAATAAAACACTGTACTTCCCTGGTCCTAGTTAATATGTCTTACTCCTCATGCCAAATGCAAACCAATATTTGAATTTTAAATCTTTGTTCTATTGGGAAACATGTGACTACGCTGCACTCACATCATTTGTTGATTCTAGTTATTAACTTTTGTGCTATGGGTGTCCTATTGAGGAATTTGGAGCCCGACCCCACCGAATGTAGATCGTAGCCAACTTTTTCTTCTATCAGACGGCGTGTCTCTGATTTGATATCAAGCTCCTTGATCCATTTTGAATTAACTTTTGTGCATGGCGAGAGAAAGGGATTCAGTTTCATTTTGTTGCATATGGATTTCCAGTTTTCCCAGCACCATTTGTTGAAGATGCTATCCTTCCTCCATTGCATGCTTTTAGCCCCTTTATCAAATATAAGATAGTTGTAGTTTTGTGGATTGGTTTCTGTGTCCTCTATTCTGTACCATTGGTCCACCCACCTGTTTTGGTACCAGTACCATGCTGTTTTTGTTACTATTGCTCTGTAGTATAGTTTGAAGTCTGGTATGGCTATACCGCCTGATTCACACTTCCTGCTTAGCATTGTTTTTGCTATTCTGGGTCTTTTATTTTTCCATATGAATTTCATGATTGCTTTCTCTATTTCTACAAGAAATGCCGTTGGGATTTTGATTGACATTGCATTAAACCTATAGAGAACTTTTGGTAATATCGCCATTTTGATGATGTTAGTTCTGCCTATCCATGAACAGGGTATATTTTTCCATCTTCTAAGATCTTCTTCTATTTCTCTCTTTAGGGTTCTGTAGTTTTCATTGTATAAGTCTTTCACCTCTTTTGTTAGGTTGATTCCCAAGTATTTTATTTTTTTTGAAGATATTGTGAATGGAGTGGTTGTCCTTATTTCCATTTCAGACGATTTGTCTGTGATATACAGGAATGCCTTTGATTTATGCATGTTGATTTTATATCCTGCCACTTTGCTGAATTCATTTATTAGCTCTAATAATTTCTTTGTAGACCCTTTTGGGTCTGCTAGGTATAGAATCATGTCATCAGCAAATAGTGATAATTTAAGTTCTTCTTTTCCTATTTTTATGCCTTTAATATCTTTCGTCTGTCTAATTGCTCTGGCCAGCGTTTCGAGATCTATGTTGAACAGAAGTGGTGAGAGAGGGCATCCCTGTCTTGTTCCAGATTTTAGAGGGAATGCCTTCAATTTTTCTCCATTCAGAATGATGCTAGCCAGAGGCTTATCATAGACTGCTTTTACAATATTGAGGTATGTTCCTGTTATCCCTAGTTTTTCTAGAGTTTTGAACATAAAGGGATGCTGTACTTTGTCGAATGCTTTTTCTGCATCTATTGAGATGATCATATGGTTCTTATTTTTAAGTCTATTGATGTGGTGAATAACATTTATTGATTTCCGTATATTGAACCAGCCTTGCATCCCAGGGATGAATCCTACTTGATCATGGTGCACAATTTTTTTGATATGTTTTTGTATCCGAGTGGCCAGAATTTTATTGAGGATTTTTGCATCTAGGTTCATTAGAGATATTGGTCTGTAGTTTTCTTTCTTTGAAGTGTCTTTGTCTGGTTTAGGTATCAGGGTGATGTTGGCCTCGTAGAATGAATTTGGAAGTTCTCCCTCTTTTTCTATTTCCTGAAGTAGCTTGAAAAGTATTGGTATTAGTTCCTCTTTAAAGGTTTTGTAAAACTCTGCTGTATACCCATCCGGTCCTGGGCTTTTCTTAGTTGGTAGTCTTTTGATGGTTTCTTCTATTTCCTCAATTGATATTGGTCTGTTTAGGTTGTCTATATCCTCCTGACTCAATCTGGGCAGATCATATGACTTAAGAAATTTATCTGTGCCTTCACTATCTTCTAATTTATTGGAGTATAAGGATTCAAAATAATTTTTGATTATCTTCTGTATTTCTGAAGTGTCTGTTGTGATATTGCCTTTTTCATCCCGTATGCTAGTAATTTGAGTTCTCTCTCTTCTTCTCTTCGCTAGCATGGCTAAGGGTCTGTCGATTTTGTTTATTTTTTCAAAGAACCAACTTTTAGTTTTGTCAATTTTTTCAATTGTTTCTTTTGTTTCGATTTCATTAATTTCAGCTCTGATTTTCATTATTTCTTGCCTTCTACTTCTTTTGCTGTTGTTTTGCCCTTCTTTTTCTAGGATTTTGAGATGAAGTATGAGATCTTTTATTTGTTGGTTTTTTCTTTTTTTAAGGAATGAACTCCAAGCAATGAATTTTCCTCTTAGAACTGCTTTCAATGTGTCCCATAGATTCCGATATGTTGTGTCTGTGTTTTCATTAATCTCTAAGAATTTTTTAATTTCCTCCTTGATGTCTTCTATAACCCATTGATCATTCAGTAACCTATTGTTCATTCTCCAAGTGATGTATGCTTTTTCCTTCCTTCTTTTATCGTTGATTTTCAGTTTCATTCCATTATGATCAGATAGGATGCATGGTATTATCTCTACTCCTTTATATTGTCTAAGAGTTGCCCTGTGACATAATATATGATCTATTTTTGAGAAGGATCCATGTGCTGCTGAGAAAAAAGTGTAACTGCTTGATGTTGGGTGGTATATTCTATATATGTCAATTAAGTCTAGGTTATTAATTGTGTTATTGAGCTCTATAGTTTCCTTATTCAACTTTTGTTTGGAAGATCTGTCCAGTGGCGAGAGAGGTGTGTTGAAGTCTCCCATGATTATTGTATGGTGGTCTATTAGACTCTTGAACTTGAGAAGAGTTTGTTTGATGAACATAGCTGCACCATTGTTTGGGGCATATATATTTATGGTTCTTATGTCTTGTTGATGTATGGTTCCCTTAAGCAGTATGTAGTGTCCCTCTTTATCCCTTTTGATTAACTTTGGCTTGAAATCTATTTTATTTGATATGAGTATGGACACTCCTGCTTGTTTCCGAAGTCCATATGAGTGATATGATTTTTCCCAACCTTTCACCTTCAGCCTATGTATGTCTTTTCCTATCAAATGCGTCTCCTGTAGGCAGCATATTGTTGGGTCTTGTTTTGTGATCCATTCTACTAGCCTGTGTCTCTTAATTGGTGAGTTTAAGCCATTAACATTTAGGGTTATTATTGAGATATGGGTTGTTCTTCCAGCCATATTTGTTTATTTCTGTTACTAAACATGGTTTGTTTTCCTCTTTGATTATTCCCCCCCCCCTTTACTGTCCTACCTCCCACTGTTGTTGGTTTTCATTGTTATTTTCCATTTCCTCTTCCTGTAATGTTTTGCCGAGGATGTTTTGAAGAAATGGTTTTCTAGCTGCATATTCTTTTAACTTTTGTTTGTCGTGGAAGGTTTTAATTTCATCTTCCATCCTGAAGCTTAATTTCACTGGATACACAATTCTTGGTTGGAACCCATTGTCTTTCAGTGTTTGAAATATGTTATTCCAGGATCTTCTAGCTTTCAGAGTCTGTGTTGAAAGATCAGCTGTTATCCTGATTGGCTTACCCCTAAATGTAATCTGCTTCCTTTCTCTTGTAGCTTTTAAAATTCTCTCCTTATTCTGTATGTTGGGCATCTTCATTATAATGTGTCTAGGTGTGGATCTCTTATAATTTTGCACATTCGGCGTCCTGTAGGCTTCTAGGATTTGGGATTCTGTCTCATTCTTCAGGTCTGGGAAGTTTTCTCGTATTATTTCATTGAATAAATTGCTCATTCCTTTGGTATGGAGTTCTATACCTTCCTGTATCCCAATGACTCTTAAGTTTGGTCTCTTAATGTTATCCCATATTTCTTGGATGTTCTGCTCATGGTTTCTTAACAGTCTTGCTGAGCTGTCTATGTTCTTTTCAAGTTGAAATACTTCGTCTTTATTGTCTGATGTTCTATCTTCTAAGTGTTCTACTCTGCTGGTAGTATTCTCCATTGAGTTTTTAAGTTGGTTTATTGCTTCCTGCATTTCTAGGATTTCTGTTTGTTTGTTTTTTATAACCTCTATCTCCCTGTATAGTTGATCCTTTGCTTCCTGGATTTGTTTGTGTAATTCATTGTCGAAGTGATCTTTCATTGTCTGATTTTGCTGTCTAATGTCTTCCTTGATACTCCAGATCATCTGAAGCATGTATATCCTGAATTCTTTATCTGACATTCCATCTGCTGCAGCTGTTACCTCTTCTAAAGTTGAGTTGACCTGCATTGCTTGTGGTCCTTTCTTTCCTTGTCTTTTCATACTGCTTGCGTTTCTTTCTGCTTGGTGAAACTGTTGTGTTTTTGAAAAATTTTCCCCCCCTATATATTTATATTGCTCTTGTATAGTTGAAAAGTCTCCCTTGCAGGTGCGGGAGGGGGCTCTGCTCTGCCCCTCCTCCAATTGGTGTGAGGTGTCTACCACGCCCGCGGACCGCTGGGCCTGATCTGCAGGTTGGTCGCTGGTCTGCCTACCTTGCGGGCACGGGTGGCAGTTCCGCTCCGCCCCCACTCCAATTGGGGTCACGTGACCACCACACAGGCGGGCCGCTGGGCCTGATCTGGGCGCGGGCAAAGGCTCTGCTCTGCCCCTACTCCAGTTGGGGTGAAGTGTGTATCACGCTGGCAGGCCGCTGGGCCTGATCCGCAGGTCTGTCGCAGGTCTGCTTACCTTGCAGGCGCGGGCGGCGGCTCTGCCCTGCCCCTCCTACCACGCCCGCAGACCGCTGGGCGTGATCTGCAGGTTGGTCGCAGGTCTGCCTACCTTGCGGGTGCGGGCGGGTGCCCTGCTCCTCCCCTCTGGCTCGACGACAAAGCGAGAGAGACTCGGGTATCTGTGACTCACCCTCCCTACCAGGAGACCTACTGTTTCTGTCACCGCTGGCACCGATGAAGTTCTCTCCTGGGCCGCTCTCCGATGACTTCAGATCTCTGCCATGCTGGCATCCCCTGCAAACAACGGCATCTCGTTCCCTCTGCCAGGCGACCAAAGCAACGGGTGAGTCCCGACCGGCCCCCACAGGCCCCGTCTCAGTCCTGCTGCCACTGCCTACGAAGGCTTGGTTGGCATCCACCTCCACAGTACTCCGCAGGACCCGGACGGAGAAGCAGTCTCCGCGGGCTCCTCAGCCCTGGGCCAGCGCAGTTCCAGGAGCCGGAGCTCTGCCTCTCTGTGCTCGGTGTATGCTCTGATAAGGGCAGGCTCCAAGAAGCAGTTTCCACGGGTTATTTAGCAATGAGCCTGAGTAATTTGTCTGCTAGCCGCAGGCGAATAACAGCCTGAAATTACCTGTTCTAGGGCTGATTCCCATTTTCTTCTCTTCCAGTAGGCGGAGCTGTGCCCTCCGAGCCGAGCTTCTGCCCTCTATGTGCTGACAGAAATCCCTGTAAGGCGGCTCCTGGGAGTCTCTCAATCCTGTTAGTCCAGAGCCCTTTCACTTATCCGGCCCCTCCCCCTGTTCCTCCTGCCAGCCAGCCAGCAAGGTCCTGTTCACCGGAGGCGGTTCCCCAAGGATCTGATTACACTTGCAGCCCCATCGCGTGTCCTATATCCAGAACGATGAACACCCTCTCTGTCATTCATCTAAGCCCCAGTGCTGTGGTGGGGTGATCTGGGAACCAACAGTTTAATTTTTCCGGACCCCTTCGGTGGGCACGCCCCCAGAAACTGGCGGCTAAGATCTTGGGTGTCGCCGCTGGTATTAAGGGGAGGTGGGGATCGGGAATCCCCTCTGCTTCCCTACAGACACGCCCCCGGAGAGAATCCCGAGGTTTCCTGGCTGCTTGTATCTGGAGGGGGTGGGAGTCACACACCTGCTAACGTGGATTCCGCTGGGAAGGAATACCATGGGCGGAACTCCGGTGATGTCACCTCTCTGCTATGGCGGGCCCCAGGCTCCTTGCCGGAGTGTCTGAAGGGAGGGGTGGGACTGGTCTGTCTCTGGTTGGTTTCAGCTCCCAGTTCGCTATTTCATAAAGGCTTGGCGAGAGACCTCTTCCTAGAGTCCCTGCACCGCTCCTGCTGCGCTGCGCCTCGGAGGCTATCCGCCCACACGCGGGGGCCGCGTGCAGGCAGCCGACAGTCGCCAAGTCGCGCGGGCAGCAGCTGGCGGGTCTGGACCTCTGCGCTGCGTGGCGGAGATTCACTCATCTGGGGCAAACTGTCACCTCCAAAAATCCTACCAATCCTACCGGTCTCTCTTTAGTGGAATTTTGCTAGGAGTTTCTCAGCAGGTCGAATCTAAACGTATCAATGCATCTCTCTGACCCCATTATTGAGGAGGTACTGAAAGCGCTGCCTCCCCACTCGCTGCCATGTTGGATCCCCCTCTTTAACCTTAATAATTTTTCTTGCTCTAACATCTGTTCTGTTCAAAATGAATACAGCTGCTTTTGCCTTCTTTTGATCATTTTTAGCAAGTTCAGCTTTCTCTATCCTTTAGTTGATTTATGTATAATTTTGTATTTATAGTGGCTTTATTGCACGTAGCATACAGTAGATCTTGTTTTATGGTCCACTTTGACAATCTCCACCATTTAATTAGTGCACTTAGACCATTGTTATTCAAAGTGATTATTGACAGAATTGAATTAATGTGTACTACATTTGTTTCTGTTTTTCACTTGTCCCTTTTTACTTTGCTCATTTTAATTTTGTGGTTTTAACTGATCAGTTTATGTGATTTTTTTTCTCTTTTCATACCATTTTGGTTACACCTCTTTTTAACTTTTTTTACTTGCTGTCCTAGAGTTTTCAATATAAAACTATTTTGAGTCTACTTTTAAATAATACAATACCACTTTATATGAAGTGCGTGCACCTTGTAATTAAAAGTTATTCCAATTCCTCCTCCCTTATATCATTGGTATCATTAATTGCATTTATATGTAAGCATACAGGAGCATAAATGTGATGAACATACTCTATATACAGAGATATGAAAAATCGTACTCTATATGTGTAATAAGAATTGTAATGCATTCCGCTGTTGTGTATTTAAAAAAATAAAATCAATAAAACTAAAGAAAAGAAAATATGAGGATGCATAATTGAAACAAATGTTGCTATTATTTTGAATAAACTTTTATGTATTATATTAATTAAGGATAAAATATTTTCAAACTTTACCGTCATTATTCACCCTCCAATGTTCTTCATTTCTTTATGTAGATGTGAGTTTTTGGCTCATACCATTTTCCTTCTCTCTAAAGAATTTCTTTTGAAATTTCTTTTTTTGTAGGCCTACTACAAACAAATTCTATGAATTGCTTTTGTCTGAAAAAGTCTCTTTTTCCTTTTGAAGGGTAATTTTGCAACGTTGAGAAATCTAGGGTTTCATTTCCTCTTTTCAACACTTTCAGCATTTTGCCTTGCTTTCCTGTTGCTTTACCTGGTTTCAGAGAAGTTGGATGTAATTTTAATCTTTACACTTATCTAGGTGAAATTTATTTTACTTCTGGATTCTTTCAAGATTTTTTAATTAACTTTGAATTTTTGTTGGTTTAATGTAATGTGCACTAGTATAGTTTATTTTGAGGTTTGGTTTTTTGTTTACCCTGTTTAATGTTCATGCTTCCTGAGCTATGGTTGGTGTCTGAGATTAATTTGGTGATAGTCTCGGTATTTATTCTTTTGAATATTTTTATTTTTCTTTCTTATCCTGTGGTATTCTCATTATGTGTATATTATACCTTTTATAGTTGTCCCATTGTTCCCGATTATTCTATGTGGGTGGTGGTGTTGTTGTTTGCTTATTTGTTTTCTCCTTTGGAACTTTCTATTGTCATTTCTTATTGTTTCCTCAGACATGTCTGACATTCTACTGACTTCATGAAAGACATTGTTCATTTCTTTAATGGTACTTTTGATAGATAGATGTCTTTTTCATTCTTTCTTAGAATTTCCACCTCTCTGCTTACATGGCCCGTTAGTTCCTTTAAATTCCCAGGGTGATAATTTTAACATCCCTGCCATATCTGAGTCTGATTCTGATGCTTGCTTTGTCTCTTAAAATGTGTTATTTTTTCCCATTTTAGTATGCTTTCTTGTTTTATTTTTGATAGCTGGGCATGATGTACTGAATAAAAGAATATGGAGTCAATTGGCCTGTAGTAATGAGGTGGTGATGCATATGGGAACAGAAGCATTGTGCAGTCTTAGTTTTATAATATTCCCGAACCACTAAACTGTGAACTTTACAAGTGTTTCTATGTGTGCCCCCACCCCTTCCTTGGCCCCACCCAGTGGGTCAGGATGGCTAGAGGAAGCTACAGTTAGACAGTTTCCTTCTTTAGCATGGGAGGCTAGAGTGGATTGGAGTTGAGAACTTTCCTTCTAGATTAAGCTTTGTTGAACTTGTTTCTCCTGAGGGCAGGCCTTGTTAAGAGTGCTTTGGCTATTTCAAAATGGTTCCTTATTCTTGTCTATGTTTAAAGCAGGAGATTTTTCACATATAAGTGCACTATGAGAAACTGGTGAAGCCCCCAAAGAAAAAAACTCATAAAAATATGCTCACTAGATTTGTTCACTCTAAGCCTCTAGCAATTCCTGTTTTATAGTTTTATAGTTCAGATTTTGCTATCTCTTGTAACAGTTTCAGCTTCAGTAAGTAATTCTCTGTGTTTGCCTGTGTGTCTCTTCAGTTTGGAGGGCAGTGTTTTTGTTCTTTGACCTCACTTCTCTGATAAGTCTAAGAACTGGTGATTTTTTCCAGTTTGTCAGCTTTTTCCTTTTTTTTTTTTTAGGATAATGTGGTGACTTCCAAGCTCCTTCCATGTCATCCTGGAAAAAGCTTTTAGTTCTCTAATCATTTACTTATGCTGTCCCCTGCATCTTATATGCCCTTTCTCATTCTCTGTGCATCATAATGCTAGTCATTATTCATAAATCAGAGCAAACGTTACTTCTTCCAGGACACCTTCTCTGATCCTTAACACTTTCTATTTTTTTTATTACAGTAACTTATGTTCATTTACGGAAGCTCCAGCTGGATTGTAATCTTTTTAGAGACGGGAATTTATTTCTGATTCTGTATTGTACTCCATGACACTACTATTTACTGTGTTTATAGGCAAAAGAGACAGCAAGGATTAGGAAAATATATTAGTTTATTGCATTTCCTGCTGTAATTAGTACTGATCATTGTAACTAACAAGTAGGCTATATTATATTTTGTGGCTGGATATTGACACATTTTTAAGTTTTAAGGTCATTACATACTGGGAAAATTAATCTCCAATTTGTATCTTTTGACATTGTATTTTAGTTAGTTTCAAGGCAAAAGTCAGGTTAGGTTAAACTTTGATAATGTGAGTTTCTACCCATGTGAGGGAATTAAGCAAAACTCCATCATCATTCCTCTACTCTAGTCAATTATGTCTCTGATGGGCTTCAAAGTGCCTCTGAAATCTCCAGATTAAGGCAAAATTCAATGCCGTCTTCAAGGAGGCCTTTTAAATACCTCTGTTCCATAGACTTAGTCATATCTCAATGGCTACCCTTGTAAAGATTCAAAGCTACGTAGCAAGCCTACCACATTACCTCTATGCATTGTAACATCTACTAGAATCTTCTAGATAGTAGACCATTTTTCCAACTGGGCTGATGTCTCTGGTTCTGGGCCCTTGGATGCTCATTGTTTTCATGCTTGACTCAACAGATAAAATGATGAAGGAACAATACTATATTTTTTGCTCTTTTTTATTGCCCTTCCCCAACCTCAAGTGTGTAAATTAATTTTTTTAATTCCTGAGACAAATTAGACCATTGCCTCTCAAATCAAATAAACTGCTGTTTCCAGTTGAACATATTATTCCCAAATTATGGTAGTTCTCTGAATTATCACTTAATATCATGAATATTCACTGGAGATTCCAACTTTATCCTTCATGAATATCACTATAGAGTAGGCAGAGTATCTTTCTTTATTGGCAGGTTGACTCTAATCATTCTTAGAGCAGATCACCTTATTTGCCTTCTCTTGACCTTAAGCTCTAATAAGCCAGACAAAGACTGCCGTTTGAGATAAGAACTTTAGCTTTGTCAAATTTATTTTCATTCTCTTTTCTGGATCTTTATGAACCCATACATTAGGTCTTCCACACTCTTGGACTTAAGCATGTATTATAACTTTCATCATATACTCCACATGCTTTTTAGATGATGATTATATATCATAAAACCTATTTGTTATATACTTCTATGCTAAATACATTAAGAAATAATAAATATTTTGTCTCAAAAATTAGTAGTAGTATTTATTACATTATGAAAATATTTGAAATAAAATCTATTCTAACAAGATTTCTCATATGAAAACAGTCAAAAGAGAACTAAGACATTATTGCCCCATGGGAGACACAAGGGTTAATATAACAGATTCATTTGATTGAAAATAAATAATGATTATTTAAAATGTGTGAATTGTTTTTCTCAAAGTTTGTAATAAAATTTAGTCAAAAAAGCTATTGAAGACACTGTGGTTTTGAGGTAAAGGCTAAACATTCTAAAATAGGAGACATAATTAGGAGTCATCCCTCCAATCATATTTGATTTACAGAATGGCTTATAGATTTGTGAAAAATAAAAATAAATAAATAAACTGCCTTAGAATGCTATGCTCTATTGACATACCTCAACTCTCAGAGGAGAAGGATTAAATCAGTTAACTATATCTTTTTAAAACTCCATAAGATTTAATGTGACCGTGACATTTTTGCTTCCTCCTCTATTAGGTGTGAACTCTACTCAGGGTTTATAAAGGTGTTTGGGGAGAAACAGAACACAATCTTTGCCAAACTTGACTCAGTAAGAATTTATAGAGGAGGATTTGTATAACTTAAGTCAATAAAGTTCCCAAAAGGAGTAATTGGAACATCTGGAACCAATAATCTCATAGGACTAGTTTCCTCTCCTCAACTTCTCTTTTTTTTATTTATTTTCTTTCTTTTTCTTTTTCCTTTTTTTTTTTTTTTCCTGACTCTTGGCAGGTTATCCAGGCTATAACTCTAGAAATTTATATTTGGTTTGAGAATTGAAATACAGTGGAGATGCAGCTGCAAACATCAGTTTAGGGTCAGAATGAGATCAACTACATAGTGAATTTAGGAGATGGGAGTTGGAAATCAATTCATTTCACATGTATTTTTTCAATTACAAAATAAATAGAGCCATTGTAAGAAATAACAGCATTTTTAAAGAAATCAATGTTTAAATAAAACATTGACCTTCTATAAAAATGAACTGAACTTGAAGAAAAAATGTCAGACTCATGTAGTAATTTAATTTGTCTCATTGAAGGTCCAATTGTTGAAACAGAAAAAAAAAGGATTTCACCTAATTTCACAAAGTGTGGTAAAAGTGGAGTTGGGGAGCCAAGTCAAAAAAACTAGAAAAAGAATGAGCCCTTTACTTGCTTCCTTTTCTAATGTAATATCACCATCTACCCAATAATTCAAACCAGAAATAAGAAAGTCATCCTTGGCTTTTTCCTTATAAATTTTCCTAAATATGAAGCATAAAAGTGAAGATTTGGTGTTCTTTTTTCATACTGTTTCATGATGAGTTTGCTCTTTGGGAATTAATAGAATGTAAAGTTCATAAAGTCAGGAATTTTTGCTTGTTTTGTTCTCTGAGTTTCCAGTGTCAGAAATAATACCTGGTATGTTGTAAATACTCAAAACCATTTGTTATTAATGATTATAACATCAAAGACATCTCTGAACAGGAAAATATTCAATGAAATCAGTCTATATTTATTATGACATAGGAAAAATGTACATAAAAATGTACATACAAATGCCATCTTGAATGAGATGTCCAAATTAATGTTTTTTTTTTTCACCTGCAAAACAAAACATTGACCTCATAATTTTATTTTTTAAAACTGGAGATTAAATCCAGGGGCGCTTAACCACTGAGCCACATCCACAGCCCTTTTTTATGTTTTATTTAAAGACAGGATCTCGCTGAGTTGCTTAGGGTCTCCCTAAATTGCTGAGGCTGGTTTTGAACTTGTAACACTTGCCTCAGCCTCCCAAACCACTGGGATTACAGGTGTGTGTCACTGTGCTCAAATCCTCTTCTCTTTTTTCTAAAGTCTAATCTAAAATCTCTCTTTTTTTTTTTTCTAAAATATCCTCAGTGGGAAGACAAGCCAATAATGTTGGAACAATCAAGAAAAAAACAATATTTTTACAGTAGCTGGACTGAAATAAAAATGGTGGCAGTGGCTCTTTGGCATTGGCCTCAGAACAGTGTGAATGTAAAGAAGATTTCCAGTTAGGAATCTTCCATAAAATAATAATCTTTAGAAGATAGACCTATATAGGGTTCTACCCAGACAGATTCATCATCCCACATAAATGTGACTAAAATGGGTGGGGGGATTTCACATGCCTTGATTTATTCTTGCATTTGTTGTTGTTGTTCTGAAGTTTCTATCAAAAGCTAGATCAGATGAAGTTATTATTGACACTGAGCCATAAAGTGACTACTAACGATAGTTTACAATAAGTCAGAGGTTGAGAATAGTATCAACTCTCCAACATGACAAGAGTGTCACCAAGATATAAAATGATAAAAGTCTCATTACTAATATATGGACTGTCAACCCAGATGACAACTACCTGCTAGAAACTTGGATCCCAAGGGATGTTACACACAGAATAGAAGAAAATAATGATAGAGAACAAAGGAAAACATATATACTTGTAAAAATCATAAAATAGTCTTTCCAAGTCTCTTACCATGGAATCACATTTTTAGATGTACATAAAATCAGAAATTTTCCCTCTACTAGCAATACCTATTTCATTACTAATAGTAATTTAAATGTTTATTCCAAGAACAGAAGAAATTGTTTATTCCTTAGTTGTTTTGGATATTCATTCATTAATAAGTCTTTCAAAAGTGTTAAAATAATTCCAATAGAATTTTCCTTGGTACAGGGGTTATCCAAAGGACATAAACATTCTAGAGTTTTCATTCAATTCAGCAATTTAGGTTAGTTCTGCTATCTTAAATTTATTCATAGACTCTGATTAACAGATTAATATAAATGTTGCTTTATTAAAAGTAGTTTTAATTAAGATCAAAGTGTACTGTAACTGTGTTTAGGCTTAAAATCCATAAAACCATGTTGTCACCTGTTATTTATTTTATAAAAGGCACTTGTGGAGATTGATTACATTTGAATTGCCTTTTATTTTGGCTCACAGTTCAGAGAGTGAAATGGGAATTTACCAGCATAGTCTTTCATAAATTTAGCATATGTTCTAGTTTTATGGATCCCCAAAATGCTTTGAGATATTTAGGAGTACCTGTCAGCAACTTGAACAAAATTATATGTAATTTCATAACTTTTAAATAAACTTTACTCTTTCTGCTTTATTATGGCACCAAAATTGAGACTATGTTCTTTTTAATTGTCATTGTCACATTTTCACATACCAGAAATTTAATAATAAGTTGTTATTTTTATCAAGTGTACCTGGATTATTTTATGAGGGAAATTTTAAATTTTAGATTTGTTTTATTTTATAATAGTTTAAAGAATTGTGCAAAGAGATTTCCTATACACTCCATACTCTGTTTACATTCAAATGGTACATTTGACACAATAAACAGAACCTCAAACCTGTAAGGGTGGATCTTCTTTACTCAGTCTACTGATTCAAATGTGAATCTCTTCTAAAAACACTCCTACAGACACACCCAGAATATTATTTTTTCAGATATTTAGGTATCTGTTAATCTGGTCAATTTGACACACAAAACTAACCACTACAACACATATAACAGTTTCAGAATTGTTAATCCACAACTCTATGGAAAATAACTTCATAAACTAGGCTACAGTGATTCTTTTTGTTAGTTTACAAGTTTGATCATTTCCAGAATTACATGATCAGCTTGATATTCCCATATTGCTCTCAGTGAGGTTGTATTTGCTATTTGTATTACATTTGGAAATATTTTGTCCCATCCTATAATCATAATTTGTCAATCTGTTCACCTTTTGAAAAACATCTTGGTTACTTTCCCTTTTGGTGACTGATATATAAATATTTGTGTATAGACTATTATATGAATATACATTTTCAATTAATTTAGGTAAATATCTATTAATGTGAGTACTAAAATGTGTGGCAAGAGTTTGTTTAGCACTAAAAGAAACTTCTATATGCTCCTCCAAAATAATGGTAGCATTTTTGCATTTTCATTACCAATAATGGGAGTTGCTATTGTTTTGCATACTAACCAGAAATTGGCATTGTCATGTTTTTTTTATTTATGTTTCCTAATATTGCCTTGGTTGGATTTGGTTTGATTTGATTATTAACAATTTAAATAGTATGCAATATTTTTGCATGTTTTTAACTGTAATTTCCTAATAATGAATGACGTTGAACATCATTTAAGAAGTAACTTCTAGTAACTTATTGTATTTCATGACAGATTTAATTCATGAAGAATTTCATAAACACTTTAAATTTAATTGGGTTAGATAATATTTTACTGAGTGACATAATTAATAAATTATTTTTAAACAAATGCAGAAGTCATCTACCAAAACCAAGTGTTATAATATTCTCCATAGTCTCTGAATAGAATGTGTGACATGCCTATGTATTATGAAGTTAGGAGCATTCCATCATTCTTTCCTATACTTTTTGGTGAGTTAAGAATCTACCCAGTAGTTTGTCTTCAAAGGTCTTGGGATTCCTGGGTATTAGAGCAATCTACTGCTAGTAATTTGTAAATTACTTGGTAAAGATAATGTGTAATTAATTTTTCCCATATTTATGGGTAACCTCAATATCAAATATATGATGCATAGTAGGAAGTTTATACAAAAAGTTCTCAGAGGTTAGAAACATTCCTGAAATTACTGAGAAAGGCAATGTGAAAACAAAATTTATTTTAAGACCCTGAAATCTTTAAAATTACACAAATATTTTTTTATTTTCTAACAAGGATATAATTTTGACATTGGTAATATAATTTTGTCAGCCCAATTAAACTGGTATTTTATAAAATTACATTATATTGGATGATGTCCTATTAAATGAACTAAGGTCTATATTAATTATTATCTGAATGGCTCTGGTAAAATAACCAAAATTAGTTATCTTAATAATAAATTGGGTTATGTGCACTTTTTAAAAGAAATACAAATTTTATCTTTCTTTTATTGAGAAACAATATTTGTATAGATTTATGGCATACATGTGGGATAATTGATACAGGTATACAAAGTGTAATAATCAAATAAAGGTAAGCAGAATTTTCATTTCTTTAAACAAATTTTCTGCTTAAGACATATTTGCTAGCCAGGATGGTGCCTCTAATCTCAGAGAATTAGGAGGCTGGAGAAGGAGGATCACAAGTTCTAGCATAGCCTTAGCAACTTAGCAAGATTCTGTGTCAAAAATTAAAAAATAAAAAATGTTAAGGGGCTGGAATATAGCTCAATGAAACAGCCACTTGGGGTTCAATCCTCAGTAACAGAAAATGAAAGAAAGAGGGAGGGAGGAAGGAAAAGGAGAAAGAAAGGTTTTCTATCTTTACAAGTAATATTGTAAAATACTATATAAATAAGGTTTGTAAGATAATATACAAAAATTAAAATAGGTTTGTCATATGTTATGACTGATTTTTTCCCTAAAGTTTTATCTGACAGTGATATCACATTTAAAAGAAGATTAACTTTCAGTGACATAAAGGCATTAGAAATAAGCCAAAAAAATCACAAAAAGAGACATTACAATTATTTGAAATGTTTTTACAGCTGCTAATATCATACTATGTCTTCACAAAATCCCTTTTACTTCTATGCTAGGAAGTAACCTCAGAAACAATTAAGGAAGTATGTTTCTTTGAGCCGGATAATTAAATGCCAAGAAAACTCACCACTCAATATGTAATTCACTCAACATCTTGTTGTTTGAAGGAGCCAGTGTTCAACATAGGATGGATTGAATTCCTAACAACATCTGGCATGAGCAGTGGACTTGGCCCTTACCATAATAGCATTACATTCATGGTCAGAATGACAGCTAAATGGATGGATGGAGCTTGTCTCTAACGGAGCAGATTCATGACTACAGCATAATGAATCAGAATGTTATAACCTCTGGTCACATACACCCTGGCCTGTTGCTCCTTACAAGCTATATCAGGGGATGTGGAGTAAATTTCTGTTGTCAGATCTAATGGTGAAAGATTCTGGCTTCTAACTTACTGAGAAAGCAAAGTAGAATTTCCATTCCAATAATCTGGATCAAAACATTTCCTGATCGTTGTGGTCAATTTATTCTGTCACTTAATTAAACCCAAAGCATTGCAAATCATGTCAGTAAGCAAAAGAGAGACTGCCTCTTCAACCTTGAAATGAGTTCCTGAAACAAATATCTTATAAAGTTGGTTAAATTATAGGATTTGCATTAAAGGAGGTTTTCTCAAGGGCTTTTTCATGGGTTAAACAGGGATTAAAGCAAATGGCAAACAAAATCACAATTAAGAGTTACAAGAGAAATCAAAATAGAAGAACAAATTCATAAAAGTGATGAAACGCAGAATTCCCACCATACAAGCTCTCCCAGTAAATAAACATAAAAATCCATGGGTTGGGAAAGGGAAGAGCAACATAGTTCCTATTGTTTGAATTTTTCCTTAAGCCTAAAACTGTAAACTTTTCTGAGCTGAAGGCCCTTAAATATTGATAATATATAATATTCATCAATTTTTTTAAGTTTGAAATTTTTAAAAATTGGTATATATCTTCCCTTTACTTCAATGAATGGATAGTTTTGCAAAGCCCAAAATGACTGAAAGGAGAATTAAAATACTTTGGTCTTTGCTATTGGCTGTGAGTCACACTTATGTGTATTCAAAATTAGCCTTTATTAATAACATTGAAATGTCTTTGTCACCCACATATTGTCACCATTCAGGCTACTGGTATTCTACAAACATGCACAGTGTGAATTATAGCTGAGCTAATATTTGCAAATACTTGTAGGTATCTGCTATAAATGTGCACTGAGTGAATAGTTTTATGCTGCCCTGAAATTTTCATTCTCTTCTTGGAGCTCTGCAGACATGATGATAGGCCTTAAGAAAGAAGTTCTTTCCTGATGACATGTTTTTATTAAGAAAATGTGCATAAACTCTATGAGGACGTAGACAGCACGTTTTCAAGGAGACTAACAGATTAAAATACATTGCATAATGAATGCTTTCTGCAACACAGAGCACAGTATGCACCCTGTATTTTAAAACACTGAAACCATAATTTGGGTATTTTTTAGGTTAACCTGCAACAATTCCAATAGGAGGAAATCACTTAAAAGGCATTATACAAATTGTTACATTGTTTAAAAATGACAATGAGGCTTTTAGCATTCTGTAAGGTACTCTACAATACACATTCTGAAAATGCAATTATTAAGGAGAGAGAGAAATATACCTCTGCAGATTCTTCTTTAATAAATTCAAATTACTTAATATATAGATTTCAGATTAGGAAAAAGAATGGTTTTATAGGTGTAAACACTGCAAAGCTATATTTTGATTGTTGTTTCAATCAGTAAGCACAGGGCATTTTAGATCACTAAATAATTGATAATATTTGAGGAATGTTTCACAATTAAAAACATAAAAGGAATTTTTGCAAAGTGTTTTATGAAGATGTTCTGCAAAGCCTTTTATAATCCACCAGGACTCAGTTTTTTAAATCATTCTTTTGTAATTAAAACACTATAAGCATCTTTTGCAAAATTTTGGTGCTATGTATTCAATTGCAAAAAAAAATAGTCATAATACCAATATAAATGTTCTATATGAAAGGGAAAATTTTGTTTCATTTAAAAGATTTCCAATCCCAGTAAAACTACATGGGCAATTTTAGAAAATGTACATTATTCATTCACTGAAACACTAAAAATACATTATCTTTCTAACATATTAGTTATATGACTGTTTTTTGAAACATAATTTTTTGTCTCACAAAAAAATGACTTGCCATAATCCAAGTAATAGAATGTGAAACTCAACAATCCTTTGAATGAACAAATACTTGCAAGAAGTATCTATGAATTTTAGTGAATTTTTCCTTCCAGTTATTTTTAAATGGGTTTGGTGATATTGTTTGGCCATAATTTTAATAAAAATGTAATAAGCTATGGAATCATTACTGATGTTGTCTAGCTTTTTAAATTTTTTTCTTTTAATATTTTTTTAGTTGTCAATGGACCTTTATTTTACTTATTTATATGTGATGCTGAGAATCAAACCCAGAGCCTCACACATGCTAGGCAAGCACTCTACCACTGAGCCACAACCCCAGCCCTCTAGTTTTTAATACTACAAGAATAAGTACAATTTAGAGTTTTCTAATTTGAAAATCATAATTTTACTGCTTGAAACATTTTTCCTCCTTTGGTGGATCTAATATTCTAGAGTAAGAAGATGGGTAAATGTCACATCAGTAAATAGATATATTTGTATAGATTTTCAGTATATCAAAAAGAATACAATCTAGTATGTGACAGAGGGGGCCCTGGCTAAAGGAAGGGATATTGAGGAGTCCTGAAAAGTCAGTCACACCACCTCCAAAAATGATCACTCTGGACAGAGAGCCTTCATGTGCAAACAGACCTTCAGGAACAGTGGTCATTTTAAAGGACAAACCTGCTAGTGTAATTCTGACGTGGTTGACAAGGGATAATGCTGCAGGTTAAGTCAGAGAGGTGAAAGATTTCATAGAGCTTGTGAATCATGCCAGGGTTTCAAAGTACAGAATTAAAATAGTAAGGAGATGAATTTAATTTCTTAGGTGACAGCAATGTTTATGCACCCGTGAATCAAGAGCTCCCTCCCAAGAAAAATGGGTAGGAATAAAGTTGTAGCAGGAAACTAAATGGGAGTAATAACTAAAAAGAAAAAAAAAATATTAAGAAGATAAAAGCTGGTCCTGTGTGTCAAATGCCACTGAGAAATCAAATCAAGTAAATATACAAGATTGTTTTTTTGGCCTTGGAAATGTTTTAAAAAACAGAAATAGAAGAGTGATTGGAGTCTATAGTATTAGTTTACTACAGTGGTCACAACATCAATGTAATGTTTTGAGCAACTAATAAATTTCTGATGTTTAAAAAAAATACCACTGGGTGTCTTAAATTACAGAATTTTTATTTTTTTCTCAGAGCTTGGAGAGGGGAAGTCAGAGATCTAGGTGTCTCCTGAGACCTCCTCTCCTCAGTATGTAGATAGTATCTTCTCACAGTGCCTTGTCTGGCCTTTTCTTTGTATTAGTATATTTCTAGTATCTCTGGGTCCTAATCTCCTCTTTTTATAAGGATATCAGTTATATTTTAACTATATTACCTCATTAAGATTCTATCTCCAAATACTGTCACATTCTAAAGTACTGGGATTAAGACGTCAGCATGTGAATTTGAAGGGATACAATTCAGTCAAGAGCTACATAATTGATCCTCATTATTCACAGATTTTGCACTTTTGAATTCACCTACTTAGTAAATTTTATTTGTATCTACAAAACCAATACTCACAGAATATTGTGCAGAGGAGGGGGAATGTACCTCACTAGATACATTCCCAACTGAGGTCAAATGAGGGACGGCTTTCATACTATAAACAAGTTTCCTTTTCATGGTCTTTATAGTTCCATGTTTTCAAGTTTTTATGCTTTTTGGTGGTGATTTCACTGATTTAATATAGCCCCCAATTAACTGTTGAAATGCTGGCTACTGTCCCAAGACACAAGTGTACCTATGGAGAAAATGTGCATGTTTGGTAAGATTTAACCAATTTGAATTGTTAATTTATCATAATATGACCAGATCTTCATAGGAAACTAACCCTACATTTTCCGGTGAGTAATGATTTAGTATTCACTAAATCAGTGTTTGTGGTGTCTTTATAGAGCATACCTACCATGCATGAGAAGAATCAAATGTACTTTCTGAAGGATATGTACTGAAAAAGCAGGAAAACTGAAATCCCAGGACTCTGGAAGGAGTCTGATAGAATAAGGTCCTCAAAGGGGCAAAGCAGAGCAGGACTTACACCCCAGTACAAAGTTGAGACATGATTGAGAAGGGGATCATCAGGTCTCTGAGACAGAGGAACCACCATAGCTAGTAAATGGGAGTGCATGTGTAGCTGTGTTGTAACTTTCATAAGCCTTGGCAATTTTGCCTGTATGAGCTCCCTAAAATTCCAAATATCATATCTGGTATAAAAATGAATATACTAATATTACACACTAAAAACATGTTATTCTACCTAAAAATTTTCTTTTATTCCTTCTGATTGGAAAAGATAGTAAGATAAAATCTTTTAGTGGACTCCTAAAAGCATGAAGTGCCCTAGGCCCTTTCTTTCATGAATAAATTCTCCTTTTGTTGGTACCAGGCCAGGTAATTGAGAAAGTTCCTGTTTGATGGTCTCAGTATGAAAAATGTAGTTTATAGGAGTTAAAATTTAGAACTGCATAAGGAAAATGCCAAAATCCAACAAGGGCCCCAAATTTAGGATCATCAGTCTCCATAACTATTTGATTTGTCTCAATTAGTACTCAGCTGCCTTGGTGAAGGAGCAAAAAGGAGAATCTTAGATTAATACCAGCATAGATTTTGCAAGAGATATTTGACAGAAAAATTCACAATAGCAGATCAATGGAGAGAAAATGATATATCCTGGGAGCTAGGTTAAAAAGTGAGAACGAAGATGACTGAGTCTGACAGTGTGGCATAAAGTGTAGTTTTATGGAAACTGTATTTAATTTTTCTGTTTTGTATTTTGCCAGTTTTGGAGCAACTGCATAGTGGGGTTTTAGGAATAAGAAAGTGAATGAGCTGTAAGCAATGTAGCCATTCTGAGAATGAAAATATAAGATACTATGGGAGAGAAATTCCAGGTTGTATTGAAGGTTGGGGAATGGATTGTTCCAATGGAGTATTAGTGAAGATGGTTCATATGGATGACTTTATAGATGGTGACGCTGGATAGAACATGGCCTGAGAGTTATACCAGGGATGGAGATAACATCTCTAAATCAACAGCCAAAACAATCTATGAATAAAAGGAATAACACTGGAAACAGGAAGTTGGAAAGAAGATTGTTATGCCAGGCACAAAAACCATGAAGAATTTCTTGACTTTCTTCCTTCGTGTTTTCTTCAAACTTAAAGGGAAGGCAAAGCTAGAGTAAGAATACAGAAGAGGAATTATTCTTTAAGTTCACATTTTTACTGGTAGTTAAAGATAAGGGCAATGAGAAGTATTTGATATTTTGACTTTGAAAACTATGGCATGAACATACTTCTATGCCTTCAAACACATATCAACTGCATGATATCGGGTCATTGATTTTTGGCATTCTGAGAAATTTGTTGTTCTCAGCAAAGCTTAGCCTTGTTCATTTCTTTGTCCTCTTATATTTTAAAAGGACTAGAACTCACTGGATTCCCAAAGAAGCACAGCTAAATCAAGAGAACTCATTTGGATGTTGATAGTTTCTCAAAGTGCTATTTTGCTTTTTTTTGCTCTTTCCCTTGGGCATTTTATGAGTTAATTATTTTTTAATGAGTCAGTCCAAATACCTCACTATCAATTTAATTTTGTCTCTATAGGAAAGTTGATGAAAAGTTCAACATGTTATTTTATAAATGGGCTTTCATAAGGAAACTCACTTATAAGCTAGGAACACATTGTAGTGCCAAAATTTGTGATACTGTTTGAAAAGAAAAAAAGAGCTACACTAAACTAGAATAGTCAACGTTGGTGTGTTTTTCTAAGTACTACTCAATAGAACATATTCTTATTTCTTTGGTGTCAGAAAGTTCCTGTGCAGTTATCTGTTCTTGAATGATGTGTGACTAATTTAATACAGAATTTTGTAAAAACGTGGATGTGTAACCGATGTGATTCTGCAATCTGTATTTGGGGTAAAAATGGGAGTTCATAACCCACTTGAATCAAATGTATGAAAGATGATAGGTCAAGAGCTTTGTAATGTTTTGAACAACCAGTAAAAAAAATAAAAACAAAAAAAAAATTACTTTGCTTAGTCTGGGGAATTTTGTTAATTATCCTGATGAAGGTAGAGAGTTTATCCTTTCAAAATTTAACATCTCTTGATTTTCTTCAAAAAGTTCTTACTTATTGGTGACTTTGTGACTTTGTTCTGCACTAGAGTCATTTATTTTGACTTATATAGACTGAATATAGTAGGATTTCATGACCATCTATCCATCTGTGTAATTTTATGGTAACAGAAAATCCCCGGAAGTCAATAAATGTTTCCTCTCCATTTCAGAGCAGTGCCTGAAATTCCATCATCAGAGATCCATTGCTCTAAGTTCATTGCTGCCCAAATAACTTAAAACTAGCTCATCTATTGTTAAATTATTCTGATAAATAGCTGGAGATAGTATCCTTCCAAGCAGCGCACAAGAATCACAATAGTGAAGTTATCTAGGCAGGAGATTGCAAACATTGCTTTTAGTTTAATTCCTAGAGATGCTTCAGTGGCGCTGCAGATATTGGATTTAAAGTTTTATTTTGGTCAGGGTTTTAAAAGAAACATTAAAATCACAGAAGTTCTAGATCTTGATTCTGCTCCAAATTCACTTTCATCTAATTAAGCATATTGGTGTAAAGAATAATTATTTTTATAAATCTCACTTCTCTGACCCATAGCACAAAGCCTTATGTTAAAAGGTCTATGTATGTTAGTCTAGAACACAGAACAAGGTGAATATTCTTTGATAATCTGTCCAGTGATTTGTTTAACCTCATGTCCTCACCCATCTCCCTCCCTTAATGTTGAAGTCAGTTTAAGGAATACAGAGCAACCAGTAAGGGAGGACCAGTGTGGTTCTCAGTAACTAAATAGACCTCTACTTAAAGATGGGGTGGGATTCAGCTACTATCAGTGAGCTCCAGTGCTTCCTAATGTGTTCTGAATTGGGATGCAATATTTAAAGGTAGTATGTATTCAAGTGTGTCAATGTGTTTGTGTGTATTTCTGGGGAACAGGGTGGGAATGTAGAGGAAGAACATTAAAAGACAAGGTGTGCTTCAAAATATATAGTGCCAAGAAATGGAAAAGAATAGGTGTTTTTAAACTTTTTACAGGACAAAAATTGCTTGTGTGACTGATGAGTTGGCTCACCTGGTTGTCCTGGGGCAGCATTTGGTACTATCACTCTTTGAGTTTCTACCCAGTTCTCTGCTCCAGCTTTATCAAGTTTGGGGCCAAGTATACATTTAGCTTCTCTTCTAGGACATCCTCATCCCATGGTGTGCTAGTAAACTGTCTGTACCAGGGGAGAAAAATAAAATCCTCATTCGCATTGTCTGCCAATTTCCATCATGCAAACTCTCCCATTGTGGCCAATTTAGAGCTACTAACAGTTTGAAAATGGGTGGCAAAATTCCTGAATATTAACAGTCTGTTCTCTTGAACCAGTATGAGTCAGCTCCAGCCCACTGTCTGCTCTGTTTGGACAGAACCAAACAACACTAAAAATGAGTCTTGTATATACTAAGGGAACATAAAATTTTTATTATCCTGTGTACATATATAACTATATGACAAGTGTGATTCTGTATCACGTACAACCAGAAGAATGAGAAATTATACTCTAATATCTATGATGTATCAAAATGCATTCTACTTTCATCTATAACTAACTAAAACAAATTAAAAAAATTTTTTTAAAGATTTTTATTTAAAAGTGATCTAGATTATGAACAAGATCATAACACAAATTATTTAAAAAACATTCTAAAAAAGTACAATATTTGTATTCAAAGTACAATATTTGTATTCAATACAATATTTGTATTCAGAGAATGGTACTGAAAAAGCAGTTAACCAAAACGGATGCCTTTCATCAAGGCACTAGTAGATAGATGACAAAATTAAGCTGATATATTGCTACACAAGCTGAAAAGTTAGCTTTTCAACATCTCTTTTATCTGTTTCTTTTTAGCAGCAGTTTTCAAAAGTATACTAGCTTGCTATTGTTGTTTAAATGTTACCTTTGTTTATGTCAAGTTTTCCCCAATTAAATTACAAGTTTCTTGAGGATAAGATCCAGGTGTCAGGTTTTATCCTCATTTCCCATGGAGCCTAGAGAAATGCCTCGCCCTTGGAAAATGTGTACCCAATGAAAAGCAGATGTTGAACTCCTTTAGGTTTTAAAGGCCCCTCTTAAGTTGGCAAGCATGAGTTTCCTAGCTCTTTATGAAAATATTAAAAAGCATCCTACTTTCATAATAGCAAGTATCAGGTAAAAACACAGCAGAGAAGGGAAATTCTCATCATGCAGTAGATTCTGTCTGGTCACTGTATTGAGGGGTTTCCAAAGGAAGTGAATGAGAAAGAACAATGGGGCAGGACAAGAGAAGGCCAAGCAAATAGGGCTCTTGACTGTGATATCCTCCAGGAAACAATGACTTCAGAGGAGAGATAAAAGTATAGCCTGAAATGGAAATTCTATACCAAGCTTGAGGGACAAGGGGCTGAGGGAATGAAGAAAACAAGAGAATGGATGGGGTTGGCCAGTGAATTCATAGATATCCCCTAGCACAGCAGAATGAACCTACTCTTTGTGTAAGAAGTGGCAGTGGTCTTGTCAAAAATACTCTTATACACTACATTAATGACTATGCAGATTCATAACCATAGAATCCTAGTGTTCAATGGAGAGGCAGGACTTTAGACACATAGCCCATCACATTGCACACAGAAAGGATGGAGATCTGGAGATATTGTCCAGTTTCATTAAAATACATAATACTTAATATAATTTTTAAAAATAATATTATACACTGAAAGAAATACATTTTTCCTTTTTTTAGAAATTTTTTCATATTTTTTATTTGTGCATCATAGTTTTACATAATGGTGGGATTTGTTACATATTTGTACAGGCACATAATATAACAATATAATTTGGCCAATATCTTCAGAAAAGACTAGGTCCTTTCCTCAGAACTATACTAAAATGAGTAATAGAGGCAAATGTAATTTGTCCCACAATTGTGGCGCAAACAAAGTGTTAGGAAGCACAGAAAAGTATCACTTTGGGATCAACCTCGTAATCCATACAAGAGGTATCTTCTGAGCTGGAATTAAAAGCAATAGACTACAAAAGATACTTTAAGCAGGTTGAATTAAAAAGGAATGCTTTACCTCACTTTTAGCACATTTCAATGGAAAGTCAAACTCTGCCTCAAGAGAATTCTCTCAAGTCTTACTGTTTAAACATAGATTTATTTATTAGTGTTCAGCCAAGATTTACCTTCTTGAGTTATTCTAATTAGCAACTAAGAGGTAAAGTCTAAATCGAAGGGGTGGCAAGAACAAGGATAGGTTTGAGACATCCAGCAGAAAGTGAATTGCATATGAAGAAGAGGCATAAGAAGAAAAATAAGTATGATAGTTAGCACTTGGATGAATGCAGAAGCAGCTTTGAAGGGAAATAAGATAATGAGTTTAATTGCCCATATGGAATTTATGTATCCAGTTATATTTCACTTCAGTAATTTCAGAGTATTTATTGTTTTTATTATTCTTCTGCTTTTCAATAATCCAAATATCATTTAGTCAACATGTCATGTGCATTCACTAAACTCTACAGGAATCATTTGATTTCAGATTATAATGTTCTTCAATTTAAAAGTTTTATTTATATGCCCCTGTCAATAAATTCACCAGTTAGTATAAAAGAAAACCAAGGATATTGTTTACTACAAACTCCACCATGTCTCTAAGAAAAAGTTATATTTCTATTATTGTTCATTTATGCTTAAAAGAGAATTGACACAGAATTATAATAGAAACATCATTCCAAGTTCAACAAAATTCTAAACACATTGACCTGGTTTACAATTTTTGTTTTTCCCTAAATGAAACACATTTCTTAATAACACCGCTAAATTAATTGGGAGGGTGGGAGATGCTCTTCCACACAGCCTTTAATCCTCTTTGGAATCTGAAAAAAAAAATTAAATCAACTAAATCCCTCCCTTTTAAAGAAGGCATTTTATATTGCTATAAAAAGTAATAGCATTCTATTACAAGCTGTCTCCTAGTTCAGTTAGGTGTTTAAGTAAACAAAAGACAATTTTAACTCAATTCTACTTCAGTGCTGAACAAGCCTGGAACCGACATAACTGCCATGGACTCAAAGACACAGTTTGAAGGTTTTGCATTTCCCAATTAAGGAGAAATGTGACTAGATGGAACCTAACAGGTTCAAATATAAACACAGTGTATTGTGTGTGTGTGTGTGTGTGTGTGTTACCCAAAATACAACCTAATGTTTTTAAAATGTGGACAGAATCACAAAATAGAATGTTCAGTCTTCAAACTTGCTTTCTTTAAATTTCAAATATTTAATAATGATTTAGAACCATAGGAAGTGAAACCATTTTGGGGTGTTATTATTGAGAGTCGTCTGATAGCTCTTGAAAGTGATTTCAGTTCAGGACTAGAGCACTATATGTTCAAGACTCTCTTCTCTTTTATTTTTTCCTATTTTTTCTTTTGAATTTTTTTAAACTGTGCAATTTATACAGTTTAAATTGTGAATTGAGGAGTTTCTAAGATGAAGATTCGGATTCTCTGTTTCAAGCTTACTCCTTTTTATATTCTCCCTCATAGAAGCTTATCACATTTTTCAACTTCACAGTTCATTCGCATTTGTTTGACATTTAAATCAATACCCACAGCTCATATTTCCTTTCTACCTGTCACCAACTAACCTCCTTGTTGTCTGGATGGACATTATCACTCTAAAATCAAAATGGCTCAGTACCATTACTTAGTACCATTTCTTAGCAGAAACAAGTACTTCTCACGTCATATACCAAAAGGGAAAATGTTCCTTATCTAGCTCTTCCCTAATTACGGTCACTGCTTGAAATATCATAGCCATTTACAAGGACTTCCAAATTTAAATTTTACTCTTCTATGCTAACTTGATTATTGTTGCCAAAATATCTTCTTAAAATACTAGTTTTATCATAGTATCACTGAACTCAAAACTTTTAAATGACTCTTCAGTAGCTGTTCTATATAATCCAACTGTTAGTAGATACAATGTCATCTGTTTTAAGAACATATCACACAATGTATCCAAAGACCAGTATTTTCTTTCCTAGCCAGAATGAAGGCTCCTGCTTCTTCCCATCCATATGCAATCTACCAGTCTTTTCAGAAAATTTTTTTCTCCATGATATCATTTCTAAAGCCTCTGTACATTTGTAGTAAAATTGGCATATTTGCCTCTTTACTTACATCTATAAACACTAGTTGTATTTCAGCTTGTATGTGTCTCTGTTGTTTTTTTCACTTTAACTATCTCTATATTATTTGCTTAAAAAAAACACAAAGATATACTGTGTGTACGCCATAGCATAGTTTTTACAATGCACACTATAGGTATTTAGAAAATATTTGCTTGATAAATTAAATTTAAATCAGCAAATATATATCATTATCAAGTATCTATTACAGCTTTATTATATGGTTACAATAAGAAAGCATACAGAGCTCTTACACTTAAGGTGATATAATTTGGGGGAGGGGGAAACAACATCATGAAGAAAAAAAAGAAATAACAGTTGCCCACAGTTCTGTGAACTCTTGTTAACCAGAAATCCATTTGAAATATGTCATTTTCCTCTCTGCCATGATTAGAAACTACATAATAAGTTAAATGCATTACTTGTAGTAGATAGTGTCATTAGTCCCTCCCATCTCCTCAGTACTCATCAATTCAGTGCATTTTAGTGGCAAGCCACCATGATTGTCTAAAATGTTTACTTGATCCCCAGAGACTACTAGGGTCATGGTCAGATTTTTCACAACTGTGACAAAAATACTTGGCAAGAACAATTTAAAAGGAGCAAAAGTTTATTTGGTGCTCACAGTTTCAGAGGTCTCAGTTCATAGATGGTTGACTCCACTGCCCTGGGCCTGAGGTGATGCAGAATTTCATGGCAGAAATATGTGAAGGAGATAAACAGCTCAGGATATGGCAATCCGGAAGCAGAGAAAACTAGGGACTAAGCTCACCAAAGACTAAATATAAACCCCAAAGATATGTTCCAGTGATCTACCTCCTCCAGCCATACTCTCCCTGCCTAGAGTTACAACCCAGTTATCCATATCAGTGTATTAATCCACTAATTAGGCTAAGGCTTTCATAACCCAACCATTCCACCTCTGAAAATTCTTGCATTTTCTCACACATGAGTCTTTGGGGGGCACTTCATATCTAAACCGTAACAGGTCAAGAATGTGCAGAACAGAAGGATTAGAGAATTAGCTTCTACAGAGCATAATAGAGTGCAACCAATGAGAGTCAGGGGTTAGTGTTTAAATATTCAACTTTTTTGGCTCTCTGGGAAGAACAAGTATTCTATACTTCATAGAGATCCCAGCATAATAGTGACAGTACTTGTAGTCAGCAGTAATCTACACATTATCACACCCTCTAGAGGCTTATTTTCCTTCTCTATCTTCTTACTAACTCTACTACCTGTCCTGAGATCACTTCCTACATAATCTAATGTGCTTCCAAAAGCACCTCTTAGGTTGTGCTTCTGGAGAAACCTGACTAAAGACACTGTGTAAATCACAAAGTGAAATCAATGTAATAGAGCTAGGAGTTGGTGATGAAATTCTAAATCAGTGTCTTCATGTTTTCCTGATCTGGCTTTATTCCAAAACTACTGTGTGTGTGTGTGCGTGTGTGTGTGTTTGTGTGTGTGTTTTGTGTGTGTGTGTGTATTTTTTTTCTGAATATGTATTGAAATATTCACAATCTTGCTCTCTGAAGTCAGAATAACATTGGTTCAAATCCTGGTTCTAATCTGTACCTCAGGTAACTCTTTTCCTTTTGTTTTGTTGTGGTACCAATGATTGAACCCAGAGACACTTAACCACTGAGCCACATCCCTAGTCCCCTTTTTATATTTTATCTTGAGACAGGGCCTCACTGACTTGCTGAGGTTGGCTTTGTACTCACGATCCTTCTGCCTTAGCCTCCTAAGACTCAGGGATTACAGGCGTGTACCACAGCACCCAGCTCAGGGAACTTTCTTAACTTAGCTTCCTCATAGCTGTAAGAGGATGATGTCCATGATGTAGTGCAGAACTCTTCAGAGCACACTGTTTTCAATATGAAGGTCAACTTTAGACTGAAACCCTAAACCAACATTTTTGGAAGCCTGAATTTATTCAGGGCAATGTAATTTTCAAGAGCTTGTTTGTGGCTGATTGTTTGAAAATGATGACTGGTATTAAGAACAACAGTCCTAGAGACCAAATGTGGTGGACTCCACCAATATAATCCTGGCAGTTTCTAAGAGTCCTATAATGGATCATTGTTAATATTTTCTAGTTGTAAAGTAACTCCATGAGCATGTTATATATAGTAAATATTTAGGAAATTAATCATTGGCACTTTCAAGATTAGATATTTTACATTATAATGGAGATAATAAAATATGTTTAGGGAAATATTAGAGATTGTTTACTCCAGATAAATATTTTCCACAGAGACATAAATTGGCTAGAGATTTTTCATGGAAAAACAGAATCTGTTTCTTTTTCTCTTAGTAATATGAACTTTTGGTCCCTTTTTTGTTGTTATTGTTATTTCTGGGTGGGTACAGCGCTCATGATTTATGTGAGAAGCTATTGGAATTTCACAGAAAAAATTGCTGGAAAATGTTTCAGTCTCTAAAGTTGTTGCAATAAAACATTCCTAAAAAAAGATTTCAGTAGATTCAAGAGGTTTTCGTGTTTCCATTAAACAGCTTAATGAAATACTCCATTGGTTTCATGGAAATGAGGGATGCCAAAATCTTCATGCCTTCTCTAATCTTTCTAACCACTTACACTGACCATCTCTTTGTTTTCCCTCAATTTGTAGTTCATGCAATTAAAATATCTCCTTTTTTTCTCTAACCTCATTTTTTGATTCCCTCATATTCTACTGTAATTGTTATTGCTTTCAGTGCATCTTTACAATAATGAATATTTTTATTTTTACTTTTCTCCCAGCATGTGGTAAAAAGTAAATGAGCTGGAAATAGAAAAATAAATAGGCAGAGAAACAAAGACATGGTTAAATTATGTTCTCCATGGTCAAATATTGAGAAGAGTACAATACACTTTTCCAAACCAAAAAGCAATAAAACATATATACTTAGAGGATAGAAAAGTGAAAATAAAATTTATATAATTTTATATAAAATATAAAGATTAGAGAAGGCTTGAATATTTTGGCATCCCTCATACCTATCCTGTTCCATGTTAGGATTCACAGGTGTCAGAAATTTGGGTGACAAGAGAGTGAGTCCTGTGTTCCATATATAATATATATATATATATATATATATATATATATATATATATATATATATATAATTATATAAATTATATAATTATATATAATTATATATATATATATATAATATAATTATATAAATTTTATATAATTTATATTTTACTGTAATTGTTATTGCTTTTGGTGCATCTTTACAATAAATTTATCAGTCACATATTTTTCCTAATTGACATGTGCCCAAAGTAGTTTTCCTAATTGACATGTGCCCAAAGTAGGCTGATGGCTGTTAGAGGAATACCTGACCCAAGAGGAAGAATGCGTCTAAAGGCCTTGATGGCCTTATTAGGCAGCAGATCTTTCTGTCATTCGTATGTATCTCTGGAAGCTCTAGATGCTCTGACTACACCATTTGCTTTCCTTTGATATATTATTTTGTGGCTGGTTTTCACTCATCTATTGACCTATGAGCTGAAAGATTTGAGTTCAAACTCAGGCTCTGGCATTTACTGTTTGTATGAATTTTGGCATGGTAACTAAAATCATAGAATATGAACACATATATCTATTAAAAATTGAGCTAATGATCTAATCATAAAATTATGCTAGGTAGTGAGTGAAATTATGTTTAAAAGTCTAAAATTACAACTACCTGAAACTCAATATTAGTGTCATTCTTCCACCAACCCACTGTGAAACAAGATGTAGTCAGATACCATTTTTAAATATTCTTCTCCCTGAAGATAGCCCTTTTGTAATGTTGTTTCCCTGATAGCAACTAAGACACATTAGAAGTGAGCACCTCAACGTCCTGTTTCTTATCCAAAGACCCACTTCTATCTTATCATCTCGATTTGGAGAAAGAACAAGTCAAGAAAGCTTGTTTTGTTTTGTTTTGTTTAGAATTATACAAATACTTAGTAAAATTATGAGACTGTACAGTAAAATAGCTGGCCATAGGGTTTGCACTCTAAAATTCAAGAACAATGTCATAAACTCTCTATGCTTTAAACTTCTTTTTTAAAAGCAGGTAATAACTTTCTTATATTCTAAAAAGAGTATTTTAATATCAGATTAAATCTCTTAATATGAAGATATTTTAATAAGCCTCAAAGAGGATACAAATATGAAATTATGAAATTAAATCTCTCAAACAAAGACATTTTAATTAGTCAATGAAGCTGAAGGAAACAGTGAAAAATGTATGGAACACAGGACTCACTCTCTTGTCACCCAAATTTCTGACACCTGTGAATCCTAACATGGAACAGGATAGGTATGAGGGATGCCAAAATATTCAAGCCTTCTCTAATCTTTCTAACCACTTACACTGACCATCTCTTTAAGTTTTCCCTCAATTTGTAGTTCATGCAATTAAAATATCTCCATTTTTTTCTCTAATCTCATTTTTTTGATCCTTTATATTTTACTGTAATTGTTATTGCTTTTGGTGCATCTTTACAATAATGAATATTTTTATTTTTACTTTTCTCCCAGCATGTGGTAAAAAGTAAATGAGCTGGAATAGAAGGCAAAAAAGGCAGGATATAATTTAAAACTATTGGAAGAAGAAGAAGAAGAAGAAGAAGAAGAAGAAGAAGAAGAAGAAGTTGTTGTTGTTATTTATTTGAGTTAAAGAATGAAGACTCCACTCCAACAGTGAGAATATGAAAGAAAGATGGATTATTTGGTCCATTAAAGCTCCTCCATCCTGCCATTAGGAAGGCAGGACCAACTATGATTCAGGAATACATAAATTGAAAGCAATAAATATGAAAATTCAAAGCAGTTTTTTTTTCCATTAGCTTATTAATTCCATCATTGTTTCTTAGATACTTAAAAATCCCCCTATGAATTTCTCCTTTTTCTCATGGGAAGCATGATAACCCTAGTAGGTATGGTGTCAACAGGTGCTCAATAACAAAGAAGGTTCTGGTAGTCTTGACATCCTGATATTATGGCAAGTTTTCTGTAAGTTCTCAGCAAATATCTGGACACCAATAGTACCAACCCAAGGCAAATCTCTTTCTTTTCATCTAAGATATTAAGGATAGAGAAAACACAGCAAGCCTAAACCCACATGCACATGTTCACACCTACACACAGAGCCATACCTTAGTTTGAGTAGTCCTTTTAAAAAGGCCTGGTGTTAAGGTCTAAATATGATGTATCTCCTAAAACTCATGTGTGAGACAATTCAGGAATATTAAGAGGTAAAATGATTAGATTAGGATAGTTGTTGACTAATCAGTAGATTAATCCATTTGATGGGTTGATAATTTAGATGGATTAATGGGTGGTAACTGAAATGAGGCAGGGCATGACTGAAGAAAATAATCACTGGGAAGTATGCCCTTTAGTATTATATTATGCCTGAATCCTTGCACTCAAGTTTGCTTCTTGGCTGTCATGAACTGAGCGACTTTCCTCTTTCACACCCATCTGTCATGATGTTCTGCTTCACCTTGGACTTAAAGCAAGAATCTACTCTACGTGGACTGAACCTCAGACACAGTGAGGCAAAACAAACTTTTCCTCCTTTAAGTGGTTCATATCATGTCTTCTGGTCACAGCCACAAAAAGCTGACTAACACAAACGGTAAAAAATGCCTGCAGGAAGATGAAGGAGGCGAAAAATCAGAATCAATAAGAAGTTTTTTTCCAGACAAGAGTGCCAGACCACCAGGCCTAATATGTTTGGTCAGTACCAACAGGTCAGAGGAAATAAAGTTGAGCTGAGGCATCAAGAAGAGAGGGAATAATTTTTCATCTCTGGAATAATTTGTTATAAAGCAAGCTAAGAGCACAGCAATACTGCCAATTATATTTTTTAATGTTCCTTAATGGTACCATTCTTTTTCTATTATCAAGAAAACCAAGTTACAGGGAAAAGGATTAGAGGTTGACAATTAAAGGAAAGAGAGAGAACCCTAAAGAGAGAAATAGAAGAAGATCTTAGAAGATGGAAAAATATACCCTGTTCATGGATAGGCAGAACTAACATCATCAAAATGGCGATATTACCAAAAGTTCTCTATAGGTTTAATGCAATGCCAATCAAAATCCCAACGGCATTTCTTGTAGAAATAGAGAAAGCAATCATGAAATTCATATGGAAAAATAAAAGACCCAGAATAGCAAAAACAATGCTAAGCAGGAAGTGTGAATCAGGCGGTATAGCGATACCAGACTTCAAACTATATTACAGAGCAATAGTAACAAAAACAGCATGGTACTGGTACCAAAACAGGCGGGTGGACCAATGGTACAGAATAGAGGACACAGAAACCAATCCACAAAACTACAACTATCTTATATTTGATAAAGGGTCTAAAAGCATGCAATGGAGGAAGGATAGCATCTTCAACAAATGGTGCTGGGAAAACTGGAAATCCATATGCAACAAAATGAAACTGAATCCCTTTCTCTCGCCATGCACAAAAGTTAATTCAAAATGGATCAAGGAGCTTGATATCAAATCAGAGACGCGCCGTCTGATAGAAGAAAAAGTTGGCTACGATCTACAGTCGGTGGGGTCGGGCTCCAAATTCCTCAATAGGACACCCATAGCACAAAAGTTAATAACTAGAATCAACAAATGGGACTTACTCAAACTAAAAAGTTTTTTCTCAGCAAAAGATACAATAAGAGAGGTAAATAGAGAGCCTACAACCTGGGAACAAATCTTTACTCCTCACACTTCAGATAGAGCCCTAATATCCAGAGTATACAAAGAGCTCAAAAAATTAGACAATAAGAGAACAAACAACCCAATCAACAAATGGGCCAAGGACCTGAACAGACACTTCTCAGAGGAGGACATACAGTCAATCAACAAGTACATGAAAAAATGCTCACCATCTCTAGCAGTCAGAGAAATGCAAATCAAAACCACCCTAAGATACCATCTCACTCCAGTTAGATTGGCAGCCATTATGAAGTCAAACAACAACAAGTGCTGGCGAGGATGTGGGGAAAAGGGTACACTTGTACATTGCTGGTGGGACTGCAAATTGGTGCAGCCAATTTGGAAAGCAGTATGGAGATTTCTTGGAAAGCTGGGAATGGAGCCACCATTTGACCCAGCTATTCCCCTTCTTGGTCTATTCCCTAAAGACCTAAAAAGAGCATGCTACAGGGACACTGCTACATCGATGTTCATAGCAGCACAATTCACAATAGCTAGACTGTGGAACCAACCTAGATGCCCTTCAATGGATGAATGGATAAAAAAAATGTGGCATTTATACACAATGGAGTATTACTCTGCATTAAAAAATGACAAAATCATAGAATTTACAGGGAAATGGATGGCATTAGAGCAGATTATGCTAAGTGAAGCTAGCCAATCCCTAAAAAACAAATGTCAAATGTCTTCTTTGATATAAGGAGAGTAGCTAAGAACAGAGTAGGGTCGAAGAGCATGAGAAGAAGATTAACATTAAACAGGGATGAGAGGTGGGAGGGAAAGGGAGAGAGAAGGGAAAATGCATGGAAATGGAAGGAGACCCTCAGAGGTATACAAAAGTACATACAAGAGGAAGTGAGGGGAAGGGGAAAAATAATACAAGGGGGACAAACGAATGTCAGTAAAGGGGGCAGAGAGAGAAGAGGGGAGGGGAGGGGAGGGGAGGGGAGGGGGGATAGTAGAGGATAGGAAAGACAGCAGAATACAACAGACACTAGTATGGCAATATGTAAATCAATGGATGTGTAACTGATGTGATTCTGCAATCTGTATATGGGGTAAAAATGGGAGCTCATAACCCACTTGAATCAAATTGTGAAATATGATATATCAAGAACTATGTAATGTTTTGAACAGCCAACAATAAAAAAAATAAATAAAATAAAAAAAATAAAAAAAAAAAATAAAGGAAAGAGAGGCTGGATTTTAACTTTGAAAGTAATGGCGTTTTGGTAAAGTCAATTTCCTCACATAGGTACATATTTGATTTCATTAACTGGCCTCAATCAAGCAATGAAGACCTATCCTTCTTTTTTAAGTTTTTTCTGAAATCAAGATTACGATATTACATTTATTATTATCACAATAAAGAGTAAAACTTGGAAGTCAAATACCAACATAAATGATGGAAAAGCTATTTTATATATTTTAACAGTGGGAAAATGCCTTCACAAAGCAACCTATTTTCCTCTGTTGAATTCTTTCAAAATTAAATTTATGAACCATTCATACATTCCAACAATGCAGGGTCACCGTAATGCCTAAGTATATCATATGACTTCAGGAATTCAGACATGGCAATTCTTCCTACTGATGCACCAGTAGTATAATTGGAAAGTTTAACTATTAAATATAAAAAATCAGTACTTTTATCTGTATTTGGGAATTCATGTGGAATTATTTGCTGGTGATTATACTGTTACATGTAGAAAAGGACAGAAATGTTTGTTAAAGATGTTGGAACCAAAAGCCAAAACCAGTTTGAATAGTTACCAAAAGGGATAGCTGTTTGGTATAAGATGTCAGTTTCCTGGCTCCAAGTGGTCTAAGTGGAAAGAAAAAAAAAAAAAAACTCACACAGATATTGCCCGAAAGGAAAATAGTCCTGGTGCTGCTGTTAGATTTTCTGCAAATCAGCTGAATTTCTTTGTCTGCAATTTAATATCCTCATATCATATCTATTTTACCTACCTGAAACAATACATTTGAAAACACATTGGAAACTTAAAAAAATGTACTGTGAAGGAAAAAGAGTTCTATTATTGAGAGTTCTATTATTATTATTTGGCTTAGTGACTCATGAATCGTGTTCATAGTGGCTTCACTGGCAGATTTGAAACATTTTTCCTGGTTTTAAGCCCACTTTCACTTGGATTCTTTACAGTCTGGGTTTTTATGGAGGAGACATCCTGACTCTAGGTGAAGTGAGATGTGAATTTGGATTTTTAACAGTTTTCCACAGAAGAAAATTGACCTCTACCAAACCTTAGTCCAGTTATTTTAAAAGATGAATAATATTTCTTCTATTATTGGATTCCATCACCTTGATAAGAAACTAAAGAATTGTAACATGTTACTTCATTAAGAGAAGAATCTGATTCTCTCAAACAGTTGACAAAAGTTGAAAAACTCAGATGACTTTGTAAAGTATATTCAGTCAAGGAAACAAGAACAAAGTTAGGCCCCTTTAGGCCAATCAGAGGCGTGCTGATTTGGTAGAAACAAAGGGAGACAATGGACCACTATAACAAATGAAACAACATGGAACATGGCAAAAGAAATAAGGTTACTTTTTTATTCATTTCTCTTTATCCATGTGGGCAATGTCCCCTCATCCCTGCTCAACTTTCCGTTAAGGTTGACCTTTTGGATGGTGAGCAATGCCTCTGTCTTGGCTAAGCCAAGAAGCAGAGGCCTCGGCAGGAGATGCATGACTGGAAGGAGTGGCTGAGTAATTTGGAAACAGGACTACAGTGTTAGCCAGACACACTCTTTCCTTCACTGAGGTTCTGATGCTCTCCCTGGACTCCATTTCCCATTTAAAAATTCACTATTAGAAAAGTGTGGGATGAGTCACAAATGGATGTAAGTACTCTGGAGAGCCCAGACTGCATTTTAGTGGAGGCCCTGATATCTTCACTAAATGAATCTTTAATGTGTTGATGAAGTACTTTGTATAGCAGTGGGTCCTCCAGGGACCTGAGAAAATATAGAACAGAAGGGTACTGACATTATTCTGTTTAGAGCTTTATTGTTCACTCAAAGGAGAATAAATAATTTGTTCTAACAAGTATTTCAGGCTCTCAGAATAAGCCAATTTAGAGCTTATTTAAGGTACCAATTTTATGGGTCTTTAAAAGACATACAGAACAAATAAAATAATTCTTCTTACCATTATCTCAGCTTTCAGCTTGGGTTTTCTCTAGGAATTGTTAACAAACAATAAAATCTTTGATTGTCCAAAACAGTTTATTTCACTACTAGTTTGGTCAATGAAAATAGCTTCAAATTCATTCTTAAAAATAAGTATTGTTGTCAATTCACCAATAGTCTGTGATATTTTTTAAATTGTTTTTTTTTTTGTGGTTCCAAAACTTAGCAATGTAACCTAGTATGTCAGTAGAAATTAAATCAGTGTTTATTGAAAAAATAAAATAAACCCTTAGAGAATGTGATAGATATTTCCTGTGTGTAAGGCAACACAACATGTGCCTATATAGAGAAGGCACACTTTTAGCTTTTTGTTCAACATCTTTCTTATGAAATAAGGACATCTGGACTATTGTTGCTACCACAGAGTCAATCTGAAAAACCAAAATCTAAATCTAAAAGGAAGTTAGTTTAAAAAGTAAGAAGTGTTCTAAAAATATTTCACTGTTGAGCAACTATGTGACCATAGTATGAATCACATTCATGTCTTCCAAAAACTGATTGCATGTGTCAAAATTGATTCCCATGAAGACTAGTCCTATCCCAAACAATACTGTGTTAAACTGTTTTCTGCTTTTAGCTGTATCTATATCAACTATTCTAAAGGACAAGTCTAAAACGGAGATGGTCCATTCAGATAAATTTACAAATCATATAGTAGTTGGGACGTGCAATGCCATGGGAAGGCCCTTGGGAAATGTGAAAATAAGATAATTCCAAAAACAAATCATGAGCTGAAATATAAAGGGCATTTTACAAAAACACAGTACAAAGAGAGTAACAGAGTAGGAAGTTTTAATAGACAATGTAGAAAGAAAGAAAGGCAAGCAAAGAACTATATGGCAAGAGTACAAGAAAACCAAATGATATTTTATTTCTTCCAGAGGTAATTTACTTAAAAATTTAATAATAACCTAATACATGCCAAATGCTGGTCTTGGCTCAAAGGGAACATTGACCAACATGGCAATCCTTACCCTTCTGAAGAGTAAAATCTACAGAAGACAGCTGTCAACAAACTAAAGAACAGCATTTTCTTACCACAAGTCATATTCAGCACTCTGTTACCCTTTATCTGCTGGGCTGGCTGAAGACAGGATGAAGGAAAAAAAAGAGATGAATCTGGAATGAATGAGAAACCCAAGGGATAAGAAGGCCAGAGAGAGAGTTAGGAAAACTAGAGATAAACTGTAGAGAACACTGAGCAAAACCATCAGTAAATCCATGTAGGGGAACAAGAAAGCAGCACTTGTCCAGCTCTCATTCCCAGACTTCCTGAAAGCAGCCATCAGTGTTATTTTAGTCCTTGTTTGTGATGACAAACACTTTCTGGTGCCCAAGGTCGTGACCTTTAGGGGGCAGCAGTTCACTAGTATTCACTGGAGATGAGAATGACTGCAAAGCTGTAATTAGAATAAAATGTGTGGAGAGTTTTACATGGGTCATCCAAAAAGTGACTTTTTCTCTAGACACAACTGGGTAAATGTTTTCCTGATGCCTACTTTTTCATTATAATGATGCCTCAGGGAATCTATGAGGAAAAAGAAATTTAATCTGGCTATGAGTAAGGGTGCTGCTAGAGAAGCTTAAAATTCCTTAGCACATTTTTTTCCCCAAAAAAAGGAAACAATGGGCTTAAGTGTTTTTAAAAATGTGCTGACTTCTGTCTATGTATCAAAATAAACTGATAGGAAGGTTACAGCTCAGAGGCCCTACCCGCTGGGTTTGGAGAGGAAATTCTCCCAGAGCTTGGAGCTCAGTCACCTTTTCTAAACTGGATCCAGTTCAAGGTGACAGCTCCCTTCAGATCTCCTCTGAGTGTACACAAGCCAGAGGAGAGGCGTTGGATTTGCCATGTCCTCATCACTCCAGGACCTCCACTGAAGGCCCAGCCTCATGGGTCCAGCTGAAAAGGAACTCTACAGACTTGTTTCTGGCTAAGAATCATTGGCTGCGTCCCAACAAGAAAACATTTCCTGATTATTTTTTATTTTAAAACTAAGGTCAAAAGAACCTAGAATCCTTAAGAGGTTTTCCAGTATCTTTTAATCATTCTGGGTTTAATGTAACAACTCAAGTAAGGAAAGATTCTTGCTTTACTCGTGGTACCTTAAAGGATGGATCTAAGCAGAGTAGTCACAAGAACTGCAAAATTGTATAAATAATAAAAACTTTTTTATGTGTAAATGGGTATGCAAGTGACTTTATTGTAAAGTGCCAGGGACTCATGGGGAGTTCAACTTAGAAGACTCTATGTCTTTTGGCTATTAACAATGGTATTTGCCTGAAAGAGGAAAGAAACAAAAGGTGCAGGGTGGGAGCAGTGGTGGTGTAAATGTGATGAAAATTATCCCTGCTTAAATCAAACTGGGAGATGAAAACCAAAATAATAATGAAATACCACTTCATATCCATTATAATCACTATTAATCAGAAAACAAATGTTGGAGAAGATATATAGAAATTTTATTTGAATGGAATTTTGCTATATACATTATACTCTGCATTACTTCCTCTGACTTTATGTCTGTGGTAGAAATCAATGTTGTGGATATTCTGCAGTAGTTATTTTCTTTCCTGTATCACATTCCATCGTATAACTACTACACAACATTTTATCACCATGTTGGAGGGACTTCAAGATTGTTTTTAACTTTGAATTTTTATGAAAAATGCTGCTGTGAACACTATTTTACATTATTTAGATTCTCCCAGGTATATTCCCAAGAGTGCAATTGCTAACTCAAATGGTATATCTTCATACTTATTAAATTATAGTAGCTTTCCAAGTGATACCACTGGTTATCGGTGACTAGTCCTGCTCCCTCACATGTTGAAGTTTGAACATTGGAGAAGCACACTGAGGCAAGCATATAAAGCAGGGTTTATTTAAAAAGGGGTAACATAGACTTCTCCCAGAAGGGAGAAAGGGGCCATAGCTGGTATCCCGGTATCCCAAGAATACAGGTGTTCTACCTGTTTCTATGTCTTAGGCTTCCTTTGTTCACTCTAACCCTAATCTATATCTTTCTCCTTTCTGTGTTTGTGACTAGGCCCAGGAATGCTGGGTGGGTTGGCCAAAAGGTGGGAAACAGGTGGGCTGAAGGACAAAGGGCAGGATGGAGCACCCAGAACACATTAATTAGCACTTTATAGTTCCCTGTAGGGAGGGTCCATTCCTGGGACAGGTTACCTTAACAACAGGTTGAACCAGGGGGAGGAGGTTCTTGATAAGGGTAGAGGCAGGGCTCTGAAGGAATTGCAGTCCCTCAGGGGGCAGTCTCCAACTTTCCAGACTCATTCAAATTGGCTTCCTTGGTCTGACCTGACTTGATTTACCTATCTATACTGACTGCCTGTCTAATTCTGGCTTCACAAGGCACCTGGAAAATTTGCATAAGCAATAAATGATAGTTCCTTTACTTCCTGACCAACATTCTGGTTTTATGAATTGTAAATTATAGTGATTTAATTTGAATTTTTCTGATTTTTGATAAACTTATCACATATATATAAGCCACACATATACATGCGTATGTGTGTTTTGTGTGTACTGCATGTAGATAGATATATATATGGATGTTTATATATGTAGGTGAGCACATATTATTTAGAGCTTTTCTTTTATGATTAGTACCTGTAAAACTTTTTGACCCAATTTTTTTTATTGGGTTATCTGGTTTTGTTTCTAGAAGTTATTTATAGATATTGGAAATTAATCAATTGTCAGTTTTATGTAAAATAAATTGGTGGTTTGACTTTTCACTTTCTTAATGCAGATTTTGATGAATAAAGGTTCTAATCTCGTTCCTTTGTCAATTTTGGCTATTCTGGGCCTCAAGTTTTTTCAAATGAATTTAATTACTGCTTTTTCTATTTTTATAAGCAATATCATTGGAATTTTAACTGGAATTGTATTAAACCTATATAATGTTTTTGGTAGTATGGCTATTTTAACAATATTAATTCTGCCTATCTGAGAACATGGGCAAACTTTCCATCTTCTAAGACCTAATTCCTTTCTTTAGTGTTCTGTAGTTTTGATTGTAGAGGTCTTTCACCTCTTTTCTTATATTGATTCCCAAATATTTTATTTTTTTGAGGCTATTGTGAATGGGATAGTTTTCCTAATTTCTCTTTCAGTTGATTCATCATTGGTGTATAGGAACACAATTGATTTATGGGTGTTAATGTTGTGTCCTGCTACTTTGCTGAATTTGTTTATGAGTTCTAGAGGTTTACTGTGGTGTTTTTGGAGTCTTCTAAATATAGAATCATGTAACTGGCACACAGATATTTTGAGCTTTCCTTTTCTTGTGGTTATTCATTTAATTTTTTTCTTTTGTCTAATTGCTCTGGCTACAGTTCAAGGATTATATTGAATAGAAGTGGTGAAAGAGGACATCCTTATCTTATAAAGTTCTTAGAGGAAATGCTTTCAGTATTTATCCAATTAGAATGATATTGGCTCTGGGTTTAACATATATAGATTTTACAATGTTGAGGTATGTTCCTTCTATACCTATTTTTTCTAATGTTTTAAACATGAATGGATGCTATGCTTTGTCAAATGCTTTTTCTCCATTTATTGAAATAATCATGCAGTTCTTGTCTTTAAATCTATCCATGTGATCAATTACATTTATTGATTTCTGTATGTTGAACCAAACTTGCACCCCTGGAATGAAACCAACTTGATCATGGTGCACTGTATTTTTAATGTGGTTTTTCTATGTGCTTTGCCAGTATTTTATTAAGTATTTTGCATTGATGTTCATTAGGGATATCAGTCTGAAGTTTTCTTTCTTTGATATGTCTTTGTCTGATTTTGGTATCAGGCCAACACTAGTTTCATAGAATGAGTTTGGAAAGTTTCTGTCCTTTTCTATTTTGTGGAGCAATTTGAGGATGATGGGTGTTAGTTCTTCTTTGAAAGTCTGGTAGATCTCGGTTAAGAATCCATCTGGTCTTGGGCTTTTCTTTGTTAATAAGATTTTGATGGCATCTTCAAAGTCATTACTTGAAATTAATCAATTTAAATGTTCTATGTCCTCTTGGTTAAGTTTGGGTAGGTCATATATCTCTAGAAATTTATGGATATCTTCAAGAGTTTTGAATTTTTTGCAGTATAAATTTTCAAAATATTTTCTGATTATCTTCTGTATTTTAGTAGTGTCCATGGTGCTATTTCTTTTTTCATAACAATTTTTAATAATTTGAGTTTTTTCTGTTGATTTTTGTTAGCTTGGCTAAAAGCTTCTCAATTCACTTTTTCAAAGAGCTAAGCTTTGCTTTTGTTGATATTTTGAATTTTTTGTTTGTTTCAATGTCATTGATTTGGGCTCTGATTTTAATTATTTTCAGTCTTCTACTGATTTTGATGTTGATTTGTTCTTCTTTACCTAGAGCCTTGAGACATAATGTTAGATTATTTATTTGCTGACTTTCCATTGTTTTAATGGATGAATTTAACACTATGAGCTTTCCTTTTAGAACTGCCTTCATTGTGTCACAGGGATTTGATACGTTGTTGTATCACTATTCTCAGTTACCTCTCTATATTTTTTATTTCCTCCTTGAATTATTTTGCTATCCATTCATCATCCAATAGCATATTATTTAGTCTGCAAGTGTTAGAGTAGCTCTACCTTTTATCTTCTCATTGATTTCTAATTTCTTTCCATTATTATCTGATAAAATGCAATGTATTTCACTCTCTCTCTCTCTCTCTCTCAATCTCTCTTTTTTATTTGCTAAATATTGCTTTGTTACCTAAAATATGGTCTATTTTAGAAAACTATCCATGGGCTGCTAAGAAGAAAGTGTATTTGGTCATTGATAGATGAAATGTTCTATGTAAGTCCTTTAAGCCTAAATTATTAATTGTATTTTTTAGCTTTATAGCTTTTTAAATTTAGTTTATGCTTAGAGGATCAATCCACTGATGAGAGAGGCATGTTAGTTTCACCCAGTATTATTGTGCTGTGGTCTATTTGATTCTTGATATACGTTCATGCTACATTGTTTGGGGCATAAATATTTCTAATTTTTATTTATTATTGTTTTATAATTTTCTTAATCACTCTGAAATGACCTTCTTTGTCCCTTCTGATTAACTTTGGCATTAAGTTCACTTTATCTGATATGATGGTAGAAATTCCTGCTTGTTTACAAGATCCATGGGAATGATACGTTTTCCGCCATCATTTCTCCTTCAGTCTGTGGATGTCTTTGCCTATGAGGTGAGTCTCTTAGAGGCAGCATGTTGGATCTTGTTTTCTAATCAAATATTCAAGCCTATGTCTTTTGATTAATGAGTTTTGACCCTTTATATTCAATGTTGTTATTGAGAAATGACTTTTATTCCCTGCCATTTTTGTTTATTTCTAGTTTTTAATTTGTATTATTTTAATTTGTATCTATTTCTAGTAGTTAATTTGTATTTATCTGTCCATTGACTGTTCTTCTAGTGTAGTTCCTCCCTCTGCAGAGTTTCAATTTTACTTTTTATTTTTTCTTGGTAAAATATTTTATTGAGGGTGCTTTATAGTTCAGGCTTTCTAGTTGTGAATTTTTGAACTTTTGTTTATTATGGAAGATTTTTATTTCATATGCAAATCCGAAGCTTAATTTTGCTGGGTGTGGTATTCCTAGTTGGCATCTATTTTCTTGCAGAGCTTGATATTTATTATTCCAATACTTCCTAGCTCTGAGGATTTGGGTTGAAAAAGTCAGCTGAAATCTGGATTGGTATTTCTCTGAATATAATCTATTAGTTTTTTCTAGCAGCCTTTGAAATTCTATTCTTTTTATATATATTAGGCATTTTCATAACAATGGGACTTGTTTTACTGTAATTTTGTATATTTTGAGAGTGGTATGCCTTCTGTGTGTGATTTTTAAATTCATTCTTAAGGTTATGGAAATTTTCTAAAATCTTTTATTGATGAGATTGTGTATTCCTTTAATTTGTGCTTCAGAGCTTTCATTTATCCTGATAAATCTTAAATTTGGCCTTTTCATCTTATCCCATGGATTTCTTCTCCATGATCAACTTTTCAAGATTATATTTTTTCAAGATTATATGTTTATATTTTGTCTTCAATTTTCAAGTGGTCTATACTACTAGTGATGCTTTCCATTGAATTTTTAATTTGGTTTATTGATTCCTTCATTTCAAGGATTTCTGTTTGGTTCTTTTGCAGAATCTGTTTATTGAAGTGACCTTTTACCTCTCGTATTTGCTCTGATTTCACTCATTACATTCTCTCTTACCTCACAGATCAGTTTAACTAAATTCCTTTTTTGACATCTCCTCCACTGTGGTATCAGTATTTTCTGTTATTAGTGTATTTTTTATTTGGAACAATTTGTTCCCTTGCTTTTTCATGTTGCTTTTGTGTCTACCCATTTATCAGTATGTCTCTGATTGGCACAGTAAACAAAAATGGTATGTTAAGCAATTGCCAACAGTAAGTTTGCAAAAGGGTTTGCAATTTCAAAAGGTAAACAGGATAAATGCAGAAGAGATGTAGGATGTGATGATTATGAAGGTAGAGAAGTGAAGGAAGGTTGAAGTAAAGATTAAAGGAAGAGTGAAAGAAAGAACAATAGAATTTGGCTGCTAGCAAAAGAAGAAATAAAGAAAGAGAATCAAGAGAACTAGACAAGTAAAAACAAAACCAAGCAAAACAAAAACAAAATACACTAATCAAAAACTCTAGCCCTTAAAATATAGATCATCAGGGCTGGGCATGTGGCTCAAGTGGTAGCGCGCTCGCCTGGCATGGGTGCGGCCCGGGTTCGGTCCTCAGCACCACATACAAACAAAGATGTTGTGTTCACCAAAAACTAAAAAATAAATAAATAAATAAATATTAAAAAAAATATAGATCATGAAGAAAAAACTAGCTTCAAAAAATGCAAGAAATGAAAAAGTGAGACAAATATGTATATGTACAAACATTCACGAATCATTCAGTACAAACAATACAAAACAATCAAAAAAAAAAAAAAACAGAGAGAGACAGAGACAGAGAGAGACAGAGAGAGAAATAAGAGAGAAAAGACAAGTGTTTATGATGACAAACTAGGAAATTGTTTGTTTCAGTGATCAAGAATGTCAATGTTAATATATGTTGGTTCCCAAGTGTCTTACTTTCTTTTATCTTGATGTATGTATTGTCCACAAGAATAGTGTCTGCAGGCTCTCAAGACCTTTCTCCTTTTGTATTGTTCCTCAAGTTGCCAGTTGGAGTTAGATAATTCTCAGTTTCCCTTCTGGCCAGTATGAGGTACAGTGGATAGTAGAGGTTGTTTACTCCACTCTCAGCATGGAGTCACTGTAGCATTCTGTGTGAGGAGCTCCCATAGGCAGGAAAAATGGCATCTGTCTCAGCTCTCCATGGATAACTTGGAGATATGCAGCATCTTTTTCCACTAGGACATAGTGAAGCTCACCTACTGGATCAGTCTGACATTGTCATTAATCTCTAATTTCTCTGTGTCACCCTGAAATGTGACTTTTCCTAGTCCCTCTCCCCTATTTGCCTGGGGTGGATCTGCTTCAGCATTCACTGGTGTCAACAATGGGTTTTCTTCCTTCATTTTATTATATCCAATCTTCTGAGTTCCTAAGCTTGTCTGAAAATCCAGTATTGAATCCCTGTAAAATTGCTCTTATCACCCACTTCAATGAGAAGCTGTTTATCCACTTTCCTGGTTTTAAGCCATGGAGCAGCTTGGAAAGCAACCACTTCCTCTCCATCATCTTCCTGTCTATCTCTAGGCTTTTATATTTATTTGTATGTTTATTTGTTTTGAGACAGGGTCTCACTGAGTTGCTGAGGTTCTTACTAAACCTCTGAGTCTGAACTTAAACTTGAAATCCTTCTGCCTCATCCTTCCAAATTGCTGGGATTACAGGTTTGCACCACCAGGCTCAGTTTAGTTTTCTTTTTTGAATTGATTTAAAATATAATTAAACTGCTTTATTAAAATATATTCTATAGTATTCCAATTTGAATTTTTCTTAGAGTTTTTTTATGAAGCAGTGTTATCAGTTATTATAATTTTTAATGTATGTTCAAAATGAATGTGTATTCTAGATTTTTAGATACATAATTATATTATTTAAGTAATATTTTCTAATTATATTGTTCATTTTTGTATCATAATATAAGGTTTGAGTGTTCTCAGATTACTGATGGAAATATGCTAACACTTTCCACTTCGGTTGTTTTGTCTCTTTCTTCTTGATTTATATATTTTGAGTTTCTGTTTTAAGAAATGTAAAGTTTTCAAATGTTTTCCTAAGTCATTTTTATCTTTAAAAAATGTCTCAAGCTATTTCTAGAAATATTTAATTTATTTGTTTGAAGTATATTTTAACTATTATTAATTAATCAATTATAATTACTTCAGTTTGATTTGTCCTATGATTTTATTTTGAATCATTTTCAAATATTCTTCTTCTTTTATGATTTAGACAAGATAGGAAGTTTTTAAAAGCCTTGGGAAATAATGCTAATTATTTAAAAGATTGGATCTTATTTTATATATATATATATATATATATATATATATATATATATATATATTTTTTTTTTTTTTTTTTTTTTTTTTTTTTTTTTGCAGTTACTAATTGTTTTAATTAGCTTTTGCATAGCTGTGACCAAAATGCCCAATAAGAACTACTTATAAGGGGAAAAGTTTTTCTGGGACTCATAGTTTCAGAGGTCTCAGTCCACAGACTCCCAACTTTATTGCTCTGTGCCCAAACTGAGGGAGGACATCATGGGTTAAGGGCCCAGCAGAGGAAAGCAGCTCAGGCCATGGCTAGGTCAGGAGGCAGAGAAGGGGAGAGGAAGCCCCATCATCCAGCCCTACTCCACCTGCCTACAGTTATGCTAACTTTGTCAATCCATGCAAACTACAATATATTGATTAGGTTACAGCTCTCATAATTTCACCATTTCAACTCTGATCATTCTTGCATTAACAGAGGACCTTTGCAGGACACCTCACATTCAAACCATAACACGGATTCATTTGGTTTAAGTCCTCAGTTTTATGAGTTATGTTTATCACACCCGTTAACTTTTCATTTTCTTTTTTTTAATGTTTTCTTTTGGATTAAGCTATTTGAAATCATGCCACTTTTTAATTTATATTTGTAAGTTAGGTTCAATTTTTCTATACAAGTTACCAGAAAATTTCCAACATTCACTTATTAAAATTTAACAGCAACATTTTTTGAACCACACATGAATTTTAGAATACTTTTAAATCCTTTAAGCACATCCCAACTTGGTTTTATTTTCATCATTTATTTTGTCTTACTTGTTTGTTAATCTCATAAATTTGTGTTGTTTTTGATAAAGATAAAACCTGTTTAGATTTATCTACATATTTACCCATCTCTCTCTCTTCATTCTTAGAGATTCTGCAACATTTTTTTCTTCTGTAAAAAGTATAATCAAAAAACAATCAATAATAATCACAATTGCAATCTGAATTATTTTCTTCTGTTTATGGATGATAACATGTCTCGAGTTGTTTGAATTCCTTATAATACAGATAATGTTACAAATTAAAAACTTAAGGAATAGTCCTGTCTCTCACATGCCTATGTGTTCTACCTATATTCAATAGTAATAACATAGTATTATAACTGCTTGTTTCTGAGTCTGTGATGAGACTGGATCCATCAGATATTCACCACTACTAGTCCTATCCTTATTCAATAGTTATTTTTCATAAATTAAAATATTCATAGCCATTCCCAAAGACAAATTATTCTAAAGGTCAGTCATTTTTAACTTGTTATACAATGTGGCAAACTTTCAAGGATGACCTCATATTATTAATAAATATATTTTTATGTTATTCTAAAGTAATGTATATTCTATACAAAACTTTTATAATATTTCTCATTTGTAATGATAAGAAATTTGAATATCTTTCTTTCTTTATTTGTTTTTTGGAGGTGCTGATGATTGAACTTAGGGCCCCTTATGGTTTAGACATGAGTTGTCTCCCAAAAGCTCATATGTGAGACAATGCAAGAAGGTTCCTAGAAGAAATGATTGGGTTGTAAGAGTATTAACCCAATCAGTATAGGGATTAACTGAGTGGTAACTGAAGTGGTAGGATGTGGCTGGAGAAGGTGGGAATTAGGGCGTGGCTTTAGTGTATATATTTGTTTCTGGAGAATGGAGTGTCTCTCTCTCTGCTTCTTGATCACAGTGATGTGACCTGCTTCTCTCCACTACACTCTCCTGCCATGATATTAAGTCTTCCCTCCAGCCCCAAAGAATGAAGCAGCCCTTCCATGAACTCAGACTTCTGAAATCATGAGCCCTCAAATAAACTCTTTCTCCTTACAGTTGTTCTGGTCAGATCCTTTAGTCACAGCAGTGAAAAAGCTGACTAAAACAGGATCTCACACATTCTAGGCAAGTGCTTTACCACTGAGCCATATTCCCAGCCCAAATATTTGAATTTAATAAGAGAGAGGCATTTACAGTGTCTCCTATAAGATAAATTCAGCAGAATTAGATTCAGATTAAATATGACTATATATAGAGTTAATTATCAATGTCCTGGAAGAATTATTATACATATATCTTTCAAATTTAATGAGAAGTAAAAAAAAATAAAAATAAAATAAAACAACGTTTGCCATAAATACTAAAATATTATGCACAAGGAATTTTCACCTTTTCTTAAATTGTAGTACAGTATTTAAAGTTAGACATGCTGGTTTTAATATTACATTCAACTATTCTTACCTCTATGATATTTGTCAAGTTACTTAACCTCTTTGTGCTATATAAAATACCAAATAATAATTATTTCTACTTCAAATGTATCTTTGCAAAACAGAAGAGTTAATTTAAGTCTTAACACCTGGAATATAGTAACCCCTACATAAATATTAGCTATTTGTGGTTTATCTATATTGGGTAATATATTTTAAGTTTGCTAATACTTTACAATGAAAGAAATATGTCTTAGATAATGAAATAGATAGCACTTTTTCAAAGTGATAGTATATGATTTTCATCCTGACATAAATGATTACATAAATGCCAAGTAAGCAACACAAACTGAATATAGTATTGTGATGATAAAATAATCTCAGATAAAATTAATAATTGGAAAAAAAGTGCTTCATCATCCTGACACTGAACTAGAATCTGAGTTTTCTTGCTTATAGCAGCATTGTATTTTCTATAATATTTGGCTGTAGGAGAAAGAGAATGTACCTGCCCTGAAAGGTTGACCGTGCTCAGTGTAATGATGTGACCTGCTGAATCTGCCTTGACCCCTCTGCCCTTCAAGTTCTTATGTCTTTACTAAAAGTGAAGTTGCTTCCATAAGAGACTTTCTGAAGTCTTCTGTCCTGGTGGTTGACAGCCTTCTAAATGAGAAGTTCAAAACTATATTACACATGTGCAGCAAAATTTTACCTGACATTATACATACTCTATGCTACATTCTAAGACAAAATTAATTTTTAAGAGTCGTTTTTTAAGAATTGGCTCTGTCAACTTTATATTAACTAAGGTTATTTTTTTTTCCAAATTGGAAAGTGAAAAGAAATAGCTAATAATTCAATTTAAGTAGGTCCAGTGAGGATAATTATGAATACAGGTGAGTGATTAATTAAAATGATAAGACTCAATGAAAATAAAATCTTGTTATCATAGATGAATGCTGACTCTGGATCAAGAAAGCCATGACTTTTAGTTTCTGTGAATTTCAAAACATGTGCTTCAATTAAATTTTGTTTTACTAACAAGCATCACAAAGAGAGTTTTGTCATCTTATGTGCTCAATAAGTAGAAGTAAATTGCATCAAACAAAGAGCAAATATAAAAATGCTGTATAAAAAGTGAATCTATTAAAGATGCTTATGAAACCATCAAATTTTCACCTTAAAAGTAACCCTCTAGCCCAGCATGCTGTCCCATGCCTGTAGAAGTGGGGATAAGTGCGTGGAGTATTGCATACATGGCATACATTAAGGTCATCTGAGTGGCAAACCACTTAACCCTGTAGGCACAGCCCTGCGCGTGAGGACACGCACTGCAGTCCCTGTCCTTGCCCCACTGCCGGCTCCTCCACTGGTCACTGCAAGGACAGTTGACCTAAAATTGTATTGGTGGCTGCCTGTAATCTGCTTAGCTACTGCCTGAATATATATACATGGTAACTGCACAATAAATTCAGACCTGCTTCCTGCTTGGTCTTCGGAGGTCTTGATTAGCAACTCTACAGCCACACTCTCCTCTACCCTGCTCCCTAGACCTCTTTGATGGATGAGAGAGAGCCCACACAGGTAAGCCCAGTGACTAGGGAGGCTGAGGAAAGGGTATCACAAGTTCAAATCCAAACTCAGAAATCTAGCAAGGTCCTAAGCAACTTAGCAAGAACCTCTTTCAAAATGAAAAAGTCTGTGGAGGTGGCTCAGTGGTTAAGTGTCCCTGGGTTCAATCCCTTTTATCAAAAAAAAAAAAAAAAAAACTAACTGTCCATTTATTTGAACCTCAAAACCTTATGAGTTATTCAAACGAACTTAAGTGTTAAGTTAGCCCAGAGTGATATTGAATAAAATACTTTAAAAATGGAAATTTAAGACAGGCAAATATATAAGTGTAAAAATATAAACAATAAATAAAATTGATAAAAATAGTTTATTATGTAAATGCTTTGCATCAAAAACTACTATGAATATAAAAATTTTTGGAATCATTAAGTAGATTCCATTGCAAACCAGTTTAGTTGGAAGCTATAATATTTATATATGTTGAAGTACTATATGAAAATTAACATTTTAAAAGTACATTCAAAATTTTGAATTAATTATTTATAATGACCTCAGTGCCTGCTTATATGGCTATATTTTTATGTATTATTCCATGTATTCATTTCACTATTTCATATAGTAGGATTAGTCTAATTAGCCATTAAATGATTCAGATTTTTCAATAAGGCAATGAAAATAATCAGGCTGACTTTTTAAATATTCAACATTTATTATAAATGCATTTATTATCCATAAAAGGAATAATGTTTTTCTCAGTAAAATATTGCTTGTATTGTTCTAGAGCTATCTTAATTATACTACACTTAAGCAATATGTTTTCAAAGAATGGCATCTCCCCAGTATGATCCTTCAGTCATGTACTGTGGAATACATGGAAATGAGAGATTAAGCTTTCCTGAACAAAATACCATTCATTGTAAAGCATAGGAAATAATACTGAATTGAATTATTATGTATTCTTGTATGTGTATCTTGTTATAATACAAATATAAATATTAAAGATTCTGCTTTTTTATTTCTACATTCAGATTTCTCCTCATGTTTTAATACAATGTTAAGAACTCAGAGTTTCATCAAAACATGTCACAGGGTTAGGAAGTAGGTAGAAACATGACACAAGTGTGATGAAGTGTCCTTTTTATTAATTCATGAATTAATATGAGACCCTGATGTTGCAGATATTTCTAGAATTCCCCCTCCCTTGCTTCTTTAGATTGGTACAGTTTGACATTTTTGTATCTTACTACTTTAATCCTTTCTTTGGCATTAGAATTCTTCAGAGATTTAGACATGTTGGATAATGACACTTTCTTCTTTTATGGAAATATATGATCATACACAGAACTCTTGTAAATTACTTCTAAAAGTGGGATAGGAATAGTAAGATAAATATTGAAGGACAAGCAGATGCAAAGAGTGAATTCATTTGTTATTTCTAAAAACAAAGCATTAATTTTTCATGTTGCATTTGTTCATGACAGTTAAAGTTCTTGAGTGGAATGAGGAGATCTTTTATTTCAGCACTGTTTTAATGCAGGATTAGTCTATTCTGGTTTTTTATTATTGTTAGAATTAAATCAGGCTTCAGGCTTTCTAGGTTTGACTTGGGGTTACGCTTTTTATATTTGCATGTGTGGTCCTTTGATGTGAGGCTGTGGCAGAGTGAAGATAGCCATATAGACTCTGACGACTTTCCTTTGGCTTTCTCAACAAGAGACAAGATACACCTCTTTGCCCCACCTGCTCCTTACTAGCCTGTGATGCTTTAATCAACACTGTGTGGCAGAAGTGACATTGTTACTGTTCTGGATCTGGACTTTTAGAGGACTGGCCCTTCTACTTTGGAGTTTTAGACCACTAATCCACTGTGTAAATGTGTATCATCACCCTATTGGAGAGACCCTATTGTGAAGCTCCAAGAATTAAGACAGGGACCCAGCAAATTTCAAGCTTCCAGATGATTCTGTCAAGACACCAAGCATGTGCTTGGAGCCTCTGTGGTCCCTCCACAACAGCACACCTACTGGTTGAATGTTGCTGAGCCGTCCAAGGTAATGCTCCTGGCTGCATCTGAAACAAGCGGAGTGAACTGCCTGAATTCCCAACACACAGCACAGTGAGAAAAACTAAAAAGATGGGCATTTTTAACCTTTTGGTTTGGGGTAGTGAGGCAGCAATCCAGAATAAAATCACCAAGGAAATAGTTAGTGCCACCAAAGCAGTTAGTAATATTAATGGTATTAATTAACTTATTAAAAAAAGATGGAATCTCACTATATTGCATAGGCTGGTCTCAAACTCATGGACTCAAGTGATACTCTCACCTCGACCTCCTGAATAGCTACAGGTCCATGCCACCCTGCACTTTTGGAAAAATAAAAGCTATAAATTTTAAATTGTGATCCATACGTAGGTCAGAGAAATGCTTATTTAATAGTCTAGGGATTTAAGAGCTCAGTTATTTTTTTAAAAAATGTTTTGAGTATTAGACACTAATTTAAGAAAAGATAATACCTGAACTTTTGGAAAGTAATGATTCAGGTCTCTAGACAAGATGTAACAGCAACTAATGGATAGTGTGGTACTTAACCCTGATCTCCTTGCCAGATCCTTTATTCCTTCCTTGTTTTTTTTTTTTTTTTTTTTTTTTTTTAATTGCCTTGGAGCTTTCTGCCTGGAGCCTCTGCATTCTCTTCGTATGGTAAATTCTTTCTCATGACTTGTCTAAGATCATTCCTTCGGTGATATTTTCCTTTTGACCCTCTAATAACAGAATGATTAATTACTTACATCTTTATAATTCCAATATCCTGGAGGACAGTTGAATGCATCTTAAGATGTGCATCCTTTCACAGAGTTGGTCCATTGCAGGTCTAGTGATTACCTGGTGACTGTGCTTCACTCAAGAAACAGTGCAGAGCTCCAGGGTTCTTTAGTCTCATAGTACCAATATTACAACCCAAGACCTTTTAGGGTACAGGGAAAGAGAGGGCTTCTCACCAACTCAGCTTGCATGAAAAGGGCCTTGTTTAAGTTTTTTGTAAGTAACGTTATTTCAATTATATCCTAGATAATAAAGAAACTGTGAAGAGAAGGGAAATTAGAAATGGAAGGTATTTTTATACCTCTTCCAATGTTTTCCACTTTCTTTCTGACATGATGTTTCCTATTTCAAAGGACAACAAGTTAATGCTTTTGCATTGGAAACACGTATGTGCTCGCACACAGACACACAACCTAAACATAAACTCCAGATTTGGATTTTCAAGTGTTGAAAAGCATTAACTATGAGTTTAAAGATTTTGTTGTTATTATTTGCTAAGTATAGTTTGGGATTTGTTCTTGCTTGCCAAGCATTTCATATAAATAGTTTGCTTAATGAAAAGAGGCTTGAGAAAGATTCTTACTTTGAAAAGGAGATTATGATTAAAATTCTTAGAATTGCAGCCCACTGGGACAAATATTATTATGGACTACATGATCTGAAGAAGTAATTTGCTTTAAAAATCAACACTCCTAATTAAGTTTTCAAATAAATTCATGCATGAAGAGTTGGCTTAATTAGTAAATATATATACATACACATATACATATATTCCACATTTGTAAAAGCAACAGGATGAGCAGCTTCCTGAGCACCTGAGCTATGAGTCATTTTTGCCCATAGCAAGTGAGGGTAGGGAGCTATATACTACAGGATAATGAAGACTTGAGGGAGGAAAAAAGAGTTTGGCATTAATTTAAAAGAATATTTTATCTACTGAAGTAGACATCTATCAACTAATGCTTTTTAAGCATTTTTAGTAGGAAAAGTGAGTTTTGCATTTTCCAGTTTCTTGAATTAGGATAGATTAAAAGCAGAAATTAAATATAAACTTTACTCCCCAAACCACTCCTATGTACTATAGAAGGTACTTAGACAGCATTTAAATTATTTGATTCCACTAGAATTCCATTTGTTCTGTTCCTATTTCAGCACAAGAAGCTCCTTTCATTTGTGGATGTATAATTAAGTGATAAATATATAAAGTATATGTTTTTCATCTTCTCTTCTATTTTTTCCCCTTGGCATACAGGAGTAGACTATTTTATATCCTGATTTGTAAAAGTGCACAATAGACTTGTCCTGGAAGCAGAACATTTTAGGGAATCTGACCCCTTTTTCCTTTGTCTCTGTGAAGATCTCTTCACATTTCTTAAACCCATTCTCCTCTCCGCATCCCCAAAAGACTTTACACTCAGGTAATCTTCAGCCTATTCTCCAAATATTATCATACTCAGGGTTTCTCAATATGTTCAATTGGCCATCAATATCCACACATACCTCCTTTTTTTGTGCCTTATGTTATCTATGGATGCTAAAGATCTAAAAGCCCATTTCTCAGAGTTCTTTGTAAATATGGCTGAGAAGTAAATTTGATAGATTCACATTATCCCTGGATATTATATTTTAGTTTTTGAGTTGACAGCCATCATAACACTGTAGGGGATAGGAACACTCAGGAGAGCTGTGGAGGCCAGCCATGGCAATCAACTCTCTGGTCACGCATCTTGTGAGGAGATTTAGAGGTGTTTGTGGCAATGGAAATGGCAGTGCTAGCAAGTTGATCTAGGTCCTTGGATCAAAGCTATGCCAGTGGTTTCTAACTAAATTGCAGTCACTGGTAATCCCATTTCCTACAACTTTAGCTCTTGCAAAACTGTTGTATTCCTTGTATTCAATCTCTTTCTGCTTAAAATACCTTAGTTCATTTGTTTCAGTGATACTTCTTGGATGTGAAAATCCCTGGATGCCTTCTTGCTGAAGCTGAAATTATCAAGTGGCATTCAGGATTTCCTACTCTGAAGGGTTTTTCTTAATTTTCCCCTAGCTTCCTAATCAACCCTTAATCTTATTTGATTATTTATTGATTTTTTTTGTTTGATAAAGATTTTATATATCCTAGTGGTGGTGGTAGTGGTTTATTTTATTAGCATGGAGAGAACAACTACAAGCTCATCAAGAAGAAATGTACATTAGGAGAATTTTCTTCAACAACTATAAAATCCAAGTCATCCCCAGAGGACATGTAATTTCAAAGGGCAAAGAAAATGTACAATTAATTATATTTGCAATTAATTTGTTTTGGGCATGTTTATAACATCATGTTTATTTTTGTATGTGTATTATATATTTTTTCATGAATATATTTTGTTCATTTTAAATATTTGATCTTTAGATCATTTACTACTGAGCATCCATTATACTCCAATTACTTTGTCAGATTCTAGGGAAAATAAAAGATGAATGAGGCAAATTCTCAGTCTTGTGTCTCCAATGAATGTTACTGCTTCAGGAATTGTCATTATAACTCTCTAAATTTTCAATACTCTAAATATAGTAAATATTCTTGACATTAAAGTTGTAATGGAAAATAAAGAAAATATATATGTATATACTGGTTCTATTACTTACATTGTCTCATTCATGGTCACAGAAATCTTAAACAAACAAATATCTTTCAAATTTTATACATAGGAAAACAAATAGCATAAACATAAAAAGACTTGAGAATCGGCTTTCGGGACATGAATTATGATGCTGAATTCTAAAATACATGTTCCTTTTACTTCCCCATGCATTTTTCCTCATGACTTACAGTTTGTGAAAAGGTAATTTTTTGAAAAATTTACCATCCATTTTATCTTACACATGGATAGTCTTTACACATTTCAAAGATCCCAAAGCAATTTTTAAGCTTGTTATTTTCTTTAGTACTTAAATAATCTCATTAGATAGATTGGCAGGAGTGGAGTTATAGATGTGAGCAATGAAGTTACCTAATCTGACAAAAATTTTATATTTTTGTACTAATTATATCCACGTATCATTTGCTTTTATTTTTCAAACATTTAATTGCTGAGTGAAGAAACCAAATATACCTTTTAAAAGAACAACTAGTTTTACTGATCTAAAATCTCCTTAGTAAAGTAAATAATAAGATTTTGTGTTTAATCTGAGAGATTCTTGCTATTTGACAGTCTTGGGGGGGGGGGGAATACTCATTTGGATTTTACTTAAATAGCAATTTTAATTGGTTTTTCAAAAATTGGTTGAAAGTTAACATAAATATTAGGAAAAAGCATATGAGTCACATTTTAATCACGTTTTCATAAACTGGCTGATAAATGGATGTCAGACAAACTGTACAAGCATATCCATAAATTTTAAAAATAAACATTGGTACAGGGTGGCACTAACCTATGAATTAGGTCTGTTATAGAAACATAATGCTAGGTGGGTGAAGTGGTGCATACCTGTAATCCCAGCGGCTGGGAGGCTGAGACAGGAGGATCACAAGTTCAAAGCCAGCCTCAGCAATATTGAGGTGCTAAGCAACTCAAAGAGACTCTATCTCTAAATAAAATACAAAATAGGGCTGGGGATGTGGCTTAGTGGTTGAGTGCTGCTGAGTTCAATCCCCAGTGCCAATAAATAAATAAATAAGTAAAAGAAACATAATGTTATTTAGTTCAAAATCAAAAAGCCAAAGAGTTATACAATTTGAATAAAACCAGATTATAGATAAAAAACAAATACACTTACTCTTGCCCTCTCTCTCCCTTTTCTCTGATTTCGTCAACCTTGATATTTTCCCAGATATCCTCCTAACTATGTACCATAGGGAAAAGCAAGCAGCAATGCTAGCTCCAGAGAAGCATTACCAGCTGGGTAATGAGCGAGGACAACAGAAAGAAAAAGAGTGACTATATGAATAAAGGGTGCATCTTATAGCCATGCATTCAAAATACATGTTGTGCCCTTGAACGAAGAAAATCAAAGTGATCAAACAGAAAGGAAATCATTGACATTGTTCCTTGTGCCAAGCCATGTTATACTAAAACCACCAGGGATTGTCTCAAAGTAAGCTATTTGTGTCCAGTTGTTTTTGTTTTATGCTAATCAGAATTTGTTCGTTTTAAATCTCAAAGTTATTTTGTACTCCAATTTTATTTTTAAATGGTCAATAATTGCTTATTCATTAATCAAGCTGCATAATATACATTTCTCACATTCATTCCATTCTTTGCCTCACCCAAACTTAACATGTTCTGCTTATTCTTGATGTTACCATGATGAATTGATAATTACCTTCTTAAATGTCACAGGCACTCTGAAGGTAAGCCTGGATTTCAATTTGTTGTCTTTGATGAATTTTACATTCATTTTAAGATAGATTTCTTAAAGACTACAGTTAAAAGGAAAAATAACAGAAAAAAATTCCATGGATCTCATAACAACTCTTCAGAACATTAATTCCTCCAAAACTATGGTTGTTGAAAATTCGCTGGAGATTACAGAGAGCTCCCTTCTTAACAAGATATGGGAACAATATAGATCTTACTGTTTTCATCCCCACCCCCCAAAACTCAAAATCTAATTCCTAAAAATGTAAAATGTTGCCAAGTCTTCCAGCTATAACTTACCAAAGCTTTCAGGGATTTCACACTTTCATCTTTCTGCAAACCATGTATATACACAATAATTTCAATAGCTCCATGTTGTCGTCTTTCAAAGACTTATTTTAATAACATAGGTACTGCTAATTTTAGGATTTGGGCGTGGGGCATCTAACTACTGACAATCTTATTGGTTTTATGCTTTGTAAGTCATTAGTTGTCAACATACAGTGGAATTTCATAGCACTTTGGCTTTGAATAATAAACAAACTGCAATCCCAGTGGTCCTAGAATTAGATTTCATTTACTAAATGAACCATATAAAACCATTTTTATAAACAGAGCAAAACAAAACCCTGATAGGGCTTTGAGCAGAAAAAAGCATGTTGAAACACAAAGCATTTTTGTATGTAGATGAAATAAGAAGTAGCAAAAGGCTTATCATCAACTTTACCTACTGCACAGTTTCTGTGAAGGTCTGGCTTACAGATACCAAGTCAAATTTAGCTTACAGAATCTAATGATCAGCAGTAATTGCAATCAGGGAAGTAAGCAAGCAAAAACATCATGCTGCCATTCAAAAAGGGTCTGAAAAATTGGCTGATATTTAAAAATATTGACTCAATACACTCATATTTTAAAAGTAGTGTTGAAACAAATATTAAATATTTAACTTCAGGCAAAATAATAGGTATCCAAAAATATGGCTCACATACCATATGATTTTCATCATAGAAATTTGTCTGACCTTGCTGAACAGAAGGCACAATGCTTTTGCAACTCCCCAGGATAGACCAGAACAAACCAATAGCTGAGAAGAGGACTATGACAAAACACTCTCTCAATCCAGGTCAAATGCTTGTTTTGATATTTTATCCAGTATTACATTTAAGGGATTTGGTTTCGAGACATAAATGTCTATTTTCAAATCTACTGATAAATTTCTCCCTGAGAGGCCTTGGTTTAAAGAGGTTAAAATTGAATGATCACATTCAAACAAGAGTTCCTATCAACATTTGGATAATCATTGTATTTCAGACATGTTTTAAAGTGTTTCATGAGAATTTAATTACTTCTCATAACAAATGCATGTAAGTAGTATAATTGTTATCTCTATTTTAAAGATGAGGGAACTGAGGTACTAAGTGGTTCAGTAGCTTGCCCCCAGCCATGTGAGTAGCAAGGCGTAGAGATGAGTTATTTAACAGATAACTTGGTTCCAGAGTCCATTACATTTTATGGTTCCCTCAAGGTTTTTCCAAATTTTCCCACTGATAGGGAATAAATTTCTAATACCAATTGCAATAGTCACTTACCAAAGACAACCAATTATCTTATTTTTCAACATTTCTTTTCAAATTTCCATTAATTTTTTTCAGCTTTATTGTGTTGAGGACCCTAATCAGCTGTGCCATGCAGGTATTTTTGTGTTGCAGATAACCTTTCCAATTATTTAATAAGAAGCTTTCAAGCCAGGCACTGTGGCACATGCCTGTAATCCCAGTAGCTTGGGAGGCTGAGGCAGGAGGATCGCAAGTTCAAAGCCAGCCTCAGCAATTTATCAAGACCCTAAGCAACTTAGTGAGACACTTCTCGAAATAAAATATAAAAAGGGCTGGAAATATGCTTTGTTGTTAAGTGCCCCTAGATTCAATCCCTGGTACCAAAAAAACAAAAACAAAAAAAAAAAAAAAGGAAGAAGCAGCAGCAAGCACATGATTTTTTAGAAATGGTCTGCTTTGACAACTATTTATAACCTTGCCAGGAATCAAACTCATTTCTTTTGGATCTTAACTGAGAGGTCTATTCTTTCTAAATAATATGTGTCAACATTTGTTTTTACATTTAAAAAATCACATATTACAAAAAAGAGAAAGGCCCATGTTTTCCTTATTAATATTTTTCTATCATTTCAATTTAGATATAAAAGCATGGCCATGAATTAATTTATTTACAATGTTATTTATACTGGTCCCTGTAAGAACAGCAGCAATAATTGTTTTTCTGTGTAATAATGACATGTGTTTGTTGAAAAAAAAAAAAAAAAACATGATTCCCATCTCAAATGACCCTTTGGGAAAAGAAAAGAAAAGAAATTTATAAGCCAAAGATTAGTTTGAGTCTCTGTAATCCATTGATCTATTTTTAATGTGTTTTATGCTAATACATTTTGAGAAGTGGCAAACTCTTCTTTGGCATTGTGCTATTTTTCTCAGAAATGAACATTGACCAATAACTGGCATTGTATGTGTGATGCATGTGCCATAGATTACAATAGAAGGAAATCATGGGACATTGACTCTGGCCACAAATTGGTACATGAACCTGTCAGTAAAGGTTAGTTTTTCACTCCCTGAACATGCATCAGTTGAAATGGATGTGCTGTTTTCTGTTTTCTTAACACAATGGGAATACGTGTTTTCACAAATGAATCTAATTGTCAGTCTAATCTGAGATTCCTTAATGTTGAAAATGGTTTATTGTCTGTGTGAATTGAAGCTGCTTTTTTGACATCTAAGATCAGAGTGAAGCAGGGCAACTTGGTAATGTGAGTATGAACTTGTTATGGTTTAGAAATGAGGTGTTCCCCAAAAGCTCAGGTGTGAGACCATGTAAGAATTTTCAGAGGTGAAATGATTAAATTATTAGAAGAATAAGCTCATCAGTGTATTAATCCACTGAAATGGATTAACTGGGCAGGTAGAATGTGCCTGGAGGAAGTAGGTCACTAGGGGAGTGCCTCTGGGGTTTATATTTTACCCCTGATCAGCAGAGCTCTCTCTTTGCTTTCTACCTGTCATGTCCTGAACTGCTTTCTTCCATCACATCCTTCCACCATGTTATCTTACTTCAGGCCCAGAACTATGTAGTCAGTTGACCAAAGACTGAACCTCTGAAACTGTGAACTAAAATCAACTTTCTGTCTTCTAAATTGTTCTTGTCAGGTCTATTGGTCACAGAGACACAAAGCTGACTAAAACAGAATTTATGATAAATTAATAAATTACATGAAGAGACTATTTTAAAAAATTCTTTGTGAATCAATGTAACAAGACAATCACGTGGATACTAATTTTACTTTTTACATAAAGGATCTATTTTTAAATTAAAAATATGAAATAGAGAGGGGTAAAAAGACCCATAATTGGGTATATACCTATTTTTATAGGCAATGAAAATGCACAGTGTAGCATCAAGGAACTTACAAGGGAGGTTGACACAAAAGACAGATTGGTATGAGATGCTTAAAGCAAACAGATCAATATGTTACTCATCATTTGATACCAGAAAAAAAAATCACTGTGATCTGCAATCCATCTGATAAAGCTTTCTGGAGAAGTCAAATACTGATCCAGGTCTTGAAAATATAGGACTTCAATAAACCCAAGTAGTGAGTTAAGGAGATTTTGATGTGAGAAAATTATATTACAATATGGAAACACAGAATACTTTTGTAAGGGAAAAATTCTTGGTATTTAAGATGTGTTTAGAAAGTTAGTATCAGTGAATAGTCTGGTTTGGAAGAGGAGGATGAGGAAGAAGATTACTCAGGAAATTGTCAACTATCCAAGTGTGAAGACAACAGTTTAAGTATGGATATAGTTCTGAATCCAAAAAGTCTTCAATAGTGATAATTTTGATAGTCTTCAAAGTGATAACTATGGAGGAACAGGATCCAGAATGCAGTTGACATTAAAAAAAAAAATCAATCACTGAGATATGTCATCAGCATAACATCATATATTGACTTTTAAGACAGCTCAAAAGGGAATTGGTCAATAAGCAATTCTCAAGAGAGTTTAATTAATTATATATAAGGAAAGGAGATATTAATAAATGTCAGGAATCGACAAGTTTTTTTTTTTTTTTTTTTTTTGGTATACATGTTGTTTCTGAGGATACAGTTATTTAATAAATATATAATTTGCCTGATCTTTAGAACTCTCCATGAAAGCTCATGTAAGACATGATTGGGTTTTATATTTCTTCTGTTACTCCCACAATCACAGCATACATTCAGTAATATTAAATGATGTCTGTGAACTGGGGAAAACTTAAATAAAAGTTCAACTATAAAAGTATTGATAAATTGTTCATCATAATCATAAAAGTAAGTGTTAAATACATGAAACTGAATCTTCAAACACCGAGTATATCCAGGGAAAAGAGAAAAGGATTGAAGCCATAACTTTGGAGGAACAGGATCAGAGAACAAAATTGGTATTTAAAAGGAATATCTATCAATCATTGAGGTAAGAGGAAGAAAAATAATGAAAGAATGATTGCTGTCAAGAAAATATTTAAAAGGGATAGCACATGAAGCAACCAATGCCACAAAAAGATATTTGCCATTAAGGGATGATTGAAGACTCTTAATTCTATCTGAAAGTAAGTAACAGCAAATCACCGTTTTGAGAAATCTGGCCACAGAGAGATCAGAGTAGTTTATGGGTAGTATAGCTGGGTATTCAAACTGCATTAGTTCAATTGCACTGATTCTAAGCTGGTCTCACTTAGAATTTTCTCCTTCCAGACAAGTCAGTGTTCCTAATTATAGGGCTTGACTAAAATATTTCAAATGTTCAGAATCCTTTGCTATTTTGATACCATAACTAGAATGGAGACCAAAACTAATAGTTGAACGAGTATTCCACAAGGACCTTGCAGCATGAAAACACTGACCTATCATTTTCTGGAAAACTGAAGATACTACTAGGCTTAGGATTAATTTTATTCTCTTTCCCTTATGATAGTTCCAGGTTACTTAAAAGTAAATTCATAATAAATAAAAACATTTGAACATTTAAAAAATAAATTATAAAGGTTGTGCAATGTTAAGGCATAATAGTACCGATAGTAGTAGTAATTGTAATTGTAGTGTGGCATTATATAGGTAGTATAGTGTTAGGTTAGAGAAATGTATTGGTAACATAGACAATATCAGTATTACTAAAGATCCATTATAGCTTGGAGAATTCTTTGTGTCAACTCATAGGTATAAATTATGGCATTTGCCAGTAAGTGGATGGAACTGAAGAATATCTGAAGATAACTGAAGAATATATGCTAATGAAATAAGCCAATCTCAAAAAACCAAATGCTGGATGTTCTCTGTGACTTGTGGATACTAACCCACAATCAGGGAGGTTGGGAGGGGAAGAATAGAATAGAAACAAAGTAGAATAAAAGAATTAAAATTATTCAACTAATTTTTCCTGTGTAAGGTTATAGGTTAAAGTAGAGATTATCAAGTTTTTCTGTAATTGCTTTTCCTAAATCCATTGGATTAGACAAAAGGAAATGAAGAGAAAGGAGTGAGGAAGGGAATAAGAAAGACAATAGAATTAATTGGTCATAACTTTCCTAGCCTTGTATTTGTATACGCGATCAAGGTAACTCCACATCGGTACAATCACAAGAATAGGAACCTAAGGAGAATAAGTTATACTCTATATATGTATAATCTGCCAAAATACATCTACTGGCATATATAACTACAAATAAAATTTTAAAAAAAACACACACAACCTCATACTCATATAACCCCCTAACACAGGGTGAAAATTTAGCACAATTTCATTTTATATATTCTATTTACCTTTAAATAGAATAAGTAGGAATACTAACTGAATTATGTTCTTGACTACTACTGAATAATTACATATATGCAAATATATGTGTTAATAAGTAAAATATATTTAGTAAAATATATATTTAATGCATAAAGTATATTAAAATTAAACTATATACTTGAATAAGTAAACAAATATGTATATATGTATTTATATGTGTGTGTGTGTGTGTGTGTGTGTATGTGTGTGTGAGATGGGGTGAAAGCAAGCATCAGACTTTTCTTTGAAGATTATAGAATCTCCTAGTCTTAACCTGCCTTTACCCACACATTAATATTATGAGTTTGATAGCTTCATTGAATTCAAGTTTAGATTTCCTGGAAAAAGGAAGAAGTAATGAAGACAGAGAATGCGAAGACTGAAAAAAGAAAATTATAAATAACCATGAGTGAAGGCTATACAAAGACTTAGTCTCTCCCTTTAATCTTAGGAGCATCTAGAAAAGTGTTTTTGAATGGGCTTAAATCCAGTATTTTTTTTTTTTTTTTTTTGGTTATCTGTAACAATCTCAAATGCATAGGATTTAGTCAAATTTTCCCTTAGTTCCTAGGGGAGCTGGGAAGGGGAGATTAGTCTACTCCTCCCCAATCATATTCTCACCAGGCCAGCAGATTTTTGTATAGTTTGACATTTTATACTCTGTTTTATAAAAATAATAGTTTAAAAAGAATTTATAAATATTCTGAATTTAGGGGAACCATTTCTCTAATTAAGAAAAACAGAAGAAAAAAAAAAGTAAACAGAAATATAACCTGGCAGGTGAAGGTGATAATGGCAGGCCAGGGGAAACATCTGGAAAATGTATGATGTGTAATTCCAGACCCATGCTTTCTGGGGACTGGACTTGACTCTTGCTACTGAGATTTACAATCTGAGGTGATACAAGCTCAACATCTGCTTGTGTATTCCCAAATGGTACATGCAGCTAAGAACACTACTTATGACTCTGATTACCTTAGAAACTTTGTAGGCAGTTCCTTCTAATACACAGATATTTCTCATTCCTAAATGGATGGAGGAAGTTCTATATGAACAATCTCCAGGTCCATTTAAGAATTTCACTCACTGTTAGGTCCCCAGTGTCATCTACTGAAAGATGAAATATATTAGATAGAACCACTAGAAACCTTCATTAATATCGAAGTTTCTGTGGTTATTAAAAATATTTAGGATGATCACAACTGAACTCATTCTCTAGCAAGTTATTAAAATATTTTGATAAAATAATATTATATCCCAGGATCAAATTTGTATATTGTGTGAGATGCTCGTTTTTGAGTTTTCATTTTCCCTATTACACATATTAAAATTTTAAAATACAGTTAGAAAAATACTTCACTAGCCAATCGATACTTGGCCAGAAAAGTTCCTGTACATTTACTCTAATTTTCTGATTTAGACTAATGACATGTTGTTAAACTTATTGGCCCACTTACTCCTTTTATGTGGCTTTTAGTAGTAGCTAAATGTGATTGGTTTAAGTTAAAAAGTCACTTAGGACAGAGAGATAAAGTAATTATAGTGCAGCTGCCTATTCCTTCTAGCTGTTAAAAAGTGATCAGTGACTTGACTCACGTGTAAATTCTTTTGACAGACTTCATTTTGCTTATCTGGCCTTACCTGATGCCAGAGGTATTCAATGATTATTTTTATAACTCACAATAGTTAGTTAATTGAAAAATTCTATTGTATACTTATGTTAGAAATCTTAATTCTATGGTCTGATGACTCAGAAATGGGCCAACTGCTCTAGAAGATTCTATAGTAGAAAAAAATTTCAGTTTAAAATGTTGGGTGAATATTTCATTTTTATTCTTGAGTAAGTCTCAGGGCACAAATTCTGAATAAGAGATGTATGGCCTTGAACTGAGTACTTTATGTCAAATATCAACCATTTTTAAGTTATTTTATCTCTTTTTATGTAACCTATCATAACCCTTTATTTTACTTGATGTGGTGTTCTATTTATAATATATCAAAAATGAATCCCCAAATATCAGTGCTTCAATAAATAAAAATTTTGTATTAATTTTGTCATAGTTAATTTCATGCTGTTAAAATATTATGGACAGGGTCATTTATAATGAACAGAAATTCATTGGTTTATGGATCTTGAAGCATCTGTTCAGAGCCTTTTTGTTGCATCACCCTATGATGGAAGGTGGAAGGGCAAAAGAGGGAGAAATACTGAGGCGGAGGGGAAGCACAAGAGATCAAGCAAAAGGGGACCCAATTCATCCTTTTATAAGGAACCACTCCTGTTACAACAAATTCATTTAGTAGTAGCAGCATTAATCCATTTATGGACTAATTAATCCATTCATAGCCTAATCACCTTTTAAATGTTCTATCACTTAGTACTGGGTTACATTTCCAACATATGGTTTTTGGAGAACACATTCAAACCATAATATCTACTGTGATATCATATATTTAACTGATGGAATTTTATATTGTATTAACAAATCAAACCTCAAATATCAGTATATTAATAAACAAAATTTCTTGTCCATTTACCCTCAGGTTCAAGTGTTCTCTTAGGTAGCTTGAGGAACTCAAATATTGAATCTGTTTCTACATTAAGGTACCATAACATCTATACAATCACTTGGTAGGGAATGAGAGAGAAAGAAAACTCACTCTTCCACTTCAAAATAATAATGCATCACTTCTATCCATCTGGCCCAAACTAATCACATAGCCTCAAAGAAACTCTAAGGGTATTAGAAAAAAAAAAAAAAGCCTTTCTGACTAGGACAATGAAATGATATTTAGAGGAACAGAAAAAATCCTCAATAAAAATACTGGCAAATCAAATCCAGCAACACATAAAAACTAAATAAATAAACATATCATTCCAAGTAGGATTTATCCAGGGAATGAAGTCCAGTTCAATATTCAAAATAATGTGATTCTCCTTGTCAACATGATGAACAAAATCATGTTCATATACAGAAAGAAAACTGATAAAGTTTAACATCTGATATTTGTGACAAAAACTTCAAATAACTAAAAATAGATGGATACTTCTTCAAGTGAAGAAAGGAATCTGCAAAAAATAAATAAGTAAAAACACTGCAGCCAGCATCACACTTAATGAAAAAAGATTGAATTTAAAAAAAAAGTTGTTTGCTCTTTTTATTTTCATTTACATCATATTGAAAGTCTTAGCAAGTGCAATAAGGAAAAAAATAATTGAAACTATTTGCAAATGACACAATTATGTAGAACATTTTATAATAACAGTGAATAAGCTAAGAAACTAATTATGAGTTTACAAGGTCACAAGGTATAAGGTCAAAATACAAATCTCAATGATATTTACATATTTACATTTTCCATAGCAATGAACAATGGAAAATTGAAATTTTCAAAGTATCAAAAATAATGAATGAAGTTCTCAGATGCAAACACATATATATATAAACATATATATGTAGAAAGAGATACCACATTAAGTGCTAGAAAACCTCAAATTTGCTGAGATGTCAATTGGCTCTGAATTAATTTTAAGATTCAACACAATTCCATCAAAAACGCCAGAAGGGTTTATTGTACAAATCAACAAAATCAGCAACCTTTATCTAAAATTCATGTAGAAAGATGAACAATTTAATTTGGTGACTTACTCTAAAGCTATAAAAAATTCAAGATAACAAAAAATTGATCACAACAGAGCAAAGAACAGCGAATGGTACCAAAACCAAAATAAGCCCATAGCCTGTTTTTGTAAATATAATTTACTAGAACACAGCAATATTTTTTCATTTGTGTGTTATCTATGCCTATTTTCGCATGCTAAAATGATAGAATTGATCATGCAAGAGATTGCATGTCCCACAAAGCCTAATATATTTACTTTCTATTCTGTTTACAAAAAAGCTTTCTAAGTCCTGGCATAGAATGTCCAGAAAGAGACTCACATATCATCTAAGATCAGTTTTTTTTTTTTAAATATTTTTTTAAGTTGTCAATGAACCTTTATTTTAGTTATTTATTTTCATGTGGTGCTGAGATTGAACCCAGTGCCTCACACATTCTAGACAAGTACTCTACCAATGAGCTACAATCGCACTGATCAGTTGATTTTTGATGAAGGTAAAAGACTATTAAATGGCACAGACTATTATTTGTTTTTTAAAAAAAAAACTATTAGCAAATAGTGCTATAACAATTTAGAACATTCATATGTAAAACATACACTTTTCACTTTGATCAATAAATTGCATTAATATTTTTAAAGAAACACTTAAAATGCATCATAGATGTGAATAGAAAAACTGAACTTATAAAACAGTTGACCCAAAAGAAAAAAAATGAAAATGCTAAATAGTAGCAATAGCAACAAATATTTATAGATTCACATTTCTGATAAAAATGAAAAATAGTACAGAAAATTGATTGGCAGTGCTCATAGAGATAGCTAGTTACCCAATAATCTCCAGAGGCCCAGTGTAGTCTTTGTGTATGTGTGTGTGTATGTGCTTCAAAACACAAAATACTCAAGAGTGGATAATTTATGAAGAACAGAGCTATTTTTTCACAGTTCTGGAGGCCGAGAAATCCAAGATCAAGGCGCCAGAAGGATTATTGTCCCATGAGAATTTGGTCTCTGCTTCTAAGATGGCATCCGCCAGAAGGAAAGAATACTCTGTGTTCACAGGGCAAAGGGCAGGAGGGCAAAAGCTATGAACTTGACAAGCCCTTTTATAAGGACACCTAATCCCCTCCACAAGGGAGAAGGCCTTATGGCCTAATCACAGGTTAAAGGCCTCACCTCCTAATTCTCTCATATTGGCAACACCTGAATTTTGAAGGAATACATTCAAATCATAGAACTGAGCAATCTTACTCCTTATTCCAAGTACAACAAAATTTACGTTAACACAAAACCTCTATGCAAATATTTATACTTTTTTTTTCATAATGCCCCAAGCTGAAAAACAACTAATTACCTTTCAACAAGTGAATGGATAAACTCTGTGGTGTTTATAAAATTGGTTAGTATTCATTAATGAAAATGAGTGAATGATTTGAAAAAACAATTTTTCATGGATAAATCTTAAAAGCTTTACTGGAAGTAAAGAATTCAGACTCAAATGACCACATACTATGAAATTCCATTCTGAAAAATGCAAAAGCATAAGGTTAAAAAAAAAAAAAAGATGAAGTGGTAGCCTGGGGCTGGAGTTGGGAAGAAGGTTTGACTTTTATGAAACATGGTGAATATTTTTGATGAAAGAATTATTTTACATCTTTATTTTGTTGGTGGTTACATGAATATACACATTTGTCAAACTCATATAACTATGCCCTAAAGAGGAAAATTTTTTTCTGTGTATAATTTAATTTAATAAAACGTACAAAATATTTTCAAGTCATATAGGATATGAATTACCTAGAATATTAATGGATAATGTCTTAATCATAGAATCAGAATTCTTGTTTGCAGTATCAGTTCTGTCATTTCAGGGTAAGTGAACCAAATTAACTCATTGCATTAGAATTATCTTGCCACTAAGTAGAGATAATAATTATATATCATAAGATAAGAGAAACAATTGAATGAGATAATGCATGAAAACTACCAGAGGTAGTGTATGATAAGTAATATATGTTCAGCCAATGTTTGTAGCATGTTGTAATAGCAGAATGCCAGCATATGCTTAACACAGATTCTTCCCCACTATGATTGTCTCTTGTCTGATTTTACCTCATCCATATTTATTTTAAATATCTACCATTTGTCATGTACCACAGGGATTCAAATGCATAGTTCTTACTGTTTATGATGCTGTTGAAAGATGAGTTAGGCACATGAAAATATTTAATTAACCAAGACCTCATCTGTTCTGCAGCATATGCTGGAATGATATTACATCAAGAAATTAGGTTGAGTCTGCGGCTAGAAAGTCACAAAGGCCTCCTTTCTGCTGTGGCATCTGTCCTCAAGGGTACAGCAGCCTAGTTGTAGACATAAACATGAACACAGAATCACAAACATCAGTATGAAAAAAGTTTAAAGGGCAATAAGTAAAAATTAAATGCTGAAATAGAGGGAATAGACAGATAAGGGAAAAGATATTTTTTTTACAAAAGATTATGAGGCGTGTGTGTGTGTGTGTGTGTGTGTGAAAGAGAGAGAGAGAGAGAGAGAGAGAGAGAGAGAGAGAGAGAGAGAGAGAAATGTTCTACATAGGCTAAATTGAAACAGGAAAGAAAATTGATAAAAAAAAAAAAGATTGCTTATGTCATTGGAGGAATTCCTCTAGATCAGTAGGATCTTAATTGACCTAAAAGAGATAGAAATATTGTGGATAGCGTAGATAAGTGGAGACAAAAATTTGTGAACTATTTACATTAGAAATGAATTTATTAATCCCCAAGAACACCAGGAAATATAGTAGGCTCCTATGTCTATGGGATCATGTGAGTAGAAACTATCCCCCCCCATGCTTCATTTTCATTGTTTTGAAAATAGAAGGGCTCAAAAGAAATTTGAGAAGACATTCTACCCCTCCTCTCTCCACCAGGAGTCTAGAAGCATCTGTCTCAAAATAGCGCCAGGGTCCCTGTGTTGATTACCACTGAGTTTTGTCCAATTGTTTCTCACATATTTTCTTGCAAGCAATTCAATATTTCTTCCCACTGATTCATACAGCTCCCTCTGGCTCACAGAGTAGTGAGCAGACTCAAATGACTTTCACACTGTCTGACATTCAGGTCACCTCCCACACTGTCTCAGAGGAGCCTTGTCCAGTGGGCAGAAAACAGATTGGAATCTGGATCATTCTAAATAGTGTCTCTACCCACAGGTTAGAGAATTCTAATACTAAACACGCTTGGCTGTGTGTGTTTAGGGGGGATGGGGAGACAGTGCTGAGGCAAGATTTTCTGTGTATATTTAATAAGACATCATGGGTGAATCTTTACAGGGGAACAACTGTTAATTTCTACTGAGAATAAAAATAGAATTTGGCTTATTGCAACTAAGAAATGTGTCTGCAATTACACAAACATTTGTTCTCTCAGAGGAACAGGTTGTTTTTATTGTTCCTATGATGATGATTTCATATTTTCAGTTTCACTCCCTACCCCCACTAAGCTCCACTAAAGAAAGTGAGTTAATCATTTCACCTCTCTGGGCATCTTGAATAAAACAGAAGAATTGGATTATACTGTGGTCATGTCTCTTCCTCGCTCCAGATTTCCTGGGTCTGAAGACCCTAGGGCAAGGAATTGACCCAGGTTCTTGGTCATTACTTTGCAAATGCTAGGTGCTTTTTTTCCAAAGCAACTTCTCAAATTCCTGTGTAGTCTGCAAAGAGTTAACGGGAGGTACAGGAAAACATTAACAAGGGGCATAATTAACTCCAAAAAAAGGGAAAAAAAAAGGTATTATAACAGGAAAAGGACACTACATGCCCTCCCCTCAACACCAACTTGGTTTGGAAAGAGAGGAAATGAAAAAAATATAGAGGTCATTGTGCAAAAGTTAGAAGAAAAGTGAATATAAAGCAGAAAAGCAGGCTCCCAAATCCCCAAGGATTGAAAAGAACAGGGAGATTCACATCTCTTCTCTGGCCCTTGTCATCTGAGCCCTGGGAGTGTCATTGCAAGTCCAAACTAGTCCCCCCTGCTGGGAAACCTCAAATCAGGTATTCGGGATTACACAAAAGTACCAGATGTTGCAATCTTGGCCTATTGTTTATGCACATAATTAGATACACATACTTCTATTTTGAACACTGCTGATATATTTTCAACTAAATGGCCCTACAAACACATTGTGTGTATAGAAAAATAAAAACTCAAAATTTCCACAGATTCAAGCAATATGCTATTATGCATTAACTTCCTCTGAGGTGCCTTTTATTCAAAAGCACCATAGCTCTAAGGGCAGTTAGGTTCACCAAAGCATGATTGAAGCCATAAGAACAAAGTCATTTCTTGTACACACGGCCAAATGACTGGTCTGAAGTTTTGAGAAAGATCACCTTTAATCTGATTCCTGGTATAAAAGCAATCAAATAGGGTTTAAGTCTTTTGCAAAAACAAAAGTAACTCTTGTTCTAAAAGATCCCTTATTGTTCTGAGGAAGAAAAAAAAAAGAATAAAAAAATTAAAGTTATTTTTGAAAACACAATTAAAAAAATGAAACTCAAAAGGTAATTCGACTGCAAAAATGAAACAACCATCAATCTTAAGATCTGCCACCTTGTTAATCTAACCTAAATATTAATTATTATATAAAACAGCATTATAAACAGGATATTGTCAGGAGATTGGACACACAAAGAAAATTGTCTCTGAAGAGGGCTTTGGGTTCTGAAGGGGCTTATGTTGTTCCTAAGTTAATAAAAGGGAAGTGAATTGTGAGAAGATGAATTAAATTGAATACACTTTAAAATAAAATTTTAAAAAAAATTAAAATCAAGCTGATTGCTCATCTTCAAACTTGTAGACTGTCACTGTTTTGTCCTGATGTGTGTGTGTGTGTTTGTGTGTGTGTATGTGTGTGTGTGTGTGTGTGTTAAAGCTTTTAGGTTCAAGGAAACAATGATTTTAAACCAAGAATAAATATATTTTCATATTTTCTCCATCTTAGAAAAGAAATCCAAAGAAAGAAGGAGAATAAACAAACCTAATATGTTAAAGTCAAGTTCTTTTCAGAATCTCATGGAAATAAACCATTACTATGGCAGCCAAGAGAGGCCAGAAAAGGGAGGAAGAAAAGGAAAAAAAAAGGTTGCTAGGAAGAGAAGTACTTGCGAGAACTCTTCTCAGGCTCCTGCACCAGCATTAGGATTATGAACTCTGGGTTTTCATAGTGAATATGGGAGCTGCATCAAGAAGAAATGCAGGGCATTGATTTCATTTTGGTTTTGACATGTGCTGTGTTGCTTCTTGGTCTCATTCCCTTTACAGCAGAGTGAGAATCAGCAACGTGCTGTGAATGAAAACACAGAGCCAACAGCCAGGGTAGCATCGCCCAAGCCTGTGCAGGACACGTGCCAGGTGAAGCTTTTCAGCGCCTAAAGATATTAACACAAATGGCAATCTCAGTCTCCAGGCTGCAGTTCTAATCCAAAATAGCTATGATTCTTCAATTGTTATGGGAGTAAACATTCACTGCTTTCCAAGCAATGGTTATATTCTTGTGACTTCTTTTTTTCTCCTTTTAAAAACGTGGTACTCATACCAGTGTTTTCTCACCAGTATTGTATTGCCCTATTGCAGCCAAATTTTATGGTTGCAGAAAGCATTAGCAAACCAGGCCAAAAACCACTCTGACTTTGATTTAATATGAAATTGAACATTGCATTTCCAACTATTTCCATCATTACAGTAATTATTCGTCTTATTTCTATTTTCGTGCTGACTGCAAAATTTACATATTTTTTTCAGAAAAGCAATGGTCCTTGATAAATAAACATAGATAAGATATAAAAAAGTTGTCAAAAATACACTTTCACATGGCACTATGATAATAACTTTTTTTTATAAGACTCAGTGTTATTTTATTCACTAAATTTGCTCTAGTATTTAATAAAAATTAGATTTCTCTCACTCCTGAAGGAGTTAAACCATCTTTTTCTCTCTTCCAGTATCTTGGATGATCTCTGTTGTATATGACATGTTAATATATTAATCTTATAGCATGAATTAGATAAATATCATAAACAAAATTGCTGTTATATTAGTTTTACTTAAGTGGATATGTCAAGGTAATTGTCAGATATCTTCACCCTGTTATTATTAAAATGAACTTTATATAACATCCCTTAATTTCAAAATATATACTTTTACTATGATCACTAACTGACAAAACACTTATCAACATATCAGTTACTGTAATCTTATAAATTATGCAATGATAACTTAAATAGTGTTATAAAAAAGTTTCCTATTTGGACTAGGGTTGTAGCTCAGTGGTACAGTGCTTGCCTAGCATGAGTGAGGCACTGGGTTTGATCCTCAGCACCACATAAAAACAAATAAATAAAGGTTAAATTCTTAAAAAAATATGTATCCTGGTTTATTGGCTAATATTTGTCTGTTTTTCTGTGTTTTATGTTTTCTCTTTCTGGTAATCCCTAGTTCCATTATTATTATTATTATTATTATTATTTTATGTTCCATGTATCAATGTGATATATGTCCTTTAACAAAAAATGAGACTTTAGGTGCATAAAGCGGCTTAATATTCTCTTTCCAAACAAAATCAGCTTATCTATTTCTGCAGTTGCATCTTGATTGTCCCCCAAAAGCCCAGGTATTAAAGGCTTTATCCCTGGGTGGTGCTATTGTAAGGTGCTGGTACTTTTGAGAGGGTCTTGTGGGAGGTCTTCAAGTCATTGGGAGTGTGCCCTGAAGAGTAATTCACAGACCCTGGCTATCTCCTCATGCCTTTTCATTTATTGGCCATAAGATTAGTGCTTTTCTCCACCACATGCTTTCTCACTATGATTTGCTGCCTCACCACAGGCACAAAGCTATGGGGCCAATTGATCATGGATTGAAACTTCCAAAATTGTGAGCCAAAATAAACTTTTTCCCTTTATAAGGTGATTTTCTTATTAATTTTTGTTATAGCAAGGGGAAAATGATTAATAATTCCATGAAACTCCCATAGAAGCAGAAAAGTAAAATACAGAGACCAATAGAGAGCCACACATGACATTCCACAGTTACTTCAAAAGCAACTGAAGGCATTACATTCATAATAATAAAAAAATTAATTAATTAATTTAAAAAAATTTTTAAAAAGCAACTGAAGGAGTTGTTATGCCATGACCAAATGTGTCTACACAATATTGGAGTATCAGACTCTGTTCTGTTTTGGAGATAAAATTATTGCTCAATCAGACTATCCTTCATGATTACCTGATTCTGGGATTCAGGATTGCACAATTTTTCAGCAGTTATTAGAAATAAACTTTATGACTCTAAATGTGGTGAGCAGCCATGGGTTGTATGTGTGTGTGTGTGTGTGTGTGTGTGTGTGTGTGAACTATGAGCATTGAGCACATAAGTGGACTGGACTGACATTGCCTCTCTGTTTGGGCTGGTGACCTTGGTGTCCTTTACGATCACTCAGCCTATGATCCCCACACAACACATGAAATGGGTGTGACTTTCCAAGATGTCAGTCCATCTACTCACAGCAAGACATCAACTACCTGAAACCTGACCCCTTGCCTCATTTGAATGTTTTCTCCCCAATAAAACCCAGGTTAGAGATGTGCTCCCTCTCTTTCTTACCTGCCTTGCTTCCTTTGTCAGAGGGACCATCTCAGAACCCAAAGCAAAAAGTATTTCTCTGTCTTTGTGTGATTATCTTGTGCCAGCCTAGTTCTCCTGGAGTGACCCTGACTGGTTTAGTCGTGTTGACCCACATCTAAGTATGTAATTACACAATTGCAAAGCAGAAGTTCCAAACTCATACGGATGTCAAAGCCTCAGAGAAACCTTTTGTTCATACTGTATTATTGGGCCAGGAGAATATTGCTTTTTAATTCAACCAAAATTCACTGCTTAGAACCATTTTATAAGGACATATTGAGCTGAAATATTAATTAAATTATGCAAATTTCAATAGTATGATATCATCGTTTTTTTCTGAGAAAAATATAAGGGCAAAAATTGTGATTGATTATTGGTAAATACAATATGTAGAACTTAACTACATTCGTTTACAAAGAAAGTGTTGTCTTGGGAGATAACCAAGTGTTGGCGTTGGAGAGGATGAGGGCTAATCTCAGAAATGTTCAATAGAGTTCATAGGACCCCATGGCTTTGAAACCTCAGAGGTGAATTAATGGCCAGAGAGTGGTTACATCAAATGACCTGTATAATATTTGCAATTTTAACTCAATAATTACTTAGAATAGCATTTCATAAACTATGTTCCTATGTCCCACAATCAAATACAACAAAAATGGTGCATACACTTCCCCCGCGTTGGATAATTTAAAAATCTTTATATGAAAATTTAGTGCTTAAGGAAGTTCTATAGTAAAAGTCGATCCAACTTTGTCTAACCCAGCATTTCAAAGATACTTTACTTTTTACAAAACATGGTAATATTATGCCATTGAGCATCATTGTTCTGATGAACCCCATAGGGCCATGTCAAACTGGAAGGTTTTTCTTCTTAAATCTAGCTTGCATATTTTTCTGAAAATAATCTTCCTTAAATAAGTTTAATTTGCTGTTGCTTTTGAACAAACCCAAATTCTTTAGACTGTCATTCAAACCCAACACATTATTTTCTTCTTGACATCCCTCCATTCCCTAAAAAGATTATTTTTCAGTGTGTCCCAAACAGATTATGCTTTTTCACTTCCATATATATTGCTTATATTTTCTTACTACTTTCAAATGGCATTCACTCAATACTACATTTTTCAAGCCTCAGTTCACATGTCAATTTATTTTTTGAAGCCCTCTTCCCCAGCCCAATAACTTCAGGCTGTACTTCCAGAATGAAGAATCTATACTCCACATCTTAATATGTAAATTGCATTTCTTGAGATTTTTGTCTCTGTCTTTTCCTCCCTCCATCCCTCTTTTTCTTTTTCTTCCCTCCAGTCCTTCCTGAACTACTCCTTCCTTCTTTGCTTCTTTTATTCGTTTTTAAAAAATTTTGTTAACCTTATCCACCTAAATTGATTTCACACTTCTTGCAAAAACATGTCTTATATTTATATAGTTCCTCAAATTGTAAAATTATGAGTTATATAAAACATTTTATTTCATCATAAAATTTACAATAATTAATATATAAATTGTACAAAGAAAACTATTCCTTCAATAAAAAAGACAACAATTAAGAAGATTTTATTATTAGAATATACATTAGGTGCTATATTAATAATATGAAATGCCAGGCACACAGTGAGCATCCGATAAATATCTGTTCAATAAATGAGTGAATAAATTAATGTATTTGATTTTATTTCATGTCTTTTTTAAATATATTTTACCATAAATATATTTTATGCATTTTTTTGCTGTGTGTTGAAAGGGAAACAGTGCAAAAACTTTTTTAACAAGATATGTGAAACTATTGAAATATGGATAGTCATGAAACTATAGGGTCTTAATGAAAACCTTACATTCATTTATGTGCATGTTTGTGTGTTCTTATATAATTTTATCCTGTCTTCTTTTTAATCTGTTTTTAATAAAAATCCAAACTGTCTTTATCTTGGTAAGACTGGTAACTTTGCTGAGCCTCTTCCTAATATTTCCAAAGCCATTCTAAAATGAAAACTCAGTGTGTGTGCGTGTGTCTGTGTGTGTGTGCACGCGCGCGCGCATGTGTGTGTGTATGTGTGTGGGGGGGTGTTCCTTTTTAATCTCAGGGTTTCTCTATATCATTAAATAAAATGTCAGTCTAATTTTCATTAGGCATATTTTGATGTACCTGGTTCTCAGTGAGATATTTAGTTCTAATTTTAGACTCTGCAGTAACTTTCTGAAACATTTTTAAATACTTTTTAATAATTTATCTAATGGTTCACATAAAATTTATATGTATCACTCATTAACCTTAGTTTTTAGTTTTAATAAACTTACTCAAGATTTATGACTTTCACAAAATCAGGTAAGTCAGTTGGAAATATTATGACCTATTATGAAGTTATGGTTGTCACTGCCTGCTTACCATATCAATTCCCAAAATACTATTTTTATATAAAATAATTTTTGACCAAAAAATTGCATTTTTTTCCTTTGCTAATTTACTGACCAGTATCACCAAAATTATTTTAAATAATGTGTTTTTTTAATTGCTAAATGTTTGAGTGCATAGGTATATATGTGTGCATGAGTGTGTAAAAGGGTTAAGAGAGAGAAAAAAATATTCACTTTGTCATTTGGTGCCATTATTTGAAATATGCATCTAAAGAAATATGTGAGACAACACTATCATCAGCACCACTATACTTATATCAAAAGAGAAGCACAAATTAAAATATTTTTATTAGAATTTGCCTTTGTTTTCTATTGGAGAGAATGGATTCAAATCAGGAAAGAGTTCAGTTCAATATTAAGATTTCAAAATTTTCCAGTCAGGAATAAGAAAACTTATTCTTATTTTAATTTTATTTTTTACTCTAATGTATTACATATGACAGCAGAATGCATTACAATTCATGTTATATATAAAGAGCCCATTTTTTAATCTCTCTGGTTGTATACAAAGTATATTCATACCATTTATGTCTTCATACATGTACTTAGGGAAATGATGTCCTTCACATTCCACCATATTTTTTACAACCCTTGCCCCCTCCTTTCTCCTCCCTCCCTTTTGCCCTATCTAGAGTTTGTCTAATCTCCACATACTTCAACCTCCCAACCCCACTATGAATCAGCCTTCTTATATGAGAAAATATTTGGCATTTGTTTTTTGGGGGGATTGGCTAACTTCACTTAGCATTATATTCTCCAACTCCATCCATTTACCTGCAAATGCCATGATTTTATTCTATTTTATTACTGAGTAATATTTCATTGTGTATAAATACTACATTTTCTTTATATATTCCTCTACTGACAGGCATCTAGTTTGGTCCCACAGTTTAGCTATTGTGAACTGTGCTGCAATAAACATTAATGTGGCTGTGTTCCTGTAGTATGATGTTTTTAAGTCCTTTGGGTATAGACCAATGAGTGGAATAACTGGGTCAGATGGTGGTTCCAAGTTTTCCAAGGAATTTCCGTACTTCTTTCGATATTGGCTGTACCATTTTGCAGTCCCACAAGCAATGTATGAATGTACCTTTTTCCCCACATCCTCACCAACACTTATTGTTATTTGTCTTCATAATAGCTACCATTCTGACTGGAGTGAGATGATATCTTAGAGTAGTTTTGATTTGCATTTCTCTAATAGCTAGAGATGTTGAGCATTTTTTCGTGTATTTGTTGATTTATTGTATACCATCTTCTGAGAAGTGTCTATTCAGTTCCTTGGCCCATTTATTGATTGGGTTATTTGTTATTTTGATGTTTAGCTTTTTGAGTTCTTTATATTCCCTAGAGATTAGTGCTCTATCTGATGTGCAAGTGGAAAAAAATGTGCTCTCAACCTGTAGGCTCTATTCACCTCATTGATTACGAAACTCTATTCTTATGAGAATGTCCATTTTAATAATGAGTCCAATGAGTCTGGTGATATTATTTAGAGATAGAGGTAAAGTTAAAATTAAATGTAGTGATGGAACTCTTATAATATTAATTTTCCAAATGGTTAACAGAAATTTCTTTCCTAATTTCTCTCTATATTTGTACTAATATTTCCATTCATACCAAGACAGAATAGATAATGTAACTTGGAATAAAATATCTTGTGTGAATCTGACTCATATAATTGCTAAGAACTTATGGGCTGCCTGTGGAACCAAAGGCAGGTTGACCCTGTGGCCCCTCTAATGAGTACTGTCTTTAAATTACTTGAGTGTCCTGACACATTGCAAGTGACTGCATTGGCACATGTTTCAATCTCTCATGTTCTCCTTCAGGTGTAGATAAACTTGTCAACCACTTATAGGATACTGAGAATTGTACCAGCCCCAAAGTATCATCCCTATTAGTGTCCCCTACGTCAGAAGTTCTCTAGAAGTGAGTCACCCCTTGTTTACTCTAAGTTCCTATTTAATATCAGTAGTTCTTACTTTGATGGAAGTAATATATTAACTCTGTTTCGTAGGACTTCCAAGGAAAGACATATACAAAATGCTCAATTCCAAATTAATACCTATCATGGACTCCAAATATGGTGCAAGTCTTGAGTGAAATACTTTATGGACAGCATACTGTGAAAATGCTGGTTGGTCACACTAGTCGATGTAATTGTGTGTGGCAAGAATAAACACCTTGCTATTATGAGACAGGTCAAGATAAGAAACCAGTCTAAAGAAGATACTATAGAGCAACACCCTCTATGATAAAGACTACAATTCATGCTCCATAAGTAAAACCTAGTACATACCTTCAAAAAGGCATCAGCTATGAAGCAGAAAAATAAAAAAATAATAAAAACACAGCAAATAGCATGGACTATCAGTCAGTAATTGTCTAAATAAACAACTAGCACTTTAGAAACACTAGTCATGGAATATAGAATTTCAAAGAATAGTGAGAGTCTACCATTCTATATTTGCCATTAAACACTTACAGGGAGAAAAATACCTTTTAAAGGGAAAGGAGAACACTACTGGTGGAAAAGCATAACCATGGTACAGGGGTAGAAAAGTTGAAAAATTATTGAGGAAAACATAAGAAATCATAAACAATGAAGGAAAGGGGCATTTTAAGGAAGAATTCTGGAAATCACTGAATGTTGGACTTAAAGGTTTGTAATTGGTGATGGAAACACACTGAATTTTTATTTTAAACTTGTAAGCAGAAAATTATATCATTGGTATCCAAATGAAAAATATTAATCTGAAAAAATGGAAGCCATGTATAAAATTAATGATGTGGAGAGACACCAGAGCCTATTGACTACAAGTAGAGAACAATGAATCAGCCTGAACTCAGAAGGAAGTGAAAAAATCAATGGGAAGAATGGACATCTAGGACACTTGGCAGAGAGTCTTTAGGAATTAGAAAAGGGATAAAGTGTGAGAGTAGAGAGGAAGAATGAGAGTCAGAACAACTTAAGTTTCCATTGTGCAAAGTAAAGCTATTACCTGGAAGGATAAAAGAGAAATAAATATATGGTTTGTTTCATTTGCTTTGTGATTGATGCATACACATGTATAGGAAATTTTTCTCCTTGTGGATATTGAGTGAGAGTATAGCTTGCAGTGGAACTGGTGGCTTTTGGATTCAGGAGAAGGTCAAGCACAAAAACTTAATTCCTGTGTGGAATTTCAGGAAAATCAACAAAAATGGATTAAAAAGCATAATTGGGGGTTCAGGGAAGTTAGAAAACATGTGGAGTGAGCATAATCTGCGAATTCATGTAGATTCTTAGGAGCTGGAGAAGAGAAAAGGGATTTTATGAGTCATACAGGTATGAGAATTAGCAAAATGTTCACATTCATGAATCATAGAAGAGAACAAATGTCTAAGTAACAGAGTGGAACAATTTAAAAATCACTAGAATAATTCCTTACTGGCAGTTTATCATTTTCTAGAAATTATGTAATAATAAGCTACCAGCTTTTCTTTATGCTTTCTGTCTTAGATAACCTCAAGAGCTTTAAAAGGAGAAAATGGAGGGTATTTCTAACTTAAAGGAAAGTGTGCCTATGTGCATTTGACTTCTGATTGAGCAATAAGTACAAGGAACATGCATGTTTTCTTGTGTTGACTTTTCTACATCAGAATTCTCTGGACCATTGAACTCTGACAAGCATCTTTGCCTGTATGATCAAGGTAAACAACCTAAGTTGGACTTCAGCAGGTGTAGAGAATGACAACCTGCAAAGCAACTCAAAAGAAAAAAGAACGTTCCAATTGATTCCTGATATACACTTTTGCTGCCTTCCATTTCATGGTTGTTAGTAATTGTTCTCTCTCTCTGTATTACTTTCCCACATGCTTTCTTATGATAATGCAAGGTGTAAATCTGCAGGGGGAGCCGGGAGTATTAGGAGTTCAGTATTCTCATGATTTTTACAGAATATGTAAGGATTGGTAAGCCAAAGAAAATTACCGAACAAGATGAATTTTGTGGCCTCCAATATTATTCTTAAATTTTATTTAGTGTTTTATTTAATTCAGGCATTCATTCAAAAGACTTGTTAACTATTTAATTAAACCAATTAACAAAATTATCAAAATTGCAGTATCAAAAACAAAAACCTAGAAAACTTACTTTACATCCACCCTTACAAAGCTTCAAAAATCATTCAAAAATGAAACTCTTAGTAAATTAACTGCCTGCCAGAATCAATACTATTAAAATGTCAAAATACTATTAAATACTATTAAAATCAATACTACTAAAATCAATACTATTAAAATACCAAACCTTGATTTTTGACAGAGTGATATTTTACATAAACAAAAGACAATATGTGAACCATAATTGTGGAAACTTTTTTTTCCAAAAAGTCATTAAATACAGAACCAGAGGTGTTGTTATTATCAAAGGCAAAGGAAATGATGAGCATAATGAAGGACAGGGAAGTTTAGTAGAGAAAAGGAAGTTGTGTAAAAGGTTTAAGTGGAAATTCTAGAGCTTAAAAAATAAAATGCCTGAAATTAGATCATCACTCAGTTTAATTTGTAGTAAATCAGATACTGCAGGAAAAAATCTGAAATTAAGAAGATCTGCCAGAAAGAAATACCCAATTAGAAGAACATGGGATTAAAATGCCAAACTTAAATGAACACAGTCTTAATGGTCTGCAGACTAGTGGCAAGTATCAAGTGTTTTCTCATGAATATAACTGGAGTACCAGATAGAAATCATTTAAAGAAATAATATTCCCAAATTTTCAAAATTAGCCAATGAATATCAACTTATGAGTCAAAAACATTCAATAAATTCTAAGTAGATTAAACATACATACAACAAAAAACTTGTAGTCATATTGCTGAAAAATGATTAAAAATCCTAAAACACATCACAAATAGAAGGAAAAATATGTAAAAAGAAATATTTATCTTCAGAAACAGTTAATCCAGAAGACATTGGAATAATATCTTAAAAATATGGAAAGAATAAAATAATATTTCAAGCTAAAATTTCATAACTAGCAAAAAAGCTTAAAGAATGAAGTTGAAACAAAGACATTTTAAAATAAACAAAAGCTATACAAATTCATCACCACAAACCTTCACTAAAAGAAATATCAAATAAGGTTCTTCAGGATGAAGGAAAATAACACCAGATAGAAAACTGGATTATACACAGAAATGAAAGCAATGGAAGTAGGAAGTATGTGGCTAAACATAAAAGACATTTTTAAAACATAATTTTAAAAAATTTAACATTTAAAACAAAATAATAGTAATGTATTGTGGAGGATATAACATAAAGAAATAAGTTATGTAACAGTAATAGTAAAAACAGTGAGGGAATAATAAAAGTATGTTGCTATCAATTTCTCCCATTTTATGTGAAGTGGTATGTATTATTCATTTGAGTGAAGTGATATGCAATACTGATCTTTTGAAGATATACTGTGATAAATTAATTGCATTTTGCAAACCACAGCAGTCCCTGAACTGCAACAAATATATATAGCTAGTGAGATAATAGTCAAAAGAAACCTTGATAACAAGCAAGAGAAAAAAGAGCGCTTACTAATACAAAAAAAAAAGTGAGGAAATAAGGAATATTTTAAAAAAGACTAGATATAGATAGGCCAAATAGAGGGAAAATAACAGTACATAAACCCAATTAAGTAGTAATTATGTTAAATGTAAATAGATGAAACACTCCAATATCAGTTAGAAATTGTCAGCCTGAACACAAGATACCACTACATGATTTTAGTTAAGAGGGTTATTTTAAATGTAGGAGCACCATTACAATAAGAGTACAATGATAGATAAAGATATACCATACAAACCACAACCATTAAGAAAGGTGAAGCGAGTTGAGAATTCATGTTTCAGGGTGAAGACAAAAGACATTTAATAATGATAAAAGGTCATTTTTTCAAGAAGGCATACAAGTGCACCTTATAGTAGAAAGGCAAAACATAATGCAAAATGGAGATAATTGAAAGATATAGTCAAATCTGCAGATAGTTGGAGATACTGAATCTTCTATTTTTATTGTTAATAGAATCAGTAAGTAAAAAAAATATGATTTAATTGACATTCTCATCATATATAATTGACATTTATAAAACACTTCACTGGTTTCCAGCAAAAAACAATTTCTCATCAGGCAATTGGAATATTCAACAAGGTGCTCCATATGGTGAGACATACCATCAATCTCCTTGATTTAATATTACTGGACTAATACAGAGTATATTTTATGACTAAGTGAAATTAAAGTAGAAATCAAAACCAGAAAGATATTAGAGTTCCCCAAAATATGTGACATTAAAAATCATCTCTTTTAAGTATCCCAGATACAAAGAAAAGATCATGAGGGAACTGGAAATTTATTTAAAAGGAAAGAAAATTATAAAATGCAATCTATCAGAATGTGTCAGATTCAGCTAAAATGATGTTTGTAAACAGAAGCTTAACTTCAAATGCTTATTTTAGGCAAGAAAAAAGATCTGAAATTATCTAAGTTTTCATCTATTAAGAAAAAAAGTGTTTTAAAGTAATTACAAGGGATGAAATAATAACAGTAGAAAACAATACTATAGAAAACATCAATCAATAAAATCATAATCCTATAGGCTGATAAAAGAAAAAGTAAAACACTAATTAGCAATTTTAATCATTGAAAAGGGAATGTTATTATTAATAACACCCATTAAGAGTAAGAGCATAACAAGAGAATATTACAAATTTTGCTGCAAAATCTCAGTTGAAATGGACCTGTCTCTCAAAGACACAAATGATCAAAAATGATATAAGAAGGAAATAAAACATAGCAATAACTTAATGTCTGCTAAATAAAACAAAATTTTAATTGAAAACCACCTACAAGAGAAAGTCCAAGCCCAGATGGCTTCCTTATTGAAGTGTATTATACATTTAAGGAAATTATATCTAACTTATATAAGCTATTTCATAAATACAGAGTAAAAGTATTTATCAAATAACTTATGAAAATTGTATAGTCCTAATTCCAAAAAGTAATAATGTTGATGAAAATACAACAAATCAATATTTCTCATAATAAAAAATACTTATGAACTATTAGTAAATCAATTCCATATTCCTTTCTACATGAAAATCAAATGCATCATAAATAAGCATGATTTAACCCAGGAATGAAGTTAGTTTAACATTCACATATCAAAGTATTTTAGTGCATATAACACATTATACTTTGAAAGAAACCTTCATTATATATGCTATTCCATGTATTTTTCTTCTAGTTTATTATCTACATATTCCCTCCACTTGAAGCTTGTTATAACTGAATAATAAAATATGTTAGAAAAAAATGCTAAATGACATTTGTTTCTAGGTCACAAATGACAAAATACATTATTTCTGCTCTCTTTCAGGAAATGTACCTGAGGAGGTTTTAGGTAAAATGTATGAACCATGGCTACCCTAGATACCCTGATGCTCCTGTGTGGGAGAGTAGATAATAGAAAGAGCCCAGCTGTTACCATGTATCCCTGACTCAACCCACAGACATTTTGAGTTAAAGCAGTTTTTCAAATAACCCTGACCACAGCAATTAACTGAAATTTCATGCAAGACCTTGAACAAAAGACACTGAGCTGAACTGTTTCAGAATTCCTCACATACAGAAATTGTGAGAGATAACAGATGATTATCCTTGATTTAAACCTCTAAATTTGGGTGACTTTTTGATGCAGCATTATATAATTATTAAAGATTTGGATACCTGAAATCAGGGTGCTGCTATAAAAAATCTAAAATTTTGGTGGTGGCTTCAGGACCAGGTGACAAGAAAAAATCAGAAAGTCTTGAACAGATTATTAGCAGAAGCCTGATGGTCCCTGAGAAGATTGTTATTTGTGCATATGGGAAAGCAAGGTGAAGGTTATCAGAAACAGTAGGGAATTGAATGGGTTCATATTATGTGGAAACAGAAAGATAAGCAGCACTGTCACCTGTTATCACACAGGAAGTAGAAAACACACTAAAAGAGCTAGTTCAAGAGATTCCCAGAATCCTGATAGTGGTACCTGGCTTCTTTCTAATTGCCTATGGAAAATGTGAAAGAAGAAAGAAAGAGAAAAAAATAAATTAGAACGAGGCAGTCAAGACTTCATTCCAGCCTCTCCACAATTCTCAAATTAAAAGAGAACTACAGAGCAATGATCCAATCCAGATCTGTTAAGAAAACTGCTTAAAGATGAAGAAAAGGGTGTCAGTATAAACTTGTAAGACTTCAAAAAGAGTTAAGTTGGTAAGGTTGCAGAGCAAGGGCCTGCTGTAGAGCTGAGTTAGCCAGAGTAGTCCTCTCTCACAATTCTTACAATCACACTGAAATACTTCTGACATGTTGCTCAGAGTAGCTGGCATGAATTTATTGGAAAGGTCAGGATAAGGGAAAAGAGGGCACTCTCAAGGCAGAGAGTGGGTCCTCTCACAGAGGAGAAAGATGGTACTCCTCTTCTGCCCTCCAGTTTTATTGAAGCTCCCAGGGAAATTTCCAGAGAGTACTACCCAGGTCCCCCTCTTGACTTTTCTTTTCTTTTTTTTTTTTTTTATAGTTACACATAGTAGCTGGGTTCATACCAACAAACTCATACATTAATGGAAATCTATTTTAGTTTGTTTTCTCCTGTTTTTCCCTGCCACTTTCCCTCCTATCCTCCCTCCCCTCTCCCATTCTTGACTTTTGATTGACAGCATGATTGCCCCAGACTTCCAAGATCCCACTGAGCATGGTAAAGGACCAAGGCTACTCTGGGTCACTTTGGACCACACTGACTAGTTCTATTTAGAATTTGATCTCACAGATTTATAGTTAGGGGGACTTATCCTTATCCCCCTGAGTTTTAAAATCTGGTGTGTGTGAAAGTCACAAAAGTCTCCTGCTACAGGATGACTTGTGTTCTTCTTATTGAAATGAGAGGAACATTTTTCAACCTTGCATTTCTCCTGCACATAACAGGTTTGTTTGCTGAGAAATATAACATATCCTATTGACTTAAGCCAGGCAGTGCTGCAAGTAAGTTGCTTTTTAAAAGAAAAAAAAATGTGGGAGTTATCATGGTATGTCCTGTGTATAGAATTATCTCTTTAACCCCATGTTTCCACAGCTTACATCTGTTTGTTACCTAACAGTACCTCAAAGACAAAAGAAAGTCCCTACAAGGTTCTGATGAGCATGTCTCAGATATCTTTTGCAATTCACATTAGAGAATCTAATTATCTTCAGGACATTGCTCCACATTTACTTTATAGGAAGCTTTATGTTGAAAAACAATGGGACTGAGATTGATGTGTAGGGCTTTTATATTTTAAAAAGTCAAGAAATAAAAGATGCACAGGAATCAAAAAAACTTGCAGGAGAACAGTAGTGGGAAAGTATTACCACATTTTTGTTTTGGAGGGGGGAGCCAATATAAAATAAAAAGAGACCCTAAACTACTACTTGTAAAAAGTAGACTGAGGAAAGTACTTAGGTGCAAATACTAGCGGTAACAAAAAAAGGAATGAAGAATCCAGAGGGGACATCAAAGGACAGTTGAACCAAAGAGATGTCAGTATTTCAAAACTGTCATGTATCAGTGATTCCTATGTGCCTCTTGTTACCTCTCAAATATAACATCTACAGTGGTTTTGTTCTGTCTATGTCATAACTATCCATTGAATGCCTGGAAGCAGATAACATGTCACTTTAGCTCAAAGATTTGATTAGAAAGAGAATATTTGGAGAAAGTCACTTATAAGTCCTTATGTATATCTGTACATCATTTTAAATTATGAGATTTCTGAATTTAGGTTTGATAAATTATTCATAGTCAAGACTAAAACTTATACTTATCCAAAAAAATCACTATTTAGAACAGGCATAGGCAAGATTCAAAATGAGAGGGAACAATAAATATATCTGAAAAGGATTTTGTGTCCTGAATTTATTAAAAAAACAAAACTATAGCTCAATAATGAACAGGCAAATAAAATGTGGGAGAAGGATGGTTAATGGACATAGGAAGCAGTTGAACCAGAGAAATTACTTTTACTATTCTATAGACATTAGAGTAACTAGGGTTGATAATGATTAATTGAATATTTCAGAATACCTCTAGTAGAAGTTTGAGTGCTCTTAAGAAAGAGATGATAAATTTTCGACAGATATGCCAATTAGCCTGCTCTGATATTTTTTTACCTTATACATATGTTTAGGTAAAATTATTAATTATACATGTATATACATATGTATGTTCCTCATAAATATGCTGAATTACTTGTTAATTAAAAATAAAATATTTTAAAAGGCAAACAATAAAAATTTTAAAAATCAGAACAAAATGGTAGACACTTCACTGAACAATTATTAATTACCAATAAGTATATGAATAATTGTCCAACATCTACCATTTTCAGAGTAATTTTAACTGTGAGGACTTACATTACAATCCCATCAGATGGCTAAAATTAAAAAGACTACCGAAATTGATGACATGGTAGGCAGCTAAACCCTTATGCACTGCTGGTTGGAGTATAACATGTTTAAACCACTGTGTCTTATGATTTGGCAATTCCTTATAAAATTAGACATGCACATGTAATATTACCCAGCAAGTTCAATACCCTTTTTATTCATGGGAAATGAAAATGTCTGTCTACAAAAAGAATGTTCATGGCAACTTGTGTCATAATAGCAAAAAGCCAGCAATGACCAAAATGTTTAATAATAAATGAACAAATCACTGCGTATTCATGTATCCATTTCAATGGGATGAAACTGGGTTCAACAGCTTTTCTTCATTGTGACTAAAACACTTGATACAGACAACTTGGAGGAAGAAATTACTATTTGGCTATGGTTTCAGGGAATTCAGTTCTCAATCAGTTGTTTCCATTGCTATGGCCCTGAGGTGAGGCACAATATCATGGAAGGAGAAACTGGTGGAGTGAAGTTACTTATCTCATGGCAGACAGAAAACAGAAAGAGAAGAGAGGAATAGCCCAGAGACAAGTTAAAATTCCCAAGGGTATACCCCCAGTGACCTACTTTCTCTCGCCAAGTCCACCTGACTACAGTTTTCACCAGTAGTCCATTCAAATTATTCATTATCAGGTAGATTAATCCACTGATGGGTTACTGTCCTCCTGATCCAATCAGTTCCCTAAAGTCCCAATTATAGATACTGCTGCATTGGGGACCAAGTGTTCAACACATGAGCTTTGGGGGAACATTCCTTATTCAAATCATAATAACAATTGAGCATCGAAAAGAATTAACTATTGATATCTGAAAAAAAAACATGGTTGTATCTCAAATGTAGTTTAAGTGAAAGAATATACTATTTTTAAAAACACACTATAATACCAAATGATTCCCTTTATATAAAATCCTAGAAAAGGGAAAAATAATCTGTGGTCAAAAACATCAGAACAATAGTTGCATTTGGCAGAGAATCATAGTAAAATTTGGCTGCATAAAGACACTTGGGAATTTTATGAGATAATGGGCACAATCTTTATTTATACATATGTGTGTGCCTTTGTTAGAACACATTAAACTATATTATAAAGAACTGTGCGCTTAATTGTATATATTTTTTTTCTCAAAAACATTAAAAGGCAAAAAAGTTAAGAAATATATAATATTAGGATAATTATGAGAAAAAAGAAAAAGATCATGTTTATCTTGTGAGTGTTTTCAGTCAGATTTTGCCCCGGGACCAAAAGACCAGGCACAAAAAATTTTAGAAAAGGAAAAGATCATTTGGGATTCATGGGTTCAGAGGTCTCAGTCCGTAAATGGCTGACTCCAATCCTTGGGGCCTGGGTGAGGCAGAACACCATGGTGGAAGTGGTAACAGAGAAAGCAGCTTTGAACTTACCAGTTGGGAAGCAGTGTCTCCCCACTTGCCAAGGATAAAATAAACACCCCAAAGGCACATACCCAATGACCAACCTCCTCCATTCACTTCCCTACATGCCTACAGTTACCACTCAGTTAATCTCTATTAATGAATTACTTGTACTCATCAGTTTAAGGCTCTCATAATACAATCATTTCACCTCTAAGTTTAGAGGTGTCTTGCATTGCCTTACACATTACCTTGGGGAGGACACCTAATATTTAAACCATAACATTGTGTCTTAGAGAAAGTTGTCACTTCTCCTGGACTTGAAAACTGTAAATAATTTTGCACCTTAGAGACTGAGAGAAGGATATTACTCCAGTAGGGTAAATGCATGAGGGGACACAAAGGCAGAGTAGTAATGGTGTGGAGGCTGGCCAGTGGAGCAGCAACTCAACATTTTTAGCTAATAAATAACAGGAAAAGATGAAACTATGTTATTTAAGAACATGAATGCCAAGGAAAGAAGGTTATATTTTACTCTACAGACAGTGGGAGACATGGATGCTTTTGCAAAGATAATGAGATGATCAAAACTATGGTTTCGATAGGACAATATTGATTATGTGCATGAATCAGAGGAAACAAGAAATTGTTTATTGAAACATTCCATCTACATTCAATGAATATAATTACAATGGGAATAGAAAAGATGGATTCAAGCAAGAAGAACCAAAAAAATCTGGATTTAGATCAGAAAAACTCAGTATATATTTGACAAAAATAGCAAAGAAAGAGTAAGGCCATATAAAAATGACTTTGTGGGCTGAGTGTGTAGCTCAGTGATAGAACATTTGCCTAACATATGCAAGGATTTAAGTTCCATCCTCGTACCATGAAAGAACAAAAAAATAATTTTGCATTTTCAAGTTATAATTGCCCAGGTGGGTGCTGGCAAAAGAAATGGAATTTCTGTGTGTGTGTGTGTGTGTGTGTGTGTGTGCATGTTTTCCTTTCTAAATTTGCCTTAAATAACTTCATTGAGATTGGATGACTTTATAAAGAAAAGAGGTTTGTTTCAGTCACAATTTTAGAGTCTGAAAGCCCAACAGCCTGATACAGTTTCTGGTGAGGAGTTCATAGCTGAAGGACAGGACGGTGTAAGAGAGAAAAAGATCTCTAAACAGAAAGCCAGAGGGAGATGGGAGTTCTGCAATTCCATCTAAGGACATACCCCTCATTGACCTCCCATTTGGCCCCATCTCCTAACAGCCCCACCACTCTCAACACTGTACACTAGAGTCTAAGTTTCCTGAACATAAAAAACTTTGGGGTACACACTCAAACCATATCCAAACCATAGCAGTGACAAGTAATTTTGGTAGATAATATATTTTTTTAAAATATAGCGATGGTTTAATTTTTTTCATGTATCAAACAATGTCTAGAACTCTAACAAAGACCAGTTTTATGTTTGGACCAGAGTCCTCATAGTCTCCTTATAAGAAAAGGACTCTCTTAATTGCCACCACCTTCTTTCACCCCAGCCAAATATGTCTCTTATGCTACTTTCATTCCTTTTCATTAGTACTCTGCTGCCTTTAAAAATAAAAATACCCCATAGAAAGTGTCACATAAAAATCTATTCCTATTTTAGTCTGAATGCATGTATCAAAAAATAACTTGGTGGCCATCTGTAAGGCCACAGAGTAATGAGATATAGATCAAGTAGGTTTCAAAGAAGCAGGAGAAAAAGAAAAGGAAAAAAAAAATCACTTTATGGATCACTGAAGGGGAGAAGTCTAGAAAGCCAGGATGAGGCAGCATCATGAGGATGAGGACATAAACTCGGTGACCCAAACTGTAATGAGGGGAGGGGAGAGGAATAAAGCAGAGGGAGATGAGGATGTGGGAGGATAATTTCTATTTACTTTATAATTCTAAAACCATTTAATGATCCAAAGCAAGCAACAAAAACACTGATAGCTGTATTAGAGGCAAGACATTCAGCAAGAGTCAAGTACATGAAAGAGGATGAGAATTTGTCTTAGTCCATTTAGACTGCAATCACATTACGCTGGACTACGTAACTTACAAGCAACATAAATTTATTGCTTACAGTCCTGAAGGCTAGGAAATCCAAGACCAAGAAGCCAGGAAATCTGGTTTCTGATGAAGGCTCATTCCTTATAAGACACAGTCAACTGTCATGAGCCTCTCATTCAAAATGATGGAACCCTCATGACCTGATCACTTTCCACAGGTCTCACCTCTTAAATACCATCACCTCTGTGTATTCAACATACAAAGTTTGGAGAGACAAAAACATTCAGACTATATTAAGAATTGAATTTGTGAAGACCCCCCATGCTGGTAAAAATGAAAAATTAAAAGAATTGAATTTGTACCCAGCATCATCACCTCTGTCGCGACCCCTTGCCGGCAAGGGAACACACGACACAGGATTCTTCTTTCAGCAGTTTATTCAGGCCTTGATTCAAGTATCATCTTCTAGCGACCCCCCCGCCGAGCGCCCAAGCATAGCCTAATAAAGCCTCCCGCATACCAATCTTAAGCCGCCACGTGGATCTTTCTCATAGGGTGATAAGGGATTACGTGCCAACTCTCCATAAAAGGAGTTGTTTATCACAGGCCACAGTGGAAGCTGGCGCCATCTTCTAATGGCGGCCACGATCTATAACAATGGCTTACCACACACCTCCACTCAGGAAAACTGAGAAATAAACATAAAATACAAGCATATCTTCAGGTTTCTTCCTCTTCTGTGAATCACCATGCAAATCAACTTTTGTTCTCAGGTGAGGATAAATGAGTAGCACCTAAAAATGTTGCTTTCTTTCAGTACAAAATTCAGTAATGTGCTTCAATGACCTTCAATATTTTGACCCAAAGAGCAACATTTTGCAGCATATTGGTATAGGCACAAATATGTAAAATAGAGACAACATTAGCATCCCATCCCTTCCCACCCTGTCTCTTTAATTCCACTGCATTCTGCTCCACCCAAATCCCTTCCACTCGATTCTGTTTCATTCGATTCTAGTTTTTTTCTTCTTTTTTGTTTCATTAAAAACGTTGATTTAAATCATTGAAGGATTAAGACTAACAATCAAAAAGTACAAGCATGTTGTCTCAGAATTCACACGTTTATGTGCCGATTTAGCAAGAAAAAAATGGTACAGTCAGTCTTCCAGATGTACATTTTACCCTCCATCTTATCAGATTTGATTACCCATTTTTTAGAATCAATAGTTTAGACAAACTATTCATTCCCCTGGAAAAATATGAACTTAAGCCCAAAGTTTTATGCAATTATTAAAATGTTCTGATGTAAAATAAAGTTGAGTTTTATAGTAAAATCACATATTTCATACATGGGCCCAATGACACCAGATTTTATAAAATGCTTGTTGGGTACCTACAGTAGAATCTCTATGAAATTGACCACTCCAAATTTAGAGGAATATAGGTATATTGTGCTGAGACTCACAAATTAGTGGTGATCTGATTTCCAAACTGCTGACCAACTCTTGGTAAAGTTCTGAAGAAAGCAAATCTGTATTCAGGTATATGTCCTCATTTGAGTAAGTTTTGCATTTATATAGTAAATTCATTTTGTATTAAGGGCCTATAAAAGTTATTCATATTCATCTCTAAAAGAGATTTAAGTTTTAGACTTGGAAAGATAGACAATTGCTTACATGAATATTCAGCAAGACATTGTGAAGTCATGTGGACTGTCTCACTCATTACAGGATATTTAACATCCCAGAAACTTTTTCTCAAATAAAGTTTTTTCCTCAAAAAATTTTTCCATTTGTGTGTGAAAATTAAAACTTCCTTATGATTCCAAACTGCATCACCCTTTTGAAAACCAATCCTAGAATAAATCAACCCTGCCATTTAATAACTGTTGGCTTTGGACAATCTGTTCAACCTAAGTACCAGTGTCCTTATCAGTAAAATTGAAATGCTATAAAGAGCAAGTTGACAGTGTTTTAGTGAAGATTAAATGAAATAATGTATAATAGCACAGTACCTACAATGCTATAAGGAATACAATAAAATTGATTGTAATTTTAACTATTGTTATGTTGAAGGTACATACATTATTACTGTAATAATATGATATACATTAAATAATTTGAAATCTGAAAATGCAATTACTCTATGGCATACAACTATTATTCTATTAAGAGAAAAATGAAATTGTATGCAAAGATTCTCATACAAATATAATTATAATATTATTTAACATGGGAGAAAATAAAAAATAATTTTAAATATTCAATGATAAAAGTTGTTCAAATACATGATGAAAATATTTTGTGAGTAGACACTATGAAAACAACATGAACAATCTAATAAAAGAATAAAGATGATGGAGAAGATGGCAGAGCAGAGGAGATTGCTTTCCAAGCTGCTCTGGGGCATGAGACCAAAAAGTGGATAAATATCTTCTCAGTGAGGTAGGTGAAAGAAGGATTTTTCAGGGAATTAACATTGGACTCTCAGAACAGCTTGGGGACTCAGAAGGTTGGGTACAATAAAATAAAGAAGAAATCCCACCACCAACACCAGCCACTGCCAGAGCTGATCCACTGTTGGCAAAGTGGGGACAGGGAGGAAGGGAACCCGTATTTCAGATGGCACCATGAATGGATTGGAAAGGAGAAATCAGAGATCAAGGATACTACAGACTGATTCAGAGAATGTGCTAAATTATATCTTCATGCTGGAAAGACACTGTGCATCTCCTGGCTGTCTTCAGAGAGCCAAGACATAAGCCATCTTGCCACTGCACTATGGTGGCCAGCGGCTATAGCAGCAAGCCCAGGAGACTAAGAATTCTGAGCAGAGTCTGAAAAACAGAACTTGCATATGCCTACCTCACAACTCAGAGTGTGCCTAGGAGTCCAGGAGAAAATCAAGTGTGGAGCATGTTTTGTCCAGGGAAATACAGGTAATAGAGACTGGAGAGAGCCTGTTTCACTAACCCTTTGAGTCTGGCAGCTCACAAGACCAGCTGGGGTGGATTGGGAATTTGAACTGGTGGGTAGGTATGACTGTGCTCTTGGGGACTGATCCTGAGAAGCCAGGAAGGATGGGATCCACAGGTAGTGAAGGGGTAAAGGATCAACTCCTCCACTGTATGAGTGGAACCCAGAGGAGACTTCTTGGGTGCACTCTTCCAGAATGGATCGGCAACTGTCAGGCCCTGGAGGTGCACTGGTTTAAAATCTTTGGACCAACTGCCATTTAACAAAGCACCTTGGACATACATCGATCTAAACCTACCTTCAGGAACTCTGCCTAACCAACTCCTCTCACAGCAACCCCAACTTGAGAGTGGGAGGCATAACAATCTCCAACCCACTAAGTCTCATTCTGCCAAGAAGAGAAGCTTCCAAATTTTTAACTTTAACTGGCAACCTGATGAGCAACAAAAAAAGATGAAGGATTTGACAGTAGCTGGCCACTATTCTTGTGTGCAGTATCTACCTCAAAAAGAAACAGAAAGGAAGATATTTGGGGACAGAAAATAAACATATATTCTCATTGACAATGTTTGACTGCTGGAATAAAAAATTTCTTGAGTTTTTATCAAGAAACTTTTCTTTTTTTTTCTTTCTTTTTTTTCTCCCTTTTTTGAATTCTTTGTGTGCATAATGGTTCATGGACTTTTATACATTTACATGTTTGTCTATCTATTCTCATTTGTAGCATTTTTTGAAGGTAGTAATTTTTTATTACTTCCTTTCAAAGGCTAGGGGTTTTGATTCATATATTTTGGTTTCATATTTTATTGTTTTTTACTTGTTTGTGTATCTTTATTCTCTTCCTTTTCTTGTGCTAACAACCAAATTCTATTGTTCTATCTTCCACTTTTACTTTAATTTTTTGCTTCTATTTTCTCTTCTGCATGCTCATAATTATCACACCCTACGTTTTTCAGCATTCCTCCTGTACATCTTTAAAATTGCAAACCCTTTGCAAAGTTATTGTTGGCTTATCATAAAATTTGTTTATTGTATCACACTTAACATTGTACATGTCATAATAGAAACGAAGTAAATAGTTTAATGTTGTATATTATCTGCATTAGTTATTGCTATTATTGGTCCTCCTAAATTGTAATGTGTTGGAAAAGTTAAGGGACAATATAAATATGTAGGGTAGAAATTCTGCTGCCTCAGATATGTACCAATATGTATGTAGACACACAAACAATATGAAAAAAACAAAGAAACAAACCATCCAAAGCAAACAAAATACCTCAATAATAGAATCCATTGACACTACAATAGAGGAAGTGTCACAGAAGAAATTTAGAAACTTATAGTTAAACTGATCTACCAGGTAAAAGATGATGCAAAGAATAAAATCAGAGAGCAAATAAATGAAGTGGGAAATTACTGCAATAAAGAGATTGAGATTCTGAAAAGGAACCAATCAGAAATTCTTGAAATGAAGGAACCAATAAAATAAGTTAAAAACTCAATGTAAAGCATCACCAGCAAATTAGATCTATTTGAAGACATAGCTTCAGGAAATGAAGACACAAATATAAAATCTTGAAAATATAGGTTACTGTGGAAAAATATGTTCAAAGATCATGAACAGAATTTTCAAGAAATATGAGATAAAATGAAAGACCAAATTTATGATTCATCAGGATAGATAAAGGCTGGGAGATACAAATCAAAGGAATTCACAGTCTTTCCAAAGAAATATCTAAAAATTTACCAAACATTAAGAATTAAATGAGAAAACAAATACAGGAGTTTTACAGGACTCTAAATACACAAAATTACAACAGATCAAAGCAACACATATCATTATCAAATGGCCACTCTACAGAATGAGGATCACATTTTAAAAGCTGCTAGAAAAAAATGACAGGTCATATTTAGAGGAAAACCAATATGGATCTCAGCTGATTTCTCAACCCAGTCCCTAAAAAGCTAGCATGTCTTGGAATAATATATACTGAGCTCTGAAAGAAAATGGATGTCAATTAAGGATACTAAACCCATAAAAATTAAGCTTCAGAATTCCATATGAATGACAAAGAAAAGCTAAAACTATTCACAACTAGAAAGCCTGCATTACCTAGCATATTCAATAAAATATTTCATGAAGAAGAAATTTTTAAAAAATTAGCAGAGGAAGAAACTATACTAGAATAGTCTATTGCTGGAGAAGATAATTCAAATTAAAAACTAGGAAAAAAAATAATTAAATTAAAAAAATAGCAGAGGAAGAAACTATACTAGAATAGTCTATTGATAGAGAAGATAATTCAAATTAAAAACTAGAAATAAATCAAAATGAAGGGAAATAAAAACCATCTCTCAACAACATTGAATGGAAATGGCCTACATTCATCAAGCAAAAGACATAGGGTAGCTGATTGGATTAAAAAACAAGACATTAATATGCTGTCTCCAATAGAGTCCTACCTCATAGGCAAAGACATCCACAGATAAAAGTGAAAGGATGGGTAAAAACATATCATACACATGGATCTTGTAACAAGCAGAAGTTTCTGTCCTCATATTAGATAAAGTGGATGTCAAGCCAAGTTTAATCAGAAGAGACAAATAAGGTCATTTCATACTGTTTAGGGACTCATCCAACAATGAGAAATAACAATCAAAAATATTTAGGCTCCAAACAATGGTCCATTTACAAAAATAAAAAAAGAAAGAAAGAAAAACACACTTAACTTTTTAATAACGAGAATCACATAGACCACAACACAATGATAATGATACTGGGTGATTTTACACATCTTCATCATCACTGGATAATTCTTCCAAAGTTAAATAAAGAAACTTGGGCTGAGGTTGTGGCTCAGTGATAGAGTGCTTGCCTAGCATGCATGGGGCACTGGGTTCATTCCTCAGCACCACATAAAATAAAATATATATATTGTGTCTACATATATATATATATACACACACACACACATATTTTAAAGAAGCTATAGAACTAAAATATACAATTATAATTTAGACTTAACAGACACATATAGGCTATTTCATTCACTGATGATGGAATACACTTTCTTCTCAACAGTACATGGACCACTTTCTAACATAGACCATATATTGGTCCACAAAAATTATTAGAAAATACAAAAAATAAAGATATATAAATATAGAGAGAATACTTTGCATTATAGCAGATCATAATGAAATGAGATTAGAAATAAATGATAAGATAAAAATAGAAGGTACTCAAACACCTGGAGAATAAATAATACATTATTTAATGAGAAAAGGTAGCAGAAAAAATCAGAGATGAAATAAAAGATACTTAAAGGTAAATAAGAAAAACAATACAACATATCAAAATCTCAGGTGCACTATGTAGGCAGTTCTAAGAGGAAAACATGATCATAACATTGATTAAATTCATTAAAAGAATATAAAGGCACCAAATAAATAACCTAATGTTACATCTCAAGGCCCTAGAAAAAGAAGAATAAATCAAGACTCAAATCAGGGGAATACAGGAAATAATTAGAATCAGAGCAGAAATTAAGGACATTGAAACAAAAAAGTCAAAATATTAATGAAACCAAAAGTTCTTTCTTCAAAAAAATAAATAAAATTATTAAATCCTTAGTCAAACTAACATAAAGAAATATCAAATTGGGGCTGGTGATGTGGCTCAAGCGGTAGCATGCTCGCCTGGCATGCGTGCGGCCCAGGGTTCGATCCTCAGCACCACATACAAACAAAGATGTTGTGTCCGCCGAAAACTAATATTAAAATTCTCTCTCTCTCTCTCTCTCTCTCTCTCTCTCTCTCTCTCTCTCTTTAAAAAAAATCAAATTATTAAAATTTGTGATGAAAAACAAAATATTACCATGGATAATATTGAAATACAGAGGATAATAAGAAATTATTTTGAAAATCTATACACCAATAAATTGGAAAATGTTAAAGACATCAACAACTTTCTAGAGACAAGATCTACTCAAATTGAATGAGAAAAATACAAAAAAATTAAGCAAACCAATTTCAAGTCATGAATTAAAGATGGAATCACAAGTCTATCACCAAAGAAAAGCCTAAGACTAGATGGATTCTCAGACAACTTCTATCAGACCTTTAAAGAACAACCAACACCAATATTTAAATTATTGCACAAAATAGAAAAGAAAGGAACCCTTCAAAACTTGTTCTATGAAGGTAGTATCACCATGATACCAAAACCAGACAAAGACAAATAGAGGAAAGAAAACTTCAGACCAATATCCTTGATGCATATAGATGCAAGAATTCCTAATAAAATACTAGAAGTTGCATGCAAAAACAAATTTAAAATATAGTGCATCATGACCAAGTAGGTTTCATCCAAGGATGCAAGATTGGTTCATCTAATGGAAATCGATAAGTGTAATTCACCATATCAATAGACTTAAAGACAAGAATCACATGATTATCTCAATAGATGCAGAAAAATAATCTGACAAAATACAGCATCTATTTATGTTTAAAACACTAGGAAAAAATAAGGATAGAAGGAACATACCTCAACATTGTAAAGCTGTATATGACAAACCCAAAGCTAAAATCATTCTAAGTAAGGAAATACTGACATCATTCCCTGTAAAAACTGGAATAAGACAGGGATGTCCTCTTTCATCACTCTATTCAACATAATCCTTGAAACTCTAGCCAAAGCAATTAGGCAAAAGAAAGAAATTAAAGGGATAAGAATAGGAAAAAAAGAACTCAAACTTTGTTTGCCTATGACATGATCCTTTATTTAAAATACCAAAAGGACTCTACCAGAAAATTCTAGAACTCATAAATGAATTCAGCAAAGTAGTATTATATAAAATTAATAACCATAAATAAATTGTGTTCCTATACTCCAATGATGAGTCAGAAAAATTAGGAAATCCATCCCACTTAAAATAGCCTCAGAAAATATACTTGGGAATCAATGTAACAAAACTGTTGAAAGACCACTACAATGAAAATTATAAAACACTAAAGAAATCAACTGAAGAAGGAAAGATCACCCATGTTCATGGATAAACAGAATTAATATTTTCAAAATGGTCATTTTACTAAAAGAACTATACAGATTTAATGCAATTCCTCTTAAAAATTCCAATGATGTTCTTGATGGAAATAGAAAAAGCAGTCATAAAATTCACTTGGAAAACTAAGAGGTCTGGAATAGACAAATAAAAGAAAAGTAAAGCAGACTTTAAATAACACTACAATACCAGACTTTAAATAACACTACAGAGCTATAGTAGCAAAACCAGCATGGTACTGGCAACAAAACAGACGTGAAGACCAACATAACAGAGTTGAAGACACAGAGACAAACCCACATAAATGCAGTTATCTCATACTGGACAAAGGCTCCAAAAGCATACATTTGACAAAATATAGCCTCTTCAACAAATGGTGCAGGGAAAACTGGAAATCCATATGTAGTAGAACGAAACTTAATCCCTCTCTCTCAACCTGCACAAAAGTCAACTCAAAATGGATTAAAGACATAGATATTAGACCAGAAACCCTGCACCTACTAAAAGAAAATGGAGGCCCAACACTCCATCATGTTGATTTTGGAAAGGCTTCCTCAACAAGACACCAAAAGCACAACATGTAAAATCAAAAATCAATAAATAGTATCATATCAACATAAAAATCTTTCTTCAGCAAAGAAAATAATCAAGAGTATGACGTGAGAGCCTACAGAATGGAATTAAATCTTTGGCACCTGTACCTCACATAAGGTGTTAATTTCTAGGATACACAAAGAACTCAAAAAGCTTAACACACACACACACACACACATACACACACACATACATACACACACAAACCAAATAACCCAATCAATAAGTGAGCCTAGGAACTAAACAGACACTTCCCAAAAGAAGGAATATGAATGGTCAATAAATATATGAAAAATGTTTAATATCTCTAGCAATTAGAGAAATTCAAATTAAAAGTACACTGACATTTCACCTCATTCCAGTGAGAATGGCAATTATCGAGAAAACAAGTACCAATAAATGTTGGCAAAGATGGAGTAATTCATACATTGCTGGTGAGACTGCAAATTGGTGAAACCTCTCTGGAAACAGGAATAGAACCACCATTTGACCCAGTTATCCCACTCCTTGGTGTATACCCAAAGGAGTTAATATCAGCATACTACAGTGAGCAGCCATATCAATATTTATAGAAGCTCAATTCACAATAGCTAAGCCATGGAACCAACATAGGTGCCCTTCAACAGATGAATAAATATATAAATTGTGGTATATATTCACTAGGGAATACTATTCTGCCATATAGAAGAATACTTTATGACATTTGCTAGTAAATGGATGATCCAGAGACTATCATGCTAAGTGAAATTAGACAATCCCCCAAAACCAAAGAGTTATGGTCTCTTTAATATGTAGATACTAATTCACAACAAGGCCAGGGAGGTGAAGAATAGAAGTTCAGTGAATTAGACAAAGGGGAGTGAAGGGAAGGGCAGGGGAATAAGAATAGAAAAGACAATAGAATGAATCTGATGTAATGTTCCTATGTACATGTATAAATACACTACAGTGAATTTCAACATTGTGTACATCCATAAGACTAGTATCCTAATTAGAATAAGATATATTTCATGCCTGTATAAATATATCAAAATAGATTCTACTGTCATGTATTACTAAAAAGAACAAATAAAAATTTAAAGAATAAAGATAATGAATGCATAGATGAATAAAAATTACAAATGGCATATACAGTATAATTCATGATTTATTAAATATATGCCTAGATTTAGTATTATATATGTAGACATCAATGTATGTACATGTCTATATTTATATAAGTATTCATAATGTATGGAAAAAGCTAACCCACTCTATTAATGTATTTATACCTAATGTTTATGTTGTATAGTGATGCTTTATGATATTTTCATATTTTCCATTTTCTAAGAGTAATCTGAATTAACTAAGAATGTTAATACATGTGTATATCTATTTACCTTTATTTATATTCCTTTTTACATAAAGCAAAAAGAAATCAGTCTTGTCTGTTTTAGCAATATTTACATCCACATAAACAAAATGATTATTTGTGGCAAAATTTTGAGTCATTCCACAGATGAAAGATCTTGGCATGTTGGGCAATATTAGTTTGCTTAGGAAAAGCATGGATTTTCCAGTTTCATGATTTTAGGTAATCATCTGCTCCACCAATTGAAAAGATCCTGCATGTTATGAAGAGTACACAGCACATATTTTATATCTGAGTCAAATTTCTATCATTTCTTGCTCTGCCACAGGAAGAATGTGTCTGAACCCGTCAGACCTCAACAGCTGGTCTTCACCTACTGTGACAAAAGTGCACATCATGAAATTTGTTGGGGATACCATAATAAGGGACTGATAAAGACAGGAAGGTCATTGCAAAGTACAATACTGATAATCATCATCTAATTTACTTACCATTCTATTAAAGTATGCATACAAGCATGCATAATAACAATATTACTAAGTGTTGCTTGAGAACCAATACTGATAATTTACAAAATGAATGAGTATGGTGAAAGCAAAGTCTAAAAATGGATGATACATGAAGAAAGATAATAAATTATTGCCTAAAATCCATTTCAGACTACATTTCTGTGAGTTTTAATTTTCCTTCATGTGCAATCATACTAGAAATGTGTTTTCTTCCTAAGCCAACTCTTATTGCATTTGGCTTCTAAGCCCCTGAGGTACACGTTGAAGACTGGGAAGCAGATTTAGATAAGCCAAAGATTAAAAAATACTGCATAAGATTGAATCTGGTCCATTTCAAAATACAATTTATTATTTTTCCAATACATACATAAAATTACATAATTTGTTTTTAAATAATAAACTTTAAGTCATAGAAACCAGGCTTTTGAATTTGTTAAATATGATGTAACAGATTAGAAGGAGTCTTCAAATATTAATCACTTCAGTTTGTTTTGTTAATTAAAGCTAAAACTTGAAAGTAGGTAAATGATTTGAGCCCTTTTTATTCTTCTTTGGAACAACAGCCCTGTGAGTTCTTTCCTGTCTTGGAAGAAAATGTATGTTTTATGATAATTCCATGTTTCTTGTTTAGGTTTTTAACTAGTAAAGAAAGTTTTTGTTATTGTTGTTGTTGTTTTAGTTACTCATTTCCTCTTACATAACCCACTCCTGCAGTTTAAATGCTAATTGGCCGTTCTTGCTGAGGAATTCCTTGTTAAAAGATTGGCCATTTAATCCCAAAGTGTCTTTTGATTTCTTGAGAATGATTAAATGGAAATCTAGCCCTGGTTCAGTATCATAGAAACCCATGAGCTCTCCTCTGTTGAATTTCCATGGTTTGAGCATCCTGCTGGGAAACTCAGGCTGAGATTTTATTGAATCAGGCTCTCGTATTCAGACTCAAAATAACCTCCAGCACACTGATAAAAATAATGACCCTTTTGCAGTTGTAAAACTTGAAACTATTCCCTGAATGTTAACTAATACTGAAAAGCTGTTTCTGCAAATTAAATGAAGGCGTGGGAGCAAAGAAATCACTCCAAATAAAGACCTAAAAATGACATTTCACTTTCTCTTTCAGTAATTGTAAAATTGTGAATCTTCCCTCCACCTTGTAAAGTCCTCACTCTAGATTTCAATGCATGGAGTTGATGATTCTGGGCAGCCTCTGAGAATGAGGAGACAATTCTGCCTACATAATTGGTCAAGAACAACTTCCTGCTCCCCAGCCCTAATTACTTCTACAATAATAACATTATTTAGTTGTTGGAAAATAAAAGACACAAACTCGAAGTGTTAGGAATTGCTGATAACTTGCAGTATTTGACATCTATTTCCCAAAGTCCTCAACATTAGAAACACTTTCAGGTAATACGACTCAGTTCTCTCATCTCACTGATATTTTCTCACAAGCCAGAAAGCCTTTTATTCACAGCCAGTTTAATAGGCAATGGAAAATAGCCCTATTAGCTAAGTTTATTTATGCTGACACAAAGAAAACCATGAAAAATCCAAGTTCTAAACTGTAATTTATTCCTGATAAGTAGTAAATCAGCAGGATTCCCCTGCCCATGTAGGGGCTTGCCGTTAAACAAGAAATGAAACATAATGAGCCTCATAAATGTTCACAGAGTTATGGAGCTATTATTTATACATGAGCTCATTCAACAAACTCTCCTGCTGGTCTGGTCATGATAGCCTGATGTCCCCAAGATACTGTAAGACATACAAGAATAATGATTCCCAAATTCTGGAGTAAAGTTCAAGGGTTTTTAAAAGCATATTTTCCAATTTTTTGTTTGTTTGTTTGTGTGTCTTTTGGTATGAGGGATTGAACTCAGGGATACTTGTTCATGGAGCCACAACCTCAGCCCCATTTTGTATTTTATTTAGAGACAGGGTCTCATTTAATTGCTTAGCACCTTGTAGTTGCTAAGGCTGGCTTTGAACTCACAATTCTCCTGTCTCAGCCTCCCAAGCTGCTGGGATTGCAGGTGTGTGCCACGAAGTCCAGCTATTTTCCATATTTTGCCAGGTTAGTGTAATTTCTGCTTCCAAGAGTTTCTGGAAACTCAGTTTAATTACTCAGTTCCAAGACCTTCACTTCGGTTATTGATCATGTTTTTGATCAAGGTAGTCATTATCTAAATATATTATGAGATGCAAGTAACAAATGTTTGATTATTTTTCTTATGGGGCTGACCCTATAAAAGATTATATAGAATAATATCATAGTTTTCTTATTGCCAAAGTAAATTATGGTTCAATACAGTGCATGCATCAAACATAGAAATGAAAAAAAACTTATATATTCACACCTAGGGCATGATGAAAGATTGTGCCTTTCAGGATAACTATAGTGGAATATCATGTGGAACTGATCAAAATGGAGTAAGAGAAAGAAGACCTAAATTTTAATACTAGCACTTCAACTTTCTAGCCATATAAACTACATTAACTTGCATAACCTCAGTCATATAACTTTTATCAGTAAGAGAAGGAACAGAAGTAAATGAATACAGGCTGATCATCCTTAATCTGAAACTCTAAAATCCAAAACTTTGTGAACATCAACATAATACTGCAAGTGAAAATCTTCACACCTGACCTCATATGACATGTCATAATTGACACATAGGTGCTTGACAAATAGGATTTTGAGTATTCCCACAGTAAAAGTAAATAAATAAGTATAATAATAATAATAATAATAATAATAATAATAATAATAATAAATTAAATTTTAAAAAAAGCTCTCCCAGTCCCCTTCATCTTTTTCATGCATACTCACATACCCCCATATAAGCACATCTACATAGGGTAATAAAATACATGCCAATGACAACAAGATGCTATGGGGTCAAGCCTATGTGTATAACTGTGATATCTTGCTTACTCTGCAGTTACCCTTAGGGATAAAAGTAATAAGAAAAGATAGAGTATTTATGGAAAAAAGTTTGATAAGTTGTTGGTTGTTGAATGTTAAAAATGATGAACAGAAGTTAATGGAAAAATAGAAAGGCACTGAATAAAGCTAAAATGATTGTGTTTTTAAAGAATGGGTCCATCAATGTTGAGGTGAACTCGTGCCACTTAAAGACATGTTGATGATGAAACAAAGATCTATCACAATGAACTGAAAATCAAAGGACACTCTAAGAATTCAACAGACTGTACAAATAATTTTAAGAAAAAGACGTGGTTTTTAAAGACGTGATGATAAAGCATCCGCTAGATATGAAGCATCAGAGAAACCCACTGGTATGTTTGCCAAGGTCATTGCTGATGAAAAGTTGATGCCAGAGGAAATCTATAATGCTGAAGAAACATCACTGCATTGGCATTATTGCCTCAGAAAGACACTGACTACAGCTTATCAAACAACCCCTATAGGAATCAAGTATGACAAAGACAAAAAGACAGAGCTGAGATGCGCTACCATAACAGGCACACATAAATGTAAACTTGCTCTGATAGACAAATTTGTGTCCTAGCTATTTTAAAGGAGTGAACTTCTTGCCAGTTCATTATTATGTGAACAAAAAGACATGGATCAACAGGACTATCTTTTATGAGTAGTTTCACAAACACTTTGTACCAGTTGCATATGCTCGCTACACTGAAGCTATACTAGATGAGGACTGCAAGATTTTGGTATTCCTTGACAAAATTGGAGGATTCTTCTCATCCTCCAACTGAAATTCTCATCAAAAATATTTATAGTATGTATTTTTCCCCAGGTGCAACTTCTTTAATTCAGCCATGTGAACCTGTTATCCAATTCTTTCCTGAACAGTATGAGCAGCAGCAAACCAAAGTGTGAGTGTGGAAGGGTTTCAAAGGGAGTTTAGCTTGGGGATGTTATAGATGCTGTTGCCAATGCTTGTGACTCAGTGAATAGAGATCTGGTAGTGTGTGCGTGGCATAATCTTTGGTCTGCAACTATGTTCAGTGATGATGACAACAAGGTAGTGACTTTGGAAGGATTCTGTGTGTCAGATGAGAAAAAAGTGATGTTAGACCTCTTCTTATATGCAACAAATATACCTCAGAATCCCTTAGTAAGCTGAAAGAAGTAGATATTAACGGATTTTTAACACTGATGAGACTCCAACTGTTCATTTGTTGATGATGAAATAGATAAAACGGTTGTAAATCAAGGTGATCATGATAATGGTGATGTTGAAGATGGCATTTTAAGCAATGCAGGAGAAGTGGGTATTGATAATAAGGTGAAAAAGGTTTAGGAGGCTACTTGAAGGATTAGAACAATGTACATTCATAACTTCATAAGAAATCATGTTAGTTTGTAAAATTAAAGAGCCTTGCAAGACAAAAGCCATTATTAATGAGGCCTGTGATTCTGGAGCAATCATTTTAACAGCTATCCAGCAGAATGCCTCTTCATCCCTAGAGGACACATTTCCCAATTCCTCACTACTTCTGATTTTTTTCCCCTTAAAAAATAAATAAATAAACTGCAGTGTACAGTAACCTTTTAATCATAATGCAGCAACTCAGGTGGAGACTGAAGGCTGCTGTTGATTGTTGCTTGACAGCTGATCTGGGTATTCTGTTAATGCTATGGTGAAGTTAAGTTACCTTGAATACATTGCTTTTCACAGTACTAATGGTATGTCATTTTCTTTCTGTGTGTATTTATGTGTGGATAAATGTAAAACAATAATTGCTTATTGGTAGTACACAAATTCAGAACCAGGAATGCTGGTGATGCTGAACAATCTCAGATCCTTCACATGGGAGACTGCGATGGTAATAAGATTGTTTATATAATAAGATGGCTCATTGTACACAAATTTGTTTTATGCACTCCATTATTAAGCATATAAATAAATTACTTTCAGTTATGTGAGGGATATGTGAAACATCAATTAATTTTGTGCTAGATTTGGGTCCCCTCTCCAAGATACCGCATTATGTTTATGCATGTATCCCCCAAATCTCATAAATTCAGTAATCTGAAACACTTTTGGCCCCAAGGAATACTTAGCTAATACTGAAGATGTAGAAGTAGAGTGATATAGATAAAATTCTGGAGCATGAAACTGCTACTAATTTAAGGTAAAGCTAAAAGAAACATAGAAGTGGGGTGGCTTGGTGGCCTGGAAGCAACAGGAGCACCTGGGATACCTTGGATGGATTAAGAAGATAAACACAAAAGATGAGGAGTGACAAATGTGAAGCTTTTGTTGCATTTTGCTAGAAAACTGACCTTGAATAGGCTGTAAAATTTCATTAGTGTGTGACAACAGGCCTCTCTGTGTCATGCCTAGTCATGCTCTGCATGTAGAATTCCACCCAATTCTTAATTGCCCTGGTATCCTGTAGTAGATTTGGCTTTGTGGTTTCAGAAAGGGAGATGAGGAGAGAACAGGAGCTTTATTTTTCTACTTAGTTCTAAATTTGGCTATGTCGTGTCCTGCCATAGCTCAGCTTTGTATATAAATTCTCAAAGAGGCCAAGCACACACTATCAATTCTAAGTAGCCCTGGCTCCAACACCAAAAGGAAAGTAAAAGTGGGAGAAGCAAGAGAGGAGAAAAGGATCAGAAAAAGAACCCCAGAGCATATTTTATTACACCAGAATGTACTTGATCCATGACCCAAAGATGCAGATCATAGATCAAATCCTGGGAATAGGGTCAGGTGCTCGATTTGGGTATTTGAGAGGGGCACCCTCATGGGTTTTCCTTAAGTATGAAAGCAGATTACTTTTCTTTGCAGGAAAATACCCATGAATTCACTAAGAATGGCAGTCTGTTTTTACTTTTTTGTTTTGTTTTTCCATGCAGAAGAGTTTGCTATTTATAAGTGGAATTCCAGTATCCTACGGCTGGTTGAGACACACTCGTGAAAAAAAGCATCTTCAGTAAGGGAGGGATTTTAAGGACTAGCAGAAATGAAGTCCAAAACAAAGGGGATACTCCCTATGAATAAGCCAGTGTTGGCTGCTCTTCTTGAGAGTCCAGCATTGTTTCCAAATTATCTTTGGCTCCCCAGCTAGGACACATGTGCCTGTCAGTGAAATTCCTTATGTTGATTCGCATGTCTAAATAGAAATCTTTATGAACTCATTAAAAGTATAAACTTCATTTTATCTAAAGTCTGTATGCACTGCACTTCTCAAATGGAAATATTAACACAAAGGAACACTCAAAATTATATAAACAATTTCTTAAAATATATCTCTTAAATACACTTTTTTTTCTGGAAAGGAGTTGAAAAATAGTTATTTCTAGAGCACCTTTTTCTATCTCATTCTTTCCCTTTTCCTTTCACTCTTTTCTAGAAAATTTTGGATTGCATATTCAAGTATATGCAAAATTCATAGAGTGTTTTGAAAGGTGTCATCCAAGTTTTATAAAAATTGCGTAAACCATTTATATACTAGGAAGAATCACCAATTTAAATCACTTAGTGAAAGTAGAGTTTTGCAGACAGAGAAAAATAAAAACTTGTTTTACCTTTTTCCTCTGAGTTGCATGAAGTCTTTGAAGCAATAAGATAGACACACACAATAATAATTTTGTTCAACACAAACTAGACAAAATCTAACACAAATGGAAAAAAAAATTAAATAAGAAGGGTTCCTCATGTTAAAACAGAAACTAACAATCTCTTATAAGAAAATACTGAAAATCCAGAAAGAAACTCAAGGATGTTGAAATTGCCACTACAGATTAGATTCTGTACTGCACATGCACACCTTGAATTCCAGACCCAGAAAAAAGAAAAATCAGTGTGCATGAGTCAACATATAATATGATAGGGTAGCAGGGATAAGCTGATAAGAAAAAAATAAAACATTCAAAGAAGGAAGAACAACAAATTTCCTAGTCACTGTAGGAAATGGCAGGAAAAAATGTTCAAAACGTTGTTAGGGGGTTTATAAATAGATATAAATTTCAAGTAGAAAAGAAAGAAAGATACTTCATCACTGCTGATTTAAGTTCACAGCATGTATACAAAAGGCTGCAATCTTGAAAAAGTACCAAATAATCTTTTTTGGGTACTCAAATGTAGATTTAGACAACCTGATAAGTGGTAACATATGCTGTATAAAACTTGCACATTTAAGCAAAACTAATGTTTTGGCAGTTAAGAAAGGAATTCACATAACTCCTAAGATGCTTTGATATGTGCTACTTCCTTTACTGAGGATGTTGCTGAGCACTCTGGAAGGGTTACAAGCCTCCTTTCAGGAACCAAACTCAAACATGATGATTTAGTAGAATGAGATTAAACAAATCAGGAAAACTCAGTTTTGTACAACACTACTATGTATTTTATTTTGAAAAGAGATTTTTTGAATTGAAACATGTGTATCAAAGTGAAAAATTCTTCAGTGTCTAATTTAAAGGATTATCACAAGGTTGACATCCCACCATACTAATGAAGAAAAAATAATTTTAAGAGATTCCCCTGTGCTTGTTCCTCATAACTATTGTCTCTTTCCTCCCTAAAGGTAGCCACTATTTTGACTTAACAAAGCTGCACTTTAATTTTTATATTCATGGAATAATATAATTGGAATTATTTGTAACTGACATTTCACTTATGTTTGTGAGATTCATTTAGGCTGCCTTGCAGAATAGCAGTTCATTCTTCATTCTACTGATGACAATCCATTATCATCATTGTAGAATCCAAATTGGTATCTCAGTTGTGTTAGAGATGGTTTTTCAATTATTTATACTCTTTGTCCTTTACAACTGTTGCTGCTATGAACTTTGTGCATATTAATCAATATGCACATGCATTTCTGTTGTCTAAACAATAGGAGCTGAATTCTCTGGCCAAAGACTATGTATACATTCAACTTCAATAAATAATGCCAGACAGCTTTTTAAAGCAATTGTTTTCATTTTCTTTCCAACTGACAGCATCTGTTTGTTCTATCCACACCAGCACATATTAGTGTTAGTCTTTTCAAACTTAGCTATTGGATGTGTAGGCTTTTCATTTTCTGGTAACTAATAAGGTTGAGCATCATTTCATATAACCTTTGGACAATTAAGTATCCACTTTTGTTAAGTGCTCCTTAGTTAGGTTTTCAATGAGTTTTCCAAATTTCTATGTGTGTTTTATATTATGTCTACTTGTTTTGTGAGTTACATAAAAAATTATATTAAAAAATCTGACTTAATGTGGGTTTGCCTCTATTTTTATATCTAAAAAATGTTGGACTTATCTATTTTGATATTTTATATATTATTAGGAACATATAAATGTTAAATTATGTTGTCTGGCTGATCTTTTTAGCCTGAAAAAAGTTTCTTTCTAATCAATACTAATGTTTGTCCCTTAAAAATCTACATTATTCCATATATCAGTAGAACTACATTAAATTTCTTTAGGTTAATTTTTACATGATAAATCTTATTCCTTCAGTTTGTTTCTACTTTGGATTTAAATTAACTTTTTACTTTGGTATCCTACTTGATTACCTTTTCTATGTTCTTTTGATTACCTCTCTTACCTCCTTTTAGATTTCTTATTTTTTTATTATTCTAATTTCCCTCTGCTAACATGTTATGAATTATAAAGTTGTGAATTCTTTCATTATCATTTCAGTGGTTTCAATAGGCATTACAATTTGCATTTTTGAATGATTAGACTTATTATAAATCAATATTTGACTAAATCGCAATGAAAAAAAATTGAAAAACTTCTATCTGTTTAACCATATTTACCCTCTCTGGACTTTTGTTCTTACTAATACCATGCATTTTTATTCTCTCTGCATCTTAAACAGTATGATACAAGATTTTGTTTTGTTTTGTTTTAATGACTCTGGGATCAAACCCAGGGCCTTGTGCATGCTAAGCATATGCTTTACCACTGAGTAGCATCCCCAGCCTAAGACATTATTCTCTTTTACAGATGACACTCATTTAGATTTCCCCATATATCCACCATTAATTTGTTCCTTCATCCTTCATGCATTTCTTTCCCTGAAAACATATTTGTGAAAAACTCTTTTAGTATTGTGTGTGTACGAGTTTGGGATTAATGCATAGGAGGGTAGATAGATTTTTTTTGAACTTTTAATATGCTATCTGATTTTTCTTGGTTCTGTTGAAGTCAGCTATCAAATATATTATCTCTTTTTTGAAGTTAAAACACCTTTGCTCTTCCTTTGTCTACCTTTTAAAAAATTCTCCATTTTTCTTTCTTATTCACAATAGTTTTACAATTTTTGCCTACCTATGATTTCTTCTATAAATATGTCAGTTAAGTTTCTTGTGTGTTCTTGAATCTATAAAATAATATATCTTTTACCAGATTTAAAAAAATTAACTCTTTACATGTTGCTGCTATCCTATTTTCCTCTCTGTTTTTCTCTTCAGGGTATATATATATATATATATATATATATATATATATATATATATTATCTTACACATTCCTTATGATGTTTTCTACATTTTTTATTAATTTGCTCAGGATTTAAATTTTTCTTTGGACTTATATTTTAATTTAAAAATTATTTTTTTTCTGGCTGTATATGACTTAGTATTAAAACCAACTATAGGCCAGAGTGCAGTGGCACATGCCTGGAATTCCAGCAACTCAGAAGGCTAAGGCAGAAGAATCACAAGTTCCAGGCCAACTTCAACAAAATAAAAAAGGCTGGGGAATGTACCTCAGTGGTAAAGCACCCCTGGTCAATCCCAAGCATTAAAATAAATAAATAAATAAAATCAACTATTGGATGATTTGTTACTATATTTGTTTATTCTAAATTTTTCATTTGTTTATTTTTATGATTTCTAGTTCTTTGATAAAATTTTTATTTAGTTTTTCAACCTATTAATGACAATGTCAAAATATGTGTTAGTTGTATATCTATTTCTACTGTTAATTTAAAAAAATATACCAATCCCACTTTTCTAATTAAATACAAATATTAACATAAAATATTTTATAGAAAATTTCAATATTCTCATTTAAATTATACATATTGCAAAAAATATACTTTTTCTTATAACTTTTGGTAAAATCCTATTATGTGTTGGCTTTATGCAAATATGTGGTGGTATAAGCATGTGAAAATTAAGGAAAAGGACTCAATTGTACATTTCAGTCCATGCACTAAATAGGAACACAAGCTTTATTAGCTGTATTGTTGAGAGAAACAGAAATAATGGTTTGTGTATTTGTGTGTGTGTGTGTGTATAAACAAAAAAGAAACATAAAAGAGAGATTTTAAGAAACTAGTTCATGCATTGTGGTTCAATGTGAAAGACTGCGAAATCTGAAATCTTTAGGGCAGGGAAGCAATATAAAGATCTAGGAAAGACAGAGAAGATGGAGGGTCAAAGGGAGGCAGCATTCTGTGTCACTCCGTGATCCAGATTTCACCTAGTTGGAATACTGCATCTCTGAGAGTGTTAGAGGACAATATACAGCTAATTTCCACAGAAATCACCAGTGCTGTGACCCCCGTGCAGGGCTCCAAGCTTCAGTGTTCAAGCAGGACTCTGGACTCCTGGCTCTCAACACCCAAAGCCTGAAGTTCAAGTCCACACAGGGCTTGCAAGTGCTCCAGCAGAATCACCTATCAGCACCTCTGCACCACTCTCAGACTTTGCTTTACTCTCACACAGGTCACTCAGCTGCTACCTACGCACAGCACAACACCATTGCTCAGCTCCCTGTACCTCACCAGACAACCCAGCCAGTGCTGGAAACAGATTTCCTGCATCTTGACTCACCTTTTGCACTATATTTGGTGGGGGCAGCTTTTAGATCAGATCTCCATCTGGCCAGGTACTAGGTTTCCAACTCTCCCCTCTCCCCAGTGGTGGTGATTCAACACAGTAGCTTTCCAACACAAAACAACCCTCAGTTGGACACGTGTGCAGTGCAACCAGGGCGCTGCCCATGGGAGCCCTGGTGTGAGAGATCTCGCAATTGGGAATTGTTAAGGGAGAGGGAGATGGGGCTGAAGTTTGGAGCCTAACAGAGAGACCAGGTACTGGGAAACCTCTTCCAGGCAAGATAGGGAGGTAGTACCAGGTGCTCAAATCATACAAGCGGTCCCAAAAAGAGACCCGAGAGGTGCAATCTCTCTGCAGGGACTGGTGGGTGCCATTCCTTGCTTCCAAGCACCCTGCACCAGGACCAGCCTTCCCACCTGGTTACCTCCACCATCACGAGGGCAGAGACACCAGCTTACAACAGACAACCTCACCGATTGGATGAGAAGAGAAGCAGGAAAAATATGGATCTCTAAAACTAGCAGCAGTCCTGGTTTCATCTTTTTTTTTCTCTTTTTCTTCTACCCCTCTATCCTATGGCCCTCACATTCCCAACATATGTGAAACCTAGAACTTTGCATGAAATAGGATTTTAAGGACTGAGTCATCTGAATAATATAATATAGAGGTTGTTGTAAATGCCCTTTTTTCTTTTCTTTTTACTTCTTTCATTTTTCTTTCCCCTCCCAAATTTTACTATTTTAACATTCAGTATTTTTCTAAATACATATGTGTGTTTGTTTTATGTATTCTACTGTCTTCCCATGTACTTGTCTACCCTAAACTACTTCCTGTCTACTCAGTTGCTACTAACCCACTTCATTAGATTTCTTTTCCACATATCCTAAGATACACTAACTCTATATCCTCATATCCTACCTCCTCAGCATATTGTCCTATGCCCCACCCCCAGTTCATTGTTCACCATCAGAAACTGTAAGCCTTTTAACAAAACTACTGATTATATTTTAGATAATAATTGAAGACAACATTTCTGTACATTGAGACTAAACTGTAACATCTTAATAACAACAAATTTTTCATAAGTGGTATATTATTGATATTGGAATCTGTTAACATTGTCCTTCCCCACAAAGGAGAGGTCTTGTAACCCTACAAGAGCACTACAAACCTATAGGGTAAAATCAATAACATCCCATACCCACAGAGCTGTAAAGGAAGACACATGAGCAGCATGAAAAGACAAGGAAAGAAAGTGCCCCAAACAAAACATCATTAGAATCATTGGCAGCCACAGCAGAAGAAATGACAAAGAAGGAGTTTAGGATGTACATGGTTAAAATGGTTTGTGAACTCAAAGAAGATATAAGAGAGCAAATACAAGCAGTGAAATATCACTTCAACAAGGAGGTACATAAACAAATACAAGAAGCAAAAGATGACCTCAACAGGCAGATAGAGGTTTTGAAGAAGAAGAGGAAGAAGAAGAAGAAGAAGAAGAAGAAGGAGGAGGAGGAGGAGGAGGAGGAGGAGGAGGAGGAGGAGGAGGAGGAAGAAAAAAAAACCCAGAAATCCTCAAAATGAAAGAGACAATAAACCAAATTGAAAACTCAAATGAAAGTGTCACCAACAGAGTAGGGCATCAGACAATGAAGACAAAATTGAAAATCTTGAAAAGAACATAGACCACACAGTGATAATTGTTAGAAGCCAGGAGCAGAATATTCAAGAAATATTGGATAGTATAAAAAGACCAAATTTAAGAGTTATTGGGATAGAAGAAGGCATAGAGGTCCAAACCAAAGGAATGAAAAACCTATTTAATAAAATAATACAGGAAAACTTTTCAAACATGGAAAATGAATTGGAAATCCAAATTAAAGAAGCCTACGGGTGCCAAATGTATAAAATCACACCAGATCCACACACAGACACATTATAATAAAAGTGCCCAACATACAGAATAAGTAGAGAATTTTAAAAGCCACAAGAGAAAGGAATCAGATTACATATAGGAGAAAACTAATTAGGATAATGGCAGATTTTTCAACACACACCTTGAAAGCTAGAAGATCCTGGAACAACATATATTAAGCTCTGAAAGAAAATGAGTGCCAACCAAGAATCTTGTATCCAGCAAAATTAAGCTTTAGATTTGATGATGAAATAAAAACCTTCCATGATAAACAAATTTAAAAGAATTTAAAGCTAGAAAACCAGCACTACAAAACATCCTTGGAAAAATATTCCATGAAGAAGAAAAAAAAAAACAACAATGAGAATCAGCAGAGGTAGGTAGTACCCTAAAGGAAAAAAAAAACAATAAAAGAAGAAAATCAAGTCAAGTTAAATAACAAAAATAAACAAATATGGCTGGAAACACAAACTGTGTCAATAATAACCCTGAATGTTAGTGGCTTAAACTCACCAATCAAAAGACATAGGCTAGCAGACTGGATTAAAAAAATACCCAACAATATGTTGCCTCCAGGAGACTCTGATATGAAAAGACATACACTAACTGAAGGTGAAAGTTTGGGGAAAATCATACCACTCACATGAACTGTGGAAGCAAGCAGGGGTTTCCAACCTCATATCAAATAAAGTAGACTTCAAGCCAAAGTTAATCAAAAGGGATAAAGACGGACATTACATACTGCTTAAGGGAACCATACACCAACAAGACATAACAATCATAAATATATATGCTCCAAACAATGGTGCAGCTATGTTCATCAAACAAATTCTTCTCAAGTTCAAGAATCAAATTGACCCAACACAATAACCCTAGGTGACTTTACTATACTTGTCTCACCACTAGATAGATCTTCCAAACAAAAGTTGAACAATGAAACTATATAACTCAATAATAAAAATCAATAGCTTAGACTTAACTGACATATATAGAATATTTTAACCTGCATCACATGGATACACTTTCTTCTTAGCAGCATATGGATCCTTCTCTAAAATAGACATATACTATGCCACAAAGCAACTCTTAGAAAATACAAAAAAGTAGAGATACCACCATGCATTTTATCAGATCATAATGAAATTAAATTGGAAATAAATGACAAAATAAAAATTACTCCAACACCCGGAGACTAAACAATATGCTACTGAGTGAACAATGGGTTGCAGAAGACATCAAGGAGGAGATAAAAAAATTCTTAAAGGTAAATGAGAATATAGACAAAACATATTGAAATCTCTGGGACACTATAAAAGCAGTACTAAGAGGAAACTTCATTGCATGGAGTTCATTCCTTAAAAGAAGAAAAAGCAAACAAATAAATGATCTCACACGATATCTCAAAGCCCTAGAAAAAGAATAAACCAGCAGAAAAAGCAGTAGAAGGCAAGAAATAATTAAAATGAGAGTTGAAATCAATGAAATCAAAAAAAGAAACAATTGAAGAAATTGAGAAAACAAAAAGTTGGTTCTTTGAATAAATAAATAAAATTGACACATGCTAATGAAGAGAAGGAGAGAGAAAACTCATATTACCAGAATATATGATGAAAAAGGTAATATTACAACAGGCACTACAGAAAAAACAGAGGATAATTAGAAATTATTTTGAAAACTTATACTCCAATAAAATAGCAGATATTGACGGCATAAGCAAATTTCTTAAGTCATACGATCTGCCCAGATTGAATCAAGAAGACATACACAATTTTAAAAGACCAATATCAAGTGATGAAATAGAAGACACCATCAGAAACCTACCAACTAAAAAAAGCCCAGGACCAGATGGATACATAGCCAAGTTCTACAAGACCTATAAGGAAGAATTAATACCAATACTCTAGAACTTATTTCAGACAATAGAAAAAGAGGCAGCACTTCCAAACTTATTCTATGAGGCCAATATCACCCTGACTCAGAAACCAGGCAAAGACACATCAAAGAAAGAAAACGTTAAACCCATATTTCTAATGAGCATAGATGTAAAAATCCTCAATAAAATTCTGGCAAATTGAGTATAAAAACAAATCAAAAAGATTGTGCACCATGATCAAGTGGGATTCATCCCAGGGATGTAAGGTTGGATCAATATATGGAAATCAATAAATGTAATTCATCACATCAATAGACTCAAATATAAGAATCATATGATCATCTTAATAGATGCAGAGAAAGCATTTGACAAAATACAGCACCTCTTTATGCTCAAAACACACAAAAAAACTAGGGATAGAAGGAACATATCTCAACATCATAAAGGTATCTACACTAAGCCCCTGGCCAACATCATTCTAAATAGAAACAAATTGAAGGCATTCCTTCTAAAAACTGGAACAAGACAGGGACGCCCTCTTCCAACACTTCTATTTAACATAGTTCTTAAAACACTGGCCAGAGCAATTAGACAGACAAAAGAAATTAAAGGGATATGTATAGGAAAAGAAGAACTTAAATTAGAACTATTTGCTGATGATAGGATTATATACCTAGAATACCCAAAAAGCTTCACCAGAAAACTTCTAGAACTAGTAAATGAATTCAGCAAAGTAGCAGGATATAAAATCAACACCCATAATTAATAGGCATTTCTTTATATCCGTGACAAACCCTTTGAGAGGAAAATGAGGAAAACTACCCAATTTATAGTAGCCTCAAAAAAATAAAATAAAATACTTGGGAATCAATTAAAGAGGTGAAAGATCTATACAATAAAAACTACAGAACCCTAAAGAAAGAAACCAAAAAAGACCTTAGAAGATGGAAATATCTACTTTGCTCTTGGATAGGCAGAATTGATATTATCAACATGACCATACTACCAAAAGCACTATACAGATTTAATGCAATTCCAATCAAAATCCCGATGGCATTTCTCATAGAAATAGAAAAGGCAATCATGAAATTCATCTGGAAAAATAAGAGACCAAGAATAGCTAAAGCAATCCTTGGCAGGAAGAGTAAAGCAGGTGGCATCACTATAGTAGAGCTTAAACTATACTACAGAACAATAGTAACAAAAACAGCATGGTATTGGCACCAAAACAGACTGGTAGACCAGTGGTACAGAATAGATAACACAGAGACTAACCCAAACAAAATACAATTATCTTATATTATACAAAGGTGCCAAAAGCATGCATTGGAGAAAAGATAGCCTCTTCAACAAATGGTTCTGGGAAAACTGGAAATCCATATGCAACAAAATGAAATTAAACCCCCATCTCTCACCATGCACAAAACTCAACTCAAGGACTTAGGAATTAAACCAGAGACTCTGCATCTAATAGAAGAAAAAGTAGGCCCTAATCTTCATCATGTGGGATTGGACCCCAATTTCCTTAGTAAGACTCCAAAACACAAGAATTAAAACCAAGAATCAATAAATGAGTGGATTCAAACTAAAAAGTTTCTTCTCAGCAGAGGAAACAATCTGTGAGGTGAATAGATAGCCTACATCTTGAGAGCAAATCTTTACCCCTTACACATCAAATAGAGCACTAATCACTAGGGTATATGAAGAACTCAAAAGCTAAGAACCAAAAAAACAAATAACCCAATCAATAAATGGACTAAGAACATGAACAGACACTTCTCAGAAGAGGATATAAAATCAATCAACAAATATATTAAAAAAATATTCATCATCTCTCTAATTAGAGAAATGCAAATCAAAACTACTCTAAGATATCATCTAACTCCAGTCACAATGGCAGCTCTTATGAAGACAAACAACAATAAGTGTTGGTGAGGATGTGGGGGAAAAGATACACTCATACATTGCTTGTGGGACTGCAAATTTGTGCAGCCAATTTGGAAAGCAGTATGGAGATTCCTTGGATATCTGGGAATGGAACCACCATTTGACCCAGCTATCCCTCTCCTTGGTCTATACCCAAAGGACTTAAAATCAGCATACTCCAGGGACACAGCCACATCCATGTTTATAGCAGCACAATTTACAATAGCTAAACTGTGGAAACAACCTAGATGCCCTTCAGTAAATGAATGGTTAAAAAAATGTGGCATATATACACAATGAAATATTACTCAGCAATAAAAGAGAATAAAATCATGACATTTGTAGGTAAATGGATGGTGTTGGAAAAGATATTGCTAAGTGAAGTTAGCCAATCCAAAAAACAAATGCTGAATGTTTTCTCTGATATAAGGAGACTGACTCATAGTGGGGTAGGGAGGGAGAGCACGGGAGGAATAGACAAACTCTAGATAGCGCAGAGAGGTGGGAGTGGAAGGGAGGGGGCAGGGGGATAGCAAAGATGGTGGATTATGATGGACATCATTATTCAAAGTACATGTATGAAGACACAAATTGGTGTGAATATACTTTATATATAACCAGAGATACGAAAAACTGTGCTCTGTATGTGTAATAAGGATTGTAATGCATTCTGCTGTCATCTATTTAAAAAAAAACAATTAAATTTTTTTTAAAAAATAAAACGACCTAGGAAAGACTTGATGTTGTACCTGTGGTCTGAAGGAAGGATTTCCTCTTTCTTAGGGTTTCTCATTTTTTTTCTTTTGAGCTTTTCACCTAAATTAATAAAAACCATCAAATTATGGAGGATAATCTGCTTTATTCAAAGTCTAGTGATTAAAATGTTGTTGTCATCTAAAAAATATAACTTCATTAGTGTTTGACCAAGTATCTTAGTAGTATGACCTAATTTGGTACATAAAATTAGCCATCGCATATGGCTCATAAATCAAGTCAGAGCCATAATTAACTTAGAAAACATACCCTGCCTTCCCAAGAAGTCACTGCATTTTTCATAAGTGCTGCAATGAGTTTCTTGCTAATGTTTATAACTTAAAGCAAGAGACATTGATATTGAGTTACAGTCCATAACCATACTTTGTATATGTTATTTTTAATATTTTTCAGTTAATATAGAACTATTGAGACACACATACTTATACACTGTAATTAATATTGTGTTACTCTTTCAAAATTCCATTTGAAAAAAAATGAAAGAATTTCCCCATCTTATCAGAAAAATTTGCTCCTTGGAAAGAGGAGCAAATTTTTATTATTTCTTTTAACTACACAGGTTTATTATTTCTTTTAACTAGGGAAAATTAATAGCCCAACAGTTACTAAAATTTAGGAAAATTCTGAAGGGCAATCCCACTTCCAATTTTAAAAGTGCATAGAGGATTTGAACTACTCTCTATATCAATCTTCTTTTATCCATCTCAACCTTTATCATCTCCTTATAACTATGTTTCTCCAGAGTATTTCATCCAATTTAGTGAGCATGTCTTAGTTATGTATCCCTGGAAAGCATAGACTTGGCAGGTAAAATATTTCATGGTGAGTGTTTTCAGTAACAGCACCTTCAAGGAATGAGTCGAAAAAATGTTGAAGTATGATACATGCAACTGAGGCTTTATGTAGTCCCACAGGGCATTCAAAACAGGGTTTAACTGTCATGAATTAAAGCAAGAGGTCTGGACCTCAGTACCTCTATATGGAGCAATCGTTCAATGCAGACTGCTCCTGACAAGGACCCTTGGCTTTGTGTGCTCTTTTTCAACAAAGAGGAAATCCTGGAAAGAAACCTCCTTTTGAATCAGCATCAGGCAACACTCGAGGCAGTTAGAGCCTTCTTCCTGAAGGAAGTATCCGGTAGCACACCACAGCATTCTCTACACCCTGAAACTCCCTGTCTCAGATTCTGTCTCCTGATTCCAGTGTGGTCCTGGGAAGCAGACTCTAAAAGGTAATTTTGGACCTGGCTGCCTGGCGATTAGAACCTCACTACTTGTGATAGATGGTACATGGATAACTACTGTTATACGTAACATCCAACTCTTTAAACTTTCACTAAAGTAGATTTTTACTGAAAGATAATACTAATGGAAAGAACTGTGTTGGATGTTGAAATGAATACACTGTATAGAAAATAACAAACATAAGAAATTGGGATGTTGCTAAGCACCAACAATTTGTTAAAAGAGAAAATATCAGACTTGAGGAGATCGATTACTCAGGCAAAATAGAAACCAGAAGATTTCCTTTATTTGATTTTCCTATAGCTGGAAGATAAATAGAGCAGAGAACAAATAGAGAAGGCTAAGGATTTAACTTTAAGAATAATAAAGCTTCATAACTAGTTTTCAGAATTTCCAAGTCTTATATACCAATTTGATTGCCTACAGGGAATTTGTGAGATCTAAAAACTTGAAATTGGAATACATGTATATGCAGCTTATAACCTCTAACTTCTAGATCTCATCAAAACTTATATTTGATGAAGTACCTCCCTTTACTAAAGTATACCCCCCCCCCTTAATTATAGGTCATGCAGAAGTTTAAAATAAGGCAGGTGCCTTGCAAGACAAGATTTATCCTTAACCTCCTTACCAAATACCTTTGAATTTGCGAATGCTGGATAGTGTGATGCAGAACATGGAGTTAAATATGATGTTAGAGAAGGTCAAGTTAATGAATATTGCTTTAGTATGCTTCTTCATCACTGTGACTAAAAGAACTGACAAGAAATACAGAGGAAAAAAAAGTTTATTTGTGGCTCAATGTTTCAGAGGTCTCAATTCATAGATGGCCAAATTCATTGTTCTGGGCCTGGAGTGAAGCAGAACATCATGCTGAAAGGGTCTGGAGGGAGGAGGAAAGAAGCTCAGGACATGGCAATCAGGAAGCAGAGAGAATTCTGCTTACCAGGGAAAAAATATTAACCCTAAAGGCATAGCCCCAGTGACTCACCTCCTCCAGTCAATCCCCACCTCCCTATAGTTACTCCCCGGTCAATCCATATCTGTGGATTAAACCATTAATTCAGTTAAAACTTTCATAGTCTATTCACTTCGCCTTTGAATAATCTTGCAGTGTCTCACATATGAGCTTTTGAGGGACACCACATACTCAAACCATAACATATGTGGAGCCTTCTCTTATGTTACAGGATGTACCATCCTAAGAGGAATCTGAGACAATGCCAAAATAACAGCAGGTACATTGCAAAAAACTAGACAAAGCAGTACCCCACTGAAAGTGAAGAATAGCCATGGCAAAATAGCCTGGAGGATGACAAGTAAAATACAAAACAATTTCTCATCAGCGACCCCTAAGTGATACAATTGACACATAAACACATGTGGGAAGGGTGGAGGGTCTGCATTGGTCTTGCAGCATGAACTTCCACTCATCATGAACAATCTAGCTAATGCCACTGCCAAATATCCAACTTGTACCTGCGGAGATTGGTGTCATGCTCACAATAAAGGCATCATCATCTCAGATGTCTGACCCGTTACTTGGTGACAAATTGAGGTATAAATTGTCCCTTTCATTTGAGAAGGGACAGCAATTCATTTTCACCTGAGTCAATATATATTTGGTTATGGATTTTTCTTTTCTGATCACAGGGCATAGATTAACCAAAATTTCTGAGAGATTTCAGATTGTTTCATGCAGCAGTAAGAGAACCATTTCACTGCAAAAAAAGGCACAAGTATGGTACATGTGGACAGGGGTCCATGAATCCTACCTCACATTGTAACACTCAAACGTCACAGATACAATAGAAGGGAGGGGTAGCCACTTACAAAATATAACCAAGGGTCCAAATTGAAGATACCTTTGAGGATAGGGTGTCATCTTTCACTACCTGATATTCACCCTAAATGGCCATACATTTTATAGGGCTATTTTCCCAGTAGCAGAAATCCTATGATCAGGAACCAAGTGGTGCTAATCAGAGTTACTCTTGTTACTACTACCAAATGACCTAAAAAGGAAATTTGTGCTTTCTGTTCCCCCACACCTTGGCCTTGTGGGTCTAGAGATTATATTTCCCTGAGGAAGAAGGCTCTCCCCCCAAGTACCTAATAACAGTCCTGTGGAACTGTAAGTATACCTGATTCAGAGTTGCTTTAAACTCCTCCTATTGAGAGACCAGCAGGGGAAGAAGGAAGTCACTAAGATATCAGGAATCCATTGTCTTCATTATCAGGAGAGGGTAAGGCTGCTTCTGTTTGAACAGGACAGAAGATGTTTGGCAGGTAGTCAGCTATCTCTCACCAGGGTTTCTCTTGGTGCTCCCATGCCTAATTTTAAGTAAACAAGCACAGCAACCATAGCTGGAGGTGGTCATGGACACCAGGGCTTGGATCCCTCAGGGTTGAAGGTCTAGGTCACACTTCAGGAAAACTGCACAAATCTTGCCTGCTGAGAATAAGATGAATCTTGAATAGGTGGCAGAGGAAGAACTAACAAGTATACTTAATGACTGAGGATCAACATACAAACTTTTTCTTGTATGTTTTTTCTAGAAAATAACACAGAGAAGAATCTGGACCGTCAGATAGGGCACACATTATAAAAACAAGTGAATTTGATCCATACACAATGGATCAAACTGGTACTGTGGTGGTCAGAGTGTAAGTTGTTGAAAACCAACAACTGTGTGCCTCATGGCTCTTGTCCTTCTACCTAGGAAACTGATTCTTTTATGCCATGCACCCTAACAATGTTGGGAGCAATGTCTAGTGGTTGCCTGATCAGGAGATAAAACAATCTAGTTCATTTTGTCAAAGGAGGTGACTTCAAAGACATTTGGTAGTTTCCTGTGAAATTAGCTAAGTCCTCAGTTGTAACTGAGTGACAGGTTGGTTTCTTCCTCTAATTCTGCCTTCCTTACTTCTCTATTGGTTTGTCTCCAAAGAGACATTTCCAGAAAAGCATCTGCAAGACATTGTTTCCAGGAAACCTAACCTAAAATGAACACACATGTCTTAGTACTCAGGTACTAAGTAATCTTCTTCTATCCATCTAGCTCAGTTAATTAGATGACAGTGACAAGGAAGCCAAAAGTTGGTGACTAGATTATTTATCTTCAAAAAAGGAAGTGATGAACCTTAGGTTTCTGTCCACAAAATACTGTCTAGTATACTTCACTGAGCTTATGTTCATAAAATAATTAGCACATAAACTATTGCCTCTGGCAGGATTTGATATAATGTACTATATGATTCTTTAAGAAAGGTATTTAACAAGTAATTTATCTAAGAGATATATCTATTTTATGACAGGAAAATTAGAGAAATAATATTTATAGTTCCATATAATGTCATAAGAAACCCTGGAAAATACAGAAAATCTGATTCACTACCATAAAGATGTGTAGTGTCTTCTGTCCTTTCTCATTAATTAGAACTTCTTGAAACATGATGGTCACAATTTTAACAACATTCTATAAAAAACTAGCAATTCTCTGTATTATCAGTTTGGGGCCTATAGGGATATTCTCTTGAATAGAAATAAACAATGTGTTTTTCCCTACTCTTTGGTTTATCCCCCACCCCCTATTTCTTGTAAAGGCTACCATTCAAGAATCTCTTCCCAATACTGAATATGTTATTGATGTTTTTAAAACTACCTTATTTTTTTTAGGATGCTAAATTTTAAAAGACAATTCATATTATTTCTCTGATCTTGCTTGCTCTTTTCAACCATTCCCAAGTTAATGACTTTACCCTGCTAATGAACTTGCCAATCCCTGATCCTGAGGGCAGCTCTTACTGCTGCTGATACTGCACACACACACACATTATCACTCTACTCTACCTGCATGGCACTGCAGGTTTGATATAGGATAACTTGAACTAATTATGTGGATGGAATTCTGAATAGCTTCCACTCATATAATAACTTCCACCAAGTTATTTTTGCAGAGAAGTACTTATTAGAAAATGAGAATAAACATATATTGTTTACATAAAAATTATGGGGCCTAAGTAATGCTTGAAAATAAAATCCATAGTTTGGTGTTAATGAAGAGAAGAGATTCCATCTAGATGTACTTATTGATATTTCTGGTTTGTTTTTTTGATTGTTTCTCATAATTTTTTCAGTGCTGGGGATTGAAGCCAGGGTCTCATGCATCCTAGGCAAGCTCTCTACCCTGAGCCTTATATCCCCAGCCCTGGATTTGTTTTATAGTCAAATTTTTAAATGCTATATGGCAAAGTATAAAGAACAGGGGTATTGTATCAGTAGGGAAAATTAATGCTATCAAATATTATATATATATATATATATATATATATATATATATATATATATATATATATATATATATATCTTGTTTTGTTGTTGTTGTATTCTGTATTTGTTACAAGGGATTGAAACCAGGAGTGCTTAACCATTGAGTCACATCCCTAGCCCATTTTTATTTTTTGAGACTGGTCTTGCTAAGGTGTTTAGGGCCTTGCTAAGTCAGGGTGACTTTGAACTTGGGCTCTTTCTGTTTCATACTCCCCAGCTGCTGGTATTCCAGCCATACACCATTGTTCCCAGCTTAAAACTTTTCTATGTAGCAGTGTTTTACATATTGCCCATAGTGTGAATTAGTGGTTTGTTCATTGGCTTTCCATTTCAGGTAAGCATTGGATATTATTAATAAATAGTAGAATATTCAGCCTTTTTTTAAAGAAAAGACTACTGGTTAGAAAATAAAATAATTATGAAAATATGATACTTTTTACTTAAATGACAAACATTACAAAATCTATTTAAATACTCACTTATTTGATCTAAGATAAAAATGAGACAGAATAAGTTACAGACAAAAGTAAACTTATTGTACAGCTCTTGCTCCAATTAAAAAAATCCCCCAAACCATGGAGGCTCACACAATATGCATTAGACTACAGTTTCATGGGTCAAACCAGGTGTTACTGGTCCTGGGTTTCCCACAGGCTTCTATCAATACTGTCAACCAGCTCTTCCATCATCTTAAGTCACATTGCCAGGTTTTCTCACATGGCTGGTGACAGCCCCAGATCTCACTAACCTTTGGCTGGAGATTTCTGTTCCTTGTCACCTGAACCTCTCCTCTCTATAGGGCAGCTCAGAACAAGGCAGCTGTCTTAGCTCATAAGCCAGTGAGAAAGCAAGAAAAGACAAATAAGACAGAAAAGTAAGACAGAAGTCACAAAGTTTTTGTAACCTAACCTCCAAGTTATATCATAGCACTTTGCACTAATCTGTTCACTAGATTCATGACACATTCAGGAATAGGAATTACACAACATAGATCCAGAAGGCAAGGATCATCTGGATTTATCTTAGAGCTTGCCTAACACAACAGGGCATTGCTGAAAAACATTTGTTGACTCTTACATAAATCTTACTATTCTTATCACATATGGAAATACCATTAAAACAAATATATTTGTTTTCCTCAAGAAGAAACACAATTTTGAATTATAGTCTGATTTTTTTCTGAAATTATCAAGGACTTTTAAATGTACTGGTTGATAAACTATTAGTGAGAACAATGCATAAAGCTATAATGGTGTGACAAATCTGTAGTCAATGACGTGGTCATGTTCTCTTTTTAAAACTCTAAGATGAAGTCCCAATGCAGTCAATCATTTTTTTTTTAGAAAAATTAATGACCATGATAGAAAACACAAATTTGCTCCATAGACACTTGATGCAAGTTTAAAAATATAGATATTTTATTATATACATACAATGTTAAATTCATAGCTTAACAATGCCAACTTGATAGATATCAACAATGTGAGGAAAATCACTAGGAGTATAATCTAAGGAAACAGGCATCATACTTGACCACTCCATTCAGTTACCCACTACTGACAATTTAAGTGTAGGAAAACTCTAATAATTTTTCCCGCTTTTTCACTAATTCAATAATGTCATTATTTTAATGTGGATCTTTACATTTCTGCCTAACTCTGTTAACAAGTCTTTCTGTCATTATTCTCTCAAACACTTGCAAATCTACCCAATATGTGTCAAGTCATCATGATTATGCTACTACTCCCCTATTTAATATCATTCATTAGTTTCCTACTGAATATTCATTCCTCATGAAAAAATCCAAAACTTATTTTAAATATATAGAGACAATACCTCTTTACTTAGATTTATCTTGAATTCTTTCATCAACCCAGACCTACCTGTATACACATCTATTCAGGCCATACTATCTTTGTTGTCCAATTATCAATTATTTTTTCTCTCCTGTGAATTCAACCATTGCTTCCTCTATGAAATGTAGTCTGCTTCCAATTTTATATCCAATTGAACTGTTCCCTGCAAGTCCCCTAGATATATTATTATCAAAACTATAAATCAAACAATTTATTAAAAATAAATTCTTCTGATTCTTTTGCACTTCTATAAACTTTCTAAGAACAGTCCTCTGTAGTATTCCTAGCATTTACCACATAGTAAGCAGTACATTTCTGAATGCAAAGAGATAGCAACACATGTCCAATAAAATTTCTTTACAAAGCAGGGAAATATTAATTGGCATGGAAAATTTTAGTTCTCTAAATTTTGAAAAATTATAGAAATTCTAGTGAGAATACTCTTGTTTCTATAATCTTTAGTCATAAAAATATCCAAGAATTTCCATTGTTAAAGATTAGAGGATGGTTCCAAATTGCTAATGAGTTCAAAGAATCTAAATTTCATAAATAGACTTTCAGGAATTTTATTTTTATTTTCTAAGCACAAAATAAGTTTTCATAGATTCTAGTATTATATGACTAGGACACATTTGACTACCAATAAAATACTTGGAGTGGTCATAAAAGTAGCTTCAGTTTAGAACAGATAACTAACATGAAGCAGTCATAGAAAGAGAATGAAGTTTATTTCAGACTGGGAAGTTACATTCCAAAGAGAAAGAAAATGAGAGGAATGGCATGGAAGTAAAAAGTATTTTTCCTCAAATGCAAAGCAAGAACAACAAAACAAGCAGAAGAGTCAGTTTTACTGAGAGACTACAGACTATTGTAAACCATCGCCTCCTAATAAGCTGTTCTCCTGGTATCCTAGGAAGAGAACAATCTATCCATGCATGGCTGGGCTGTCACTTCATCTGCTAGGAAGCAAAAGCTATCTCCAAAGGCTGGGAAGTGGGGTAACAGTCTGTTCTTAGAGATTTCCTACAGAGCCATTTTCTGTTTAATTCCAAATGACTGGTAAGGTCAAAAGCTCTTCACACTCTACCTCCATAAGCCTGGTGTGGTAAAGGGAACATTGGGCAGAAACAGAAGATCTGAATTGTCTATCATTGTCCTGGTTTCTCCAAACAATTACGTCATTTAAAATAATAAAATGAAGCTAAAAATAATTAAACACAGATTTTTGTGTCCATAAAAATCCTATACAAATATTATTGCTCAAATCAATATGTTACATGGAATTTAAACATAATTTATAATTATATATATATATATATATATATATATATATATATATATATATATATATGATTATTCTCATCTTTATTTCCAAAATATTTCAAAAGCAAGATAATATATTAAATAAATGTGATTGTTAATTTTCAGATAAAAAATTTCATAATTTTTTATATGAAAACTTTATATAGTAAGTTAAATTTTCTTAGATATAAAAATAGAGGAATACCAACCTAGGAAATGTATATGGTACATGTTGTATATTACAATTTTGAGATTGTATCATGTAGAGTCTTTTATTTTTATGTATTTATTCATTGGTTTATTTGAATATTTACTTATTTTAATGCTGGGGAATGCACTTAGGTCCTTATACATGGTGGACAAATGTTCTATCACTAAGCTACACCATCAGTCCTCATAAGATTTTTAGTGTTGCTGGAAAATACCTTCTTTTTTACTTGCCATATCCAACAGAATTTAAAGCACAAGTTCATTTGACTCAGTTGAACCTCTTTCTGACTCATTTTTATAACAGGATTTGCTTCCTGCCCTTCATTTCCTTTCCCTAGATTCTGCTCTAATTCAATCTAGCTCCTCAAGGTCAAAGAAGGTTCACCAAGTGAACCCCAGCCCTAGGTGCACCCCTTCTAATCAAACACCTCCATGTGCACAGCACTGTAAATAGGAGGGTGAGTACTACTTGTTTTTCTTTTATTTTTTCCATGAAAATCCTACTCACATCTTGATGTTTTACCCAGACATAACAGGGTGAGGGGCAGTGAAAGACAGAATTGCTTTCTTCGGTTAGACACTGAATACTGTTCATTGATTGCCAACATTTTCATGATAGCAGTGACTCTTTATGACCCCTCTCCATGGCATGCTTTTGAACCCTTCCAAGATCCTTCTGGATGTTGAAAAAGTAGACAATATGACATTTCCAGGCAATTTTTCAGATCAGAATTTTGGAGCATAACATATCAATCTTGTAAATTGCATGATACACAAACTTGATTAAATTGGGTATTGCTGTGGTTCCAATGCATCCCCCATTTCATGAAATGAAGCTTGATGTCCAAAGTAAATGTGTTGAACTTTAAGAGATGGGTAGGTGTTATGGACTCTGTTTTCATAAATGGATTGATGTTGCTATCCCAGGAGGGTTAATAATAACAAGTGTGGGTGCCTGATAAGAGAATGAGTTCAGTCCCCTTGTGTGTGCTCTCCTGACTCTCCACCTCCCATCATGGATGACACAGTAAGAAGGCCTTCACCAGATGCAGTCCTTGAGATTAAACATCTGGCCTCCAGAACTGTTAGAAATAAATCTCAGTTTTGTAAATTACCCAGTCTCTTGTTCTAACAGCACAAAACAAACTAAGACAGGTACACTGTAGAAAAAGGGGGAAGGAATGTTTGAGTTAAAGTTTGTAACTAATGAGCCCAAGTTCTTAGGTACTGAATATAAATTCCTGGTGGTATCTTTAATATATCTTCTACAAGCAAATATCCATTAGAGACCACCATATACGCACTCTTCATTCTAATTGTTGAAAAACAATCATTGCCATTATTTTTGTGCCCTGAACATATTTTTTTAAAAGCCTGAAAGCAAAAATAAAACTTCCTTTGAAGAATAGAAATGCACATCAAGTTTTAAGACATATACTCTAAAACATTCTAAAAAACAATGTTGTAGCTATCAAGACCAATACATTTTTTCTGTTCTTTATCTTCAGTAAGTGTATGAAAGCAAAGTGTATCTGCAATTGCTCTGCAAATTTTGTTATTTTGGTTTGAGACTTGTAAGTAATTATTTTGGACAGGTTTCAAATAAATATTTAAGTTGATTATTCTTATCTTGTTGGTACATTACTTTTAAAAAGCAGCTGGCTGCCAAGTCAAGAGTTCCAGTGAGTTCATCTTGAAGAACAGGGCATTCCAAGCCACATATTATAAACATTAACAAAGTTACTCTGAACAATAAGCGGTAGTAATAGAAACACTCTGAATTAACCAGCAATGGAAAGTCTTATAATAACTGACCTCCCTTTGAAAAATCAACCTGTTTGTAGGAAAGCACTGATTTGATAATATATAAGAATATATTTATAGATGACTTCTTAAAGATTCAAAATACTAAAGCTGTGAGAAACAAAGTATTCTGTTTCATTCAAAAGGGTTACAGCATAGTGAGGAATATGTAATTTAGTAGCATATATACTTAGTATATGTATTTAGTAGTGTGTGTGTGTGTGTACTAATCTTAAATGTTAAGATAATTAGATCTCAAAATTATGTCTATTTTACTCACTAATACTTTTTTATTTCAAAACAACACAGTTACCAAAATTTGACATTACTTGAACAAAGGAAAAAAGTATAGTTTCTTATCATAAAACTTCTACTTTTATTATTAGTTGTTAGGCCATCCAAGTACATTAATGTCACAAGACTTAAATTTAAGTCCTGCTTTTCACTTATAAATATTACACATGGAAGCTCATAGAAATGTGTTGTTTGAAAAAATTAGCTCTTTAACTGATACGTCTCCCTATGTATAGCCCTAGATATTGGAATTCCTCAGAATTCTTCTGCTCTGGGTAGTTCCTCACCCACATTATTGATTTTCATTACCCATTGTTATGATCTTGATTCCTGAGTATGTTTTCCCCAGCCCAAGATTTGCTCTTGGGTTTCAGTAACATAGATTCATTCCCATCTCCTTAAATTTGGTATGTCTCAAACTGAGCTTGTCTTCTTCTTCTGTTAACCACCCCCCACACATCTACCCCAATGACTAATCAAAAAGCCTTATTTTTCTCCCTTTCCCTTATTCTTATTTCTTGTTTAAACAATAATCAAGAGTATTCAATTTGCCTCCTAAATTCTTTGTTTCCATGTAACAGTCTCAATAGAGATATAATTCATATCTCAAAAGTTATAATTCACATATCATACGATTCACCCATTTGAAGTGTGCAATACAATGTTTTTAATATATTCACAAAAATTGTGCAACCATCACCACAAGCATTTTTATCACTCCAAAAAGCAACACCATGACAAATAGCAGTCACTCCCCACTTGTTCCCTACTTGCCTAGCAATAGACAATCATTATTGTATCATTTGTATCTATAAAAGTTTCTATTCTGGACAATATGAATAAATAGAATAATATGATATGTTTTCTGTGGCTTATTCCTTTCATTTAGTATGTTTTCAAAGTTCATACATATTGCACCATGTATCAGTATCTCATGGCTTTTCATTGCTAAATAATATTATATTGTATATTGAATATTTATTCTCTCATCAGATGATGGAAATTTGTACTGTTTCCATGTTTTGGTTATTATGAATTCTTGTGCACCTTTGTGTGTGAACATACTTTTTTTTTGTATATATACCTAGAATTGGAACTGTTGAGTCATAAGGTAGGTCAATCCCTTTTTAAACTTTTGAAAAACCACTACACAATCTTCTTAAGTAACTCTACCATTTTATACTTCCACTGGCAGTTTATGGATCTTCAAACATCTCTACATCCTTACCAACATTTGTCATTATTCATCTTATGATTATCTGATTTTAATCAACACTTTATTATTATCTGATTATATTATATTCATTCTAGTTAGAATCTTGTTGTAATTTTGATTTATATTCTTCTGACAGCTAATCGTATCCAACATGTTTTCATGTGCTTATTAATAATTGTATACTTAGAAGAAATGTATAAGCAGATCCTTTGACTATTTTGAAATTGAATCATTTGACTTGTTATTGCTAATTTGCAATATATAAAGAGTTATTTATATATTCTACCTACAATTTTCATATATATGTTTTGAAAATATTGGCTTCCATTCTTCCATTCTTTTTTCTGCCATGATGATAGTCAGTAAAGCATACTTTTTTTTAAAGATGATATAATTTATCTTTTTTTTTCTTTTTTGATTGTGATTTTGGTGTCATATCTAAGAAAACTATGCCTAACCCAAGGTTATGTAGACTTACTGCATTTTCTCATTTGAAAGTTATATTGTTTTTAAAACCTATGATCAATTTTGAGTTATTTTGTGTATGCTGTAATTTCCAAATACTTTAAATTTTTCTCTTATTGCCAACCAGTCACGTCCATTGTATAATCCAAATATATTTCTGTTCTAGATTATCTTATGAATCTACACATTGTTCCTTTTGTTTTCAGTCTGGGTCACCTCCATTCTGAAGAAAAAAAAATGGTTTCTCTAAAATAAACCATGTCACTCCTCTTAGAAAAACACATTTTTAGTGATGAGAATGTATTGCTCAGGTATTAACTGTAGATGTACAAAATTAAAGAGAGAAGACCTCTAAATAGTTTCATATATTTGAAGGTTTGTCTTTGACCTACCTAAGTAATTTATTTAAAATCATATATGTGAATATTCTTCAAAATTTCAGAGTAACAAACTGAAATTCCTTTCTTAACCTATAAGAAACTAACTTCATTTTATTTTTTCCTCTTGTGTTCTTATTGTTGTTTTTAACCAATATATGTATCAGAAGTTATATGAAAAGATTCTTCTCACAAATCAACATGAATCAGTATAAGCATGCCCCCACAACAAATATATGTAAATAAAGAATGCAATAAAATTGGAATTTAAAAAATATTTTTAGATCTCAAAGTATAAAATAAATCCTTTAAGGGAACAACAGAGATATTTTTTGTTTTTAGAGTTAAACAGCCTCAACTTTGTACCCATATGCCTAACATTTGGTCTTGCTTATTACAGGCCATAGATAAATTGATTTCAAGGTGAATTAATAAAATGTGACCTTGATGATATGATGTGATTTTAAGAACAAAACACACTTATTAAAATGTTAAATGTTGTGATACAGTTGACACTCTAAATTTAAAAACGAGTATAAATTGAACAAATGCATATAAATTCAATATTGACTTATAAAGGTTTAAAAGATAGTTTTGAAAAAGAAGAAATATTGATCTATTCCTGTTACAACTTGCTTTAGGTATCTTCAGTCATGCATCAAAGTATGATTTTAGCCTTTTGTTTCCTAAAGAGATTGCGCTATTTAGTCCATGAATAAACTTAAATACTTTAATTTTAGAGCCCTTAAATCTTGGTTTTCATCCAAAAAAATTATTGCAGAATTTACACAATGACCTGATACATCAAACATTCTTACTGTAAGTCACAGGCATGTGAAAAGGCTATGGGGATGGAAGAAAGAGAAAGATTTTTAAAAATTTTCTGGAACAAAACATTGCATTATGAACAATATTCAGTTTTCTCCTGAGAACTTATCCATGAAACAGAAGCGCTCAGTGCAGTAATGAAAATATAGGGGTTGTGGGGCAAATGATATGTGCATGAATGGCCAGAGTGTTAGTGAGATCTGACCCAGAATGTTCTTGCATATGAATCTGCAGTTTCCCAAAGAAAACCATGTGACACTTACAGATGACAATGTACTTAATTCATATTGCTGTCCATACTGACCACTTATTACCCAGGAATTATTTTGTGAAATAATAAGAAGAAAAGTATTCTGAATTAGTGATTATACCCAGGGAACTTAAAATGAGAAGTCTGTGCATAAGTCTAACAATGGCTTTGTGTATTAAAGAAGGCAAGTTCCATTGATTTAGGCTTATCAATTTAGGCTGTGCTGTGTGCTTTATTAATTTAAATTTTTTTCTCTTCTAATATAGGGAAATTTACTTCATTTGTTTAAGCCATCAACATTTATTGAGCACTTACTATGTGGAAGACACAGATCCATAGTGGTGAGACATACATTCTAAAAAGAAAACATTTCCTAGTTTTTTTATATATATATATATATATATATATATATATATATATATATATACACACACACACACACACACACACACACACACACACAGGCATTTTGACTGAAACAACTCACTTATAAATCCCTTTGAAATCTTAATAGTTCCAATTTGGAAAAAAAACATGACTAGAATGATGGTTTGGCACAAGAACCTCTTCAGCAGTTTCTTTAAGTTTCCAGAATTCCACCAGCACTTGAGATCTGATGTGATATAACAGGGTGTGAGAAATAACTCAGTATAACCCCTCTTAAATCTGACAATTCCAACATTTTCAATAAAGTTGCTATTTTTTGCCTCCCAAATGTGGGCAAAGTACACAGGGCCTAGTGTAGGTCTAATCGTATCCTTACATTTCAAACACTATGTGACCAAGTCAACCTTTTTTTTTTTCATCTGTAAAACAGTCATAACAATTATGTCCCATGCTACTATAAGAAATGTATAAAAGAACCACTGCCATTTAGCAAGTTAAATAAATACGAGCTTCCTTATATCTTCTTCTGGCCAGAAACACCTTGACATGCAGCTGTTGCAAATAATTCAGTTACATGGAAATTTTACTTTCTGACTAACAGATTCTAACCCATATCAATGGTTGAAAACTGAAAATAACTAAATGCTACAAAAGTATGACCTAGCAGTCCTTGGCTCTTGTTTAATTTATGACTTCAGAAAAGTAATTCAGCATTCTTGAACCTTATTTAAGCACCTGGAAATAAGAAAATAATTACTGTTTCAATACTTCTTATATAGCAACAGGGTGAGCCAAATGAACTGTGAGAATGGTTCAGAAAAATGCCTAATTAATTTGCCAGGTATTATAAATTTTTATCCAAGCAAAAATTAGGAAAGGCAGAGAAGAAAAAGAGTCATGTTAAAATGCATCCAATATTTTCCCTAGGAATAAATATGCAATTTCATGTTATAAAGAAATTAGTTTAACATATTAATATGTCTACCAATAATTTACACAGAAACAAATACTAACTTTGGACCTAAAACATGCCACATCAGTCAGCACCTTCAAACTCAAACAAAATTCAGCATTCTATTACAGGTCTGAATAATAATAATTAATATTATAAGTCTTTGGGATATTAATAATAGTGAACTAAGGATCAAATGATATAATTAGAAATAAGTCAGTGACTTGAAAACAAGTCCATACCATACTCATAACCCTTCACATTAGATGCTTAATACTCTGAAAACTACTTTTGCTAATACAGGGTTTTTCTTCATATAATTCAGAATTTTTTAAAAATCAATTTATGTATTTTAATTAGGTATATATGATAGCAGAATGCCATTTGATTTACTGTATACATTTGCAGCACAGCTTTTCATTTCTATGGTCATACGTGATGTAGCATCACACCATAAGTGCAGTCATATATATACCTAGGATAATGATGTCCATCTCATTCCACCATCTTTCCTGTCCCCATGCACCCTCCCTAATCTCTCTCCCCTTAGTTCAAAGTTCCTTCATTTTTCCCATGCCCCCCTGCTTACCCATTATGGATAAGCACCCACTTACCAGAGAGAATTTTTGGCCTTTGGTTTTTTGGGATTGGTTTACTTTACTAAGCATGATATTCTCCAACTCCATCCATTTACCTGCAAGTGACATAATTTTATTCTCCTTTAATGCTGAGTAATATTTCATTGTTATATATACCACAGTGATGAATCCTGTGAAAGAGAAATTCGGAAAACTACTCCATTTAAAATAGCCACAAAAAGAAATAATAAAATATTTGGGAATCAACAAAAGAGGTGAAAGAACTCTACAATGGTTGAAAACTGAAAATGACAGAACACTAAAGGAAAGAAATTGAAGAAGACCTTAGACGATGGAAAGAAATTAGTTCAATATGTTAATATGTCTACCAACAATTTACACAGAAACAAATAATCACTTTGGATATAAAACACTAGACCAGTTGTACATGCCACATCAGTCAGCACCTTCAAACTCAAACCAAATTCAACATTCTATTACAGGTCTGAATAATAATAATTAATATTATGATATTAATATTAATCTCCCATGCTCTTGGATAGGGAAAATTAATATTGTCAAAATGGCCATACTACCCAAAGTGCATTACAGATTCAATGCAATTCCAATTAAAATCTCAATGTCATTCCTTATAGAAATAGAAAAAGCAATCATAAAATTCATTTGAAAAAATAAGTGACCCAGAATAGCCAAAGCAATCCTTATCAAGAAGAGGGAAGCAGTATTCATCACAATACCAGAACTTAACTATACTACAAAGCTATAGTAACAAAAATGACATGGTATTGGCACCAAAATAGACATGTAACTCAATGGTACAGAATAGAAAATGTACCCACATAAATACAGTTATATGTAGACAAAACTGCCAAAAACATACAGTGGAGAAAAGACAGTCTCTTCAATAAATGGTACTGGGAAAAATTGGAAATCCATATGCAGCGAAATGCAACTAAACCCCTATCTCTCACCCTATACAGAACTCAACTCAAAGTCGATCAAGGATTGAGGAATTAATCCAGAGACCCTGCATTTAATGCAGGAAAAGTAGGCTCAAATCTTCATCATCCCAGATTAGGCCCTGACTTCCTTAACAAGACTCCTAAAGTGCAAGAAATAAAAACAATAATTAATAAATAGAATAGACTCCAACTAAAAATCTTCTTCTCAGCAAAAGAAACAATCAATGAGGTGAACAGAAAGCCTACATATTGGGTGCACATTTTTGCCACACACATAGCAGATAGAGCACCTGTCCACAGGTTATATAAAGAACTCAAAAAACTTAACACCAAAAAAACAAACAACTCTACCAATGTAAATGGCCTGAGGAGTTGAATGAACACTTCTCAGAAAATATACATTCGATCAACAAATATAATCTCTAGTGATTAGAGAAAAGCAAATCAAAACTACTCCAAGATTTCATCTCACGCCAGTCAGAATGGCAGTTATCAAGAATACAGAAGGTGAGGCTATGGCTCAGTGGTAGCACACTTGCCTGGCATGTGTGAGGCACTGGGTTCGATTCTCAGCACCACATATAAATAAATAAAATAAAGATCTATCAACAACTAAAAAAAAGGAATATTTAAAAAAAAAGAATACAGAAAACAATAAATGTTGGCAAGGATGTGGGTGAAAAGGAACATTCATACAATGCTGATGGGACTGCAAATTGGTGCAATCAATCTGAAAAGCATTATGGAGATTCCTTAGAAAACTTGGAATGGAACCACCATTTGAGCCAGCTATCCCACTCTTTGGTCTATACCCAAAGGACATAAAATCAGCATACTATAATAATGCAGCCACATCAGTGTTCATAGCAGCTCAATTCACAATAGCTAAACTGTGGAAGCAACATAGATGCCCTCCTACAATTCAGGATTTTTTAAGTCAGCTTGTGCAATATTTTCCACAATTGAATATTCAGAATGTATTCATTTCTGGGAAGCTCCACTGGAGGTAACAGCAGGTCTTACTTGAGAAAGTCATAACTGTAGACTCACACAGCTAATGTAGAGAGAGGTTTCTCTCCAACTTAAATGCATGTGAGTGTATAGTTCAAAATAATACATTTTAAAAAACTATTCTAATTTGTTATATATGAGAGTAGAATGCACTTCAATTTACATTATACATATATAGTACAATTTTTCATATCTCTGGTTGTACACAACATTGAATAACACTATTTATGTCTTCATACATGTACTTAGGGTAATGATGCCCATCTCATTCCACTGCCTTTCCCAGCCAAACACCCCCTCCCTTCCCGTCCTTCCACTTTGCCCTATCTAGAGTTCATCTGTTCTTCCCATGCTCCACCCTCCATCCCCATTATGAATCAGCATTCCTATATCAGAGAAAACATCCAGCATTTGGATTTGGGGGATTGGCTTACTTCACATAACATTATATTCTCAAATACCATCCATTTACATACAAATGCCATGATTTTATTCTCTTTTAATACTGAGTAATATTCCATTGTGTATTATTGCCACAGTTTCTTTATCCCTTCATCTACTGAAGGGCATCTAGGTTGGCTCCACAGTTAGCTATTGTGAATTGTGCTGCTATAAACATTAATGTGGCTGTGTCCCTATAGTATGCTGTTTTTAAGTCCTTTGGGTATAGATAGAACTGTCAAATGGTGGGTCAAATAGTGGTTCCATTCTCAGTTTTCCAAGGAATCTCCATACCGCTTTCCATATTCTATTCTGTACCATTGGCTACACCAATTTGCAATACCACCAGCAATGTACTTTTTCCCCACATCCTTGCCAATACTCATTGTTATTTGTATTCTTAATAGCTGCTATTCTGACTAGAATGAAATGAAATCTTAGAGTAGTTTTGATTTGCATTTCTCGAATTGCTAGAGATGTTGAACATTTTTTCATGTATTTGTTGATTGATTGTATATCACCTTCTGAGAAGTGTCTGTTCAGGTCTTTTGCCTATTAATTGATTTGGTTATTTGGTTTTTTGGTGTTAAGATTTTTGAGTTCTTTACATATCATAGAGATTAGTGCTCTATCTAAATTGCTATGTGGTAAAAATTGGCTCCCATTCTGTAGGCTCTCTATTCCCCTCACTGATTGTTTCCTACACTGAGAAGAAGCTTTTTAGTTTGAATCCATACCATTTATTGATTCTTGATTTTAAAAATTCTTATGCTTCAGGAATCTTATTAAGGAAGTTCAGACCTAATCCAACTTGATGGAGATTTGGGCCTACTTTACTTCTATTAGGGGCATGGTCTCTTGACTAATTCCTAGATCCTTGATTTCCCCTCCCCCTTTTTTTTTGAGGCTAATTTAAATGGGGTAGTTTTCCTTGTTCCCATTTCAGAGGACTTGTCACTGAGTTTTGTGCATGTTAAGAGATAGGGGTTTAATTTCATTTTGCTGCATATGGATTTCCAGTTTTCCCAGCACCATTTCTTGAAGAGATTGTCTTTTCTCCACTGTATGTTTTTGGTGGCTTTGTCTAATATAAGATAACTGTAATTATGTGAGTTTGTTTTTGTTTCTTCTGTTCTGTACCATTGGTCTACCTGTCTATTTTGGTGCCAATACCATGCCATTTTTTGTTACTATTGCTCTGTAGTATTGTAGTATAGTTTAAGTTCTGGTATAGTGATGCCTTCTGCTTTACTTTTTCTGCTAAGGATTGTTTTAGCTATTCTGGGTCTCCTATTTTTCTAGATGAATTTCATGATTGTTTTACTATTTCTATGAGAAATATCATTGGGATTTTAATTGGAATTTCATTAAATCTGTGTAGTGCTTTTGGTAGTATGGTCATGTTGACAATATTAATTTTGCCTATCCAATATCAAGGGAGATCTCTCCATCTTCTAAGATCTTCTTTAATTTCTTTCTTTAGTGTTCTGTAGCTTTCATTGTAGAACTCCGTCTACAATGAAAGAACTCTTTTGTCGATTCCCAAGTTTGGGGATTTTGTTTGTTTGTTTGTTTTTGAAGCTATTTTAAATGGGATAGTTTTCCTCGTTTCCATTTCAGAGGATTTGTCACTGATATACAGAAGTACCTTAGATTTATGGGTGTTGATTTTGTAACCTGCTACTTTGCTGAATTCATTTATTAGTTCTAGAAATTTTCTGGTGGAATTTTTTGGGTATTCTAGGGACAGAATCATATAATCAGCAAATAGTGCTAATTTGAGTTCTTCTTTTCCTATCCTTATCCCTTTAATTTCTTTCATCTAATTGCTCTGGCTAGATGCTCCATTTTGAGGGATATGTATATTTATAATTATTATGTCTTGTTGGTGTATGATTCCCTTCAGCAGCATGAAATATCCTTCCTTATCCCTTTTGATTAACTTTGCCATGAAGTCTATTTGATATGAGGATGGAAACCCCTGCTTGTTCACACAGACCATGTTAGCGGTATGAGTTTTCCCCACCTTTCACCTTCAGTCTATGGATGTCTTTTCCTACGAGATGAGTCTCTTGGAGGCAGTATATTGTTGTATCTTTGGTTTTTCTTAAAAATCCAATTTGCCAGTCTATATCTTTTGATTGGTAAATTTAGGCCATTAACATTCAGGGTTATTACTGAGACATTATTTGTATTCCCAGACATTTTTTGTTATTTAACTTGACTTGGTTTCTCCTTTGATTAGTTTTTCTTTAGTGTAATACCTGCCTCTGATGATTTTCATTGTTGTTTTTCATTTTCTCCTCATGGAATATTTTGCTGAAAAGGTTCTGTAGTACAGGCTATCTAGCTGTAAAATTTTAAAAGTTTTTGTTTATCATGGAAGGCTTTTATTTCATCATCAAATCTAAAGCTTAATTTTGCTGGATATAAGATTCTTGGTTGGCATCCATTTTCTTTTAGGGCTTGTAATATATTGTTCCAGAATCTTCTGGCTTTTAGGGTCTGGATTGAGAAATCTGCAGAGATCCTTCTTGGTTCCCCCTATATGTAATCTGATTCTTTTCATGGCTTTTAAAATTATCTCCATATTCTGTATGCTAGGCAATTTCATTATAATGTGACTTTGTGTGGATCTGTTGTGATTTTGTACATTTGGTGTCCTGTAAGCCTCTTGTATTTGGTTTTCCAATTCATTCTTCATATTTGGAAAATTTTCTGATATTATTTCATTGAATAGATTGTTCATTCCTTTGGTTTGGAACTGTATGCCTTCCTCTATCCCAATAACTCTTAAATTTGGTCTTTTTATGCTATCCCATATTTCTTGAATGTTCTGTGTGTGGTCTACATTCTTTTCAAAATTATATATTTTGTCTTCATTGTCTGAAGTCCTTTCTTCCAAGTGGTCTAATCTGTTGGTGATGCTTTCAATTGAGCTTTTATTTGGTTTATTATTTCTTTCATTTTAAGGATTTGGTTTTTGTCAGAACCTCTATCTTCCTATTAAAGAAATCTTTTGCTTCCTGTATTTGCTTTTGTAGCTCTTTACCAAAATGATTTTTTGCTGCCTATATTTGCTCTCTTATATTATCCTTTAATTCATAGAACATTTAATTATGTATATCCTGAACTCCTTCTCTGACATTTCTTCCACTGTGCTGGCCATGGACTCTAATAATGTAGCATCTTAGTTTATTTGGGGCACTTTCTTTCCTTATTTTTTTCATGTTGTTCGTGTGTCTTCTCTTCTAGCACTGCAAACCAGAGGTGTTACCATTTTTACCCTATATGCTTGTAGTGCCTCTGAAGGGTTCCAATACTTCTCCTTGAGAGGAAGAACAATGTAAACAGATCCCAATACAAACAATATACAACCTTAAACCAAACAGTTGCTGTTAAGATGTTTACAGTTTGGTCACAGTTTACAGAAATGGTGAGTTCAATTATTATTTACAATATAAAATGTAGGTTTGCAAAAGTGTTCACAGTATCTGATGGTGGACAAAGAACTGGGGGTGAGGTGTAGGATGAGATGTTGAGAGGGTAGGAGGTAAGTATAAATTAAAAATATAAAACATTAGTGAAAGAAAGTATTGAATATATACAGAAGTGGAAAGACATTTGTTGTTCATGGATTAGAAGTAGCATCATTATTAAATGTTCATACTACCTTAAAAAGCTACAAATTCAATGCAATATCCGTCAAAATTCCAATTTAAAAAAATTGTTTTAATTAGTTGTACATGACAGTAGAATGCATTTATACACTTTGATATATCATACATATATGGGATATAATTTCAGTTTTCTGAGTATACATGTTGCAGAATCATATTGGTCATGCAGTCACATATATACACACAGTAATAATGCCTGTTTTATTATACTATCTTTCCTATCCCCACATCCCCTTTCTTCCTTCCCATCACTTCTCTCTACTTAATCTAAGGTAATGCTATACTTCCCTAGTGCCCCTCACCTTATTGTGAATTACTATTCACATATTAGAGAAAACCTATGGCCTTTGGTTTTGTGGGATTGACTTATTTCGCTTAGCATGATATTCTCCAACTCCAACCATTTACATCGCTCCAATGGTATTTTTGATGAAAATAGGAAAAAAAACAATACTAAATTATGTGTGAAAACACACACACACAAATATAGAAATATATATATATATATATATATATATATATATATATATATATATATATATATATATATATTTCTCCCAGGCAATCTTGAGCAAAAAGTTAATGGTAGAGGCATTATTATCAGACTTTAAAATATATCAGAAAGCTATAAGCATGGTGCTGGCACAAAAACAGACACATTGACCACATGCAATAAGATACAAAGTCCAGAAATAAACCGATACATTTATGGTCAAAGATGCCAAGATGCCAAGAACAGATCTTGAAGAAAGGACAGTATCTTCAAAAAATGTAACTGAGAAAACTAGATATTCACATAAAAGAATATGAAGAATCAAAGAAAGAAAGAAGGAAAGAAATAAATAAAAAAGAGAGAGAAAAGAAAATTAACTAACTAACTGGACCCTTGTCTCACACTATATACAAAAATCAACTGAAAATTAAAGACTTAACATATAACGCTGTGAACTATAAAACTATTGGGAACAAACATCCATGACATTGGTGTGGCAAAGATTTCTTGGATGTGACCTCAAAATCATCAAAAAGAAAACCAAACATTTTTATAATTGAGATTGCATCAACTAAAAAATTTCTACATAATAAAGAAAACAACAGAGTGAAGGGACAACCAAACGACTGGGAAAAAAAAAAAATTTGCAAACCAAAGATCAGATAAGAGGCTAATATCAAATCAACCCAATAACAAGAAAACAAACAACCCAGATGAAATAATGGACTCAGGAGCTAAATAGACATCATTATGACCCGAAGCAGGGAATTGACCTATTAGGTGAAAATTATACCGTTCAGTCAACCATTTATTTATTTTGTTTTGATTTTAAAAAATAATTCATTTTAGGAGAAAATTGAAAATACATGAGAAAGATTAAAGAATGAGTTTAAAAGGATATCTGTCAAAACGGAGGGGATATTATAACTGTTTATTAGGTAGATCCAGAAATTCTGCTAAATATCCAACACAGGGACAGTCTTTCAAAACAAATAACAACCCAAATTAAAATGTCAATAGTGCCATGCTGAATAATCCTGACTTATGTCCCTATTTCCCCGTTTATCTTTGCTACTAAGTATCATTGCATATACTTGTTTCTCTCAAAAAGTCCCGCCAGATATAACTGCATATATGTGTTTAACTGAAATCATAAGATGTGCACATGCATATATGCCAGTCAGTGCGTAAAATGTCAGTATGTGTCAGTATGTGTTTCCAAACATTGTACTAGAAGAAAATTTCATGTCCTTTATTTAATAACAAGCGAAATAATTTAATTCTTTAATTTTTAGATTAATCACAGAATTCACAAGAATCCTATCTCCCATTACAAACGATCCCTAAAATATCTGGCTGCGTTGTCATTTTCTTCATTGATCTGCTCTGAATTTGGCAAAACTTTGCTTCTCATATCATTAATTATATGTTGCTATTTGTATGTCCATTCAAGCTTAAATGAAAAGACAGTTACCATTGTCCCAGTGAGAAAGATTTACAGTGGAAACCATCATTTGCATTCCCTTCTGAGGTCAGGGGGCTCTGTGTCAACTTACTTATCTATAATTTTGACAAATATATTTTTTCACAAATGGTAGCTGTAAAGAGTTCCCTGGTGTTGTCTATGGAAATTGATGCATCCATTTGGAAACTGTCACTTAGCTCTTAAGCATATCTTTATCTGAGAGAAGAAAAGATTCCAAAATTATAATATCCCATTTCAGTTGGAAAATAAGGTACAAAGCAGTGACATTTAATTATTCTTACTCTCATTCTATCCATGAGTTCATCTTCCTAAAGCGAAACTTATCCTGCCTTTACTTTGACATTGCAACTGGTGATCTCCCTAACCTTGACCTCCTGTCCTGCCTTAGGGTTCCTGCCTCTTCCAAGGAGCCTGAAGACAGTGCCAGGAGGACTAGTAGAGCCAGCTTTCCTGTGTTCTGAGCAAGGCCTGTCAGTCTCCAATTCTGGGATGCACCCATCCCCCAAAAGGGTCACTCTGCCTGCAGGCTTCCTTTTGGCATGCAAATTATGGTGATATCAGAGACAGATAGAGCCAGTCCACTGAGAGCTTTTCACTTGAGTTTTTTCCCCATGGAAAGAATCTATGGTGCTGTTTTCATCTTGAGAAGTTACTGGGTTGAAAAATGAATGCAGGAATGCAGATTTAAATTACAACACATCAGGATTTATTTTATTCTAAATGATGTAAAAACATTGATTGAAAAGAGAGAATATACATATTATTTTGCTTTAGCTATATATCTCACTTTTGGTCAAGGCCACAAACTTCATTGTTTACAGGGATTAGTAATGTGACAAGAGCTGCTAAGGGACCATCAGAAGCAGTGACCATTGCTTGATTTATAAATCCTAGGCTTGTCTAGTTGCACTGATAATGCAAACTTAATGAACCATATTTTAAGAAAATTTTAAATCTAGATATTTTAGTGTAAAATTTCTTAGTTTTTAAATGTTAACAACAAAGAAAATTACTTTTCTAAAGTAATACTGGCCAACCGAAGCACATCCAGAGGATGAAGAACTGCAAATTTTTAAAATATGGATTAGTTCCAAAGATGGGCATTTAGCATACTGGATAGTGAGGGTAGTGGGAAGTGGAAGGTGGGAAAAGATGAGCAAAAATAAAATTCTACCAAAGAATGTAAATTACAAGAGGAAATGCAGACTGCATACTAACAGTAATGTAGAGATTTAAATAGAAAAACTAATACACTCAAATTTTCATTTTCTAAAATTCTTTCTGCCTGGATAGTCTGAATCAGGGATTAAAATGATCATGACAGAGGGATCACTAAGAGGGTTCAGTTAGGAAATCTTTATAGTATTAAAGATATATATTTCCAAGCATGGTCTCATGTGCCTATAATCCCAGCTACTCAGGAGGCTGAGGCAGAAGGATCACAAGTTCAAGGCCAGCCTGGGAAACTTAGGCAGACCCTGTTTAGAAGAAAATAAAAAGGGATGGGGATATGGCTCAGTGGTATAGTGCTTATTTAGCATGCATGAAGCCTTGAGTTTAATCTTTTATATATAGATTAATATGCTATATATATATATATATATATATATATATATATATATATATATATATAATGTTACATTGCATATTTGTGAAATGTGATTATATGATAAATTATGGCATTTGTTTATAGGACTATAAATTTCTCCATCTATCTCTATCTGTATATGATCTTCTTTGGCTATAGGATTAAAAAATACAGGCCAAAATAATGTTTTGCACCACAAAATTGACAAATGATTAGACAGAAAAAAATCCTTAATTTTACTTAATAACTTTTTGTGATTATGAGTTAATTCACTATAGAAAATTTAGAACCCTCAGGAAAGCAAAGTGAAAACAATTGCAACAATTCATCATACTGCCTCCAACATTAACAAGTGCTCAAAGTCTGCATCACTAAATGCATCTAAGATCAGACACAGAATGGGGAGCTGGGGGTGACTGACTTGTGGTTACCTCTGAGATACACATTTAGAACCTTCCAGAAAAAAATGGGTGGAGGCAGAGGCATTTTAACAGAGCAAAATACTATACTCTTCTCTTAATCCATTTGTGCTGCTATAACAAATACCTGAGACTAGGTAATTAACAAAGATCAGATATTTTTTCCTCACAGCTATGGAGGATGTGAAGTCCAAGATAAAGATGCTAGAAGGTCAGGTGTTGATGAGAACTTGGTTGGTTCTTCTGCTTTCAAGATAGTACCTTGTTGCTGTGTCTGCTCTTGGCAGAAAGGGTGAAAGTTTGTGTCTTTAGATGGAAAAAAATGGACAAGGGCAAAGAGAACTAAATGTTGTATGAAGCCTTGTTTTTATAAATTTTTAATTTTTTTTAATTTGTTCTAATTAGTTATACATAAGAGTTGAATGCATCTGGACACATTGTACACCAATGGAGCACAACTTCTTCCTCTGGCTGAACATGGTGCAGAGTCACACTGGTAGTGTAAACATATATGTATACAGGATAATAATGTTCATCTCATTTCACTGTCCTTCCCATCCCCACAGCTTCCCCCCCTCCCCTTCACTCCCTCTGCACGTTGTAAAGACCTTTTATCCTCCCACCCCCACTGTGGATCAGCATCTGCTGATCAGAGAAAACATTTGATCTTCTGTTTGGGGGGTTTGGTTTATTTCACTTAGCATGATATTCTCCAGCTTCGTCCATTTACCTGCAAATGCCATTAATTTCAGTAAAAATAGCCAGTTATTGTACAAAAAAGCGTTCAATATGTTTATCCATTAGAGAAATAGGAATAAAAATGATATTGTGATTCCATCGTCACCCAACTATCATAGAGAACACAAAAACAAGAAATGCTGGTGAGAATGTCAGGGAAAAGAAATGTTTAAACACTGCAGGTGGGAGTCTAAATTACCACAGTCACTTTTGAAATAATTATGGAGATTCCTCAGAAAACTAGACATAGAACTCTCATAAGACCAAGCTATAGCACTCCTTGGCATATATCTGAAATATTAAAGTCAACATATTATAGAGAAACCTGCATACTCATGTTTATCACTTCATAATTCAGAACACCTAAGATATAGAATCAGCCTAAGTACCCATAAAGAGATGAATGGACAGAGGAAATGTGCCATATATACACAATGGATTATTATTCTGCCATTTAAAAAAGTAAAATCATGTTAATTGTAGGAAAATGGATGAAACTAAAGATCATCATATTAAACGAAATGAGCCAGACTCAGAAGTAACAACTATTACATGCTTCTTTTTTCCTTTTCTCACATGTAATATTCAAGGAAAAACAAGATAAACATAAAAGTAGAAGAGAGACTATTTCAGAAAAAAGAAGAATCGGGTGGAGGTGGTATATTACGGTGAAGGGTAATGTGGTAGTGAAAATGATCAAAGTATGTTACATGGATGTATAAATATGCTACAATGAAACGTATTATTCTTTATAACAAAAAGATTGAAAAATCAAACAAAAAACACTAGAATTATTTTGTCAAAGGATATATGCATTTTAAGACTTCTGTAAAGTACATTAAATCCCTAGGCTGATAGAACTGAATTATAATTATTCTAATTTCCCTGCTCTAATTAAAATTTATTACCATTGTGGTAATATTTTCCAAAAATGACTGCAAAAATTTTTCCCATCTTCATTTTCTTCTTATGATGTGACTTTGACGTTCCCCACAACACAGGACGGACTTACAACTGGTAAAAGTGATGCAATGTGACAAATATATAAATTGCATTTTCTTAATTTTTAATTAGGCAAGTATTTTTCCTTTATTAATTCCTTCCTTCATTCATTCCCGTACCCCATTATCTTTTTTGAAATTAATTTTTGTATTTATATATGACAGCAGAATGTGTTATAATTCTTATTACACATATAGAGCACAATTTTCATTTCTCTGGTTGTATACAAAGTATATTCACACCAATTTGTGTACTTTGGATAATAATGTTCACCACATTCCACCATCATTTTTAACCCCATGTCCCCTCCCTTCCCCTCCCACCCCTCTGCCCTATCTAGAGTTCGTCTATTCTTCCTATGCTCCCCCTTCCTACCCCACTATGAAGCAGCCTCCTTATATCAGAGAAAACATTGGCATTTATTTTTGGGGGATTGGCTAACTTCACTTAGCATTATCTTCTCTAACTCCATCCATTTACCTGCAAGTGTCATGATTTTATTCTCTTTTAATGCTGACTAAAATTCCATTGTGTATATATGCCACATTTTTTTTTTATCCATTCATCTACTGAAGGGCATCTAGGTTGGTTCCACTTTCTTGAGTATGCACTTTCACATTTTTTTTTAATTTTTTATTGTTGGTTGTTCAAAACATTACAAATTTCTTGACATATCATATTCCACACTTTGATTCAAGTGGGTTATGAACTCCCACCTTCACCCCATACACAGATTGCAGAATCACATCAGTTACACATCCATTGATTTACATATTGCCATACTAGTGTCTGTTGTGCTCCGCTTCCTTTCCCATCCTCCACCCTCCCCCCTCCCCACCTCTTCCCTCCCCTCCCATCCTCTCTCTCTACCCCCTCCACTGTATAACCCTGAGGGTCTCTTTCCATTTCCATGCAATTTCCCTTCTCTCTCCCTTTCCCTCCCACCTCTCATCCCTGTTTAATGTTAATCTTCTTCTCCTGCTCTTCGTCCCTACTCTGTTCTTAGTTACTCTCCTTATATCAAAGAAGACATTTGGCATTTGTTTTTTAGGGATTGGCTAGCTTCACTTAGCATAATCTGCTCTAATGCCATCCATATCCCTGCAAATTCTATGATTTTGTCATTTTTTAATGCAGAGTAATACTCCATTGTGTATAAATGCCACATTTTTTTTATCCATTCGTCTATTGAAGGGCATCTAGGTTGGTTCCACAGTCTTGCTATTGTGAATTGTGCTGCTATGAACATCGATGTAGCAGTGTCCCTGTAGCATGCTCTTTTTAGGTCTTTAGGGAATAGACCGAGAAGGGGAATAGCTGGGTCAAATGGCGGCTCCATTCCCAGCTTTCCAAGAAATCTCCATACTGCTTTCCAAATTGGCTGCACCAATTTGCAGTCCCACCAGCAATGTACAAGTGTACCCTTTTCCCCACATCCTCGCCAGCACTTGTTGTTGTTTGACTTCATAATGGCTGCCAATCTTACTGGAGTGAGATGATATCTTAGGGTGGTTTTGATTTGCATTTCTCTGACAGCTAGAGATGGTGAGCATTTTTTCATGTACTTATTGATTGACTTTATGTACTCCTCTGAGAAGTGTCTGTTCAGGTCCTTGGCCCATTTGTTGATTGGGTTGTTTGTTCTCTTATTGTCTAATTTTTTGAGTTCTTTGTATACTCTGGATATTAGGGCTCTATCTGAAGTGTGAGGAGTAAAGATTTGTTCCCAGGGTGTAGGCTCCCTATTTACCTCTCTTATTGTTTCTTTTGCTGAGAAAAAAACTTTTTAGTTTGCGTAAGTCCCATTTGTTGATTCTAGTTATTAACTTTTGTGCTATGGGTGTCCTATTGAGGAATTTGGAGCCCGACCCCACCGAATGTAGATCGTAGCCAACTTTTTCTTCTATCAGACGGCGTGTCTCTGATTTGATATCAAGCTCCTTGATCCATTTTGAATTCACTTTTGTGCATGGCGAGAGAAAGGGATTCAGTTTCATTTTGTTGCATATGGATTTCCAGTTTTCCCAGCACCACTTGTTGAAGATGCTATCCTTCCTCCATTGCATGCGTTTAGCCCCTTTATCAAATATAAGATAGTTGTAGTTTTGTGGATTGGTTTCTGTGTCCTCTATTCTGTACCATTGGTCCACCCGCCTGTTTTGGTACCAGTACCATGCTGTTTTTGTTACTATTGCTCTGTAGTATAGTTTGAAGTCTGGTATCGCTATACCGCCTGATTCACACTTCCTGCTTAGCATTGTTTTTGCTATTCTGGGTCTTTCATTTTTCCATATGAATTTCATGATTGCTTTATCTATTTCTACAAGAAATGCCGTTGGGATTTTGATTGGCATTGCATTAAACCTATAGAGAACTTTTGGTAATATCGCCATTTTGATGATGTTAGTTCTGCCTATCCATGAACAGGGTATATTTTTCCATCTTCTAAGATCTTCTTCTATTTCTCTCTTTAGGGTTCTGTAGTTTTCATTGTATAAGTCTTTTACCTCTTTTGTTAGGTTGATTCCCAAGTATTTTATTTTTTTTGAAGATATTGTGAATAGAGTGGTTGTCCTCATTTCCATTTCAGAGGATTTGTCGCTGATATACAGGAATGCCTTTGATTTATGCATGTTGATTTCATATCCTGCCACTTTGCTGAATTCATTTATTAGCTCTAATAGTTTCTTTGTAGACCGTTTTGTGTCTGCTAGGTATAGAATCATATCATCTGCAAATAGTGATAATTTAAGTTCTTCTTTTCCTATTTTTATGCCTTTAATTTCTTTCGTCTGTCTAATTGCTCTGGCCAGCGTTTCGAGATCTATGTTGAACAGAAGTGGAGAGAGAGGGCATCCCTGTCTTGTTCCAGATTTTAGAGGGAATGCCTTCAATTTTTCTCCATTCAGAATGATGCTAGCCTGAGGCTTAGCATAGATTGCTTTTAAAATATTGAGGTATGTTCCTGTTATCCCTAGTTTTTCTAGAGTTTTGAACATAAAGGGATGCTGTACTTTGTCGAATGCTTTTTCCGCATCTATCGAGATGATCATATGGTTCTTATTTTTAAGTCTATTGATGTGGTGAATAACATTTATTGATTTCCGTATATTGAACCAGCCTTGCATCCCAGGGATGAATCCTACTTGATCATGGTGCACAATTTTTTTGATATGTTTTTGTATCCGATTCGCCAGAATTTTATTGAGGATTTTTGCATCTAGGTTCATTAGAGATATTGGTCTGTAGTTTTCTTTCTTTGAAGTGTCTTTGTCTGGTTTAGGTATCAGGGTGATGTTGGCCTCATAGAATGAATTTGGAAGTTCTCCCTCTTTTTCTATTTCCTGAAGTAGCTTGAAAAATATTGGTATTAGTTCTTCTTTAAAGGTTTTGTAAAATTCTGCTGTATACCCATCCGGTCCTGGGCTTTTCTTAGTTGGTAGTCTTTTGATGGTTTCTTCTATTTCCTCAATTGATATTGGTCTGTTTAGGTTGTCTATATCCTCCTGACTCAATCTGGGCAGATCATATGACTTAAGAAATTTATCTATGCCTTCACTATCTTCTAATTTATTGGAGTATAAGGATTCAAAGTAGTTTTTGATTATCTTCTGTATTTCTGAAGTGTCTGTTGTGATATTGCCTTTTTCATCCCATATGCTAGTAATTTGAGTTCTCTCTCTTCTTCTCTTCACTAGCATCGCTAAGGGTTTGTCAATTTTGTTTATTTTTTCAAAGAACCAACTTTTAGTTTTGTCAATTTTTTCAATTGTTTCTTTTCTTTCGATTTCATTAATTTCAGCTCTGATTTTAATTATTTCTTGCCTTCTACTTCTTTTGCTGTTGTTTTGCTCTTCTTTTTCTAGGATTTTGAGATGAAGTATGAGATCATTTATTTGTTGGTTTTTTCTTTTTTTAAGGAATGAACTCCAAGCAATGAATTTTCCTCTTAGAACTGCTTTCAATGTGTCCCATAGATTCCGATATGTTGTGTCTGTGTTTTCATTTATCTCTAAGAATTTTTTAATTTCCTCCTTGATGTCTTCTATAACCCATTGATCATTCAGTAACCTATTGTTCATTCTCCAAGTGATGTATGCTTTTTCCTTCCTTCTTTTATCGTTGATTTTCAGTTTCATTCCATTATGATCAGATAAGATGCATGGTATTATCTCTACTCCTTTATATTGTCTAAGAGTTGCCCTGTGACATAATATATGATCTATTTTTGAGAAGGATCCATGTGCTGCTGAGAAAAAAGTATAACTGCTTGATGTTGGGTGGTATACTCTATATATGTCAATTAAGTCTAGGTTATTAATTGTGTTATTGAGTTCTATAGTTTCCTTATTCAACTTTTGTTTGGAAGATCTGTCCAGTGGCGAGAGAGGTGTGTTGAAGTCTCCCATGATTATGGTATGGTGGTCTATTAGACTCTTGAACTTGAGAAGAGTTTGTTTGATGAACATAGCTGCACCATTGTTTGGGGCATAAATATTTATGATTGTTATGTCTTGTTGGTGTATGGTTCCCTTAAGCAGTATGTAGTGTCCCTCTTTATCCCTTTTGATTAACTTTGGCTTGAAATCTATTTTATTTGATATGAGTATGGACACTCCTGCTTGTTTCCGAAGTCCATATGAGTGATATGATTTTTCCCAACCTTTCACCTTCAGCCTATGTATGTCTTTTCCTATCAAATGCGTCTCCTGTAGGCAGCATATTGTTGGGTCTTGTTTTGTGATCCATTCTACTAGCCTGTGTCTCTTAATTGGTGAGTTTAAGCCATTAACATTTAGGGTTATTATTGAGATATGGGTTGTTCTTCCAGCCATATTTGTTTATTTCTGTTACTAAACATGGTTTGTTTTCCTCTTTGATTATCCCCCCCCTTTACTGTCCTACCTCCCACTGTTGGTTTTCATTGTTATCTTCTATTTCCTCTTCCTGTAATGTTTTGCCGAGGATGTTTTGAAGAGATGGTTTTCTAGCTGCGAATTCTTTAAACTTTTGTTTATCGTGGAAGGTTTTAATTTCATCTTCCATCCTGAAGCTTAATTTCGCTGGATACACAATTCTTGGTTGGAACCCATTTTCTTTCAGTGTTTGAAATGTTATTCCAGGATCTTCTAGCTTTCAGAGTCTGTGTTGAAAGATCAGCTGTTATCCTGATTGGCTTACCCCTAAATGTAATCTGCTTCCTTTCTCTTGTAGCTTTTAAAATTCTCTCCTTATTCTGTATGTTGGGCATCTTCATTATAATGTGTCTAGGTGTGGATCTCTTATGATTTTTCACATTCGGCGTCCTGTAGGCTTCTAGGATTTGGGATTCTGTCTCATTCTTCAAGTCTGGGAAGTTTTCTCGTATTATTTCATTGAATAGACTGCTCATTCCTTTGGTTTGGAGCTCTGTACCTTCCTGTATCCCAATGACTCTTAAGTTTGGTCTCTTAATGTTATCCCATATTTCTTGGATGTTCTGCTCATGGTTTCTTAACAGTCTTGCTGAGCTGACTATGTTCTTTTCCAGTTGAAATACTTTGTCTTCATTGTCTGATGTTCTATCTTCTAAGTGTTCTACTCTGCTGGTAGTATTCTCCATTGAGTTTTTAAGTTGGTTTATTGCTTCCTGCATTTCTAGGATTTCTATTTGTTTGTTTTTTATAACCTCTATCTCCCTGTATAGTTGATCCTTTGCTTCCTGGATTTGTTTCCGTAATTCATTGTCGAAGTGATCTTTCATTGTCTGATTTTGCTGTCTAATGTCTTCCTTGATACTCCAGATCATCTGAAGCATGTATATCCTGAATTCTTTATCTGACATTCCATCTGCTGCAGCTGTTACCTCTTCTAAAGTTGCGTTGACCTGCATTGCTTGTGGTCCTTTCTTTCCTTGTCTTTTCATACTGCTTGCGTATCTTTCCTGCAGGTGCGGGCGGCGGCTCTGCTCTCTCCTTATTCCAATTGGGGTGTCGTGGCTACCACGCCGGCAGGTCACTGGGCCTGTTCTGGGCCCTGGCGGCGGCTCTGTTCTGCCCCTACTCCAATTGGGGTGACAAGTGTACCACGCTGGCAGGCCACCGGGCCTGATCCGCCGGTCGGTTGCAGGTTTGCCTACCCTGCAGGCGCAGGCGGCGGCTCTACTCTGCCCCTACTCCAAATGGGGTGATGTGTCTGTCGTACCAGCAGGCCACTGGGCCTGTCCCGCTGGTCGGTCGCAGATCTGCCCACCTTTCGGGCACGGGTGGCGGCTCTGCTCTGCCCCTACTCCAATTGGGGTGGTGTGTGTACCACGCCGGCAGGCTCCTGGGCCTGATCCGCCAGTCTGTCGCAGGTCTGCCTACCTTGGATGTGCGGGTGGCGGATCTGCCCTGCCCCTCCTACCACGCCTGCGGACCCCTGGGCCTGATCTGCAGGTTGGTCACAGGTCTGCTCACCCTGCGGGCACGGGTGGCGGTTCCGCTCCGCCCCCACTCCAATTGGGGTCACGTGGCCACCACACCGGCAGGGCCTGATCCGGGCGTGGGAGAAGGATCTGCTCTGCCCCTACTCCAGTTGGGGTGACGTGTGTACCACACTGCCAGGCCACTGGGCCTGACCCACCAGTCTGTGACAGGTCTGTTTACCTTGCAAGCGCGGGCGGCGGCTCTGCCCTGCCCCTCCTACCACGCCCATGTACCACTGGGTCGCGGGTCTGCCCACCTTGCGGGTGCGGGTGGCAGCTCCGCTCTGCCCCCTCTCCAATTGGAGTCACGCGGTCACCACGCTGGCGAGCCGCTGGGCCTGCTCCGGGCGCTGGCGGCAGCCCGGCTCCTCCCCTCTGGGTCGACGACAAATTGAGGAGACTCGGGTGTCTGTGCCTCACCCCCCCTACCAGGAGACCAACTGTTTCTGTCGCCGCTGGTATTGATGAAGTTCTCTCCGCCGCCGCTTTCTGATGACATCAGATCTCTGCCATGTTGGTATCCTATGCGAATGGCAGCATTTCGTTCCCCTTGCTGGGCAACCAAAGCAACGGGTGAGTCCTGACCGGCCCTCAGCAGGACCCGGACCGAGAAGCAGTTTCCGTGGGCTCCTAGCCCTGGGCCAGGGCAGTTCCGGGAGCCGGAACTCAGCCGCTCCGTGCTCGGTGTACGCTCCGATAAGAGTAGGCTCCAAGAAGCAGTCCCCGCGGGCTCAGTTCTGAGAGCCGGAATTCGGCCGCTTAGTGCTTGGTGTATGCTCTGATAGGAGCAGGGTCCAAGAAGCAGCCTCCGCAGGCTCCCCAGCCCTGGGCCAGGGCGGTTCAGGGAGCCGGAACTCGGCCGCCCCGCGCTCGGTGTTCGCTCCGATAAGATCAGGTTCTAAGAAGCCCCCAGGCACTGAACCCTAGCAATCTGTCTGCAAGCCACAGGCGAATGGAAGCCTGAAATTACCTGTTCTATGGCTGAATGAGCTGCGGTCAGTCGAAAACAGGGATGGTGACGTCAGCTTTCCAACATGGTGGCTGCTGGCCTCCTCTGTGGTCTGACCGGTGTGGAGAACTGAGATGGACCGCTTCCTTCCCCCGTCTCAAACCCAGAATTCAGCCCTGAGTACGGTGCTTGCACGGCTGGCAGAAACTGCAGCGCTGTACCCCTGCGTCGCTATCTCCTCGTTTCCCAGCGCGCGCTGCAGACTCTAGCCGCGGGGCGATTTGCTGAATAAGCAGTGTTACCCTCCGTGCGACAAACCTCTCGCGTTTGAGTCCCCGTAGCCGATCCTCGTGCGATGGAAATCCTTCCTCCAGGTTCCGGAGCACCCCACTATTGCTGGAAATTCCTAACAAGATAGCCTTTAGCCATCCTGACTTGTCATACTCCCACACAGTGAAGCAGCACACGGGGGCAATGCACTCCCCTCGCCGCCATCTTCCTCTCCTCCACTTTCACATTTTTATTGCTTTTTAGAATTACTTTCCTTGTTATAAACTGAAATGCTGGTAAAGATTACTATATTCCCCATCTCCTGTGATTTACCAATTACATACATGCACTTATATTAAAAATGTTAGGGTGAGGGTAAATGAGGTAGTGAAAGTGATCAAAGTTTGTTACATGCATGTATAAATATGCCACAATGAAACCTAGTATTCTGCATAACAATTATGAACTAACAAACAGATTGAAAATCAAACAAACAAACAAACAAACAAAAAACACTAGAATCAGGCATTACATGAGGGTGGATTATACTTATAATTCCAGAAATCAATTTATAATTAGCCCGTATCTCTCCTTGTTTTCATGATTAATGATGTCAGAAAGCTTCCTTTAACTATCTGTATGTCCTGTGCCTACCCAGAAAAGCCATGTTAGAGGACACACACTCTATCAGCTAGTATCCTTAGTATACCTTATGCAAATCTGGAGGTTGATAATACTAAGTGTGCAATAATATTAGCTCCGTGTATCAAAGTGAAAAATTTTCACTTTGTAGTTGATCTTAGTCTTACAATGATGGGTACTATCTAAATTTTTCCCCAAATAATCCAGAGAAAGATATAAGGTAAGAGATCTGAGATCTGAGTTTCAATTCTTTTTTGGCAGTACTGAATGTTAAGCAAATGCTAAGTGAGTACTGAGCCATACTACATCTGACTTATTTTTTAATAAAATAATAAAGTTAAAATTATGTATAAGATCTGGCATGTATTCAACATAACACTATGAATCTACAAGAAAACTCAAAGGTATAAAGAATCTTGGAAGAAAGTTAGGTGGTGTGGAGAAATGGTATATACAACCAATAGAGAACCTGTTCAATTAGACAAGTCAAGAAAAAGATAAAATTAAATGAAGTCTTTTTTTAAATGGACTAACACTTAGATGGATCTGTTGAGTATTTACTATGAAGTCCATAGTCCCAAATGCTTGAAGTTCTTTCTTCTCCTGTCTCTATAGTTCCATTATCTTAGATACTACCAAATCTCATAAATCTCACTGCAAAACATTATGACACAGGATTATCATATTTTTCAGCAAATTAGAGGATACGGTTTTTATTATTTAGGAGGAGGGTGCTAAAGATTCACATTGAAAGAGATTCTTATAGATTCTTCCTTGTATTGCCAGCTAAAGAAACCATTATTTCACCAAGTAATATTTTAAATTGAATAGAAGGAAAGAATAAAAATTAATGATTATCCTATGTGACATGTTATAAAATATATGTACATAAGTATATGCTGATCCTCCCAGAAAACCTAAACATAATTGTCCCCAAACTAGAGGAGGATTAAAAAAAATAACAGAATAAGGATGCCAAAGTAGATATGAATGTTAGCATATATTTAAAATGTAAAAAGAAATAACACAGTACAAATTTATGAAGGTATACAAATGTAAAATTTGAAAAAGCAGCATGCTTTAAATATTACTTGAAACATTTTCATAATACTGTTTCCATTTTTAAAAATTTTACTGCAGACATTTGACTGCCATTTCCTATAACCTTCTCTAACATTTTTAAAGAGTGTATCAGTCTGGTCTGGCTGCTATAACAAATGTCCTGGGCTGAATAATATATAAACAACATAAATTTGGTTCTCACAGTTTGAAGATAAGTCGGTCCAATATGAATGCATTGGCTTATTTGATGTTTGGTAAATATCCACTTCCACATAGACAGCCCTCTTCTCATTCTAATCTCACAGGAAGAATGAGTTGGTCTCTTTTATAAGGTCACTGATTCTATTCATGACAGCAGAGCTCTTATGAAGGAGTCACTTCCCTTGAATCCATCCTCTTAACACCATCACTTTAGGGGTTGGATTTTGAACATATAAATTTTAGAGGTACATTAACATTCAGATCATAACATTTCACTCTGTCCTCCAGAAATTTTTCGTCCTCTCATATACAAAATTACATCTATTTTATCCACTTAGGTCTCCCAATTCATAACTAATTCTAGCATCTACTCAAAATCTAAAATCTAGAATTTCAGTTAAATATCATTTAAATCATATATGAAGGAGATTCAAAGCATCACTCCCTTGAGGCAAATTTCTCTACTTCTGTAGAATCAAACAATTTATGTGCTTCCAAAATACAATGATGGAACAGGTATAGACTAAACATCCGCATTCCAAAAGGAAAAAAAAATAGGAAGAGAAAAAGGCTGATCGGTCCCAAGTAATCCAAAAGTCAACAGGGCAAAAAAAATTAAATCTCAAGACTCAATAATAGTCTTCTTTGATTCCATGTCCCACCTTTCAGAAAATTTGGAGCAGAGGATGGAATCCCAAGACTTCAGGTAGCCTTGATCCAAAGCTTACAGCACAACTTCCACAGGTCCCTACCACTTCTGTAGAGATGCTAAAGAGATGCTGATGGCTTTCTAATGCACGCCCATATGTCTACCAGTCTCAGGTTATGGGTGTAGCCTTGTACCCATGATTCCACTAGGAATTGCCCTAGTGGTGGTTCTCTGTAATACCCTGTCCCTTCAATTTCACAGGGCTTTGCTCTAGATAAGGTTCTCTACAGTGGCATGGCCCTTGCAACATTTTTTTCAATTGACTTTATCAATAGCAAGTAAAATGGACTCCAAGGCTCTTTAAGGCTTCATTTGGAATCTAAGTTCAGGTACTTATATCTGCACAGTTCATGTTTTGTGTGCCCACATTGTTAACACTAAAGGAATAGAGTCAAGGTGAATTGCCTGTGCACCCTAGAGGGGCAGCCTGTTTGCCCAATGAGCACTGCAGGATATGAATCCATGAAATGATTCTACCCTAAGTCCCTGGCATTCTGTATCTGTAACTAGCTAGAGACAGCTCCAAAGATCTCTGAAATGCTTTTGTGGTCATCTTTCCATTCTCTTGAATACCTCTTGCTGCTTTCAATCCATGCTAATCTCCTTATCCAAGATTCCTTGGGATACACTGTTAGTGTTCTCTCCTGAATGTATTTTCTCATGTTTTACAGAATGAAAAATTTCCAACACTTTACATTCTGCATCTCTTTTAATCATAAATTCCATTTTTAATTCATCTCTCTCTTCTTGACTTTCATAATAAGCAGCCAATGGAAGCCTTGCTATGCCTATGGAGAGCTAGCAGTAACTTAAATGTGTAAGTAGTAACTGTAACCCATGCAAATATACTACTAAACCCTAATGTATCTTCCATTCAACTATTCTTTTTACAGAGCCTCAAAATATCCAAAGTCAATTCAGTGTAGCCCAACATGAAAGAAAGTTTGGTGGAAAAGAAGATGAGGTATTAGGTATTTGGTAAAGCCTCAACCCATTCATCGGTACCAATTTCTGTCATCTCTAACACAATTCCTTTGACTGGGTAAGTTGTAGATAACATAAATTTATTGCTTACAGTCATGTAAGCTGTGAAGTCCAAGATCAATATGCCAGCAGAGTCCATGCCTGATGAGGGCCCATTCCTTATAGAGACAGTCCCTTCTCCACACTTTCACATGGTGAAAGGGAAGAACAACCTTCTTCAGGTCTCTTTTATAAAGGCATTAATCCTATTCATGCAGGTGGGGTACTCATTAAGAATCATCTTCCAAAATCCTCACCTCTTCATACAATCACATTGGGGATTAAGTGTCCAAATATTAATTGAGGAGAGTCACAAACATTTAGACCACAGCAGTATAAAAAGATAAATTGGTCTTTCTTCTGGCATGATCGTTCAAAATGTTTCTTATTATAATAAAAAATTTATTGCAGCTTCTCAACTTAAGCTATTGCTCACTCTGCCAACTTTATTGACTTTGTGATATAAAGGGGCAAAGACAGAGTTCATAGTGCAATGTACCATGACCAGTCCATTTCACCAGGCACTAGTAGAGTCCAATGGTGCACAGCCCTGAAGTATACCATATCTAGAAGGGACATGTGTGAAATGTATGCAAGCAGAAGCTTGTATTCCAATTTTCATAATTTACAAATTAATTAAACTTAATAGATTTTTTAAAAATATGACAGCAATTCTAAAAACGTATTTTAGATGAAAAAGAAGGTAGAGTGGAAAGATGCAATTGACTTTATCAATAGCAAGTAAAATATTAGGAGAAAGGGGGATGGATGTGAGAAATGAGCGCTATCTATATTATGTTCTAATTCTAATTTTATCATTTATTACTTGCTTTGCCATGGCAAGTCAGTTAACCTCTCTGGGCTTTGTTTTACTGTTCTCTCCTTCATAAATTGTGGTAATTAAATGACTAAATGGATGTAAGTACTTAAAACAGTACTTGGCACAAAGTATTGCTCACAGAATGTTGTCTGTTTTCTTGTGGTAAAATATGGAACAAATGTCCAAGAATATTGAGGCAGCCATTATAGTTTGAATATGAGGTGTCCCCTAAAACTTCTGTGTTAATGAAGGAATACTCAGAGGTAAAATGATGAGATTATGAAAGCTGCAACCTAATCCGTACATCCTCGTTTGAATGGACTGACTGGAAGTAGAAGTTGGCAGATGTGACATAACTGGAGGAGGTGGGTCACTGGGGATAATGCCCCAGAAGGGTTCCCTATGACTCCTCCACTTACCTCTGTTTTCTGGTCACCCTGAGAAGATCAGCACTCCTATGCCACAACCTTTTGTCATGATGATCTGTCTTACTTTGGGCCCATAACAATGGAGCTGCCCATATATGGACTGATATCTCTGAAACTGTAAAGCCTAAACAAACTTTTTTTTTTTTTCTAAGTTCTTTTGTTCATATAGTTCGGTCATAGAGACAAAGAGCTAAAACAAGTTAATAGACCTTTCTAGAAAATATGTTATACATAACTATGAAAACAAAGATTAAATAAAAACTGAAAGGCCAAATCTCTGAAAAATAAAAGGGAAGTCATGGATGTAATTAGTAGTCTCTATTACTTGGATGAAAACATTGTCTTTTTGGTCCACAGGTTGTGTAAATAAAGTTGTTTTTAAAATTAAGGTTAGGAAGAGATGTAAGATGCTAATAATTTTAAAATTCTACTCTGGTTTGATTATTTGGGTTAAACATATCATATTATTCATTTTTTGTGTGCCCGTATTAATAGTTCTACAGGAAAAGAGCAAGAGTGTTATCCAGTGAGGCAGAGTAGTAAGACAAAGATGATCAAGTAGAGGAAAGATACAATTTCCAGTTGCTCTGACTTGGGATTGAAGCAGTGGGGAATACTACTTCTCACTGACAGATACAAAAGGGACAGATATACCAAATCTCAATTTCAGAGTCATATAGACAAAAATGTGGGCACTTTGAAAATAAGTCAGGAAAGAATATCTTGGGAATTCAGCCAAAAAATGGGTACTGGTCCACTCCAGAGGGAAGGGGAAATCCAAGCAGAAATAAAGACTGAATTTGTGAAGAAAATTTGGCACAGGGAACCCACAGGACCAAATGGTAGTCTGAACTTAAGTGACTCAAAGGCAGTACAATGAGTTGATGTGTGAGGGGTGCTCCACACTTCTGGCTGGAGAGCTGAGAGCTGACATGGGACTCCATCTTGGGGCAGCCATACTGTGGCTTTCTGTTGCATTATTTTCTGTGGATATGTGCCTGTGGGAGACAGGAAGTTTATATCAGGCATTTTTCAATTGTTTCTGTACACCCCTTCCATGAGATCTAAAGTCCTCGTGTCTGGACATGATTAAGGCAGACACGTGGAATTTTGATCAGGATACTCAGGCCACATATATGAAGTGGAGTGCTAATCACTTTCCCTTTGGGTTTGCTGGCTTGCAATATTAGTGGGAGATATCCCTGAAGTTGGACAGGCAGACACATTTGTGCTTGAGGTCTGATCCTGAGATGACCATATTTGTGGGTGATGGAGTGTATGAAAAGAATAGAAAGTTGTTCCAAGAATGAAACTCTCAGGACTGCATCGCCACCTCCACCAAACAGACATTTAACATACGCTTCTTCCTAGCAATGAGGTGGGTGAAGCTATTCTCTCTAGAGCAAATACCTCCCAACAAAGCTTAAAAGGTCAGTTAGAAATAAAATCCAGCTGCACGAACTTCACATTTAGAGCTCTGCATCAATCCCGTACTTAGAGGGTACCTACCTAGTTTTACTAGAAATACTCTAATTGTCAGTACTTCCTTTTCTGATCTCACCTAAACCACCAGGAAGGAAAGCTGAAAGCCAATACAACCAGCTTCAGTTGCAAGCCACTCCAACAGACAGCTTTGTGAGCAACTCAAAGAAGGTGGGTTTAACAACACCAGGCCTTGCTTTCACTTAGATCCAAGAAGAAACAGAAAGACAGTATGGCATAGGAAGTGAACAGCAATTCTTGTCAATAGCTTTGTCAGCACAGCACAGATAACCTCTTCATTTTTCTTTAAGATTTTCTTCTTCTTTTTATCCTTTTTCCAGTGAGTATGAGTTTAAATGTGTGTGTAGTTGTGTTCTAGTTGTTGATTGAATCATGGACACACACACACACACACACACACACACGCTCTCTCTCTCTCTCTCTCTCTCTCACACACACACACACACACACTTAATTTTCCCTTTGTTTCTATCACTTCTCTTTTTCCTCCATTTATTTATTTTTCTCTTTCCTCGTCTTTTTTTAAAATTTTTTATTGCTGGTTGTTCAAAACATTACATAGTTCTTGATATATCATATTTCACACTTTGATTCAAGTGGGTTATGAACCCCCATTTTTACTCCGTATACAGATTGCAGAATCATATCAGTTACACATCCATTGACTTACATGTTGCCATACTAGTGTCTGTTGTATTCTGCTGCCTTTCCTATCCTCTACTATCCCCCCTCCCCTCCCGTCCCCTCCGCTCTTCTCTCTCTACCCCCTCTACTGTCATTCATTTCTCCCCCTTGTATTATTTTTCCCTTTCCCCTCACTTCCACTTGTATGTAATTTTGTATAACCCTGAGGGTCTCCTTCCATTTCCATGCAATTTCCCTTCTCTCTCCCTTTCCCTCCCACCTCTCATCCCTGTTTAATGTTAATCTTCTTCTCATGCTCTTCGTCCCTACTCTGTTCTTAGTTACTCTCCTTATATCAAAGAAGACATTTGGCATTTGTTTTTTAGGGATTGGCTAGCTTCACTTAGCATAATCTGCTCTAATGCCATCCATTTCCCTGCAAATTCTATGATTTTGTCATTTTTTAATGCAGAGTAATACTCCATTGGGTATAAATGCCACATTTTTTTTACCCATTCGTCTATTGAAGGGCATCTAGGTTGGTTCCACAGTCTTGCTATTGTGAATTGTGCTGCTATGAACATCGATGTAGCAGTGTCCCTGTAGCATGCTCTTTTTAGGTCTTTAGGGAATAGACCAAGAAGGGGAATAGCTGGGTCAAATGGTGGCTCCATTCCCAGCTTTCCAAGAAATCTCCATACTGCTTTCCAAATTGGCTGCACCAATCTGCAGTCCCACCAGCAATGTACAAGTGTACCCTTTTCCCCACATCCTCGCCAGCACTTGTTGTTGTTTGATTTCATAATGGCTGCCAATCTTACTGGAGTGAGATGGTATCTTAGGGTGGTTTTGATTTGCATTTCTCTGACTGCTAGAGATGGTGAGCATTTTTTCATGTACTTGTTGATTGATTGTATGTCCTCCTCTGAGAAGTGTCTGTTCAGGTCCTTGGCCCATTTGTTGATTGGGTTATTTGTTATCTTATTGTCTAATTTTTTGAGTTCTGAAATTCATATGGAAAAATAAAAGACCCAGAATAGCAAAAACAATGCTAAGCAGGAAGTGTGAATCAGGCGGTATAGTGATACCAGACTTCAAACTATACTACAGAGCAATAGTAACAAAAACAGCATGGTACTGGTACCAAAACAGGTGGGTGGACCAATGGTACAGAATAGAGGACACAGAAACCAATCCACAAAACTACAACTATCTTATATTTGATAAAGGGGCTAAAAGCATGCAATGGAGGAAGGATAGCATCTTCAACAAATGGTGCTTGGAAAACTGGAAATCCATATGCAACAAAATGAAACTGAATCCCTTTCTCTCGCCATGCACAAAAGTGAATTCAAAATGGATCAAGGAGCTTGATATCAAATCAGAAACACGCCGTCTGATAGAAGAAAAAGTTGGCTACGATCTATATACTGTGGGGTCGGGCTCCAAATTCCTCAATAGGACACCCATAGCACAAAAGTTAATAACTAGAATCAACAAATGGGACTTACTTAAACTAAAAAGTTTTTTCTCAGCAAAAGAAACAATAAGAGAAGTAAATAGGGAGCCTACATCCTGGGAACAAATCTTTACTCCTCACACTTCAGATAGAGCCCTAATATCCAGAGTATACAAAGAACTCCTCGTCTTTTTTTTTTTTTTTTTTTTTTTTTACTTATTTTGACTTTAAAGGACAAGATTTTTTGTTTATGTGTTTCAGTTTGACTCTCATTTGTTTGGGCTCTTGTTTTTGTTTATCTTATTACTTATTACTCCTTCTCTTTTCTCTTCCCCTTTCAATAGCCAAATCATCATTTCTTCCTCCTCCTCATCCTGCTCCTCTTTTTGTTTGTTTTTTTCTCTCACATTATATTATTATATTTAGTTATCTAACGTTTTGCTCCAATAGCCATTTCTAGAGTCTATGCCCTGTGATCTTATAGTTTATCAGTTATTTCCAAGCCCCTCTCAGAAAAGGGGGAAACAAGCACAGCAACAACCAAAGTGCTCAATATACAACATGTGAAAAATGGCTGGTGCTTACTATAACATGCACACCATTGATTACTGCAAAAGAAGGACTTGTGGGGTCAACATTTAATAATAGTAATGATGATAAATAGCTGTAAACTAGACGAAACATTAAACTGTGGGTATCAATTATGTCTTCTCCAGTACTAATAACTGTAACAACATAAATGGTTGGTGTAGTAATTATGTAGACTCATTTGTTCTTAAAGCCAATAAAATTACTGTTCATTCAGAGGACAGAATATGGAGTAGGATGGTAAGAAATATTCAAAATGTAAATAGAGGTAAATTGAAGAAGTAACTAAAAATGTATTTTATATTGTCATTCATAAGTTGTGAAGCTGCAATAAATTTTTCTTATAATAAGAAACATTTTGAACGATCATGCCAGAAGAAAGACCAATTTATCTTTTTATACTAAGAGGTGAGGATTTTGGAAGATGATTGCTTAATGAGTACCCCACCTGCATGAATAGGATTAATGCCTTTATAAAAGAGACCTGAAGAAGGTTGTTCTTCCCTTTCACCATGTGAAAGTGTGGAGAAGGGACTGTCTCTATAAGGAATGGGCCCTCATCAGGCATGGACTCTGCTGGCATATTGATCTTGGACTTCACAGCTTACATGACTGTAAGCAATAAATTTATGTTATCTACAACTTACCCAGTCAAAGGAATTGTGTTAGAGATGACAGAAATTGGTACCGATGAATGGGTTGAGGCTTTACCAAATACCTAATACCTCATCTTCTTTTCCATCAAACTTTCTTTCATGTTAGGCTGCACTGAAGTGACTTTGGATATTTTGAGGCTCTGTAAAAAGAATAGTTGAATGGAAGATACTTCTTATTTCTTTCTCTAGGAAGAGTACCAGCAGATATAAGCAAAGATGGACTAGGAGGTGTAAGAACTATAAGTTTTCAAATAACCTCTTTAATATTGAAGAGAATAGAGACTCCAGATATTGGGGTGCAGGAGGCACAGCCAAAGAGAATACATCTGGGTTTTATTAAATATATCTGTGTGTGTGTGTGTGTGTGTGTGTGTACAGTGATTAAGAATAAAGAATGTAGAGGCCAATTTCCTGGATGCAAAGTTAGAGTCTACTTCTTCCTGGTTGTGAGCTTTGGCCAGTTCTCTAAAATGCCCATTCCTGAGTTCCTGGTCTGTATTAATAATGGTTTTGACCTCACAGGACCATTACTTCACTACTGAATGTACTTATAGCAGTCACTGTGACATAGTACACATCATATAGTATAATAGTTGTAGCTAACAGTATTATTATTATTACTACAAATAATATTGCACAACATCATCTTTTTCTCCTCTAAAATAGATTAAATACATAATTAGCTGAGTTTGGATGCACATGCCTGTTACTTCAGCTACTTGGCAGGTTGAAGCAAGAAGATCTCAAGTCCAAGGCTGGCCTGGGCAACTTAGTGAGACCCTGAGGATACACTCAGTGGTTAAGCACCCCTATGTTTAATCACCAGTACCTCCAAAAACAAAAATGGTTAATCAATGCAGTATATTCAGCTTCTAATAAGACAAGTGTAGTTGTATTTTGTATTATTTTATACTAAATTACCTATAACCAGATATAATATTTCTTTTAAACCTTTTTATCCTTTTTTTTCCTGAGGGATTTTCAGTCATGCTCTCTGCAGTTTAAATCCAGGACATGATGCTACTTGCTTTTCCCTACTTGAAACCTTATTTTAGAGGGAAAAAAATCTACTTTAATGATTACTCACATTTGTGGTTCTGATCTCAGGAATTCAGAGTAGGTATTCAAACATGAGCTGATACCTATAATTCTCCCTACTCTTAGTTCAACTGAGAAAATCAACTTAAACTGAAATCATATTGTATTCAAAAAGGAAGTTTATTATTGAAATTTATACTTTTTTAATTTTAAAATTGTTTATTCTTTATCTATAACCAAAAGACATGGAATTTCAGCCATATCTGGTGTCATGGCAACTGGAGAATGTTTAGACATGCCAAGTGTCCAAATAATTGACCATGAGGCACTAAGAGTCAATATTCAAGCTTGAAGAAAAATACAGTTAAAACAGTATCCCATGGAATAAAACAAGTTAACACAGGATGTGTAATTTTTGCATCAAAGATTACATATCTAACTATTGGAGCACATCCACTCTCATTGCAAATTTTCAGACACCTCAGGCTAAATGGGGCAGGTTAAGTAAAATGTCTTTACCAATTGAGAATGTATTTTGGCTTAATAAAAACTGAAGAGTCTGTATATGTTACTATGCCACAGTGAAATCCAGCATTTTGTATCATTAATATGTACCAATATAAAGCAAAACCCTATGAGCCCTACTATGCTCTTTTATATTCAGTAGATGCTCAATAAATGCTAGCCCACTGACAAAATTCTCTTCTGTGACCAATAAGCCTGCAGGAGATTCAGGAAAACCACTGTTCATCTATTTCTAATACTATTCAATTCCACAAGGACTCAGGAGAGAGCCTTGGCCAGTCTACTGTACAATGGGTTAACATGTCGTTAGTGGTTCCCTCCTGAGAAACACATTGGCTTCATCAGAAAACAGATTTTACATGATTGTCTAATTCATTACCCAGAAGTGATCTGCTCACCTTCTTCAGGAGTGAAGCCAAAACAGCTGCTCACAAACCAGGCCCTAACTCCCTAGCACAGATGGTGAGTTTCTTTATTATGCTTGTTGGAAGGTAATGTGTGTAACAGACTGAAAAATCCCTGCATGGTTTTCAGTATTCTTATTTTCAAGTAAGAAAAAGTGGAATGTGTATTTCAAATCCTGAAAACTACAGAAATAGTTGGGACGAGGGAACAGAGTCATGGCCTGGAGCCAGGAAACGCGTCCAGAGTTTGATTCTCTGCAGCAACATCACCAATTTATTGCATGACCTTGGGCAAGTCAGCTAACCTTGACTGATGTATTATTTATTGAACAAAACAGTTCTAGGAGATATGAAAGGTTCATAATAGATTCCATATTATATGCTATAAGGCATTCATGGAAGAGAACTGGGGCTTCATGACTAAGTGAATGGCCAGACCGTATCAACACAACAGAAGGAGAAGATCTACATTTTTCTGGAATTGAAAAAGCTGCAAGTATAATTATGAGAGGCCCAGATTTAACCTCTCTTCCTCTGTTCTCTGTTCTGTGAAAGAAAGATATGAATTCTCACCAAGACACTTTATTGAACTTTTTTAAACTAATGAATGTTAAAGGGCCTACCCTTGTATCCAGAACACATTATAAAACATTTGTTGACTCTAAGTCTGAGTACTATGTTAAAATGCCAGAAAAATTCCAATGGGAGACCCACATGTATGTGTAGCTTAGGAAAATAGTTTCTTTCTATTAAACAGCATTTTGGACAAAGCAAGTCATATTTTCTTCCCTAAGGATAAAAGGAAGACCCATAAGGACATAGTTGGCCAGAATGAAGAGAATGGGCTTTAAAATAAGGAACACAGGCCAATTCAGGCCTCGAGTTATTTATTGTTGTCACTGTTGTTTGTTGTAAATAAGAATAAAAAGTCCTACTTTGCTGAAGAGGCAGTATTAAAAAAAAAAAAAAAAAAAAAAAAAAAAAAAAAAAAAAAAACTTGCACAAAAATAATGGAAACCAGGTCAAAAATAAAAACAAATGTTTATATGGAGTTCAGTACTTGGACTTTTAAAAGTATTTCTATATATTTATTAGGTGATATAATCCAATTTTAAGGCTGTACCTGAGAAAATCTGTGTTCAATAATGCCTAGATTTACACCCCCAGTGCATATCTCTATCCTGATCTCCAATAACCTAACAATATCTCCACTTGGATGTTTGATAGACATATGAAATTTAACCAATTTCAGACTAAATACCAAAACTTCTCACCTACAAACTTGAAGTTTTCACAATATTTCTTATCAATTACAGGCAATCCCACATTTCAGTTGCTTGGCCCAAGTACCTGGCATAACTTTGATTCTTTATTTCTAAACAGCATTCCAATTTATTAATACCTCATGTATCCACCTAAAATACATATCCAGAACCTTACCAATCCTCATCCATCCCTACATTTCACATTGATATAAGCCTTGGTCTGGAATGATTATTATAGACTCTTAACTGGTGTCTCTACTTTCTCCCCTACCCTACAGCCATCTTGCATATAACATGGCAACCAGATGATCACAAAAAAATCAAATCATGTATTTCACTCACAGACATAAAACACTTCAATGACTATTCCTCTCATCCATAGTATAAGTCAGAGTCCTAATATACCCCCATGAAGTCCTGCCAGATCATGAAATCCTCTCAGGATTTACCTCCTAACCTTGCCTTCACTTGCACCGAATCCAGTATGGTGACCTCTTTGCAGAACAGTATCTATGCACACAAGTTCTAGTCTCAAGGTTGTTGTACTTACTCTTCACTCTTTCTGCCAAGCATCCCCCAAGAGATCCACATGGTGCCCCTTGACCTCCCTCAGGCATTTGATTTGATATCACCTCATAGTGAGGCCTTCTATGATTGCTACACGTCCATATGTATGTGCACAAACAATGACACATCCTTATTCACCCTCCAGTTGGTAAGGTTTTAGGAATCTGATTATTCCAAGGACTTGTGAGAATATATTAACTTATAAACTGTTGTTAGTAGATTAGATTATGAAACTTCTTGGAAATAAGACCACAAGTGCACAAAGATGTAGACATCTAAGAGATCAGTGCAGCATTGTTTGAAATTACAATAAAACTCAAAACAATCTGAACTTCCAGAACTGGTGAAATAACTTACAGCAAGCACACACATAGTATAATAACTGACATATGAATCCCTTGGAAATATATTAAGTATGGAAGAAAAGCAAATTCCTAAACACACTTGGTAATGTATAAGCTCATTTTGTGACATAGTCAATGTATGTGCATGTGCAGAGGAAAGGACTCAGTTTTATGTTATTCAAAATCACAGGGTTAAGAAGACACAGTACAAAGACTAAAAACAAGGTACAATTTATTTAGTATGATTTATTCAATACCTATGTCCCAAGCACCTATGTTCTCTTTATTACAACATACTTCCTCTCAAGAGACAAGAAAAATATACAACAGTATAAAATACTGAAGTCAGTTATTAAGTTCAAAATAAACACAACCAAGAAAAAGTGGCCCAGACATTTCAGGAAAAGATATGTCAAGCATGCAAAAGCAGAAATAAGAATATGATAATGTCTTTAAAAATATGTCTGGCAAGTTCAAGTCTCCATATAAGGGAGAATTCCCAATGTGCCAAGTATTGAGTATGTTGCCCAATCTGCCTTTAGCAATGTAATGAAAGGTCCAGGAGCAAAGTCTCCAGGAGCAGCAATGAATGCCTGCCATGTACGTTATCATCTGGTCAGTTTCCAATAACTTCAGCATATTTAATCAAATAATCCTGGAACAAATTAGTTCAATCCAATAATAAAATATGACATCTAAAACTAACATCCGCCATAGTGAACTTCGGTATGATTGCATTATTGCCTCTGTACAGTGTGTCCCCCACTGATTGTAAGCACATTAAGGGGCTATATTCTTTTCTGTACCCACTACCAAAAACTAAACCAAGCCTTGCCGGTGACTGGTGTACAGTTCATACAAAATAAAGTTTTAATTGACCGAAGAACTAATGAGTGTGGGAAAAGATCTGTCAAGGCATTCAAAAGAATAAAATAAGCATAGGTTGAATATGTATTTGTTAACTAATGTGAAGGAATAAAGAATTCATTATAGAAAAAATATAGGACAATTATGTAGTTGATATGTTTCATATGTGCCTTAGGGAATTAATAACAAGATCTTTTTGTAGATCACAAATGAGTAAGGCTGATTAAGGAGACACAGGGATGCATCTGTGGTTGTTATATTTCTCTGAATAATTTCAAATGTAGAACTAAAATAATGTTTTTAGGGTGAGTATTTTCTTTTCAAGTAAAAAGAAGATATGACTTGGCTTACTGTCAGCATTTATCATGCATTTGCCTCGTCCCTTATTCCTCCAAAATAGAAAACCGAAATGGCAGAGTATCTCCTCTGAGACTAACAAGGAAAAAATCTGACTCCATCAAATCAGTCCAAAGATGCACTGTTCACAAGAGTAGCTCTCATAGGACAGAGCTACACTAGCAGTGCTGTCATTGTGTGGGAGCAGGGCAGAGAATGCTCAGAACAGAACAGCAATACGTATCCAAATGGAATGCTGTGGGAATTTATCAGTGATTTCTCCAATTAGATCCGGAGCCTTGGAGCTTAGCTCTGAATATACCCGCTGGGGTGTAGTATCAGCACTAGCTAAATAAATGATAGAGTTGTTCTAAACACCCCTGACATGCAGAGTTTAAGACATGTTCAGACTTCAACCCCAGGCAGCTGATGTTGAAAAGACAAACTGTTGGATTATTATCACAAACATCAGCATACTACTGTACCAGCTGCCCAGAGAGGAGGCCAGTGTTTCAAACTATTACTGACCTCAGGTTATTACCAGTTGAGTATTGAATAGAAAGTAATGCAAGGATCAAATTAACCAATATGAATATCATTCCTATATATTCTAGCTTCTCTACTCTAAATATAAAAGACATAAATCCACATATATCCCCAGATGGTTTTCTGTAGTTAATTCAATATAAGAAGTTCTGAGCAATAATAATCTTCCAAGGGAACAATTTTAGATTATTTGGAATTGATATTGAGATCTATATCTCCATAATGCAAAAATGTTATCAATTCATCAAACATTCATGATTACAAAAAGCTTCACATTGAATATCTGGGATTAGACATTGAAATAGACAAATCCCAAGAGTTTGTAGTATTGTTTCCATTTCAAGGGGAAACATGATATTAAACTTTAATTAATTAGAGATTTGCCATGCTTCTCTTCAGGATGAGAGAGAATTATCTTTCATCAAAAGGTCCTTATTCTGAGTGGATGTTTGTGAAGGAGAAAAAATTAAATATACTGTACTGTAAAGAATTCTGTTTAATAAAAGATAAAATTTTGCTGGGGGAGGGGATAACCTGATAAATCTAAATACCTTAAACTTCAAAATAAGTCATAGACAAAATAAAACAAAGCAAAATTCAAAACACAAAATGAAGCAAAAGCATAAAAAAAGACACCAAAGTAAAGAAAATCAAACATTATACATAAATATAAAACAGTAATAGAAGCTGCTGTCGGATAGAAGGGACCAATTCTAATGTTGTAAAACACAATAGGATAGCTGTTGGATAGAAGGGACCACTTCTTTTTTTAATATTTATTTTTTAGTTGTAGTTAGACACAACACCTTTATTTCACTTATTTATTTTTATGTGGTGCTGAGGATCGAACCCAGGGTCTTACATGTGCAAGGCAAGCTCTCTACCGCTGAGCCACAACCCCAGCCCCTAGAAGGGACCACTTCTAATGTTGTAAAATAAAATGGGATAACTTTAGTTGACAACAGCTAAGTGAATGTTTTAAAATACCTGGTGGAGAGGATTTTGAATGCTCCCAGCTCAAAGAAATGATATGTCTGAAGAAATGGATATAACAATCACCCTGATCTGACCATTATATATTGTATTCATTGTACTAAAATGTTATCAACATCCCACAAATATTTACAATTATTATGTATCAATTAAAAATAAAATATCTTTAAAAGAGAAGGATAAAAATATTTTTAAAGTTGTGAATCATATCATAAAGGACTCATTCCTGTAATGCATGATGAGCTCTAAAAATTCACAAGAGGAAAGAACCCAGTGGAAAACTTAACAGAGATAAGAATAAATAATTTTTCAGAAAATGAACACAACATTCAAAAACATGTAAAAAATGTACTCACCTCATTTTATAAGTTTAAACTTATAAAAATTAAACAGCAGTGATGGAAAAATTCAAATAGTTTACAAACTAAAACTATAATTGTATATAATTTCTTACTAGAATGATAATAAATTAAATGTGTGATAGCACAGAAAGTCACCATGACTGATGAAAAACAGATTTAAAAAAATTTTTTTGAGGGAACTGCAAAATATTAAAATCTCTACAAAAAAATGATATTGTCTGAACTTACAAATGAATTTATTCTTTGACCCAGCAGTCCCACTCCTGGACATTTATCCTATATGCATAACTTCAAATGTTAAAATAACACTTGCATGACATTATCAAGGTAGCATTTCTTATTACTAAATATTTTTAAAGAATTTTCTTTCTACAAGTGACTCTAAATTATAGTTCTTCCATCCATGGAAATATATGCAGTCAAAGAAATATATGAAGTTCTTTATATACTTATATGGAAAGATCTGCAAGAGCTTTGAGGTGTCTTAGCTAATACAGTAAGCTATTATTATATAAAGCAGGAATGAAATAAGAAAATGTATTCATGTGTACTAATATTTGCATGAAGTAAAACAAAATATACACACAAAATTAGTGAGGACAGTTTCTAATTGAGGCAAGAAGGTATAAACAGGATGATCATAGTTAACAAGAGTTTTTAAAATACACCTTCTTCTATGCTTTTCATTGGGTAACATGTCAATATTATCTAACAAAAATAAAATTAACTTCAAAAGCAACAGTACCAGGTACATTTTATAGAAAAAGCAAAAATCACTATCTTTCAGATATCACATCATCCATATATAACACACACACACACATACACACACACACATCTGGAAAAAGAGAGAGAGAGATTAGAGAGAGAATAAAAATAAAAAATAAAAAATGTTAAATTTATAAATATTATGAAGTTGCTGACAGGTTGTATCAGTTTTATACATATTCCACTTATTGATATTAATTGAACCACATATATAACATGCCCATTATATGAATGTGTGTGTCACTGATGTACTGTCTTTTTGGCTAATAAGACAGTGACTCGATTTTCTACTTGAGACTTTGGAAAATTTTTAAATCATCTTCAGTATACATGTATTAACTGTATAATCAGAAAAAAAATCAGTATCAGTTGCTGTCCAGATTTTATTTCCTTGCCAGCCAACTGCTTCAAAGAAAGACCACTAATATGTGGCAAGTGCAATTAGCATGAATGTGTAAATGCTATGTGGATTGTTTTGTACTGATAACCATATCAGCTTCAGCTCTCAGATGGTGCAGAAGGTGGCACACTCTCCTAAGAACCTCCAGAAGTGTACTCAGCCAGCCTGCACAGTTAAAATGCTGAATTCTTTCTAAAATGAGTGAAATTTCCCAGAAACAAGTAATACTCTGGGCCTACCAGTCAAGGCTGAATTCTGAGTCTTCCATTGTGCTCCTTGCTAATGATATAGGCTGCCCATTTCCTTAACAAGCTGGGTTTGTTCATTGGAAAATGTAACAAATAATTTCAAGGTTATGTCACTCTTGGCAAGTGCAGTAACGCTGGTGGAAAAAGGAAGTTTTTAGAACAAGGCACAGTCTGAAATCTTGTTTGGAACTACCAGCTTACAAAGATTGTAGTTGAGCCATATTGTTCAAAATCACAGGATTCTGATGCTTGCAGATGAGGAATGCCAATAGGCTTTGAAAGGGATATAAATTTAGAGATTAATTTGTTCAAATTAAGTGTCAGCCTCTATGAGAAAGAAAATAGCTTTGAAATACATACATGTGTGTGTGTGTGTGTGTGTGTGTGTATAAATTTAGAGTCTGTCCTTTAAATGTTTGCATTACAAAGGATACATTTGTCTTCACTTCTAATTATAACCAACTTTTGCTTATTCGGGAGATGATTTTTTTGCAGGAACTTGAATTCTGCATTTCCTTTCTCTTGTCCACTACTTTTAATTTTATTGTTTATTAGTCTTTCCTTCATTAGATAAGCAAAGAAAGGGAAATGAAGGTACGCTGAAATAATTCATTATTGGCCAATTTTATGTTAAACACCTAATCTTGGATAATTACTTGTGCTTTTAGATCAAATATTATCATTAATCTATTGAAATACTTTCTTTTGTATATAAGAGAAAGTTGAAAGGTCTTCCACTCTTACCTGAGTCATCCAATTCTGCCTTCACTTTTACCTGTGGTTCATTTAGGCGCCTGCGTCAGTCAAAGTCCCACAGTCAATCTGCGTTTTGGGGGATATAATTGATCTCCTGACTTTTTAAAGATAATTTCAGAAAAGAATTTGGAACAAGAATTTAAAATGCGTATGAAATACACCAGGCTCCCCAAAGGAAGTTTAAACATGAATTTAAGGACATATACAAACCGATTACTTTCTTCCAAAGAATCTGAAACTCTGGTCCTTGTGCACAACCACCAGCTATGCAAATAAATCTCAACTTGCTTCATAGTCTAAAACAATCCATTTTTCTAAGGCTCGGTCAGTGCATATTATTCTGACAGATATAATCACATTATAATCAACAATAATTATCTCTAAAATATGATTGTATATGTTTTAGATTACAACAAGGACTTGGGAATTTTACTTTTTTGGAGAATTTTTCTGTTTGTAGCATATTTTGTAATTGGACTATATTGCTTCCTTAATTATAATGACACTTGACAATAACATTTGGCCTAGAGAGACTTATTAAATACACTCTTGAAAGAATACAGTATTTCCATTGGCTAAGCCCCCAGACACATGATTTTGACAAAAGAAGTATTTTTTGACAAAAGAAGTATTTTCAGTTATAACTTTGGCTTCAACTAAGTGGAAAGGAAATATCAATTTCCTCTTTCTGTCTTAGCAAGAAAAGGATAGGTAAATAAATGTATAAAAAGAGAGGGGAGTTACAATCTTTTTTTCCTTTGGTTTATGCGTTCTCATGCAATAAGGCATCCTGGCTCAGTCAGGGTTAGTGGGTTTAGCTGATACAGCCCTCCAACAAAGGGAAGTTATGAAAAGAAAACTTGAAAATCCCGGATTTTTTTTTTACACTAAAAGACCATGTATCTATGAAGTAAATTGAGATAACTAACAATATATCCTGTTTCTTCACTTTATGTGTAGGTCTGATTAACGCATCTCATTTCCTGGAAGAGTATTTTAGTGAACATTTGAGAGAAAATTCAGCTGTGTCTATCTGACTAGACTTCTTAATGGAATACATTAGCTGAGGATCTATTTCAGAAATCAGTTGGCTTGATAATTGAATAACAGCTTTCATTAGTAATGCATGAATTTGGAGAACTTTTTTGATAGCTTCTGGGGGAGGAATTTGGAGGAAAAAGAAAATGTGGGATAATAAAATAGATTTTATTTATATAATTGTGTAGTTGTATTAAAATTTGAAATAATATAAAACTTTAAGAAAATCTAAAGCAAATAGAACACTTATGCAAAATGGATTGAAGGAGAATTCAAAAAAACCCTATTAAACATATGCTTCTGAACTATAACACATTTAATACATTTCTATTACTACCTTATAGTTCACATTAAGAATTCTGATAAACTGGTGTATAGTTTACATTTTAAGTAAAACTCAAAACATAAATAAACTCCCTATACCTCCTCATTTTCTAAGGCTAAAGAGTAGAGAAACCAAAAAACATAGAAGGCATTATAGGAATATAAAGTATTTTATAAATAGAATTTATAAAAAGAATATTTAATATGTGGACTCTCTTACAATAAGATGTAAAGTAGCATGAGCCCCTTTATAAGAAAATTTTTCAACAGAATTATTTGATAAATTCTATTTAATTTATCTTTCCTTTTTTCTGTTATTATTTAAGGATTGCTCATTTAGGTTAAACAATATTTTAATTGGAATGGAAGTTTTTCGAAATTACACTTTAGACTCTGTGATCAACTATGGTCAATGTGCATGACATATACCCTAAGTTATTTTAAAAATTGGGTTGTAAACTATGTGTCCCTGTGGACTGTGATATATTATTTAAAACATATGCGATAACATGCTATGTAAACATACTGCCACATAAAATAAAACAAACAACAGCAAGCAAAGTTGTTGAACAGCCACTTTAAAGGGCTAAATCCAAGAATACTAGGAAGATTTTTTTTTCCAATGAAGGAAGACTACATAAGTAAAACCCTTGGACATTAACCTTGAGCTCTATATGTACAAACCTATTCAAAATGTAAATTTACTTGATCAAGAAATTTCCACCATATTAACTGTACAAAGACACGCACCAAATTAGCTAATTCATATGTAGTAACTTAAAGGCACCTAGGCAGGTAATAATTTAAAGATGCTGTCAATAGTCTTGAAATTCAGACATAAAATTTGACAATAGACTTATGGATGACCAGATATTTGAAATCAAATCTTTTCAAGAAAATCGAGAGTCTGTAACTGCTGAGTTTTGCTTTGGTTTGCTGTGTATAGAGTATATATTCCTCTGTTTCCCATTGTCTTACACTGAAGCCTTAGGACAGACACATGGCACTATGTGGCTGTTGCCAAGTCACTCACCTATTTGAGCCTGATTTCTCACACTGAAACAGGAACACTGTAAGACTATTTTTAAAGAGACTTTATAATGCAGAAGGTATTTAAACTATATCATAGATTAAATCAGAGTAAATGAAGAACAACTATAAAGTGAGACAAGTTTTTTGATAAATATACCAAAACCTACCAATACAACTACCATATATAAAGTAACACTAATGATAATAATAAAATAGTCAAAGTTAACTAGTAATGACTATATGTATATAGTACCCTAAGTTTTATAAACATACATATCAATTCTCATAAAGATCTTAGGAAGTTGACAGAAAAGTTATGTTACTTGCCGAGACATGTTTACAGTGTGTGGAAAGCCAAGAGATCCAGGCAGTAGACACCAGAGTATGAACATTCACCCCGGGCCTCTGCCTCACTCAGCAGTCATCCCATGCAATGCCATACCTGTCCCAACCTCTACCCTTCCACAATGAGTTAAACCCTATTTTTACAACCCCTGATTCTTCTTTTGCCAATTCAATTTGTCCAGATTCTAGTTACCCTTTGAAACTGTATTCCAATTCAACTCTCTTGAAAGCCCTCCTCAGTGAAGCCACAGTCACAATGCTTAAGTGGTGGTGCTTTTTCTGGATTCAGGTATATCTGAATACACCTACATCTTTAAAATGAGAGAAATAATATAATGACTACTAAGTTTGTTGTTAGGATTTCATGCAAATAAGCCTTAGAGAAGTATCCAGTATGGAATTAGTGCCCCAAATACTTCAATTATCTTTTTTTGCTTCTGCCAATTCAGAATAAACCTTTTTATATTTATAGGAATATAGAAAGAAATTGGTGCTTAAAATATTTCCTGAGGAGATTATATTATGATTTTTTTTTTTTGCATTCATTCAACAAACTTTCTTGAGGATCTGGACACTATTAAAAAGTGAAGCATAAAACATATTCTTAATATATGCTCATAAACTGATGGTGAAGAGACAAACATTAAACTTCATTATAGGCTAGGTGCAGTGGCACATGCCTATAATCCCAGCAATTTTGGAGGCTGAGGCAGGAGGATCGCAAGTTCAAAGCCAACCTCAACAATTGAGCCAGGCCCTAAAAAACTTAGTGAGATCCTGTCTCAAAAAATATAGAAAGGGTCTGGGGATATGGCTCAGTGGTTAAGAACACCTGGGTTCAATCCCTGGTACCAAAAAAAAAATGTTGATCATAGCATAATATTATATCATAAAAGGTTTAAATTCTGGAGCAGTGAAAAAGAAGTATCCTTCCCTTCCTTCCTTCCTTCCTTCCTTCTCTCTTTTTCTTCAATGCTAGGGATGGAATCCACAGCCTTGAGCATACTAAGCAAGAGCTATACCACTAAACTGATGATCATTTTTTTAAGCCAGGATATCATTTCTTGAAGAAATGGAATATTTCTAGAGCTGTGTGGACTTTCTCTTGTCCAGCAAGGAGGTCCATGGAACAGGGTAGAAGAGAATTTGGCTGCGTAGTCACGAATGAATCAAGACCTCTGGAGACCAAGCAGGAAGCAGGTCTGATTTTATTGTGTAGTTACCATGTATATATACTCAGGCAGTAGCTAAGCAGATTACAGGCAGCCACCAATACAATTTCTTAACAACTGTCCTTGCCACAACCAATCAAGGAGGGCCTTGGAGCAAGTGCTGTTACTGCAACACATAGTCTTACACCCAGGGCTGTGTCCTCGGGGTAAGTGGTTTGCCATTCAGAAGCCCTTAATGTATGCCACATATGCAGTACTCCATGCACTTGTCCCCACATAGAGGTAGTCATATATATCAAGGTCTATTCCTGTCAATTGCTAACTAACTCTGGTAATTTAATTTGACTAAGGTCAGGCTCAGCTTCTTTATCAATAAAAGTATGTTTTGTGTATTAAAAATAATCATATTGTTTGGAGTATGAGAGGCTAGCATTGATGGCAGCTATGAAAATCAGAAATATGAAGTTAGGACTAACATCTAATGGATGTTTCTTTCCACAGGATGTCTCAAAATATCTTCTTACTATAGACCCTAGATGCATATGAGTAGTCACATGCATTTTTGCATCAATAAACATAGTTCATGGAAGTCCTCATATTTATGGAGGTTTATAAACTTCCTTCTCTAGCTAAGGGGGATTATTTTTTTCTAAGTCTGGTGACACAGGTGGGATTTCTCCTTGTTGCAGACCATGGATTTCCATTTGTATTTATCTAGGTGAAAATACCATGCAAGGGAAAGTTGGAGTGTTAAAGGAACAAGTACTGTCATCAATCCTTCACACATTGTGAGAAGCCTTTGATTTATGGCCTAGACAGTCTGTGAGTGACTCATAATGAAAAGGCAACCTGAACTAAGAAAGGAGACAGAACTTCACAAACAGTCGAGTGTTTCACCTATGGCTAACCTTTCTACGGGACCCTTGCTAGAAGCAAATTCTTACTGTCCAAAATGATACTGTTCAACCAACAGAGGAAAGAAACTCAGAACCTAGAATTTAGGGAAAATCTGATGCATGCATTGGCCAGCTGAACCAATGGGATCCCAGTGTAAACAACAGGACTAGTGAATTTTAAAAGTAAGTAGTCAGCAGTGAAAACAATGATGTTAATAGGGAACCCCAAATTAGATCCTTAGTGGAATTTGGAGAGGAAATTATTAGTCCTTGACTTCGAAGTGTCATTTTGGGGTCCCTTGGAATGCTACAAAGTTTATTGTTTAGCAAGTGGCCATAAAAGTTACATGATCCAGGGACAAGTGGCAGAACATAGCAAGAAGGAAAGATAATAAACACCAAAAGGGAATATAGATGTTGAGTGGGGGAAAGAGGGCAAACAACAACAATATAGCAACAGTGATAGTGGAGAAAATTTATGGTAAAGCATGAAATTCCAGCTCTGTAACATTTGCAACATTTGGATACTAAGCTCATTCAAAGCATTAAAAAAACATAGAGAATGAAATGGGAAAATGGGAAGATGATTAAGCATGCACTTCACAGAAGACATCCAAATGGCCAATTGGGATATACATAGCTTCTCAACCACTCTAGTCATTAGAAAAATACAAATTAACACCAAAAAAGAGATACCAGTATACAGTGAAGATAATACATAGAATTTAAAAAAAATAAAAATAAAAATTTCATACACCAAGTATTGGTAAACATGTGGAGCAACCACATTAAAAACCTTTTTAATAGTATATATGAAAGATAAAACTTACGTTACCCTGTAACCCCAAAATTTTATGTCTAGTTAAATACCCAAAAGAAATGAAGAGAAGTTGAAGAAACTGCATGGCATCTTTATTCTTAATAGCTTAAAACTTAAGAGAACCCAAATGTCTCCCAACAACACAACAAATGAAAAAAATCAGTGTGAACATTTTTTTCATAAATAAGAATACTGTACAGGAAGGGGAATGAACAACAGGTACACACAACATGGATTTAATCTCACAAAATTATATTAAGTGAAATAAGAAAAATAAAAATACTCTTATATGATACCACTGATATGAATTTTAACAGACATAACTAATGTATAGGGTGAAAAATCAGAATAACATTCATCATTTTGGCATTGTTGTTGAAAAGGAGCACAAAAAGGGCTTTCTGGAATGTTGGCAATATTTTCTATACTGATCTAGGTGATGATTCCAAGGAAATATACATGCATTATGCAGAAATAAAAATTTAATTGCGTGTACACTTTTAAATTTTGTGTATTTTACCTCATTTTCATTATACCTTAAATATTAAAAAATCAGTTCCAAAAAATTTTTTTCTTCATGAAGTCATTCCTGTTCAACCAGCAGGGGAAAAATATAAATGTCAAGGTAAAGACAAATCAAAAATGGATGAAGCTTCAAATTTACCTCATGCAATTAGAAGAGTTTAGATCCAAGCAATTAGAAGAGTTTTCTCATTGCCTAATGAGAAGGTATAAACAAAACCACATTTATCTAATACAAGTAATAATTAATTACACCGATTTCTAAGATACAGTTTCACATTTAAGTGTTGTGACTCTTCTCAGCTAATTTAGTTTCTGTTTTTAACGTTCCAAGACTCCTACTCAGGTAATTTAAATCTGGCTGTAAGATCTTGCTGATTAACTTGATGATTCTGTACATGTGAGTGTTGCAATTCTAATTGCTTCACATTTTCAATGGTCCTCATCTCTCAATTAAAAAATAGAAACTTTGTCCAAATTATTTAAGTGAATACCTAAATGTATTAAACCTCTTCCAGAAATGGAAACCAAATAACCAAATCAAGCCACTTATTCAATGTCTAAAAATGGCTCATTAGCAATGACTGCAATTAGGTATCTTTGGGTGACTTAGGCTGGTTAGACACAGAGAGACATTGTGAGGCCATGACTCCAATTGTTTCACCTCCTTTTGTGAATTTGCCACTAGAGGCTTGTAATTCCAAACTAATTCTTATAAGATCAGAAACCATCTCTCACTCTATACCTTACACACCTCAGTTTCTAGCTTAGCTAGTATATCTTGTGCTTAATGTCCCAGACTTGATTTAATATAATGTAGAGGATATTGTTGATTAAAAAAAAACTACAAAGAAAATGCAAAAAAAGAGTACAAAAAATGGATTCAACATAAAATTTAAAAGGCAAATACTAAGTACTTTTAAGGACTGCTCTAAATTTGGCTCTCAGTTTTCTAGCACCCACCCCTGATGCTGGGCATTCAAAAAAGGATGTTAGATTTCTAGTCAATGATTAATCCGTATTGAGTACAGTTGGATGATAATTAGAATGGAAAAAATCATCAGGTGTAACTGGAAGTCTGCACAGAGACTTTTCCCTTTCTGAGTGCCTTTTCTTTTATAGCCTATTTTGATTTGTGAGCTTCAGCTGACCTGATTCCCAGAATCTCTTTTGTTCATGGTCCTCTGGCTTCTTGCTTCCAATTTATCCAGAGTTCTCACTTCCATTTCTGGTTTGTTTTTATTATTTGTATTTAATAATTAATTTTTAAAAATTTTGTCCCTGTTAATAAATATCAATTTAAAAACATTGACAACACTCTGTTTCTTAGCAAATGAATTTTATGCTAATAGCAAACATATATTTTAATGTTAATGTTGAATGCCATGACAAAGTGACTTTTAAAATAATGGTTAAAAGAAATAAAACTGCTATAATTTATAACCTGGTCTTTGTTACTTTGTACAAATTATGTAGGAATTAAACATAATATTCTGTATAATTTTTACCCCAAATAAGGTGGGTTTATTATATATGGAGATAAATAATAGACATTGGTTTTGGGGCTAAGCACACCAAGATTATAACAATTCAACAGTTATTATGACAAGTAGGATATGTAGGGATAATTAATATTTTCATTCTTCTCATGTACTTTATAATTTTTTTGCAAAAACTTTGCATTTCTTTTCTAACAGCAAACACATATTAAACAAATGCCTATTATTGAAAAGAACTAACCAAAAAATTGGTTTGCTATATAAATCTACTTTTATGAATTATCTAGAAATCAAATTTTATTTTATTGTTTATGCTTTATGATAAGTCAAAAAGGATAATTAAGATGTAATAAATGATTAGACCAGCATGTCTTTGCTTATTTTCAGCCCAATTCACAGAATTGCACAAATCTACATGCACCTGAAAACATACCCACGACTGAATCACTCTTTCTCTCTGTCTACATGTACAATAAGATTTTATTTTATGTTTGGCAGATTAGGGGTTAGCACTCAAGAGCAGCAATGCCTAATGTAACTGCCATTAATGTTTTATTCTAGACAATTCAGCTCAGATTTAAAAAGAAAAAAAAGGAAGGAAGAAAGGGGAAAAATAAAAAACCTAAGGCCCCTATTCTCCTATTGATACAGCAGGCTTTAGAGGACAAATCCCTATTAGTGTGAATGGTAGTTATATGTCTGAATTTCTCCCCATGTTCACCAGGCTAAATGGGAAAAATTGACAGCCTACCCCCTAAAACTATGTACAGCTGCAATAATCTTGTCTTTTCAGAATTTTATATATGTTAGCTCCCTAAAATCTTGCATTTAATGTGTTTCACTCATTAAATTTGATTACAGCAGACTTGAATGATTTTTTAAAAACTCTCAACTAATTGTTCCTTAATTAAGTTGGGTGATTTGTGATTCAAAAAGGATGTTAGATTTCCAGTCAGGTAGGGCTCAGCTCACAGTTACTGATGGAAGAAAAGTAAGATACAGAATTGAGTTTCAGAAATCAATGCAAAATAATAAAAAATTAAAAGGGAGAAGCAGTCTATCAATAGTACGGCTGTAACAAAGGGGAGACTTGTTTTATATTGATTAGCTGCTGTTAAATAATGCATCACTGCTTTCCAACAGTGCAGGGTCTTGCAGGGTTGTTTATTGCAAGGGGGGTTGGACAGACTGGAGCAATCAATATTAGAGCTGTAAACACACTTGTAAATGCAGTTCTGCAGCTCACCATCAGAACAGCTCTCTAACCAGTAAGCCACGGTACTCTGGAAGAAAGAAAATAGATTGCTGCTGCACAAAGTTCCTCATTCAACCTTCTAGAGAGCACTAGGATTTGGTTCCTGTTAAGATGGAACTAACTTGAGAGGTTATTTCTGAAGCTGTCTAATGCAAGGCATTTACTACCTCTCATCTGCAGATTTCACTGCTTAAATAAGTTATGCAGAACTTAACACCCCCTTAGAAGATAGCTAGCTATCAGAGACTGAAGTCTGGTGTTCAAATATTGTGGCAGTCATTTATTTGAAAAATTGTCCTACAATAGAATAATAACTCTACAATTATCCTCAATATCATTTCATAATTTAAAAGCAAAGACATACATGTGAACTGAAGATGAAAGTTTATTATTATTATCTTCAGGATCAAAATCCTAGCAATGCTTAAAATTAGCAGCAGTAATGTTTTTACCTGCAAGGAAAAAATACCATACACTAAAATAATATCTAACATATCCTAATCTCCTAAATAGGAATTATAATTTATTATGTAGGGTCTTACTGGCATAAAAGAAGAGTAAGAGAATCTATTTACTTATAAGGTTTATGCTTTTAAGTGAAGTTTTTAGTTTGGGGGGACATCATCCAAAAAAATGAGGATGGTAGTATCTTCTCTTTCTAACTCATAGGGTTTTAGGGAGATAGACAAGCGAATGTCCATAGTAAGTTGATAAATTGTAAAGCAATATACTTACTTAAAATATTGCATTATTCTTTTTTGAAGAATGAGAAGAACAAAAGGAATAGGTAATCCTTCATGAGAACTAATATCTTCTAGTGTTTATTGCTAAGGAAACCAAATACAAGTGTCATCCTTAGGACAAGTGCCACAGAAATCATTTATTAAATGGAGCCTTCTAATAATTAGTTAATGTCTTTTAAAATTTTTATTGGTCTAGGGAATATCAGTTATCTTAAATATATGAAAGCCATACAGGGTAACATCTGCTAAAATTGTGGTGAACAAGTGGGGTGGGGCAAAAAAAAGTTTGGAAACAGAAAAATAGATGAAAGCCATATGATTAAGTTATAAATATAATGGATAGCCTAGTGTTATATTGGACCCTGTACATACCAGTTCACAAAAGCTAACTGTGCACATCTTCCAACTTTGCATCTTGTGACATTATGTGGGTAGATTGAAATCAGCCATGGTATAATTAGTTTGCACCTCAAAAATTGGCAAGTATTAAACTCAAAACTTCTTTTTCCCCCCAAGAACTGAGAAGTATTTACCAGTGCCATAGATGACCAAAAATTTTGTCATAAACTTCATAGTACCAAAAGAAAAAGGGGAGTGTGGTTTATTACACAGCTCAATGTCTGCAGAGTAATTTATATCTAATTCCTAGGAGGAATTTGCAATTATTATTTTTACAAAGCACAGGAATTTCTTGCTTCAGGTTTTCACAAAAGAAAATACTATGTGAGGTAGTAGATAACCCTCTCCAACTTTCTGGTCTCCACAATATTGAACAAAAACAACTGTTTTGAGAGTAGAAATATTTCAACATCCCATATTTATATCACCATTCTACCAAAAGTCAAGAGAAAGGTGCTGGGATTGTGGCTCAGTGGTAGATTACTTGCCTAGCATGCATGAGGCACTGGGTTCAATACTCAGCACCACATAAAATAAACAAAATAAACACCACTAAATAAACAAAATAAAGGTATTGTGAATATCTACAACTAAAATATTTTAAAAAAAATATTTTAAAAGTCAAGAGAAAGTAAGTAAAATGTTTTTATTTGTGTTTTTTTCTCTTTTTTTTTTTTCTTATTGAAAGAGCACACAGTTAGCTAGCTTTCCATCACTGACAAAATACCTGAGATAACCAGCTAATAAGGATCAAAGATTTATTTTGGCTCACAGTTTCAGATGTTTCAATTCATAGTTGGTTGACTCTTGCTTTGGGGACTGATATGAGGGAAAACATAATAACTGGAAGTACTCCAGCAAAGCTGCTCACCTCAAGATGGCCACTTCGTGGTGACTGAAGACCAGAGAGAGGAGGAAGAAACTGAGGCTCTCATATCCCCTTCACATGCACACCCTCATTGACCTAACTTTCTCCCACTATGCTCCACTTCTGAAGTGTTCCACGCCCCGTAGTGGCATGATCTGATGACCAAGCCTTTAGCATATTGATAGACCTTTGGGAGACATTTAAGACCCAAACATAGTATACACTGTTATTAAAACAATTCAAAATAAAGTTTAATGACATTGGAATCCTCTCCATAATAGAGATGAACTACCAGGGAAGTAGAGAAAAATAGAAGATATTACTCCAATTAATATCACCATTTTTCACAAGCAGGTCATATTTCCTAACTGAATGGATCATTCTAGATTATTAATTTGATGTGTATTGTTTCTGTTTAGCCTCTACTTTTATATTCTTTTACTGTCAGAAAATTCCAATGTAATTTATACCTGTTCCATACATATTTGTTTTAATAGATAGATGCAAATTTTAAAGAGCAGTTTTTTCTTCTTACTAGAAATAGTACTCTGTATTCAAAAATATTAATTTTAGCTGTACATGTATATGTGTGTGTATCTTAAGATTTACCTGCCCATATTGAACAGGATTTTATGTCTTTTTCACTGAAATGGTTCTCATAAAATTGTAGGAGAAAAGGAAAAATAAATTCCATAATATTGGTAGATTGCCATCCTATCTTCTAAGCTGGTTTATTTTAGTCCATTTTCTCTACTTTTCTCTGTTCTTAATAAAAGTGCTATTTGCTCAGGCAAAGATGTCAGCATCATTGGAATTTCAGAAAAGGAAAAACACTTGTCAACACTTCTACTTTCCTTCATTCTCACTCCTTTATGCATTACAAATGCACCTTTCGGAACACAAACACAGACACACCTATCTTCCCTGCCACTCACATGTAACACTCAATTTCCAACTGCATCCTTTACTCTGCTAACTGTTAAACTACAATCCATTCACACTCCTGATGAAAGAGCATGGCTTAAAATATTGGACAATCATCAACTCTACCTCTTTTACATTACAAAGAATAATGAGAAAGGGAAGAGATTATCTTTCAGGAGTTTGGCAAGTACATTACTAATTAAAATGATACAATATACATTTGAATAACATTATTGGATCTGGAAAAATAGTATTTATTCATTACAAGAAATTTAAAATAGAAAAAAGTACAAGAAATAGCCATGGGCTAAAATTATACAACATATATCAGATAATAATTGTTAATGCTCCAAACCGCAGCATCCTAATAGCTCTATATGTCAATGATGAATTGCTACATGGTAGTACAAGTACCACAAAGTTACCCTTTTCTATATGTATGCAACCATTGAAAAAATGGTTGACTATTGACACTAGTGTAAGAGAAGTAACTAAGGGCTGAAGACTGAAAAATATGAAACACAGTCTCTGCCTTCAGAGTCTACAAATGAGTAGGGACAGGGATGCAGAAATAGAAGTTTAAAATAGCATGAAGAAAAAAAATTGAATCAAGACCCTACAAATAAAATTGGGGGGGGGAAGTGATGGTTTATTAAGTTAAAAAAAGAGTTTATCAAACTTAAATTTGAATTGTTCAGTTTTAGAGATTCAAATGGATGAAAAGACAATGTGGACACCAATACAATGGATTATGTTTAAAAAAAAAAATCTTTGGCCTATGTAAGATGACTTTGGGAAATTCAAGAATTGTAAGGAGTGCAGTGGGTATTTACCAATATAATTCTAGATTTCAGGAAAGAGTTTAGACCTGAAATTATAAATTATAGATGTTACATATGCATTGTATTTGAAGTCACAGAAGTGAATTAGATAGATAGATATTTATCATATATGTTTGAATATATATATGAACATATATATCACATATTTGGGATATAGTCCCTGTGGTAATGAATGCAACTCAAAATTCATGTATTAAAATTTAATGGCCAATATGATACTATTAAAAGGCAGGACCCTTCAAAGGTGATTAGGTCAAGATGATGTAATCCTCAGGAATGGGATCAGCAACTATATATTAGCAACTATTTAAAAAGACTAGAAAAACTAGAGAGACCATTTTTGGCTTTATTCCTTCAGCTAAGTGAGGTAGCATCTTGGAAACAGAGACTAGTTCTCACCAGACACTGAACTTGCTGGTATCTTGTAGTGGACTTTCCAGCTCTGTGAGAAATAAATTTCTGTTTCATATACATTACCCAGCCTCAGGAATGCTGTTATATAGTAGCATTAATAGAATATGCACAACCCCAACACACACATACACAAAGAGATACATCCAGAATTTAAAACAATTGCAATCATATATTTTATACTTCCTTTCTTGGAAGAGAAAATATGCTATTTCTAAAACTTCAGAATGTAAAACCCCATTCTGGGTATAAATTAGAAGATACAAAATTCTTTTTAAAAGATCAAAGTTTTTCAAGCATAAAATAGATTATTTTTTTTCAATATTTAACCCATGATTTTATTATCATATTGGAAGTGAAAATTACAGTTTAAAAAACTACAAAACATGATATAAAAAATGACCAAATAAGCTCTATATTAGAAGGAAAATATATTTCACTTTTGAGGTCAACATTGAAAGTTGATGCATATTTTTAACCATTAACGTATTTTTACAGGGTCTAGGATTGTGGCTCAGTAATAGAGCACTTGCCTAGCATGTGTGAGGCACTGGATTCTATTCTTAACATTGCATACAAATGAATAAAATAAAGATTCATCAACAACTAATAATTTTTAAAATATTTTATGAATTAAATTAATAATAAATTCATGACGTATTTAGTGTAAAGCATAGTGTTTCTGCTATATATTTTTTAGATACATATAATGAATAGAAAAATAATCACAAAAAATGTACTGATTGAGAAACACTAAATAGAAAATCAAATGATTATTTTTTTACATGGGCATATTGAAAGGTAATGGTGATTCCACCACACAAAACAATCTAATCCTTCTTTTCCCAAATTCCACTGAGCTTTTGAAAGATTCCTGCCTTTTTTTTTTAATGGAGGAAGGATAGCATCTTCAACAAATGGTGCTGGGAAAATTGGAAATCCATATGCAACAAAATGAAACTGAATCCCCTCCTCTCGCCATGCACAAAAGTTAACTCAAAATGGATCAAGGAGCTAGATATCAAATCAGAGACACTGAGTCTGATAGAAGAAAAAGTTGGCTACGATCTACATACTGTGGGGTCTGGCTCCAAATTCCTTATTAGGAAGCCCATAGCCCAAGAGATAATAACAAGAATAAACAAATGGGACTTACTTAAACTAAAAAGTTTTTTCTCAGCAAGAGAAACAATAAGAGAGGTAAATAGAGAGCCTACATCCTGGGAACAAATTTTTACCCCTCACAATTCAGATAGAGCCCTAATATCCAGAATATACAAAGAACTCAAAAAATTAAACAATAAGATAACAAATAACCCAATCAACAAATGGGCCAAGGACCTGAACAGACACTTCACAGAGAAGGAAATACAATCAATCAACAAGTACATGAAAAAATGCTCACCATCTCCAGCAGTCAGAGAAATGCAAATCAAAACCACCCTAAGATACCATCTCACTCCAGTAAGATTGGCAGCCATTATGAAGTCAAACAACAATAAGTGTTGGCGAGGATGTGGGGAAAAGGGTACACTTGTACACTGCTGGTGGGACTGCAAATTGGTGAGGCCAGTTTGGAAAGCAGTATGGAGATTCATGGGAAAGTTGGGAATGGATCCACCATTTGACCCAGCTATCGCCCTTCTCGGACTATTCCCTGAGGATCTTAAAAGAGCTCACTATAGGGATACTGCCACATCAATGATCATAGCGGCACAATTCACAATAGCTAGACTGTGGAACCAACCTAGATGCCCTTCAATAGATGAATGGATAAAAAAAAATGTGGCATCTATACACAATGGAGTATTACGCAGCACTAAAAAATGACAAAATCATAGAATTTGCAGGGAAATAGATGGCATTAGAGCAGATTATGCTAAGCGAAGCTAGCCAATCCTTAAAAAAACAAATGCCAAATGTCTTCTTTGATATAAAGAGAGCAACTAAGAACAGAACAGGGAGGAAGAGCATGAGGAAAAGATTAACATTAAACAAAGACGAGTGGGGGGAGAGAAAGGGAGAGAGAAGGGAAGCATATGGAAATGGTAGGAGACCCTCAATGTTACACAAAATTACATATAAGAGGTTGTGAGGGGAAAGGGGGGGGAACAAGGGAGAGAATTGAACAACAGCAGATGAGGTAGAGAGCGAAGATGGGAGGGGAGGGGAGGGTGGATAGTAGGGGATAGGAAAGGTAGCAGAATACAACAGTCACTAATATGCCATTATGTAAAAATGTGAGTGTGTAACCGATGTGATTCTGCAATTTGTATTTGGGGTAAAAATGGGAGTTCATAACCCAATTGAGTCAAATGTATGAAAGATGATATATCATGAGCTTTGTAATGTTTTGAACAACCAATAAAATAAATAAATAAATTAATTAATTAATTAATTAAATAGATTATTATCAAAGACAGTGAGATCTTTGTCATTAGAAGTGCTCAACTAGTCTTTGTGACATCCCCACCATGAAGTTATGAAAAATAAACCAGATTTTAAACAACCACCGAATTTTAGAATCTAATGTTTTATTTGTTGAATTCTAAATAATAAAATTGTTCTCCTTATTTTGGATTTGTTCTTTGTGGCTCTTTAATGAATGAAGACATGCAAGAGAAACAATAAGAGAGGTAAATAGGGAGCCTACATCCTGGGAACAAATTTTTACTCCTCACACTTCAGATAGAGCCCTAATATCCAGAGTATACCAAGAACTCAAAAAATTAGACAATAAGATAGCAAATAACCCAATCAACAAATGGGCCAAGGACCTGAACAGACACTTCTCAGAGGAGGACATACAATCAATCAACAAGTACATGAAAAAATGCTCACCATCTCCAGCAGTCAGAGAAATGCAAATCAAAACCACCCTAAGATACCATCTCACTCCAGTAAGATTGGCAGCCATTATGAAGTCAAACAACATGTGCTGGCGAGGATGTGGGGAAAAGGGTACACTTGTACATTGCTGGTGGGACTGCAAATTGGTGCGGCCAATTTGGAAAGCAGTATGGAGATTCCTTGGAAAGCTGGGAATGGAACCACCATTTGACCCAGCTATTCCCCTTCTTGGACTATTCCGTAAAGACCTTAAAAGAGCGTACTATAGGTATACTGTCACATGGATGTTCATAGCAGCACAATTCACAATAGCTAGACTGTGGAACCAACCTAGATGCCCTTCAGTAGATGAATGGATAAAAAAAATGTGGCATTTATACACAATGGAGTATTACTCTGCACTAAAAAATGACAAAATCGTGGAATTTGCAGGGAAATGGATGGCACTAGAGCAGATTATGCTAAGTGAAGCTAGCCAATCCCTAAAAAACAAATGCCAAATGTCATCTTTGATATAAGGAAAGCAACTAAGAACAGAATAGAGAGGAAGAGCATGAGAAGAAGATCAGCATTAAACAGGGTCGAGAGGGGGGAGGGAAAGAGAGAGAGAAGGGAAACTGCATGGTAAAGGAAGGAGACCCTCATTGTTATACAAAATTACATATAAGAGGAAGTGAGGGGAAAGGGGGAAAAAAAAACAAGAGAGAGAAATTAATTACAGTAGATAGGGTAGAGAGAGAAGATGGGAGGGGAGGGGAGGGAAGGGGAGTGGGGATAGTAGAGGATAGGAAGGGCAGCAGAATACAACAGACACTAGTATGGCAGTATGTAAAAAAGTGGATGTGTAACCGATGTGAATCTGCAATATATATACGGGGTAAAAATGGGAGTTCATAATCTGCTTGAATCAAATATATGAAATATGATATGTCAAGAGCTTTGTAATGTTTTGAACAACTAATAATAAAAAATAAATAAATAAATAAAAATTTAAAAAAAGAAATGCTAAAAAGAGGATACATATGAAGTTTCACTTTATTTAAATGAATAGGTCTCTAGACTCTAAATGTAGCAATTAAAAACTATGTACTAAGTCTCCTCCCTGCTCTGTTCTTCACACAAAGTCATAGTCAACATACAAAGCTAGCTTCATGAGACAAACAGATAGCCTAGTATGAGATACAGAGAGTTAAATGGTGATTGAACTACAGAAAAAAAGGAAGTGATACAATAGTAATGCTATGAAAACACAGGTCATATGACTCACATGTAATTGGTATTTGGGAGGTTATGGCATTCCTATAGGATATGAGACATAGACTAGCATGTGAAAGGAGGGAAAGCATCCAGTAGAAGCAGCATGTGCTGAGGATAGGATATTGGCACTGGAAGATTAGTTCATGTATAGTATGTTAATGAGAAGCAAGAGGCTAAGAATGAAGAAGAGACTTCTTCTTGGTCAGATCACGACTACACCACACTTTATCTCAGGCAAAGAGAAACTTTGAAATACTACAATCCAATGACTGAAATGAAGAGATGTTAGAGAAATCGCCTGACTTCTCCCTAGAAAATCCATGAAGCAAAGAGAAAAAGATGGGAAGTCAATTAGGAGAACCTGAAGTGAAGCACTGGGAGAAAGACGAATTCTTATTTTTATTAGTTCTTTTTAGTTATACACAACAGTAGGATTCACTTTTACATAATTTTAAAAGCATGAAATAAAATGTATTCTAAGTTAGTCCCCAGTACTTCCCTTCATTCCCCTTTGTCTACTCCACTGATCAGAAAGTTGAATTATGATTAGCGAAGTAAGAACAGAGGGAATAGAAAGAAGTGAAATAATCCAAAAGGCAGTTAATAACCTGAAAAAAAGCCATGGATTCCTTTAAGTTCATAACCTTTAACCAGTTACAAGACTAAACCCAAATATAAGTTTTTAGATAAAAATATATGCCCGCCTGGGGATATTTATCAATTAATTAGCTAACTCTAGCAAAAGTTACTGCTGGCATTATTATGTAGCATATCTTTTAGGGCATTGGAAAAGCATGAAAACCAATGAGTGGTGGGTCTAATCCCAGGACACACCCAACACAGGAAACTGAGACACTCAGGATGTTTAAATTCAGGCTTTTCCAAAAATGCCACATATTTATTGTAATGCCTCTTGTGCTCATGTGCATAAAGGAAGTTGTGGAGAGAGCGCTTGCTTCTTTCTGTGGTGAATTCCTAGACCACTGGGGAAATCAGACATAACCTAAAGAATCACATGATCTCCACATACTTTTGGTAAAGAATAGGTAAATCTTGTGGCTGACATACTTCACCACCACATGGAGTAAAGTCACCAACATTTTAAACAAGTTTCCAACAGTAGGTTCAGGGAGCTCTGGAAATTGTTGAATTTATAAACATAAGATTGTGGAATTAAGTCCATTCTCAAATTGTTCAGAGGCAAAAATTGAAAACTGTCAGAGTATTTTGACAATTATAAATTTAGTGGAGCTTTAGTAAAAATGTAATTGTGGCTTTTCTAAATGTCACTCAAAATTGTTATTTTAATTCTGGTTCCTCTTCTGTGCTTTACCCACAGCCTTTCTGAATCCTTGGTCTTCTAAAATTGCTCACAGACACCGCCTTTCTCATATAGCTGTCTTGTTGCTTTTTACCTTGCAACATGTTTTCTGATCTTATCTAAGAGAAGCTCATACTTAGTGGGGAAACTGACTGTTAGCTCTCTTTAGGACCTTTGCATTGGGTATAGGGCCACTTTATTTTCTGAAGCAAGCACTGGGAAAAGTCATCTAGTGGAGAACATATATGAAACCATCAAACACAGGGTTCTCCTTGAAAATCAGAATAAATGATTACCCCAATATCCTATCTAACAAAGTATGGACATAATTATTTATTTATAATTTATTTAAAAATAAATAAATAAAGGTGTTGTGTCCAACTAAAATATTAAAAAAAAAATTCAACTAATGGCCAGCAGTAATCTAACTCATGCCTAAATGAAGTTTATCTTATGCACACATTTTCTCCTTAAGACACATCAGGGGCTTACTTAGTAACACCAGACAGAATTTCAATACCTTGTTCAGGGGTCATTTTAAAAAGTAAAACCATCAAATAAATAAACAAAACTCCTAAAATGGGGGGAAAACCCCACAAAACTATTAAGTAGACTACAGAAAGAACACTTGTTTACTATAAGAGCAAAATAAGAAGGCAGAACATCTCTTCATTTGGCGTTAGCTGGGAGTGCAGGTTGTCTACTCAACTTTTTCCCTACTCTGTGCAGGACTACAAATGACACAAAAGCACCATGAGTATTGATTCTGTGTGACAAATATGTTTCCCCAAATAACAAAGTAATATTCCCAAATAATGAGTTTCAACTCTATAGCAAAAAAATCTCAGGTGAGGTATTGGATGTTGCACAAAACAAGAGCAAGAAATTAAGAAAACAAGTTTATTTCCTAGAGGCAGTTCAAGTCAGATAACCCAAGTAGAGCTGAGATAGTTTGCTAAGTTGATAAAGCAGACACCATAGCTCTGTGAAGCTGTTGCACCTATAAATTATGGATAGATACCACAGAAAAGAGAGAGAAATCCAGAGAATTCCAGAGAGAAACTCAGCTGAGAAATCCCCCGAGCCTTTGGTTGAGAAATTATTTAGCAGATGAGAACGGTATCTCCACGAAGTCAGAAAGAGTAGGTTGATAATAGTTGACCAAATAATTCTCAAAGATAACCCAGGTTTGGAATAATTTGTGCTTACTCAGCCACAGCAAAGAGACTTGTAATACTCAGGACATTAAGAAGTCTTCAAAATGTGTCGCTATCACAATAAGGCTTGACTGGCCTAAGAGTAACAACTGTCCTAGACTTACCTTTTCCAAGCTGCAAAGCTTTGACAGGATCAAACTAATCTGCAAACAACCACATGCCAGTACAAAACCCCAATGATTCTTAACAAAAATGAAACAAAATCCAACACTTAACACATAAAATTTACTGTCTATTAATCAGTGTGAACTTGTCAGGCACATAAAGGAGCAAACATAGAACTCCTAATAAGAGAAAAATCTGTCACTAGAATTAGATACAAAGTGCAAAGATGATGGAATTGCAAGGCAGAGATATAAAACAGATATTAGAAATGTATAAATATATAAACCAGATTTAGAAAAAAAAATTGAAACATAAACTAAGCCAAATAGGGTACAAAATGGCAAAAAGAAACATAAAAAGATACTCAACATCATCAGTACTTAAAGAAAAACATATTGAAACCACTATTAAAAAAATCACTTACATGTGTTTTAAGTACAGGCATAAATGTGGAACAACTGAAATTTGAATACTTTTTGTCAGAAGTATAAAATTGTAGATGGTAGCAACTTTGCAAACTATTTTGACATTTTTTTAAAAAGTTAAACAGATATGTGACCAAGCAATGCCATATCTGAATGTTCACCAAGGTAAAGGAAATACATCCCCTCAAATAAGTATACACAAATTATTAAAGTACCTTTATTAGCCAAAATCTGGGATCAACCAGAATGTCCACTGACTGACAAATAGATAAATACATTGTAGTGGTAAATTCATATAATAGAATACCATGCTACAAGAAGAATGAACTTGGTTTCTACACTTCTTGTGACAGCTTTTGTCTCAGACTCTTTTCTAAGATGTCTTTATGAAAAGCAGCCTAGGAAAGCAGAAATGCTTACTATATATTGTGGCACTCTTTATTTCCTAACAAGAATAATGGAAACAATGTCTTACTACATGGTTAAATCTTGACAGTTTCACTAGCAATACCTTATAACACTGGCAGACATAACTCACATTCCACTTAGGGACTCAGAAGGCTGTGAGAACAAGTAAGAACATGATGAATCCCATACTTTCTGTTGTGTCATGAGTAATAATGCACATCTCTGACTCAGCAGACTCATATCTTCTGCCAAAATCTTTGAAATGATGGCATGCTCACTTGTTGGTGTGCAAGTGGGATGATATTCAAACTCTTCACAGAACTACTGATAAAATGTACAAAAAAATCTTAAAAGCATTGTGTTGATAGGAGTAACATAAACTAGTACATATTGCATGTTTCCTTTCATATGAAATTCTTTAAAAAAGTACTTAGTTATGGGCAGCAGATCCATGGTTACAAAGGGCTAAGGGTAAGCAGAGTGACTGGCCACAAAAAGGCAGAAAGGAATTTGGGGGGGCTGATGGAAATGTATATCTTAATTATAGTAGTGGTTGTCTTTTCATCAAAACTCATTCAACTAGGGCTGATTGTACCTCAGTGGTTGAGCACTTGTCTAACATGTGTGAGGCACTGGGTTCTATCCTCAGCACCACATAAAAATAAATAAATAAAATAAAGGTATAAAAAAATCTCATTGAACTATACACTTAAAATGGTGAAACTCATTCTATTGAATTTATAATTTAATAAATCAAATAAAATATTAACAAAATAAAGCTAGAAATATCAATGTTTTAACATTCTTAATTAATTTCCAACATATTTTATGTTTTTGGCTATTTTTCTAGGAATCCATTACTAATTAGCCCCCCAAACTCACCATAAATATAGTTTAAAGAGTTAAACTTATTAGTGCTATGTATGTATTAGGGGTGTGTCATCCATTTTGCAAAAATCTATCCTTCTACAGATGCTCTTTAAGCTAGATCGGAATTTAATTCCAAATCTAGCTTAGGCTAGTGGGAATTTCAATCCCAGTCATTTTAAGAGTTTCTTCTCTACTTTGAAAATGTTTGATTGATTGATTAAATCCAATTGTGCAAGATAGAACAGAACATACAAAAGGGACTATTTGATCTCTGGGGCATAGGGATCATCACTACTGTGTTTCTTGTCCAAGTCTTCAGGTTCAGAACTTCTGCTGATCCTGTCTGGCACTAACCATTGGAAATTTTGCTAAAGCTGGGTACCTTAAAAACACCCTCGCTGGATCCTTCATGCAGCCAAGGACCAGCACATAAATGCAGTATAGCATGGAAACATAGTTCTCCAATGGCTTGAGAAAACTGCAGCCTTCTGTCCTTTTTCTAGTCTTGGAAAATGTCACATCTTTCTTCTGCTCTTACCTCCCATCCCCCCAAAGCTCTTCCTGTTTTCCATTCTCACACATTGTATCTAATCATCCTGTGCCTGCTTAGGAAGATGGAAGGCTTGTCTCCAAGAAATGCTTTTATGCTCTATAAATGCAAAAGAGGCAAAGAATAAAAGAAAAAGACTGAAAATTTTCTTGGAATGGAGAACTCAAAATATATTTTAAAAAAGTACAAAGAGCTTTATTCTTAATTTTAAGGCCTTTGAAAATGTTATCACAATGAACAGAAAGTAAATGTTAACATCTCAATAAAATTTCCTTCTGCTTTCTAAGTTTCCATTTTAGTCTTTGATTATTTTAGTTATTGGATCTGAATTCTTGGACTTGGATCCTGATAGATTTCTCTGAAATCTTCTCACCACAAAATTCTTAAGTTAACTCCTTTTTTCCTTATGAAGTGCATATTTTTAGTCAAATAAATTAGTCTGATTTTTGTAGCACTGCAAAGTCAAGTATGTAAAGATTAGAAGGTTTATGAAAAAATAGTATTTTAGATATATTTGGTTAACAGGATAACTTGGGGTTCCTTCCCAACCTTGGCGTTTGCCTCATTCTTCAAAAACCACTGCTCTTAAATTATATGCTGTTCATAATAGACATGGATATAATGGATAGTCAGTTATAGGAGACAAAAACAGATTTACCCAAACAACTTATTACATTCAAGACATTCTTTTCTGTTTATAACAAACAGAAACTTTGGCTACATGAGACTATTTCTGAGTTTTTCCATATATTGATACTGGTTAAAAAAAAAAAAAAGGGATATTTTTAAGGACAGCTACAGCAATAGTAATGCAATATAATTTGATTTTATACAGCATACTTAGGAACTAAATTATAGTAACTATACTTTAATTTGCGGGGTACCAGAAAGCTATGTGTAATTTTCCAAATCAAACCAATAAACCAAATCCTGCCACAAGATCTTGGCCTCTGTCAATACAGTACAAATGCTCCAGCACGTGACTCCTCTTTGAGGTAACACTTATAATGAGACGTGTCAAATTCCAGCAATGGAGTATCTCCAGAAGAAAACCTATGCTATGATTGGATGACAGTGGCTTGAATCCCTGCCTATGAGTTTTTTTACTTATATACAAAATAGTATATGAGTGGAACACTGTAAGCACTGAGTACTAGAACTGGCTTACCCTGCAGCTAGCTATAGGCTTTGCAGGTGGTTGCACTTTTCTTAACCTTGTTTTCCTCATTTGCAGAAATAGATAGCAAAATTAGATGATTCCTAAGCCCATTTTCAATGTGAAAGCTCCAAGGTAAAAAAACAATCAGTGATTTCATCTGTTTCCCTTAAGATAATAAATTTTCCCTTATAATGATTTATTATATTTTTCCCTTAAAATGTGTGGTCAACAATTTACAGAATCATGATTCTGATGATTTAGAGGTTGGAATAGCCTATATAAGAATAATAACAAAGCCTGTAAGCCAGTGATCATTCGAGTATTTACATATACAAATTCATTTAATCCTCATAAACACCCTACAAAAGTAGACATAATTATTATAATTTTAAAGATAAGACTAAATATAACAATTAGTACAATAATGGACTAATGTACAATACACTTTCCACTTAAAAAGTTATCCTGCCAAACATATGAATTTGTTTATGTTACCTTTGGGAACCTCTCAACACCTCTCTTGCCTACCCCTAGTTCCGCTTCATCAATCTCCCTCACTTTTCCACACAGCCAAACAGTAGTTTTCCTGGAGATTGCCAGACTCAGAAGAAAGTGCTCTTCAACTAAGTGATTAATATTCAGAAGAGATATTAAAATTGTTGGTAGAGATTTTGGAATCATCAGCTTCCAGGAGGATTTAAGATACTGGTTATTTTAAAAAAGAAAAGAAAAGAAAAAGAAATGTGCTTTATGGTTTATGAAATAGGAAGGTCAAAGTCAAGATAGGAACATTCAGCAGGTGAGCAAAAGAAGAGTGTAAATATGGTAGTACTCATCACCAATATCTGCTTTTCCTCCACTCCTGGGAAGAATATGTTACATCCCTACACCAAGGAAGTCAGACTTAAGTATATGACATGTTTTGGTCAATGAAACAAGGTGGCAAAAGCTTTAGGGACATGTTGGTTCTTCGCTGAAATCTCTTTTCCCTCTGCCACCTTGACAAGCATACTTCAAAGAGGCTGCCCTGGTTGTGTGGCTACCAGACAAGAGTGAGAAACACAACAATATAAAGTGCAACAGAAACATCTCGTTGATCTATTGGGGCATGGAAGTATTCATACAATGAGGAGAAAAAGGAGGGCCCAGAAAGGTATAAGTTGAACAAATAGAGTCATGTCACAAGGCATGCGGGAGATCATGGAAAGAAAAGTCAGAAGGGTCAAATGTTGCAAGAGGTGATGTTAGGAATCTCTTGGTTCTCATTGAGAGAATTTTCAGTGGAAGAACAGGGACTAATGTACAACAGACTGCTGTGATAGCTGTTCATGTAAATGCAAGGAAATGAAAATGCTGCCAGTTATCTGAGAAAATTAAAGGAATAAGAGAGATACAGTAACATAGGAAGAAGGAAACATGAAGGATTGTGTAACACTGAGTGCACGTGGGAAGCAAAATGAGTCATCCCATATTTACTAGGCACTGTGGCCAAAATACTTGACTAGAACAACTTACAAGAGGAAAACTTTATTGTGGCTCACAGTTTCAGAGGTCTTGGTACATGGTTAGCCAACTCCTTTGCTCTGGGCCTAAGTTGAGGTAGGACATCATGGTGGAAGGGCGTGGCGGAGGAAAGCTGTTCAGCTTATGGCAGCCAAGAAGCTGGAAAAGGAACAGGCCAGAGGCCAGGGACAGATATAGCTCCCAAGGCCACAACCTCAGTGACCTACTTCTTCCAGCCATGTCCTACATGTCTATGAGTACCACCATGCATTCAAATGATTATTCTATCAAATAAATTAATCCACTGATGATTGCATAATCCAATTTTTCATCTCTGAACATTATTGCATTGCCTAATACTTGATCTACTCCAGATCTAAACCATAAGAGCAAGCATCCTATGGAGCTGAGGTGATTCAGAGTATGACAGGCAAACAGTAAAAGTGATGGGGTTTCTTCTGTCCAAGTGTAGAATGCAGTCAACCACCTATTATAAGCACATACATCCTATCTATGAAATTAATATGCACTTCCTTATACCTGGGTTACACTTTCATATTTTTACTGGGTTTACCTACAGACTCGTGTATGTATAGATACATGCAGCTACAGAGAAATAAGTGTGCTATAATATCTAAATATTTGCTTTTCTTTAAAGTTTAACATCAAAATTGGGTCTAAGAGGATCTTAAACTAGAGGCCAGTACAGGAGTTTTAATCCACATTTAATATTTTGTGCCATGAACACTTACTTAATATATTGAACTTCTGTTTATTTATTATCTAGCCTCAACCAATACAGATTTTCCTGCACACACACAAACATAGACACACTCAAAGGTACATATTATGTTCATATAATCCTATTTTTTAAACTTAAAGCATATTAACATATACTCAAAATTTTTCCATATTATATCTACATTTTTGGGAAGGAAATTTGCTAAAAGTACAAATCATACTGACTTAAAAAATCATCATACTATAATAACACAGCCACATCAATGTTTATAGCAGCACAATTCAGAGTAGCTAAATTATGAAATAAATCCAGATGCCTGTCAATAAATGATTGGATTAAGAAATTGTGGTATATATACTATGGAGTTCTACACAGCCATTAAAAAGAATGAAAGTGTGGCATATGCCAGTAAATGGATGGAAGTGGAGACTATCATGCTAAATGAAATTAGCCAAACTTAGAAACTCAAAGGTTGAATGATTTCTCTCATATGCAGAGGTAGAATAAAATAAAGGAAAAGGGAGAAAGGGAGGGAAGGATAAGATTACATAAAGGACCAATCAAATACAAATTACTAGATCAGTGAAAGGAAGTCTAGTAGAGTAGAGGAAGGAGAACGGGAGAAGGGAGGGAAGACAAGAGGAAATAGAGGGAGGGAAAAGGGGAAATCAGAAACCAAAATCAAATTTCATGCATGTATGAGTTTGTCGGGATCAACCGAACTGCTAGGTATAACTATAAAGTTCTAATAATAAAAAAAAATTTAAAAAGAGAAAATAAAAACACAAATCATACTGGGAAAAGGCAACAATTACTGCTTGAAGGCTCCTGTTATGGTTTAGATGATGAGGTATCCCCAACAAGTTCAAAAGGAGCTTGGGACAAAGCAAGAGTGTTCAGAGATGAAATGATTAGATTATGAGAGGTATCATCTAATTGGTGGCTTAATCCACTAATATGGATTAATTGGGTGGTAACTATAGGCAGGTTGGGTGTGGCTGGAGGAAATACATCACTGGGGCTGTGCCTGTGGGTCCTATATTTTGCCCTGGTAAACAAAGCTCCCTCCCCCTTCTCCTCCCTCTTCCCCTCCCCCTTTCCCTTCCCCCTCCCCCTTCCCCCTCTTTCTCCCCCTCTTTCTTTCCTTCTTTCTCCCCCTCTTTCTCCTTTTGGGCTGTTGCATTATAAGCAGTTTTCCTCCACCATGCCCTTTTGTCTTGATATTCTACCTCACCTTGGGTTCAGAGCTATGGAGCTGACCATCTGTGGACTGGACTTCTAAAACTCTGAACCAAGATAAACTTTTCCTCCTCCTGGTTGTTCATGTCAGATCCCTTGACTCCAATGACAAAAAAAGCTAACTAAAACAACCCCTCATCCTAAAAACACCTCAAATGTTCAAGAAACATATGGAGGACTTTAAATGGGTTCATTTTATAAATTCCTCAGTGGAAAACCCAGATAAAACATGATAAAAGATGCTCCTTTTATAATAATTATGCTAAATTATAGATTAAATTCCCTTAGCAATAATTTATGAATTTTAGAACACACTTCTTTTCCTTTTTCCTAAAAACTACTATATGACTAATTTTAAATATATATTAATTTAATATATGTAATTTAATTTGGGATGAACATCTCCATTGTTAAAACATGAAATCAAAGATGTGAACATAGCTTTTTATATTTGCCAAATATAAAGGAAAGAAAGGAAGTCTAGTGGAGTAAAGGAAGGAGAAGGAGAGAGCAGGGTGAAGGCAGGAGAAAAAAGAAGAATCATGAACTGAAATCGATTTCCATGCATGTATGAGTTTGTCGTGATGAACCTAATAACTATGTATAGCCATAGAACTCTACTAAAAAAAAATAAAAAAGAATTTCCCCAAGGTTTGACAAAAATTTTTTTTTTTAAAAATTAAAAAATAAATTTTCCCTATATATCTGATACGAGGGCCTATATGACTTGGGTTTCTTTTTAACTGTTGAGAACAGGAACTGGTTCTCAAATTAATTTGTCGCAGTGTCTTAAAAATGACTATTAAATCTTTACTTTAGCAATATCCATAACAAGAATATTTTTGATAATATATAATATGTCATAGGATAACTGCAATCATTTTAATGGGAAGGGATCTTTCAAATTATTCCATCTCTCGCATTAAACTGCTCAGGAATAGAAAATGACTTGCACAAAGTTGCACTGTTTAGAAACAATCCGTTAGTAGGACTAAATATGAAACAAACACCTACCAATAATAGTTCTAGTGCTATTAGTGCTATTACAATCTACTACTATTACTATTACAATCTACCTACTGAGGCCTAACAGGTTTCAGATTAATCTGAAACTGAGCAAAGGTGGATTTTTCTTTTTGCTTTCACCCTTTTGCAGATGTCGCAATCATAGGGAAAATTCATTATTTAATGTTAACTATTTCATAAGTAGGCAATATTTTATAGCTCAGCTTTTGTTTCCAACTGCAACTTTTTCAGTTCTGCTTTGGCCTCATATAGAGCCCATTGAGCTTAAGAATTATGATTTACAGCCCATACAGGTGTAGCCTTCTGAACCCACGAAATCCTGGGTTTGATCCCCAGTATGACTAAAAAACAAAAATATTAAGATTCATATTAATGATTATTTTTGTTGTTGTCGTTCTGTTATATGAACCCTTTTCTTCAGTACAAGTCTCTCACAGATTCCATGAAACAACTTATACATCCAATGCATAGAGATGGATGTTCTTATTTTACTCAATACTCTTGAGAACATAATTGACAGGTGAAGATTTTAAGAAAATAAGCAGAGCATATGAATTATGGAATAATAACCAAACACACACATAATTGACCTTACCTGCTAGTGCATGAAACAAAGAAGAAATAAACAGGGGAGCCGGGGGAGGGGAGACTACCATAAATGAGTACTGAACTGCAAGGAAATATTTGTGCCCACACATGTTCTCTCATTTACAATTTTTGCACATAAAAGTTTTGTTAAGAAAACATACTAAACTTATTTGTTCTCCTATAAATCCATTAAAAGAGTGAAATTCAATTACAAAAGAACCATTCTATTTCAGTTTTTTTTTCCTTAAGCATTATAAAGGTAGCTAGTATAGAAATGGGAGGTGACAAGATGGCATTTGATCTACGAGTCCATTCCCTGAAAAGAAAAATGTGCAGAAAGCAATCATTGAAGGTATGTGTCCTTTGTTACTTAGAGTTATGTTTCACTCCAAATGAAATGAAATGCTAAGGCTTGTCTGCTGCTGGAGTGTCCCTCACAGAACGCCAATTAGCATTGGTGCCCAGTGGCAGCCCAGCTCCAGCGCCGTCTACAGGCACTCACCCATTACACACAGCAGGAAGTTGTATTGCTCTAAAACCACAAGCCACTGCTTTGATGGTTCAGGAGACCTTGGCCTTTTAAACGTATAAACAACCTTTCTTTTCTAATCTGGGCCATTAGAGGGAAATGCTGTGAAAGCTTGTATTCTGAAATAACCAGGTTTGCTGAGAGTCATGACAGTTTTCAATCTTGCTGCCAGTAACAGAAGAATAATGTTAAACTAAAAATAACATGGGTGCAGGATGTGCCCTGGGCACCTACTGAGGCCTAAAGGGTTTCAGATTAATCTGAAACTGAGCAAAGGTAGATTTTTCTTTTTGCTTTCACCCTTTTGCAGATGTTGCAATCATAGGGAAAATTCATCTGCCTAATGAGCTCTAGACACACAAAGGAAAGAAACTGTGGTCAATATTAAATCATTAAGCAACCTTATTGCTTTTTTTTTTTCTGGGTTATAATAAGCATTTGCTGATTTACCATTCCTTAGTAACCAAAGGAAAGTTTCTTTCCTTCTACAAAGCACTAGTTTGCAATCAAGTACCATATTTCAAATAAATAAATAAATAAATAAATAACATGTATAGTGTTTTGGAAGGTGTTCACAAAATTGAAGATAGCTTACAAGGATCACATTCTGGATTCCTTATGACTCAGAAAGATTTCTTGCAGTAAAGGAAGCTATCATTTCAGACTTATATTGCATTCTGGGGGCCACTAATTGAACAAATAGATGATTATTCACATATATAAATAAGACTTTGAGTGTTCTGAAAATTCCTAAAATTACAAATTTTAAAATCATATTTCCAAAATAAGAGCTATTTCTTAATTCTTGTGTTATTTTCAGTGATTCTACTTTATCATATTTACATTAGAGCCATGGCTGTGTATATGCTGTTGAATAAAGAAAATTTACTACCATATGTCCTTCCAAAGTCAGAATGAAACATAACCCAAAATCTGAGTTTTAGATTTGCAAAGGGAGGAAAGAGTGAGGCAGAGAGGCTAGGAACCCAAGAGTTTGCAAAAGAAAATTTGATCCTTGGGGCTAAATAAGAGTTTGATACCCTTTCCTCTCACAATTCAAAGGTAACTCTTTTCTGGGCAAGACAACACGAGAATGAGAAGGTGGCCCTAGAAGATCAGGCAATGAATTATTAACAGTGCATGAGCCATCTGGATGAATCTACCAGAAAAAGTATTCCCTCTGACCATGTCCAAAGACTGATCAGGTAGAAAAATTGATATTTTATAGCTTTATTGGAGTTGGTCATTTTAGTCCTGGTTATTTCATTTGTTAGTTACCTTTTAGAAGTTATTTATTTCTCTCTGAAAGACAAATGCCAAAAGAATCCCATACTTCAAAAGGGTACTGGTAAATACATATCAATTTACAGAATTAAATCTCTTCTGAGTATCAATATTAGTAAATTATCTCAGAATATATAATAGCTACTTAAATTTGCATAATATTTCAAATAAAAAATTATGTGAGATAGATTTTTTGTATCAATCCCTGTAATTACAAAGAGCAACTTTTACTATTCTATTTTGTAGCAGAGTTGATCATATACAGTCATAAAAGCAGGTTACACTGATTTTATATTGAGAAGTCATTTGACATTTGCTTGTCACATTATTTTCATTTTCCTCCTAAATCTGATCAAAGAAAACAGACCAGCTAATTGACAAACCTCACTATTTCCTCTAGTTGAGAGTTTCCTGTATACTCCACACATATGCACTGTTTAACTGCAATAGTAATTGTCAAATTTTGGTGTCAGACCCCTAATACTCTTAAGAATTAAGAACCACAGCAACCTTGAGTTTATATGTATTATATTAAGCAATATTTAAAATATTAGAAATTGAAATGGAAATGTTAAGTTTCTATCAATGTATTTAAGAATAATAAATATATGCCATGTTCATATAAATGATATTCTATGAGTAGAATGTTTCAAAAATTTTTTAAAAATAAGTATTATATTCTTTAATATATTTGCAAATTTTTAAATGTCTGGTTTATTAGAAGACACCCATTTTAGTTTTCTCATTACTGTGACCAGAAGACTTAACAAGAGGAAAAGTTTATTTGGGGCTCAAAGTTTCAGAAGTCTCAATCAATAGATGGCTATCTTCATAGTTCTGTGTGCAAGGTGAGGCAGAACATCATGGTAGAAGGGTGTGGTAAAAAAAAAAAAAAAAACAGCTGGAAACATGGCCTATGCCTTGCTCTCCTTGCTCGCCTGTCTAGAGTTACCATCCCAGATAACCCTATAAGGGTATTAATGCATGATTAGAGTAAAACTCTCATAACCCAATCATTTCATCTGTAAACTTTCTTACATTGTCTCCTATCTGAACTTTTAGGAAATACATCATACCTAAACCATAACAATACCTAAGTAATCATATCTGCTTTTGAATTTAATCTTTTGTCGTATATTGTTTTGTTTGAAAAATCTAAAGAAAATCCTAATTCTATACACACATATAGTTTTTAAAGCATGCAGCATTTTAATAGCCTATTAAAATATTTATAGAAATTCTTTAAAATTTCAACAAAAATTCAAAGTTTTAAAAATGCTGATGGCAAAGTGGGCCTGGACCTCTTTCAATTATCTTCTTCCATCTCTCACATTATAACCCAATGGTCTGTCTTACCTTTTGAAGAAATCTTTTAACTCACACAAATTATTTTGCAACTTTATACATTGGCAATTTGGAAAATATCAGGTTTCTAAATTATACAGATCTTCCAAATGTTGACATATTTAATATTTTTAAATTATAGTTACTACTATTGCCACTGATCTTATAAGATACTGGTAAATACATATCAATTTTTCAGAAATTCTAATTTTCACTTGGAAGTTATAACTTGCTATTGGCCACAAATACTGTTAGTTGCTTTTGTCATGATCATTTATTTTTTTTATCCCCCAAATGTCCACAAAATACTCAAATTACAATAAGCATAGTTTGTCTATGAGCTATTCTTTAAAGTAAAATGGTGTTCCATGCTTTAAAAAAAATATGGCTAGATCAGCTAACAACTCAGTCACTCACTTTTCTTGGCTCATTCTGCTATGTGTACCTTGTATACTCTATATATAATTTTCATTTGGTCACACAGACTATTACAGATAGTTACATGCTTGAGATGTAATAAAATTTAGTTTTAACTACTTTCATGAAGGATATTTTTAAATGAAGCTAGCATTTCACTCATGTGAGTATGTGGTGGTAAAAATAAAATGAGAGCTAGTATAATTTGGTTCTGCTACCCTGATTCATGCTTTGGTGCCAGAGGTTCATAGCTCCCTTCCTCTCAGTATTACTTTTGTGTTATCATTATAGATATCAATACTGTAAAAACAAACAAATAAAAAAAAGAAGAGTGTTGATATCACTATGAAGTTGATTTTGACCTCATGAAACCATTAAAAAGGGTTCCACAGATTATATTTTGAGAACAACTAGTCTACAAAAACAAATATATTTGATCCCAGCACCACAACAAACTATATATATAGTTTTTTAAGCTCAGAAATACTGATTTAATCTGGGTTTATTGTGAATTCTCATAATTTTGAGTTTAATCCATGGTCAATTAACTCCACAGCTCTGGGCCTGAGGTAAAGCAGAACATCCCATTGACAAAGGAAAGCAGTTCAGGACTTGAGAATCAGGAAACATAGAGAGAGCTCCACTCATCAAGGACAAAATATAAACCCCAAAGGCACAGCCCCATTGACCAACTCCCTACAGCCCTACCCTACCTGTCTATAGTTACCACCTTATAAGTGAATTAATCCCTAAAAGTGTATTAAGCCACGATTAAGTTATATATCTTGTAATCTAATCATTTCACTTCTGGTAATTCTTGCATTGCCTCAGACATGAGGTTTTGGGGGACACTTCATATCTAAATCATAACAGTCCCACAAGTTCTTTTGGATACTGTTGGTTTTCTTTTCATTTCCTCTGATTCAATGATATCATGACCTTTCTTCAAAGTGCTGAATTTTTGCTGGTACTGAATGCCTGTATTAAATTTTTCAGGTCATTTATTGTATTTTTCAGTTCCAAAATTTGACTCTTTTTAATAATTTCTATCTCTTCATTGATATTATTGTTTTGTTCATGTATCATTTTTCTGATTTTATTCAGTTGTCTGTGTTCTCTTTTAGCTCATTGAACAGTTATTTCACATTGACAGTTATTTCACATTCTTTGTCAGGTAGCTCATATAGTTGTGTTTCTTTAGGGGCATTTTCTGGAGTTTTATCTTTTTCCTTTGGTAGGGTCATGTTTCCTAGTTTCTTTGTATAACCTAATCTTTTGCTTGGAGTTGGAAGTTTGAAAAAACGAACTTCTTTCTCTCTTTGCATTCTTGCTTCATTCAGAGGAATACTTTTACCAATAAGCCCTGCTGGAAGTTCTAAGAGCTCTTAAATTTTGCTTTCCAGAGTCCCTGGAGTCTGCCTGCAAATGTGCTACAGGTTGGCCTCTATTTTTAGCAGATTCCAAATTGTAGCATTTGTCATTTTAGTGCTCCATCTCAGATCACACTGAAACTAGTCCTTCACTTTACCCCCAGACATGTCATAATGTTGTACACCCAGTTCACTCTTGTGTTTCCTTTTCCTGGAAGTAGGGGACTTTATCCAAGTTATTATGTACCATACTATTGGGAGGTGGGTATAAACACATTAGCCAAACACCAGAAATTTTCTGTAATTCCTTCTTGAGTGGTCTCTAGAGGTTTTCTGGCCTATATTTATAAACTCAGAGTTTCTGTGGGAGAAAGAAGACCAACAGTTTCCCAATCCACTGTCTTTCTGACATATCATCTCCACTACTTTTTTTTAAATCAATTTTTATTAGAACATGACCATATTCACTCATTTATGTATTATCTATTGTTACTTTTGTACTACAATTGCAGAGGTGGATAGTTATGACAGAAAATGTTGTCCTGCAAAACCTAATACTTGATCCTTCACAGTTTTCAATGTTTGACATATAAAGTAGGCTTCTCATTCAAAATAAGACATTATCTTTATTATGCATGACAAAGTCTCTTATATATGAAGTTTCTAATTGCTTTTTTTAAAATTTTCCTTTGGTTGGCTGTGTCTACTCTAGACCTCACAGGTATTCTTTTTGTTCCCCAAATGCTTTAGGCATAATCTTCCTGGGTCCTTGTCACATTATTGCTGTCTTACTGTTGGAATGCTCTTTCCACAAATATTCATATGAATAAATAACTCCAATGTCTTCAGAGTCTTACTGAATAGTCATTTCCTCAGTGACTAACCACCAAATCTAAAATTTTAACTCCCACAATTAACACTGCATGTCCATTTTCCTGATTCATTCCCCCGACTTAACATTATCCATTCATTATCTTTCCCACACTCTTTTTTTCCTAAAACTTTATATTACCTGTCTGTAATGTAATCAAAATATTTATATGACTTTATAAACTATTTTATCTCTAACAGCAAAATCATTGGTTGGTACAGAGTGGGTGTTACCAAAAATATTGAAATCATAAATGATTAAGTGTGACAAGTATTCACATTATTGAAGGAAAGGAAAAATGAGGCTGCTTATTACTAAAAATAATTTACTTAAAAATAAGTGAATTATACCTTATCTGTTAAGGGTTTCTACTACTTGGTATCATTAAAGAGCCCAGGATAAACATAAACAGTAACTTTAAATTCTAATTAATTTTAACTTAAAGCAACTATTATTCTCACAATTTCACAAAAGTTCTAAAACATGTCATCACAATCCTATAAAATGGGGGGGGGGAATTTATTTGGATTTCTCTTTTCATTCATCCAAACATGATGTGCTTAATATAGAAGAGTGAAATAAAATCTTACCTAGGGCTATGACTTAATTATGTTATGTAATTTAGCTATTACAACTCTTGTTTTCCACAATTTCTAATGCTATCTTTGGCATCCAAAATGGTCAGATTTGTTAGGAGTTCTAAGGGAGTTTCAACAAAGCAATGTGCATTCAATCCTTTTTTCTCAAAATATCACAGAGTTCACAGCTGAGCTCCAACTACACATCCTGCAATCCATTTACCTCAGACCTCAGAGGGCCAACTATGTTGTGTGTGGCTTCTCTTACAACCCAGCCATTAAACTTCAATGAATTTTTCCTTTCCTTTTTAATTATATGTCATAGGTATAATTTCTCTTCAATTTTTTATGCACATTGAATTCTGTAGGAATATAGTCACTTCTAAGATGTCTCCATCATCTCTTTTTATAAAGAGAACATATTTTTTATAAAGGAGAAGAAGTATTCAAAATTGCACTTGACATTTGGAACACAGCAAAAGGTAGCTGTGGTCCTGTTTTATTGTACAACAATCATGTAAACTCCAGCTGTCAAGTCGTCTGATCAGTTCTTCAATAGGAAAAAGGGGCTCAGCTAAATCCTGCCCACATGCTGATGTACACCCGCCTAATAACTGTGTTTTTTCCCTCTTTATGAATTTCATTTACAATTACTCTGGGACTTTCAAGGAAAATCTTGAAAGAAAGACGTGACTGGAATTGTTAAGTAATTTTATTTTCTATTTGCCATGTTGAGGTGTGGAGAAAATGCAATCTGTTTTGATTTATACTAAAGAAAAGTGATGAAACTCTTCTACTGTTCTTAGAGTAGTTTTCCAACTTAGTCCTCAAAGTGCTCCCTTCTCTTTGAAAGCTTGCAATAAAAGTCTGTTAGATACTCATTGTGAGACATCAACAGAGCATAATGGGCAAATAGAGCTAGAGGATAGGAGCTCTGGGAATTATTATTAAAGAAACCCTCATTAAGTAACAAAACAGAAGCAAAGAGCTCAAATAACTTGCTGAAGACCCCCCAACATCGGCTGTGTTTTGTTCCAGAATAAATATCAGATGCCAGATGTTGGAAATTCTAATTCAACTTCAGCTTCTCCTATCTTACACACACACACACACACACACCCACACACACACACACACACACAGACATTACAAGAATCTCTTTATCACAGGAATGAAGGATAAGCTAGAAAACAAAATATTGTTTTTGGTACTACTATTGCTGTTTTATTACTTTTGCTATTATTAAGGGATAAAGAATGGGGAGAAAGAATCATTATATCTCCAAATATTAAGATCATCTTGAGAGCTAAAACTGAATTCACTCACTTTTGTGTGTACAGGGGCTACCATATCTAATCCATAGTAGGTGGTGAATTAGTGTGAAAAGATGGTGGAGTTTTAGTCACTAAAAGCTTTAATTCAGAAAAAAAATGCTCACTTAATTGACATAATTGGAATTCCATAGAAATCTATTAAAATTTACCTCATCACAGATTTGTATTCCATGTATGAAATATGCACTAACAGTTTGGGAGGTTTTATTAATTTATCACCAAACAAAATCAGGACATTTTCTATGGATTTTGTAGGTTTTAACCAAAATAAGCTGTTACCTTTCCTCAGATTTTAAGTATTTTATAATTAATGCAGTTATGTGATTATTTTACCAATATCTATTAAACAGGGCTCAGCAAGAAGTAAAGCAGTCTTCCTACCTATTAATTTTTCTCCTTATAGGAAATGTGACGATATTTCTGTAAGGGCCAATGCTGTGCGAAAATTACTTTTCAATTTAAAAAAGTCCATGTCAAAGCAAGAGACTACAGAAAGTAGAAACAAATAAGTCCTACGAAAGATACTAAATATATTATTTGCATCCCTCCTTTTAAAGCATTCACAGAATACCACACATTTTAAAAACAGTATGATTTAGTTTCTGTTGGTTAAAAGAATTTTAGATTATGAAATCTGACTCCACAAGAACCTGACTTATTTTTTACTTAAGTCTATTAAATTTGGATGTAATATTATTCCCAAATATGGTATGCTGGTTTCTAAAGTCACTTACAAAATTGCCTTTTGCAATTTCTAGAACTCCTGCAGTTCACATAATCTAAACATAAAAATTGCCTAACTAACTAATAGCTGACAGCAAGGAACTCAAATTTTTATGCCAAGTTTCATGCTTTAAGTTGTGTTTCATCAATAGCCATCTGGACTATGAGATTTTCAAATAATGCTCTCTGAGATACCCCTAGGATATAGTAACTCTGAAATCATCCCACAAACTAGTTATTCTTGCATGACTTTTAGATTTTGTCATAATTGCACATTCATCACATGAACCCTTGTTTCATAATTCATTAAGCTTACCAATGTATGGAACATGTCATCTTATGTAAAATAGCTATAGGTGGGTTGTGCTACAAAGATAGAATTCCAAAGAGATGGCTTCATCTCTAGATCTTGATTTAAATGATCTCAGTAAAATTCAAATATTCATCTAGAAAATAATTTTTGCAGTGTTGAAGTTTTATGAATTACTTTCACCATGTAGCAATAGAATTTTTTCAGTGTTTTGATCATGATAATAGAACATTTAAAAATGTTTAAACATTATGTAAAGCTTATCTGGACATACACCTTAATTCTAAGATATTAGATAGATTGCCCCCCAAATAATCTCAAAGATATGAAAACCACTGAGAAAGAAATATGTAAAAACTCACAGATACAAAGGAATTTCTAAATAAAATAATTTTTGGTTGTTTATCAGATATAACTGTGTTGAACAAATAGAAAATTTACTTTCTTACTGTGAAATAGTACTTGTAATAGCTTGAAAAGTAGGAAGTTTAGCTTAGGATCCCCTCTCACAAATTACTGACTGAAATTTATTTTTGAATATTTGTAGATGTTTAAATTATTTATGAAAAGATTGTTTAGTTTAAATAAAAATGGTACATCTTCTTAAAATGCTTAACATCAATAGATTTAATAAAAATATATCACACAACCCATCTGGAAAGACGAAACTGAAGACAAATGACTAATTTAAGTATAGTTATGATTAAGTTCAGATGTAAGGGTTTATATAACAAAAGCTGAGCATGGTATGGTTGAATCCATCTCGCTGAACATTATAGTCTCACAATAAACCTTCCTCTGATTTAATTTGAAATGTTTTTGTGTGATAACTATGAACAACAAGTTAATAAAGAAGAATAAAAACTAAACCACCAGTAGCAATAATTGCAACAGCAAAAACATTGATAGTTCTCCTCTCTGGAAAATATATACATAGAGGGTTGAGAGTAAGGCATGGAAAAGCTATCCAAAAATGTTCTCTGGCTGCACTTTTCAGAAATATCTTTTGGATGTTGTTGTACCAATGATGACATCATATTATACTGGAATGAAAAAGGTAGGTTGTGCAAAAAATGATTGATTAAGGCTGGCCCACTTAACAAACATGGTAAAAATGGAAAAATGCTATAGGTGTATATTGTACATTATATAATTTCATGGGCATTTTTAAGTGTATTTTGTGTTGGTTAGATCAAGGAAATACTAAGCAAATTTGGAGACTGGTCTTAGGCAAGTACCTTCTCAAATCTGCTGGTGATTTAACAAATGCAAGAAATCCAGCTAAAAGTTATTTTCAGTGCAAATTGGTTCTACTGCAGCAAACAGTCAGTGCCTGCTTTTAGCCAGAAGAAACAAGTGTGGATATTAACACTCCGCAAACACCTTTCTACATTCCAGGTGGTATCCCCTTAATTCATCTGTCATCTTCATTTAGAACCATAACTTGTCTCACAGGGTAATGTCAAAACTTAAATGACTCTTGTTCTACTATCTCTCAACATCATGAAGGCAAGGTGTTGACATAAATAATTAAGAGCTGATTGAACATAATTAATAACAATTGTCCTATGGCTTTCCTCAATTAATATCTTAAATCTTTCATCAACTTTTTAAAACAAAACTCAAAAAATAGTAAAATAAACTGACTTGACCTTTTCTCTTTCTATTGCTCAAAAATTGATATATGAATAAATGGGTAAAACTCAAAATATGGATAATGAAAGGACAGAAAAAGAAAACTGGATTATATGTGCATAGATATAAGGGCTTGGAGGGATCTGTTATGTATAACCCACACTAAATTAAGTAGATCTAAGAATTAACCTTCTCATGGAAAATTTTATGCAGACCAAAAAATGTCCTAACATCCTGGCAAATAAGAAGGGAAGCAGGGGCTAATAAGAAAAAGATTGATGATATATATATTTTTTCTTTTTGAATATCAAGAAGTTCTAGCAATATCAATGCTTTGATGATTTAAGAACAACCTCATTAAATATCATGTTTTTACTTTTCCTTGAAGGCATTTACATTTAAGAATTAATGATACTTGGAAAATAAATTTTGGTTTCCCCTAACCCAACATATTTATATAATAAATAAAAAGATTAAGCATAATATAAGTTTTTACTAAAAAATTATGATTAAATAAAAATATTCTCTATTTATATTCAAACTATTTTAACATTTTACACATTTTTCCCCAATTAACCATTCTTTTAATGATATTCACTACAGTGACAAATCTGTAACTGAGTACTGCATTATTTTTATTGCTAAGCATCACATGAACTTCTTCTTGGATTTTGTAAGGATTTCCCAAATTTCCTTATGTAACTATTATAAAACTATTTTAACATTTATAGTACTTTGAGAAATTAAAAGAGTTGAAAATGCATTTTACAAATTGATATTTAATTGAAACCAAAATTAAGAACTCATAGGAATTCAAAGTAAGGGAAAGAATAACATGGGGGAAGAAACTGAGGTTTTAAATTTATTTTCCCCAAGAATCTGTTAAGAAAACAGATTATTTAAAATATAAAACAGATGAGCAAAGAAAAGACAATGCTTCCTTAAAACTGCCACAAGTCAGTGTGCAGAGATACATACACTCTAATTAGCCATCTCTACTCAGATCTGATGCTGGTTTATTCTATGTGCTTAAAATGAAATGGGTTGAAAAAAATATATATTCTCACTAGTTGGTTTAACTTTAAGAAAATTACCTATTTCTTCTGTGAAAGTGTCAAATGAGTACTAAATCAAACCAATGAATTCTTCACTCATTATCAGGTTCAATTAAATCACAACGGTCTCTCTTAAGATTCCAGGTAATGTTCTTCTCCATTCTGATGAATGTTTCCTGTCTTACACAGAAACATAATTTTTGAATTTTTGAATTTAAGAAAATAATGTTTCAGGAAAATCTAACTTGAATATTTGTCTTCTACCATCTGAGGCAAATGTACCTCTTTTTGTATTTACTGAAATGCTATATTTTAAAAAGAGATTAAAGACTTAGACACAGAGATTAAAGACTTACACTTGGGAGTAACATATCCTCATAGTGCTACCCATCCTGCTCACCTTGTACAACTTATTGAATTCTCCAAATTCTCAGTTCACAAAATTGCTATGAGCATTTAATCAATTATTTATTTATTTAAAACACCTAGCACCTTTTCAAAAACAAGGTAATCAACAAATATTATTACTGTTATTAACTTAGGGTGAAGAAAATATCTAAATAAATGCATCAAGCAAACAAAAAATTTTAAACACCAACCACAGAATAAAAGATAGTTTATGAATCTACAAAGTTTGTAGGTCAATCTGGCCCACTGTTTGTCTGTGTAAACACTTTTTAAAATACATTGTCTGTAGATGCTTTGCAAAATTGTATGGGATAAATTTGCTGATATTTGATATAGTTCATTACTATCCAAAAGACTCATAAACATCCAAACCATAAGCCATGAACATGTATCACATCAGAACTATCATTTGTTTGGTCATATTTTATCTTTGTGTTTATCCCAATAAGACAATTCACTCCACCTTCATGGAATAAATAAAGGATTAACAAAAGATTAGGAAGGTTACTCTAATTATATAACTTCTAAACAGAAACACATCTGGAATTGAGCAAAAATGATCCCAACAATATATTCAAAATGTTTTCAAGACCTTAACAAAGATACCCCAAATTTTCACTACTTCCAGATATTTCTCAGAAAAATTTTATCTCCAGATGTCAACAAAGATGAGTATATAAAAATGTGACTACACAAAAATGAAATATGATAGAAAATTTGGACACAACATTTTTATGACCTACTCATATATACTCAACAGTTTATTATGGATTATTAAATTATATTCAAACATTAGCAAAATATTAGAGATATTCTTATATCAAATAATGACTTGAATGTCAGAGCAAGATCATGGAGTAGAACACTGCAGTTAACAGCAGAAAGGGAATAATAAAAATCAGAGATGAAATAAATAAATCAGAGACAATAAAAATATATAAAAGATAATTGAAAGAGCTACTGGTTTTGAAGAAATAAATCAAATTGACAAAATTAGTTGGATTAACAATAACTGAGACAAAATTCAACTAAGTAAAATAGAAATGAAAAAAGGAGACATTATAACTGATACAATATAAATACAAAGGTTTATAAGAGACTATTATCAACAATTACATGTCAAAAATTTGGTTAACTTAGAAGAGGTGGATAAATTCCTTAATGCACAGAACCTACTAAAATGAAAATATGAAGAAATAGAAAACTATTAGCATTTCATTATTAAGAATATTGAATCAGTAATAAAACTTCTATCAAAAACATGTCAAAGACCTGTTGGTTTCACTGATGAATAAAATCAAATAGAGAAAAGGTTACAGTAATTCTTCTGAAACTCTTCCAAAAATTGAAGAACAGGAAGTACTTCCAAATTCAATTTATGAATTTATATTGTCCTGATAACAAGGTCAAAGACAATTCAAAAAATGAGAACCACAAATTAGTATCCCTGATGAACATCAATGCAAAAATTCTCAACAAAATACTTGCAAATGAAGTTCAACAGCATAATAAAAAGAGCATTCACTGTGATCAAGTGGGATTCATCCCAGGAATGCAAGGTGGTTCATCATTGGATGTCAATAAATCTGATAAATCATATTAACAAAATAAAGTACAAAAACCACATAAATATTTCAATAGATGCTGACAAAGCATTTAACAATTTTCTGAATCCTCTCATGATGTTTTGTTCTCAACAGAATAGGCTTAGAAGAAATATACTTCAACAAAATTATTCTCATATGTAACAAACCCACAACTAACATCATATGCAATAAAAAATGTTGAAAACTTCCACCACTTCCATTTAATATAGTAACAGAGGTTCTATCTAGAGAAGTTAGGCAAGAGAAAGAAATAAAAGGCACCAAAATACATAAGGATGACATTAAATCACTCATGATTACAGACAACATGCTCCTATTTCTACAAAGCCCCAATAATACACAAAAAATGAGAACTAATAAATAAATTCAGTAAAATTATAGGATAGAAAATCAACATATAAAAATCAGTAACATTTCTTTACACCAACAGTGAACTATCTGAAAAAGAAATCAAGAAAGAACCCTATTTATAATAGTTATAAATATATACTTAGGAATAAGTTTAAATACATAAGTGAAAGACTTATAGACTGAAAATTATAAAACATGGATCAAAGAAATTGAGAAAGATACGAATAACTAGGAAGATATCACAGGTTCATGGATTGGAAGATTAATAACTTCAACATCCTTATCACCCGAGATGATCTACAGATTTAACATAATGCCCTTCAAAAATACAATGTCATTTTTTCATAAAAATTGAAAAAAGTCCTAAAACTCATGTGAAACCACAATAAAACCACAAATAAGAAGACAATCTTGATCAAAAAAAATAAGGCTGAAGGCATCATACTACACAACTTCAAAATATACCACAAAGTCATAATATCAAAGTGCATTGTATTAGCATAAAAACATGTAGAGTAGGGGAATAGAATAAATAAACCAGAACCAAATCCCTGCATTTCAAGTCAACTGATTTTTTTAGTGAAAGTCACTACGAACAGACAATCAAAGACAGTCTGTTCAATGAATGGTGATGGCAAAACTGGAAATCCACATGCAGGAGAATGCAATTAGTTTCTTTATCCCACCTAGAATCAACTCAAAATAGATTTAAAAACATAAATGGAGCCCAGAAACTAAAACCACTAGTAGAAAACACAGAAGGAAAAGCTCCATGACATTAGTCTGGGTACTGACTGTAGATATGACCGCAAGACAGAGACAACAAAAGCAAAAATAAACAAATGGATTACATCAAACTAAAAACCTTTTCACATCAAAGTAAAAAATAGAATAAAAAAACAATATATATATTGGGACAAAAATATTTTCATACTATATATCTGGCAAAGAGTTAATATACAAAATATCTAAGGAACCAAAAAAATCAATAGCAAGAAAACAATCCAAGTTAAAAAAACAATGGGCACAATAACTGAATAGACGTCTCTTAAAAGAAAACATACAAATGGTCAACAAACATATCATTGATCATCAGAGAAATGCAAATTAAAAACCTGAAATATCACCTGTTTGGATGGCTATCAAAAAGAAAGGAGATGCCAAATGTTAGGAAGAATGTGGAAAAAGTGAACTTTGGTATGTTGTTGGTGGGAACATAAATTAGTATAATCATTCTGAAAAATAATATGGAATTGCCCACAAAAGTTTCAACCATATGATCCAACCATCTCACTTCTGGGTATATTTACAAAGGAAATCAAACTGGGATGCTGAAGAGATATCTGCACCCCATGTTTATTGTAGCATTATACATAATAGGAAAAACATGGAAGTAACCTATGTGTCCTTGCTCAGATGAACGCATAAAGTGTGGTATACACATTAAATGCAATACTACTTACCCATATGAAAGAAAGAAATCATATATTTTCCAAAAACATGGAGGAATTTTCAAGACATTATGTTAAATGATATAAGCCAGACACAGAAAGACAAATATCACATGATCTTAGGCATATATGTAATGTAAATAGTGGGACTGGGGGTAGCTCACTAGTAGAGCACATGCTTAGGACATGGTTTCAATCCCAAGTAAATAAATAAATAAATAAATAGAATGAAAAAAGATGATCTCACAGAAGTAGAGAGTAAAATGGTATAGAGATGCCAGAACTAGGATGGTTGGACAGGGTTGGTTAGGAAGATGTTGGTCAAAGAATACATAATTTAACTTAAATAAGAGAAAGAAATTCAAGAGATCTATTGTATAATATGGTGATTATAGTTAAAAATATATTGTATTCTAGAAAAAACCTAGGATAAGAAAGTTGATATAAAATATTCTCACCACAAAAATGATAATTATATACATGTTCATTGTCTATATTTAGTCATTCCCCAGTGTGTATTTACTTGGAAAACTCATTTACACAGTAAACACATACAGTTTTATGTGTCAATTTAAAACTTTTTTAAATAAAAATGAATAATGACACAATGGGGTTATTAATATAAGAGATCTTCCTATTCTTAGTTTATTGGAAAATTTTAAACTAGAAAAGGATGTAAAATTTTAGTACTTTTAAAATATTTTTAAATGAGTACAAAATTTTTCTAATATTTCACCATGTTTCTATTCTAGAAAATCTTACTATCTGTAGATTAGTATTACTACTAATATTTTTGCTTTGGTTTCTAAATAATTTCTATTCTACAACGCAATTTACATCTATATCACTCCTAGTGAAATTGTCCTAGTGAAAGTAATAACTGATGGTGAGGTTGTGGATCTTTCTGACATCTCACTGAAGAGCTATATTGTTCCTTCCAACAGGTGACTTTCATGTTGGTCCTCCTGAATTCAATGCCCCATTAGTTATATGTGTAGGAGAAAATCTCCTAACATGCTAATATTTCAAAATATTTTTTTTTCTCTAGTGTTTTAGTCAGCTTTTTCGCTGCTGTGATTAAAAGACCCGACAAGAACAACTAGGGAAGGAAAAGCTTATTTGGGGGCTCCAGGTTTTGGAGGTCCAAGTCCATAGAGAGCTGGCTACATTCCTCTGGGTTCAAGGCAAGGCTGAACATCATGGCTGAAGAGTGTGGCAAAGAGAAGCACTCACGAGATGATCAGAAATCAGAAAGAGACTTCACTTGCAGGATACAAAATATACACATCAAAGCCCCACCCCTGTGACTCACCTCTTTCAGCCACACCCTACCTGCCTTCAGTTACCTCTCAGTTAATCTTTATGTTCTCATAACCCAATCATTTCACCTCGAAAACTTCTTGCATTGTCTCACACATGAGATTTTGAGGGACACTTTACATCCAAACAATAACTCCCAGTTTCTAAGGTCAATTCTCCTCATTCTTAGGTTTTCAGAGCTATTTCATAAAGAATAGAGTGCAAGATAAAAGAGTGTGATTCAAATATATGTCTTCAGTTCTTCATGCAGAGGTGGACTGATATATATTTTTGTCTTCAAGAATGTTCTTGATGGGGCTGGTGTTGTGGCTCAGTGGTAGAGCACTCGCCTAGCACCCGTGAGGCACTGAGTTCGATCCTCAGCACCACATGAAGATGAAATAAAGATATGTATCCACCTACAACTCAAAAATAAATATTAAAAAAAAAGAATGTTCTTGTTTGCCTCACCTGTCTTCCTTTTCCAAATAAAAATTTACCTCATTCACTTATGTCATGCCATCCTATCCTTAATGTTTCCTAACCATTGTCTAAAGAAGGATGTGGCTGTATGACTGATGTCCACTAAATGATCATGGTTGCAATTGCCAATTCCTAAGAAAGTCTTTGCATCCTAAAACATCCAAACACATTATTTTTTCCCAACTACACCTGCGTGTCTTCTGATCGGAAAATAGGATGAGGTTTGTGATGAGTAGAAAGATTCAGGTAAGCAAAGTTGTCTTCCTTTTACACAATTTCCTCAGAATCTTTTAACACCAAGACCTTTGCCCCAGGGTCTTCCTGCCATGGATAGCACTATGAAGTGTTTTGATCTTTATTGCTATGAAAAGGCATAAGACACCATACACACAAGTCAGAAAAGAGCTCACAGAGGGCAGCTAATTCCCTAGTAAGGAAGTAAAAACTGTGTCCACTATGAATCTCTTTGTTTATCATATTATTCAATTTGGGGCTGAGATTTAGACTTAACCAAATCACTGTTCACTAGAAAAATGTATTATTCAATGCCAACAGACAAACATGAGGTTAAAGAACCTCAGAGCATGCAAAAGAGTAAGGAAGAATGCACTTTCCTATGAGAGAAGGATCCTATGTGTTCTCTGAAAACCTCTAGAGAACTATCTATTTTCATGCACATCAGGTATATTTTCCATAATTATTCAGTATTCATGGAGTTGCCACTAGTTTTGTAATGAGTTTCAAGAGTTTGAAAGAATCTGAGATTATAAGTCATTTTCAATGTAGATGCAACTTATTTGACAGTTTGTTCATCAATAAAAGTTGATAAAATAAATCTTGCCCAACTTTTGAGGGATTATTAGTAATTAATGCGAGATTCCTTACACAATGCCTAGCATCTGGTAGGTACTGAAGTCAAAACTACCACTCCTTCTCTTTCTTCTGTCAATACTACCAGTGCTAATTTTATGATCCTTGCTGAAAAAATTGAGCAAAATGATGCTACTTATAAATCTCACACCACTTTTTTTCAAGTGAAAATGAAAAGCCCATTTGACCAGTAGAAGCAACTTGCAATTCCAAATGTAGCAGCAAAGATAGGCTTGGTGCATTTCAGTTTACAAATGGGTTCTGAAGTCAGCACTTAACAAAGTGACAAAGCCCAACAGCCCACTTGGATGACTGCAGTTGGAAGGATTGATGCACGTGTCTTCCTTGTGTAATCACTTGCTGTGAGGTCTGCAGATTGAAGCTCTCTCTTCTGAACCTTACCAATTGAACATTCCCCAACACAAAGAGGTTTGGTTTAATTCCAGCATGAGCAATGGAGAAATAGCCTCAGTATAAAGTTTCTGAAATGAATGTGTTAGGATTAGTTTGGATTAATTTACAGGGAAATGGAGTGAACTGGATCTAGTCATTGTCCAAAAGGCTAAAGGTTGATTCTCTGTTAGAGCTTATCCTAGGTAAAGATCAGTCTGATTTATACCCTGCCTCAAATTTATCTAGCTTATCAGTGGGTGATCCAGCTACTCCAGGGTTCATGGAATGCAGATGGTGTACATAGACCAAAGGGGAAAATGAAGATACAGTAAACCAGAAATTCCTTTATAACCAATTTTTTAAGATCTGTGAGCTATTATATGTGGTAACATTGTGGAAAATATACAAGTAAGGGTTATAGCATTTTACTGAAAATACATAATTTTATGTTTAAATCAGCAAAAATATACATATTTGAAAATAAACCTTTTGAGTATAAATCATAGATCTAACATAATTTGTTTCTATATATATATATATACATATATATATGTATTTTAAGTCATTTTAATCTCTACCATATTATATTTCATTTTTTGTACTTTGAAAATATTCAGCACTATTTCATAGTGTTTTAAAATAAAATTTATTCCTTAGATTCCTAAAGCTTTAACGTTTGTAAAGTAATTTACCCATGATAGCTATTTATCTAGAACTGCTATTCTTATGAAATTTGTAGAGCAGATATTTATTTTCCTACTTAGAGAAGAAGAAATAGATTCTCAGAGGTCAATGAATTAGTTGCTCAATGTCACCAGGTAGCCTGTAACAGAAAAAGGGCCTCAATACCATTGTTAAGGATTCATCATTTACGAGAGTCTTTTCACTCCACCCTATGCCTTCTTATGCTATCAGATCAACTAAAGTAGTGGAAATGCATTCAATTAAAGTGCACACAGGGCCAGGTAGTCATCTCCTGCATAAATGAGTTTTAATATTCTAAAAGAAAAGTCTCCATGAGACCCATTCACAATTCTCTGCATCAAACACAAAGACACTATTCCTATGTTTGACAATATTCTGTGCCTTCCATAGACACAGTCCCAGGACTGACGCGACTCTCAAAGACAGAGTCCTGGCTTATTCTACACAGCACCCACTGGAATAGGCCCCGAGGCTGCACACATGAACCAATTGCTTGCCCTATCATGCTGTGCATAGTGGTCACTAGGGGGCCCAGTAAACCCCCGAGCAAAGGAACACCAAGAGCCAGGGCATATGTACCCTGCTGTTACACTGTAATTAAGCAACTACCTGCTTTGGCATTTATTTAAAATATTGTCCTTGTAAGACTGAGTCTGTTCATCCAGACATGATTCGAGACGTCCTCTCCTAACCTTCAAGATGCACAGAGACCAGAGCTTACCTTGTCATTCTAAAATCAAACTGTCCCTAATGCAGATCTGTTCTTTTACAGTTTGAATACCTCCCATGAAGCATCCTGACTACAAGGCCACATTCCAACACCTCAATGCCTCTGGTTACATTCCTGGGGGAGGGGTTTGGGTTTCACATGCCACATATGATTCATACCAGAGTAGTATGTTTTCATTAACTGAAGCTAAACAGATTAATATACATTTATGAAACCCATTTGTTTCCTGAAAATTTGGCTCAAGAGGATTTTAATAATCCCTTTGGATAGAGGCTTAAATAACCAACACTAGCGTCTGTATGTCCACAAGCCGGGAACAAGATAGAGAGGAAGAAAGAAATGCCTGCAAATGGACAGAGCTTTCTCTATTTTGGTTTGGGGGCTCTCTTGGAACAGCTGCACAGTGTCACATTTTTTTAACTAAACAAGTAACTCTCAAAGCTTTACTGCAAGCAGACAGAAAGTGCTTGAAAATGGTGATGAAGTTCGGTGTCAGAACTTCCTAATTTCCAGTTGCTTGGGAGATGCAATGAAGTAATGAGGAGATGTTTTTATGGGCTCCTTCTACAAAGAACAGGTTTTGTAGGAAATTTACACTGAAGTAGCATGGGAGTAGGGGATGAGAAGGAAAATGAGAAAATACCAGCAGGGGATCATTTAAACCTCTGAAATTTCAAGATTTTTTTGACAAGTTAAATCTTTCAAGGGATCTTTTATTAATTTATTTATTTGACAAATTAAGGAGATAGGAATCTACATACTGGTATAAATGTCTTATTTATTGGAAGAAACTATCTCTCTAATTCTGTGTTATGTGGATTGATTTGTGGGATAAAATAAAAAATGAAATTGCTTTGTTATATACAATATAAATCAACTTAAAAATAATATTTCATTTTAAATTTGTACTGTTCTTAAAAGTTAATTGTGAACTTTCAATAGAAGAAGATTATGAAAGACATGTATGTTAAACTTTAAACAAAATTGTACATTTTAGATTCTACTGACAGTAAGAAGCTTCATTCCTATTTATAAATTTTATTTCTGTTCTCACCTCAAAGACTGACAGAGACAGAATTGGGGAGTTAGGATGTGTAGTATCATGGAGACCTACTAAAATGAAGAATATGTGCTCCCTTGTCTCAACAGACAGGAGGGAGTTTGCCTAGCTACTAGTTTGGTTTACATGGGACTGGGTTCTTTCATGAATGGAGAGACTGGTGTTGTTCATCCTAAATTCCTCTTTAACACCACTCTTCTTGGATTTTATGACTAAACTTGCACCCTGGGCATTAGAAATCCAGATTTTAAGCAGTCAGTCTCTATTTGCATCTCTTTGTAAATTTGGTCTGATTCCTTTGTTCAAGTAATAAAAAAATATAGGTCCCATCAAAAAGATATTCCTCACAAGCCAGTCACAGTGGTACATGCCTATAATCCCAGTGGTTTGGGAGGCTGAGGTAGGAGGATCATGAGTTTTCAAAGACAAACTCAGGAACTTAGAGAGGCCCTAAGCAAATCTCACCAATTTTTAAACAAAATATTTTTAAACAAATTATTTTTAAACAAAATATTTAAAAGGGGGGGCTGGGGATGTGGCTCAGTGTTTAAGTGTCCCTGGGCTGAAACCCAGGTATAAAAAATAAAAATAAAGTGCCACACACCTACTCACACATATTTTCTTCCTCTGAGAAATTTTTATTATCCAGATGCAAGTGAGCAAAACAAATTAAAAGAAGATTATTTGGTAGTTTTATAAAAATTCAGTAGGAAATATTACATATTATATTAGCCAAGATCTTTTTATAAGGATAGACCAGTAATTTTCATTTAAAATGCTGGCAAAGATGTATGTATTAATAAAAGGAAATTTTATATACTGTTAGTAAGAACATAGTATGGTTCCTTAGAATGCTAAAACTATAATACAGCTGTCTCACTTCTGAGTATATATGCAATGGAAATGAATCAGCATACCAAAGAGATACATGTGCCTTTTTATTGCAGTACTATACATAATAGCTAAGACATGAAATCAGCCTAGGTTCTCATCAACAAATGAAGAAATAAAGAAAATGAGGTAGACATGCAAAATGGAGTATTATTCAGCCATAAAGAAAAAAAAATCCTGTCATTTGCAGCAAATGGATAGAACTAGAGGACATTATGTTAAGCAAAATAATACAGACATAGAAGATAAAAAATAAAAATAAAAATTTGCCTGAATGAAAAATGATGATTACTAGAGTTTGGGTGAGGTGGGAAAGAAGATTGAGATAAAGGGAGTTTGGATTTGATCAGTGCACACTGTATAAATGTTTAGAAATATCACCCAGAACTCATTAATATGTACAATCAATACAAATTGATCAAAAAGTAAAAAACAAACAAACAAACAAACCAATATGACGTTTTCCCTCACTTAGCTGCCAGAAGGTGGAAAGTCAAATGCATTAAAGAATTATATTAATTCTACCATTTTAAACATCTAAGAGTATCTTTTCTCTTTGATTCCTTTAAATGTGTTCAATCTATTTTTTATTACCAATCGCCGTATTTTTCTTTATATTTAATTCAGTTATTTCAAGTACGTTTTGAAAGAGACACTCCAGTCATGATGATAATAAATAATAATATAAACTAGCTAAACAAATCATGTAGTCAAAATTTCCAGTAAATTAAAATATAATATAGCTAATGTTTGAATATCAAAAACATCTTGTCATTGGGAAAAAAATCCCCAGAAAAAAAGCACACTTCTATGTATTTTCCTTTTGCTATGTATCTTTAAACCACAATGAATGTCCAGAAAGTCAGCACAGGATTCATATCCTAGGCACTTGTGACCACTTGAGAACCACATGAGACTCTGAGGTAAGTCAGGGACCCAGAAGGATCACATACCCCAAATTCTAGCCAAAAAAGGAGGAGGACGAGGATAAGTGTACGTAAAACTTGGTAACCAGTCAGGTGATACAGAGATACAGAGAATGAAACAACTCTGAAGTCGACCAGACTTTGTTGAACCAGTGCAGAGTTTAGTTAGACCACAAGTGACAATGACCCTTCAGTATCATACAAATGTTGATAGCACAGACCTGGGCATAAAAGGGCTCCAATTATTTTTTGCATGAAAAATATGAATGTATAACACAGCTTAAAAGGCTAATTAAGGAAGAGCTACAACTCACATGAACTGAAATAATGATTAAAACCCAGGGGGCAAATACTATGAACAGAAAGCATACTGATTTTGACATCCATCCTCTGTCAAGGAGTCATTTACTGAACAATTTACTTTTATTCTTACATGAAACATAAAATTTGCCTAGAAAACATTAAAGAAAGTTAAAGTGGTATATAGGGTATATAGAGTAGTTTAAGAATTGTCTCCCTGAAAACAAAATCAATGCACATAGCCCTTTAAATAAATTTTTCTAAAATTCAATCTGATAATGAACTCATATTTAGACAAACATAGGTAACTATAGGAAGAAACAAAGGTGAATAAGACACATTCTAATCTAATCTACGTTCACTGCTTCCTGCATATCTAAATTCCTTAAGGAAGGGTTTCTGGTTTCCTTCCCTCCCTCCTTCCTTCCTTCCTTCCTTCCTTCCTTCCTTCCTTCCTTCCTTCCTTCCTTCCTTCCTTCCTTCCTTCCTTCCTCCTTCTCCTTCTTCTTTCTCTTTCTCTCTCTCCTTTCTTTCTTTCTTGGCATGGTTATTACTATTGTTTGTTTTCATTATTCCAACCTACCCCTTTACATTTTCTCCCACTACTCAAAATATTTCTAATACTTCAACAAACTAAAGTTTTTTCTCTCAATTTTAGGGTTTCACTTATTTCATCTCCTCAATGAAAACTGGTCTCCCCAAACCATCTCTACTTACTAAAACTCTACCAATCTTTCGGCTCCAACACAGATTGTTCCCTGACATAGACCTTGACATTTGACCAAAGGCATTTAAATCATGGATCTGTCACTTCCTACCTGTGTGACTTCAGATAACTTAACTTTTCCAGCTTCTTTTTTCTCATCTGTAAAGCAAAGATAACATCCCAGAAGGTTGTTTTGAATATTAAATGAGATAATTAAATAAATTGCTTAACTTTATATGATAAATGGTAAAGGCCTATAAATATCTGCTACCATCATATCATTTTCTCCAGTAACTAAAAAGTGACCATTTCCTTCACAAAAATCACAGATATTTGTTCTTTTCTAATGTCTTTTATTAATATTATTTTCCCACTGTTACTTTTTCTACCACATTACATTTTCAGATGCATATGAATTGTATAATAAGCAGTAAATATATATTGAGTATTTCAGTGCATCTTTCAAAAATTAGTATTTATGCTTTTATCTTGATTGAAATCTGATGTGTGATTTATCAGAATCCTGTGTGCCTAGATTTCTACTGCCTAGAAAATTTCACATTGTGCTACCTCTTAAAAATCCTCCCAATTATCAATCTCCAGCTCAGATTCACCTATTTCGCATTTATAGCCTTTGATAGACATAATTTCTCACTTCATCGAGTATTCATAGGTCATCAGTCTTAAATCACTTTATAATAACCTGCTTCACTGTATAGTTGGTTATGCATGCATATTCTTCACGTGCTCTAACCCACTATAAACTCCTTGAGTCTGGGAAATACCCTTTCAGTTTTAGACCATTGCATTTCATAGTTTACCCAAACAATAATTCATTCCTTAATTCTTTCATTGTTCATCCCCTTACTTTCACAGGATACTAGTGACTTAATGCTTACAATTGTTGAGCATCATATCAACAAGTGCAGGACTGACAGATAAGCAATCAGTATTTGAGTCTCGATTTTCCACTTGTTGTTTTGCCTCAGTATTTCTGACATGGCTTCTTCAACTGTAAATAGATTTTGTATAGATTGAATTCTACATAAAAATATAGAAATATTACAGAATCACCTAGCAGAATCACTACAGATGCTAAATCAAGGTCAATATTTTTCTCTTATCTTCGCTGACACATTATGTGTTAAAAAGAAACACCAAGAATGCTGTGCTCTAAAGTAAACCATTTTTTACTTTGGTGGAGATCTGAATTGTGGAAAATGCTGCACAGAATATCCCTAGATCAGTAAAATCTTTGAAAAAGTAACCATAGTGCAGGGTGGGGGCTAGGGAGTGACAAAAATGAAAGCCAACACAGCAAATATCAGCTCCCTTGTTGGAAACTGTTGATTACTGTTGCTGTTTTGTAAGGAGAAAAGAGCAAGTTGCTTATTTCAACAAACTTGCATTCCTAGTAAAATAGAATTTCCTTCCTGTGACCTCAGAGCCAGCTGTATTCTCCACAGATCCCAGTGTGAGCCTGCATTTCTGATTTCTGTTGAAATGTGTATGTGTGTGCGTGTGTGTATATGTGTGTGTGTGTGTGTGTGTGTGTGGCCTTAGGGAACCTGAATTTCCCCCTATTCTTTCTGTTTGCTGTATCAGCAAGATTGACAAGACCAGATTCACATCCAAAGTCAAGCCTCACTTAATTCAGAGCCTCCAAACTCAAATCTAATCTATCAAAAATAAAATACAGTGAACATTTGCTCTCTGTTTTTCCAACCTAAAATTAAAATTACTTTAAAATATCAGCAAATCCAAAGGTAACCTCTCTGCTGCTAAAATTACATGAAGAATATATAAATTCAGTAGACTCTCTATTTCATGTTTTGGTGATTCAATATTAACAAATGGAAAAACCTCAAAATCTCATTCTATTGTTAAAGTTCCAAAATCTACTGCTGTCTTTACAGGTCTTGAAATAAATTTACAATTAAAAATTGTACTATAGTAAAAGTTTTGGCTTCATTTTTCATAGTTTTATAGAGAAAATTTAGATTTAAATAAGTTAAAAAGCAAAACACCCATAAATAATTTTATTTAAAAGCTAAAGTTTAAAGTGTTAGGGATGTAGCTCAATGGTAGTGCACTTTCTTAGCATATGTGATGCATTCTGAAAAATTAAAAATAAGTGAAAATAAACATTTCAAAAATAATTCTTCTCACATGGAAAACCAGATGTATAAATCTCTAAATTTGGTCCTTCTTTATCATATTGCACAATTTTGCAAATTTAAACAGCTTTCAGACACAAAAAAAGTCTATCCCTCTTCCATAGTTTGTCTATGCAGAGCCAATATATTTGCTTGATATAATTATAATATTAGAATTAATGTCTAATTTACAACCTGCCATGATCCCATTTTTTTCTGAAGAAACTCATATGCATAAATCATTTCATATTATCTTTAGCTGTATCTAATGCCCTATATCTGCCTTATAATACCATTTCTTAAAGACATGCTTATAGCACAATTCAAGTTTATGAAGGATATATTCATAGCTATTTACCAACTAAGCAAAAAACTAAAATGTCAGAAAATTGTCAAACCATGATGCTTTTTAAAAGTGAAATTGTTTTGTTTTTATGGCTTTGCATAGAACAGAATGGAACAATATATAGACAATACTGTTTTGTCCCATAAGGATTGTGTTAGCTTTCTTCAGAAAGCAAAATAGACACTAAAATATGTATGAGTCAAATATATACTTATTTATCATTTGCTGTAGTCAAGAGATAATTTGGGGGAGGGGGGGTAATGGGGATTGAACCCAGGGACACAGTACCACTGACCCACACCATCAGCCCTTTTGGGGTTTTTTTGAGACAGGGTCTCTCTAAGTTGCTCATGACCTCACTAAATTGCTAAGGCTAGACTTTCAATTTATGATTCTCCTGCCTCAGCCTCTGAGCCTCTGGGATTACCATGCATGTACCACCATACCTGGCTCAAGTAATAAATTTTTAAATGCAGAATAAAATATATGCAATTAATTATGAAAAATGATTCTTAAAGACACTATGGCTGTCTCCCAAATGACTGTAAAACACAATGGCATGAAATAATCATTTTGTATGACCATAGCTTCTGAGAGTAAAGAACTCAGACAAGACATTGCATATACAGCTTATCTCTGATCTTGGAAGTCTGACTCAAAGGTGATGGGCCAGAATCTTCTCTAGGCTTGCTTGTTTACACGTCTGGCAGTTGATGCTACTTGTAGTAGTCTGTCCATATGATTTTTCTCAGAGTTTGAGGGCTGACTTTCAAGGAGAATCATCTCAAGGAAGAGCCAAACCAACAACTTTATCATTTTTATGACTTAGGCTTGAAAGTCCAAGCCCATCCAGGATCAATGGAAATCAGTTTCTCAATTTTGGTTCTTGATAGCGGTAGCAAAATTCTGGAAGAGCTTATGGGATTGGAGATATTTCTGTAGCCATTCTTGAAAAGTCCACTAAGAAGCAAACATTCTTATTAAAGTACAGAACATTCCCATCTCCCCAGAAGTTTCCCTCATCCCTTTTCCAGTCAATCCAACCCACTACTTCCCCAGTAAATTATTCTTTTGTTTTACTGCACCATGATAATTTTGTCTTCTCAAAAATTTCATACAAATATAATAATATAGATTTTAGTCTTTTAAGTCAGCTTCCTTCTCTCAGTATATCTTTCAGACCCTTGAAGATTATTTCACATATCAGAAGAATTTTTTTCTCTTCTTAATGCAGAGCAATATCCCATTAGCTGCAGGCAATTTTAGTCTATTAATTTCCATTTTCCTATTCATGGACATGTGTGATATTCCTATTTGGGGAATATTATGAGTAATGACACTGAGAATATTATCTATATATCCTTTGATGAATATGTGCTTTTATTTCTCCAGAATGAGAAGAAGAATCTAGAAAATTTTGCCAAGTCATAAGGTAAGTATATGCCTAATTTTATGAAAAGCTGTGAAACCATTTCCCACAATAGTTGTGTAATTTTACACAGCCATTAACAATGTATTCTCAGTCATATTTGGTGTTATCCATTTTTTGTTATTATTTTAATTTCAACCATTCTAGTAAATGTGAGGTGATAACTTCTGGTAGTTTTGATTTGGATTCTATTAATTACTAATGATGTTAGGCATTTTTATGTGCTTATTGAACATTTATATTTCTTCTTTTATGAAATGCCTTTTCCAATTTATGCCCATATTTGTTTGCCTTTTTGCTATCACAGTTCTTTGTTCTGTTGATAAAGGTTTGTTTGTTTGTTGTTTGGTAAGTTACATGTTTTGAGAATATTTTCTTCTATTTAATGACTTGTCTTTTCTTTATCTTAAGGATTGTTTTTGATGAGCAGAAGTTTTTAATTTGATGTAGTCTAATTTATCAATTTTTCTTCTTTTATTGATTACTTTCTGTGCCCTATGCAATATTAGCCAGCATTACATCATGAAAATATTATTTTATATGTTCTTCTATAACCTTTAGTATTTCAGCTTTTCTAATTTGGCCTATAATTTATGTCAAATGAATTTGTTTATATGAGCTGTATCCCATCGTTCCTACTCTCAGATTGGGATTTACATCAATAGCTCCCCTGGGCAAACAAGCCTTCAAAGAAGGCTGAATTACATCAGCTTACAGACAGATTGTGGGACTTCCCAGCCTCTATAATACACCATTTTAACCAGTATTATGTCTATATCTTAGTGGAATTAAATACTTTCACATTGTTGTATAACCATTACCACCATTTACTAGATTATTGAAATGACTAATTACTACTTTATGATAAAAATACTAAAAATGTTTCCCAATTATTTCAGCAAATCTATGTCTTGACCTTTGCAGTAACAATTGTACCAGAAACTGAAAAGGAAACATTTTTTTCTCATGATCAAGAAGTTAATCTTGCCAGGCGCTGTGGCACATGCCTGTAACCCTAGCATCTCAGGAGGCTAAGGCAGGAGGATAATGAGTTCAAACTCAGCCTCAGCAAAAGTGAGCCACTAAGCAACTCTAAAATAAAATACAAAATAGGGCTGAGGATCTGGCTCAGTGGTCAAGTGCTTCTGAGTCCAATCCCTGGTACCCATTCCCCCCAAAAAGAAGTTAACCTTAAATGATGAATTATTAGATTAGGTAATGGTAAATAAATTCAATTAGATGGATTTTAGATATTAGGAAATAATACTTTGGTAAGTGTATATATATATATATATATATATATATATATATATATATATATATATATATGGAGGTACATGGGTGCTTGCGTGTATATATTTATGAAAGTTATAAAACTTATAATTTTAGAATAATTTTTTTTTAGAATATATACTCGTTTCTCTTACAACTATCCCTCTGAAGTTGGCATAAAAAAGAAGATTGATCAAAGGATATTAGGATACACACACACACACGCACACAAATATACATGTGAGTGTGTTTTAGTCTGCTTTTTCGCTGCTGTGACCAAAAAACACAAAAAGAACAATATTAGAGAAGTAAAAATTTATTTGTGGTTCACAGTTCTGGAGATCTCAGTCAATACATGGTCGACTCCATTCCTCAGGGGCCAAAGTAAGGCAGGATATGATGACCTAACAGTATGGTAGAGGAGAGCAGCTGGAATCATGGTACCATCAAACAAAGAGAGAGACCTCTGCTCAATAAGGACAAAAAAAAAAAAAAGACCCCAAAGGCACACCTGCAATGACCAACCTCCTCCAGCCATACCCTACCTGCTCACAGTTAGCCCCACTCAGTTAATTCCTATCAGAGGATTAATGCACTGATTATATCAAGTCTCTCATAACCCAATCATTTCATCTTTAAGCTTTCTTGCATTGTCTCACACATGTGCTTTTGGGGAACACCTCATATCTACACCATAAAAATATGGAAGATTTTATATATTTTTATACATCTTATTTAAATATCTTTTGACCTAGCAGAACATCAGTTAAACTCATTTCTGCCTTTCATGTTTAATATGAGGACCATTTACCCTACTTTTGTAGCATAATACTTTAATATCCTCATGATAAATGCCCTAACTGTAGCTCTTTTCCTAGAAGGACTTCATAATCCACCAATTCCTAGAAATTTCACTTGTAATTTTATTACTAAAACTCTTATCCTAACTGCCCCATTCTTTTGATTTCAAACATCTTATCTATAATTCCAGTATGATCAACATAAACACATATTTGAAATTTTTTTTTTATCTCTAACACATCTCTGTACAATGGCTCTTGCTTTTCTCCTATGTTAAACTCCCTATTTCTTGGATCCTTTGTTTTCCTGAAATATATCATTTAGGAACATTCTATGAAAGGATAAGAAATCTAGTGTTTTCTGTTTTGTTTTGTTTTTAAGTTTTGCATTTTGAATATATATATAATATATATATATAATCAAACCTCATCATTGACTTCATTTTTTTTTCTTGGAAAGAGCTATAAATTGGAAAGAATTTTTCCTTAGAATTTTAAAATACTTAGTTCTCTGTTTTGTAGCTTTCCTTGTTGGTGTTGAAAAGTCTAATGAATGTTATTCTGATTCTAATTTTTCTGTGCATTAATAATTTTTCCCTCTAAAATTGTCTAGGATCTGTTTCTTACAGTAAGGCTCTATGACAGACATTTTTACATTTACAATATCCTTCAATTGGGAAGCATTTCATGGCATTCACTTTTGGGAATTAATTCATTCTTGGGTAAATTTTTGCTCTCTAATTTTTTTTTTCTTTTAGAAATGACTGTCAATTTATTTCTGGGTTTCTTTAGTCTAGTTTTCAATTGTGTTACTTATTCCAAACTGTTTGCCATCTTTCTGTTATTTATTTTCTTCTCTATATTTTCAAATTTGTCTTCCAATATTAGTCTTTAAGGTTCTTATTTTTTTATTGCTGCTTATTCATATTTTTCTTCTTTTAAGAACATTTATTTTAGAATATTTTCAGCCTTTTTGTTGTTGTGGTGGTGTTCAAGATATATAAATGCATAACAGGTACTATTTATAAAAATAAAGTATAATATCACAAATATAAGTCAAAATGACAGTGAAATATCACCTCATGACTTTTAGGTAAGGCAGGGTGGGCAGTGCCTGCCTCGCATGTATGAGACCTGGGTTCAATCCCCAGAACCACACACACACACAAAGAAAGATTAAAATGAAATAGAAATCCTATATGATCCAACAGTATTTTTGTTGTTGTTGTTGTTTTATTTAGTTTGTTTCAGGGCTTCCTCTATAATCTATTTCTTTCCTCATTTCTTCCTTCCTTATTTCCATCTTTTCCTTAATTTGAGTTTTACTTCTTCTAGTTTGAGGCTTCCCTTGAATGTCTGGTGATTGATTGGATTGTCATTTTATTTGAGGCACTAAGAACTAGTTAGAAGACCTATGTATCAGAGTGGGAATTATTACATGGTATATGTAATAAAGGGCAAACAAGCAGGTCTCTGGCCTTTTTTTATACTGAGGACTCCAGATATCTATGTTGACATTTTAATTATTCATTGTTTGTTTGTTTAATCATTCAGCTTCTCCAAATTAGAATTTCCTAGATGTCTGTTTGTGGAGGGGAGAACTTTATGTCTGGGTTGGAAAAGAAGCTCCTTTTTCTTATGCTCCCTGTTTTTATTCCACACAGCATCTCTATTGCCTGTTGTATCTAGTTCCACCAAATCTGGAGCCTTTTGGGCTTGTTTCTGCAGTAAACAAGGAAGGCTGTCGTCTCTGACAGGAGTAAGGGCAAAGGTCTACCTCTGCAAGAGCAGAATAGAAAAAAGGACTTATTTGAAAGTGGATTTCTGCCCATGTCTTGTTTACAGCTGCCTTCTCAGGGGTCTGTGCAGCTAAATACTGAACCCCTCAGAGATTGCCCAGAGCATACTGACCTGACCTTATTAGTACTATTGACTTCCACAGGTCTCAAATTATTCTTCTATTTTGCTAAGTCATAATCACTCCTTAAACTCTATCTTTCCAAAACTAGTGTGTTTCCACCTGCTAAGATCTCACCATTCTCTATAAAGTATATTAAACTTATTTATGAAAAATTCCTTAACTTTCATTATATTGGAGTTTTAGTAGGAAGAAGAGATAAACATATCTTCTGCAATACTCCATGTTTTAACCAGGACTCTTTGTTTGAAGTGACTTAAGATCTAACCATATGATAATGTCAATTTATTTTTAATTTGATTCTATTTATTTTTTGGTGCTGGGGATTGAACCCAGGGACTTGTGCATGCTAAGCAAGCACTCTTCCATGGAGCTGCACCCTCAACACTGATGATATTAATTAGCTACCTAATGGAGAACTTAGTATAAGTAGATTGGTATTGTAGCTAATGAAGATGAACCCTAAAGACGAGAAAAAATATGTATAAAATGACCCCTATGCTCATGAATTTTAAGCATAACATATTTTCTTTACATAAATTCAGAGTATAAGAATGTGTGTTCGCTTTTTAATTATTTTATGTCAAATGTTATTACCTCAGCTATCTAGTTGTTGGATAAATAGAGATACATGATAGATAGATAGATAGATAGATAGATAGATAGATAGATAGATAATAGACAGAAAGATAGGGAACAAGATATATCCACTGCTGCTGAGGGTCTTTAAATGTGGAAGAGCTATTCTTAAAAACATATGAATAAAAATGCAAATAAGGGAAGAAATTCTTGTCGCTGCTGTCAGGGATAAATATAGCGTAAAAATCAAATTGTTACAAAACTCACTCTTCTCTACCAGTTGAACTGAATATGGTTGGCAGTCACAGAGCAGAAATACTGCAAAGTGGTAGATGAATTTAGAACTGAAAATTCCCTCAGCAAATTGGGCAGCAGTAGTTGCATTTGAAACCCAAGACACAGAGAACACTGGATGTATAATTATCCATGCCTTTGGCTCATTTTTACACGTGTTATTTTTCTTGGCTTAAGAAGGTTTAAGAGTTAGAATGCCTTTAGTCTTTTATTTACTTATGAAGTTCAGAATTGGCAGCATTTGTAGATTAAGGACTATAGAAGAAGTGACTATAGAACAAACCCTAGATTATCTGAGCTATTGAACATCCTTCTGTTAGAAAATGAAAAGTTCTATTCTACCCACCAAAACAGATGTTAGAAACATTCTTGGTATGAAAGCATTCTCACATCTTTCAGTAAGGATGCACAATGAGGATCCAAATCCACTGATGCACTTTTCACGAAGATAATGTCTACTTAAAGATCAGATATTTTGATGCTAGTAATATTTAAAGTCATTTTTTTAAAAAACTCCAATAAATATGTAGTGTAAAACAAATTCAGAGGTAAATAAACTTCTGAGATACATTTCTATAATAACTAGACCTTCATCTCAGGACAATGTAACTGTCAGCACAGAAAACTCAAAGTTATCTACAAACCATGGAGAATAGAAAAATGAAGATACACTCCAAAATTATTGTGTTAGAGCTTACACAGAGATCAAAACTCAAGTTTATTTTTTAAATGATCATCTTTTTGTTTGTTTGTTTGTTTGTTTTAATTCATATAAACAGACCACTCCAGTTTGGCTTTCATATTGAAGCATATTCTCAGAGTCAAGTGGCCCAACACTGAAAGAGAATGGAAATTTTTCTCTAAGCATGTTGGACAAGCTAATCTTTAAAGTCCTTATAATCCAGGAGCTATGATCTTACAGTTAAAGGAGAAACTTTCCTTCTCTGAAAAAAAAAATTCAAGTAGTCATAAAATGTAGGCTTAGATTATATATTTTTTTTGCTCTTTTAGGTTTTTCTTAAAAATCAAAATAATATATGCAAGTAAAAATACACAAAAATATGAAAATTCTGACCCAGTGCTTAGACCTTCTGCTCCAGAATGTTTTTCAACATAAATTCCAATAAACTTCAATCAGATTTCTTTAGGAAAACATCAGGGACATAAGTAAAATTTTCAAATGAAAGCATAAGTTTTAAATTATATAATTATAAAAATCATTAAAATAGTTAATACCTAAATTTTATCTTCTGGGAAATAAATGAAGTACTTGAAAATGCTCTTACTTTATCCAATTAGTTTCCAGAAACCCTAATGGGTTTTTAAGAAACTTATATATTATTATATATTCAAGCTGACAAATGAATTAGACTTTTGTGAGAGAATAAAATGTCCACAGGGTTCACTCCAAAGTATTCTACCTTAACTCTGAAACAGACATTCTATCAAGACTCACCCTGGCTACTTTCACTCATGATTCAACAACTCCAAAGTGATAAAAGTCATAGCACTTTATATATATGTGTGTCTTTTCAAATATTGACAGGGTTTCTAAATGAGTATAGGGCTGTTTCCAGATTATAAACTACAGAAACCTGTATAAAGCAATAACTCATCCACTTACAGTCAATATTCCTTTCTATTTACCTAAATGTTATTTGCTTAATGATACTAAGTGACAAAAACCTAGAAAAGAGATGGCTTTGTAAACAAGGTCAATGTAATAAAAAATTAATAGAGAAGCTTAATGTTTTATTTAATGATATTGAATAATTGTTATCATGCTACAGAATAGTTGAAGATAAATGAGAGAGGTCAATCACGTCAAAGAAATTTCATCTCTTCTCCTGCCAAATGACCCAATCTTGGAATGTATCTTACCTGCTCTACACCTCAGTTTCCCAGGTAATGGGAGGTAAATCCAGAGCCACAATAGGGGTTTCTAAGGGAAACAAATCATTTTTTTAAAAAAAATTTTATTTATTTATTTTTTATTAGTTGTTCAAAACATTACATAGCTCTTGACATATCATATTTCATACATTTGATTCAAGTGGGTTATGAATTCCCATTTTTCCCCCTTATACAGATTGCAGAATCACATCGGTTACACATCCACGTTTTTACATACTGCCATACTATTGTCTGTTGTATTCTGCTGTCTGTCCTATCCTCTACTATCCCTGCTCCCCTCCCCACCCCTCCCATCTTCTCTCTGTACCCCATCTACTGTACTTCATTTCTCTCCCTTGTTTTTTTTCCCCCTTTCCCTTCACCTCCTCTTATATGTAATTTTTGTATAATGATGAGGGTCTCCTTCCATTTCCATGCAATTTCCCTTCTCTCTCCCTTTCCCTCCCACCTCTTGTCCCTGTTTAATGTTAATCAAACAAATCAAATAATGTAGTAGAGTGCTTAACGCAATCACTAGCATCCTACAGACATTGGGGCTATTACTATCATGACTGTAAATAGTACTAGATTTACATAAACAAATTGAGTATTTGTAAAGTCATACGGAAGCAAGGAATTGAGCAAGAACCTACTTTTCTCAGGTCCTGTAATTTCTGTATCTCCCTCTTTAGAGGTCCTTTGTGGCGAAAATTGTGAGACTGGATTTTGAAGTTTAACCCAGAGGAATTCCTCAGTAGATAACAAAAAGAAAGAGAAAATCTACAAGGATCCAATTAAGACTTGCAACTCAGGAGCTGGCACAAGCTACTGCCAAATCCTTGGATAATTTCCAAAACAAGCCAAGAGATTTTGCCAATTGTCCCAAATCCTATCAGTAACCCCATCCTTCTTATTCCCTGTACAAGTATGGAGACTTCTTCCCAACCGGACTTACACCCAAAATAAAAATGTACCATTTCAAAATTGAACATGCCTAGATTGTTAAAAAAAAAAAAATTATCTGTGAATTGTCTAGAAAAGTTGGAATGAGGCTTAATCCTTTTGGGATTAAGCTGTTTATAGTTCTCCCAATTCACCATCTGTTTACCTTCACATCTTGTGCATGCCAATTTCTCAACATATCCTTCATTTATTTACCTGACCTGGAAATTCCTCAGTATCCCTCAAGACACAGTTTGAGTTTTATCTTTCTTCTAAAGTATTCCAGAATGCCCCAGGCATAGTCAGTGCTTCATCTACTGTTTCCAAAGCCCTTCATTTTGTATTTAAAATCATTGTATTTATTAACTTACTGATTAACATACATATCTCCCCCATTAGACAAAAGGTCAGGTGCTACAGTCTTCTTTATAACTTTTCATAGAGGATAACAGGTCCCCAGTAAGTGCTAAGTGGATGAATGCTATTGATTATTCTCTTCTAAAATCAAAACCATTAATTAGCTTTTGACCTGACAAAGCAATGCATTTTTTATTTACTATTGCAGAATGCATATAAATGAACCTAACACTACCTCACGGCTGGAACAATGGTGTGTCCTTTGTGGATATATTGTGGAAAAGCAGAAACATACAGAGGACAGGATACAGGTTTTGAAATTGGAGGTAAAAAGTTCAAACATTGTTCCCTGTTCCTTCAGCTAAGAGTTGAAGAGTTTTGCACATGTCACTTTCCTTTGTAAATACTTAGTTTTCTCTTCCATACAAGTAGGAAATTAATAGTGCCTACTTTATAGAGATGTTGTGGGCATTAGAAGAAATGATACATAGAAAGAATTGAGCATGATGACACTGAATAAATGTAGGAATTGCTGCTTCTTTTCTTTTCTTTTCTTTTTGGGTGCACTCTAACAAAATATTTGGACTGGATTATTTATAATGAACAGAAATTATTTATCACAGTTCTGAGTGGTGGGAAGTCCAAGATTAAAGCATTGACAGATTCTGGTGAAGGTTACTTTCCACTTCCAAGATGGCACAATGTTTCACCATCCTCTTGAAAGGAGGAATGCTGTGTCCTCACATTATGGAAGACAGAAGTGCAAAATTGAACACTGTGTGAAGGCTCTTTTATTAGGGCTTTATTAGGATTAAGTTTAATCCCACTAAGGCCCCATCTCTAAATATTAACACATTGGAAATTAAGTTTCAACATCTGAATTTTGGAGAGCACATACTCAAACCACTGCAGCTGCAAAGACTCCTCCTCCTCCAGGACCTTGGTTATGGAGGTGGGAGAATACTTGCTGTGGAGGAGGGGTGGAGATGGAAATTGTGTACCACTAACAAGATATGCAACACGGGGCTGCACATGGACATTAATTAAGAAAAAGCTACACCATAAACCCTCAATTTTTATTGACCCAAATGAGAGATTTCCGAAGTGTACCTATTTATTAATAGTCATGAATATGAATATTACAATGCTGATTATCCATTGATAAACTGAATTTTGTTGTGACAGAGAATTTATTTATGTCATTTTTATCATATTCAGTGAATTGGAAATAAAAGTACATTTTAGTATGTTTATTTTCGAATAAAAATCCTACAGTCATAAAAAATGTTTTAAAAGACCTATATAGCATTACAGTTAAGGAAATTAATTTATATAGTCAACTTGTTGTTATAAAAGTACTGAGTCTTAGTTTTCTACACCAGAAAAGTTGAAATAGTAATGATAGTCCTGTCAAAGGATGTTATAGAGATGAACAATTTTTCAATGTGAAAACAAAAATATATACAAAATAAAAGTGGTGGTGTTAGTGATATGATAGACAGCCACATCTTATTGTGGGAATCAAATTCAAAATTAAATATTTCATTTTATTCAGCAGCTACACACTGATAAGCATCTAGGTCGTATGCTCTATGTGTTTTGTTTTAATTTTTATTTTTCTTCATGTCCAGAAGATAATTTTTTACTCTCTTCTCTATAAACACTTTAATAGTTTTTGGATCATCGACCTAAGAAAACTCATGGCACGATTGTATAATAATTTTATTTGATTCTCCTGACAATCAATGTTTTTAATTAAAAAAATTAATGAACATAATTATTTAACATCTGTATATATTGTGTCATGATCAAATCAGAATAATTAGTATGTCTATCACTTCAAATAGTTATCATTTATTTGTGATGGAATATTCAAAGTACTCTCTTCTAGCTATCTTGAAATGCTATACATTATTGTTAATTAGAGTCTCCCTATTGTGCAATAGAACACTAGAATTTTTTCTTCCTAGCTGACTTTGTACCCATTGGCCAACCTCTCTTCAGCCTCCCATACCCACGAGCCTGTGATGACCACTAAACAATCTGTATTTTTAAATAAGACAATTACTGTAGGGTAAAATAATTGTTGTAGAAAGAAAAAAATGCTTAAACTGTTAAAACATAAAAGCAGACTTTTTCAGAATCATTTTAGTTATTACAGAATCAATAACTATTCTTAACCACAGGATTTTATCATGCCATATGATGCAGCTTGGTGAATTTATTATGTTTCCTTGAGAAATATTGACTGTTTCTATGATTTACAAGGATAATGATGCTCATATAAGCAGGATGTTTAGTTGAGCATACTGTCTTACATTTTCCATTTTACAGACTGGCTATGTTCCTCACCTCTGCATAGTAGGATAAATCCTTTCTTGGCACACACTGTAGCCAGAGAGCAAGGCTATGTGTCCCTGTGCCAATGAGGCCCGGGCTAGGGTCTGACTCCAACAGGGGCCAGTTTGCTTGTGTTCTGCTCTACAAACAGACTGCACCCCTACTTTGGCTATGTGTCAAAGAGTTGGAAGAGGAATTCTTCATTGGTGCACACAGTTCATACTTTCCTGCCCATAAGAAAAGCTACTCAGAGCTGTGCCTTGCTAGAGATTTGGTAGTGTTATTTCAAATTGCAGGTCATTATGGTATGTTAATATTCATTTGCTGCATTGATCATTATCCAGACATCCTACCTTAAGAATTTATTATGATTTATACCAGAAAAGTTATTGCTAAAAAGTCACCAAAGTTCACTGATCTAACAACAATAAGATGAAAATTCAAACATCACTCTTTGAGATAGCTCTTAAAGCCATCGAGGATTAATTCATTCCCTTTCTTTCTTTTTTTCCTTTCTTTTTCCTTTCTTTCTTCCCTTCCTTCCATCTCTCTCTCTCTCTCTCTCTCTCTCTCTCTCTCTCTCTCTCTCTCCCTCTCTCTCCTTTCAGAATCATTATACAATCATTTCAGTTTCAGAACCAGAAAGAAATCCTGTTTCATTCATGAGACTACTTTCAGTACTTTACCTTTTTCCATGGGAATTAACATTATACCCACAGAGGTCACCTTAGGTTGCAATGCCAGGTTTTATGCACTGAATAGAAGATTTTATGAAAGCAAGTTGCTGTTACTATTTTATTCCAAGTTTTCTTAATGGGAAACTTCCTAAAGAATCATGTATTTATGTAATCATCAAGTAAATCGACAGATTTATTGAGCACATTTATTGTATACACCATACAAATCTTTTAGGTGCCAATTTTAGTTGGGGTCTTGCTGAAAAACAATTTTTTTTTTAATTTTTTATTGTTGGTTGTTCAAAACATTACAAATTTCTTGACATATCATATTCCACACTTTGATTCAAGTGGGTTATGAACTCCCACCTTCACCCCATACACAGATTGCAGAATCACATCAGTTACACATCCATTGATTTACATATTGCCATACTAGTGTCTGCTGTGCTCCGCTGCGTTTCCCATCCTCCACCATCCCCCCTCCCCACCCTCCCCTCCTCTCTCTCTACCCCCTCCACTGTATAACCTATAGCACAAAAGTTAATAACTAGAATCAACAAATGGGACTTACTCAAACTAAAAAGTTTTTTCTCAGCAAAAGAAACAATAAGAGAGGTAAATAGGGAGCCTACACCCTGGGAACAAATCTTTACTCCTCACACTTCAGATAGAGCCCTAATATCCAAAGTATACAAAGAACTCAAAAAATTAAACAATAAGATAACAAATAACCCAATCATCAAATGGGCCAAGGACCTGAACAGACACTTCTCAGAGGAGGACATACAATCAATCAACAAGTACATGAAAAAAATGCTCACCATCTCTAGCAGTCAGAGAAATGCAAATCAAAACCACCCTAAGATACCATCTCACTCCAGTAAGATTGGCAGCCATTATGAAGTCAAACAACAACAAGTGCTGGCGAGGATGTGGGGAAAAGGGTACACTTGTACATTGCTGGTGGGACTGCAGATTGGTGCAGCCAATTTGGAAAGCAGTATGGAGATTTCTTGGAAAGCTGGGAATGGAGCCACCATTTGACCCAGCTATTCCCCTTCTTGGTCTATTCCCTAAAGACCTAAAAAGAGCATGCTACAGGGACACTGCTACATCGATGTTCATAGCAGCACAATTCACAATAGCTAGACTGTGGAACCAACCTAGATGCCCTTCAATAGAGGAATGGATAAAAAAAATGTGGCATTTATACACAATGGAGTATTACTCTGCATTAAAAAATGACAAAATCATAGAATTTGCAGGGAAATGGATGGCATTAGAGCAGATTATGCTAAGTGAAGCTAGCCAATCCTTAAAAAACAAATGCCAAATGTCTTCTTTGATATAAGGAGAGTAATTAAGATCAGAGTAGGGACGAAGAGCAGGAGAAGAAGATTAACATTTAACAGGGATGAGAGGTGGGAGGGAAAGGGAGAGAGAAGGGAAATTTCATGAAACACAAATTTTGATTCAGAAAAATCAGGGTGAGCATTTCCAATGAGCTCCTTTCCTAGTTATGTCTTATGACTATCAAACTGATACCCAGTAAAAGTCTTCTTATACTTGACTACATGAAAACAAAAAAATTTACCTTATTTATCCCCCTTGTATTCAATTGTGTAGTTCAATTTGTATTGCAAATGGACTACAATGTTTGAATGGTGTTAAAAACACTGAAGCTGTATTTTCTTCCTAAAAATTGCATGTAGTTGTAGTAAGGTTTTTATATTGGTATACTTTAAACAACTATGGTGTTTCCTAAATTGCTCAAATAAGTACAAATCCACTTATCAGAAGTTTCACCAGGAGAGATTTCCATCTTGAAGGTGAAGTTTATCATGCAAATTTCTAGAGAAAATAGCATGAGATAAGATGTGAGAATCCTATTCATCATTTAATTTTCCACATCTAGAAAAAATTGGAGTAGAAATTTACAACCTTAAAATGCCCTCTGAGATTCAACATCTCTAGCAATGAGAGAAATGCAAATCAAAACTATTCTAAGGTTTCATCTCATGTCAGTCATAATGGCAGATATAAGAATATAGACAACAATAAGTGTTGGCAAGGATGTGGAGGGAAAGGCGCACTCATACATTGCTGGTGGGACTGTAAATTGGTGCAACCAATCTGGAAAGCAGTATGGCAATTCCTTAGAAAAGTTGGAATGGAACCATCATTTGACCCATATATCCCACTCCTCGGTCTATACACAAAGAACTTAAAATCAGCATACTATAGTAACACAGCCACATCAATATTTATAGCAACTCAATTCACAATAGCTGATGTATGGAAGCAACCTAGATGCCCTTTAAGAGATGAATGGATAAAGAAACTGTGATATATATATATATATATATATATATATATATATATATATATACATACATATATATATATATATATATATATATATATATATATATATATTAGAATGTTACTCAGCATTAAAATAAAATAAAATAATGGCATTTGCAGGCAAATGCATGGAGTTGGAGAATATCATACTAAGTGAACTAAGCCAATCCAAAAAAAATCAAAGGCTGAATACTGATTCATAATGGGGTGGGGAGTATGGGAAAAAAGAAGTAGTTTTGATGGCAGAAAGGGGAGGGGAGGGTGGAAAGGGGGAATGGGGACAGGAAAGATGGTGGAATGAGATGGACATCATTACCTGTATGACTGCACATATGGTGCAATGCTACATTGTGTACAACCAGAGAAATGAAAAGTTGTGCTTCAGTTGTGTACAATGAATCAAAATGCATTCTGCTGCCATATATACCTAATTAAAATAAATTAATTAAATTAAAAAAATAAAAATGAAAATGTCCTCTGAGTAAGGGGCATAGGTTTCCAGTCTTATTTGGCACAACAAAACCGGGAAGGATCATATTATCCAGAAATAGTCTTAATGTCTGTCACAGACAGCCACTGCATTTCAGCTTGATGAATGATACCTATTTTCTATTTTTTAATACAAACACTTTGTGTTCTATCTTATTGAAATCTGTGTTTTTCACAAGTCTTCTATGAAGATGTAAAAACTCAAAGTGATGATAGCAGATTTGTCTCTGAGATTAAAAAATGAAGGATATATCTAGATTTTTTTAAGTTGTATAATACAAGTTTAAGTATATATGATGAGATTTTTCTCAGGATGCTTTTACATGATTCTATATAATGAATGCATTCAGTTTTTTAGTATGTTTTCTACACCTTTGCTTCAAATGCTATTTAAAATGGAAAAGCAACTCCAAATTTGGAATTTTATGTTTAACTATTAAGTCTATTGATGACTATTAAGTCAAAAAGTATACATTTTTTCTCTAAAATTACGCTTTGTGGCACCTACACATGCCCTGCAAACATTATTATATTCATCAAAAAGCACCTTCTGTCAGTTTGTTCTCTCTAATTCAATAAGAGGCTGTTCCTTCTAAATATCAGGTTTACATGCAGCTAAGTACAATATAAAGCATAGCCACGTTTGCCATTACCCTGGAAAATGTTTAGAAAAAATTGTCTAATGTCTGAGGGCAATGTTAAAATATGCAAAAAATGATATGCCCACATGTTCCTGCATTCATCCTTGTGAGGGAAAAGTAGCCGAACATTCTTCACCAGCCTCTTCAGTTTTACTGTGAGAATTCCCTTGTGCTGTGGGTTCATTCAAAACCAGCAGGATCACTTTACACAGTTTTTCATTGTACTCCAGGGAAGTTTATGGAAATGTTACAGAAATAAGCTACAAATGGGAACCTGGCTTCCTGCCAAACTGCATCTCTCTCTCTCTTTCTCCTGTTCTAACATTTTTGCTCCTTCAGCACTTAATGTATTCTATATGATATACAACATTTATCCAAAACTAATTTCAGAAATACAAAATATTGCAATTAGACCTCAAAAGATGTGAATAACTGATGATTCTCTCATACAACATGCCATATAATTGTGTCCCGAGCATAGACCAACTCACTTAATCCTCATTATAACCCATGAGATACATTCTGCCATTGTCCCTGTTTTACAAATGAGGATATTGAAGCATGAGAGAGTTAAAAGATTGGCCAGGGACACTGGGCATGTCAGTGACAGAGGTGGAACTAGAACCCAGGCCAGCCGCCACCTAGCAACAGAGTCTAGGCCCTCTTCCACGTCAGAACTTTCCATGGATGATCCAGGGCAATTTCTTTCTTTTCCTAAGAAACTTGTGAATCAAAGAACTATTGTGAAATAGGAGGATGATGGGTTTACTTTTGTCTTATTTCATATTATCTAGATAGTACATTATAAATATCTAAGCAATTACAGTGCAATTATTCTTTCAAAGATGGGTAATTTCTTATAGTTTTGATTTACACAATGGGACCAAAATAACACATACTACAAAATAGTACTTAGATATACTAAGTGTGATATTTGTTTGTCTAGCATATTTTTCACTTTATAATCACAAGGATTTTCTTTAAAGGATATCCTTCAAAGACTCCACGGATTAATTTTTTTTTAAGGAAAACAGAACACTAGAAAGAATTCAAAGTGAAAAAGGAATGAAAGTAAAAACATTTTTCAAAATTCTGTTTCACATGAATGTATGACATTTTAAATTTCTATGTGATGCTTATTAGGGTGCCCTCACTCATAAAATTGAAATTGGAAACAGGAATTCTCGTGAGATTACTGAGCTTTCTAGGTTTGATAGGAAATATAAAACCAGGAATATATTCCCAGCGTGCTTATCCCTTATGAAGGTAGTTTAGTTGAACAGAAGATTCACAGCCAAAAATTCCTGAGTAGTACTCCCAGTCCTGACACTGACTTGTTCAGTGACCTTGGCAAACTGCCAAGCCACTCTGATTTCATTTCCTCTTCTACAAAATTAGCAGAACACTTACCTACATCCCAGATGTTGGAAGACTTAATTAATGTCAACGTTTGTGTAAAAATGAAATGCTGTTTATCCAATAAATGCCAAGTAATCCAGACATTTTACTCCCACTTTTGGCAGGCACCATAGAGTAGAGAAGAAAAAACATTAAAACACTAAAATAGTTGGTCATAATCAGAGATTCTCATAATCAGAGATTCTCGAGTTTTTGTTTGGAGTTTATTAAAAATTGAGCAATAACTATAGAAATCATCAACAATCACATAGGTGGCTTTCTGCATATGGTTTGTCAAATTTTACATAAATTGCCCTTGACAAAAATTTACAGCCATGTATACTACTTCCCTGATTGAGCTATGCTAATAAGGATAAGATCATGAGTTTTACCCACAGTGAGCCTGCTCTCCCACTATGTTCCAAGGCTACTCACAGAATATCTATACCATCAACCAGACATCTTAGAAAAGCAAGCTGCAGATCACAGGGAGACAAAAAAAAAAAAATCGATGTCATAGTGTAACTCTGTCCATATTTCTGAGAAAACAACTTAATGTTTGTGTGTTATTTTTTGCCTCACTATCTTATAACTACCAACACATGCAATTAATCATTTGTTCACTCATATATTTCAATAACAATTTATTGAGTGTTTATTCTGTGTGAGGCATTGTCCTACGTATTCACTAGGAATATATTGGTGAGCAAGACAAAAATAGGCCCTTGGAATCATGAAACATACTCTAAAAAGGAGTGCAGACATTAAGCAAGCATTTATAATCAAATATTAAATCATCATGAGGGGGAGAGTTTAGAGGAACCTAACAGTTTATAGAAACCAGTAGATGTCTCTCTAAGGAGATAAATATTTCAGCCTTGATCTCATGGTGGAGAAGAGTGTGGTCCAAGCAGAAAAAAAAAAAAAGATTGTGCACAACAAGCCATGAAAATGAGAGAAGGCATCAAGTTCAACTTGTCTAGCTCTTGTAGTAAAGTAATGGGAGGATGGAGAATTTATCTTTTATCCTAAGGAAATTGGGTAGTTATTGAAAGATTTTATGGCAGAAGGTGAAATGACTAGATTCGTGTTTTTCAGTTTTGTTTTGTTTTTCTAAATATAATTACTCTAGTTGGAAGATGGCAATTGGATAGGAGCAAAGAACTAGCAGTAGACGTCCAAGTTGGGAGATAATAAAATCATTTCACCAGAGTCAGTGGTGGGCAGGATGAGGGTAGTAACAGAAATAATGTAGAACAGATTGGTTTGACAAATGTTTGGAAAATAGAAGCAGCTGAACATAGAACCTTGGTGGGTATTTTGGATGTGGGGCTAAGGGAAGGGGATGAGAAGGGAAAGCAGGATGCAATAAATACTCTCAGGTCTAGAGTCTAAATAGGATTTAGTGAAAACATGAACTGAGCAAAGGAACACTAAAAGTAAAATCGTCTCAGAGGAAAGATGTGTTTAGATCCCGACTCATTAAGTTTGCAATGCCTGAAAGGCATCTTGCCAAAAATATTTCAGAGGAAATTTAACACCCAGTCCACAAGAGCCTTCAGAATGGAGGTAAGGACTTGGGAGTCTTCAACATATAGATTGGAAGTTGAACCAAAACAGTAGATGATATTGCTCAATGAAAGAGTGTAGAGTGAAAGGAACATAAGGTCCTGAAAGAGATTAAGAAGCATCAGTAGTTAATTAAAGAGGAATAGAGGACTACAAAGGAGGTTGAATAGGACAAGAAAGGGAAAGACAAGGAAAGTCAGAGAGTTGCCTTCAGAAAGATGAGCATGTGTCAAACAGGTTTTCTCACACCCTGCTGATGGGAAAACACATTAGTTTAATTTTTATGACAGGCACTTTTTTGGTAGCTGTCAAAATTAAGAGCCCACATATCTTTCAACCTGTAATTTAACTTCTCAGTTTTATTTTCTATATAGGTATACATTGACAAAATGATATATGGACATCAATATCTTTTGCATTAATATTTATAATAAGACTGAAAATAACCTAAAACTTATAGAATAAGAATCTAGCTAGCTAAATTAGTGTACAATCAAAGAAAGGAATATATTGCAACTATTTGAAACTGTCCTTTTGTATGGTCTCAGTTGAATCAAGCAAGCAACCACATTTCATGTAGAGTAGGTTATCACATAATAAATAATATTATATTATCTATATACATAAATACCTATAAACATAATTTCATATGTATAATACATAGGAAAGTGAGAAAATGGGAGAGAGAATAGACAGAACTCTATGAAAGGAAAGTGAGAGATATGAAGAAAAGCTGTTGGATAACATGGAATCAAGGGTGGCTTGGTTGATTAATAAACATCTACAAGTGTTGCCTTGAGAAAGGTAGCATAGAGGAAATGTTGCAGATATAGCAAAACATGCATATGTTAATGCAGAAAGGGATGTGATCTAGGGTACAGAGAGGGGATTACCCAGTAGAAGAGGAAGAACATCTTTCCCGAATGTAATGATGGAAGAAAAAAAAATGGGTGTGCAAGCAATCAGGTTGTAGATTTAGTGAAGAGATGTTTAGCAATGAGAAGAAATCACTTTTTTTCCATTTATTTTTATTAGCACATATTTTATAAACATGTTTGAATTTTTCCAATGACTTAATAATACTGAACATTTTCAACATATTTATTAGCCATCTATCTGTATTTCATCTTTTGAGAAGTGTCTATTTTAATCATTTGCCCATTTTTTAATTGATTTATTTTTGTTGTTGTTAAGTGTTCCTTAGTTCTTTAATATTCTGGATATTAATCCTCTGTCAGATGAACAGCTGGAAAATACTTTATCTCATTGTGTGGGTTGTCCCCTTCATTATGTTGGTTGTTTCCTTTGCTGTGCAGGAGTGTTTCAGTTTGATGCATTCCCCATTTGTCAATATTTTGCTTTTGCTTCTTACACAGAGTTCTATCCAGAAAATCATTGTCTATCAATATCTCAAAGTGTTTCCCCAGTGTTTACCTCTAGTAGCTTCAGGGTTTCGGGTCTTACATTAAGATCTTTGAAACATTTTGCATTGATTTTTGTATAGGATGAGAGGGAGGGGTCAAGTTTCAATCTTCTGCATGTGGATTTCCAGTTTTCCCAGCACCATTTGATGAAGAAATTGTTCTTTTCCCATTGCATGTTTCTGGCATCATTGTCAAGAATAAATTTGTTCTAAATATGTGGGTTCATTTCTGAGTTCTCTAATATGTTCCACTGTTTCTATGTGTCTGTTTACAAAATTACTTTGTTTAATTCCATATTCTTTCTAGGGAAAACATCAGATACTCTGAAGGGGTAAAAATATAAATGGGAAAAATAGGAAATATAACTGATTAAGGAAATCTAGAATTGCTGGATGATGTCCACAAGCCAGTTGAGGTTTTCCTATAATATTTCTTCTCCCTTTATTTATGACTTACCTAAATCCTATTGCCTCTAGTTCAAAAATGTTGACCAAAAACACCCGCAATTTTTCTCCCAATTCTCCACTGAAAAAAAAGAGTAATTTTTTTTAAAAAAATGTTTTCTGCAGTGCTAAGAATGAGAATGGAGACCATAAACAAACTTAAGATGTTAATTAATTCCTTATTGAGGAACAATAGAATAAACTAATTTAAAAAGCCATAGGGCTGAATAAATAAGAGTCTGAAATAGAAAGGGTAGGGAGTGTAGGAAGTGCTAGGAAAATCACATTTGCTGACTAGGAGAATACAAACACAATTGGGACATTAAACGAAGGAACTAATTGCAAGATTTTTTTTTTATCAGTAACTGGGACACAAAGGAATAAGAAAGATTATGGTGGTAGAAAGAGCAGAGTTACAAATAATAACAAATAATAACGTGCATTGTTTAAAGATTTCTCATTAACACCGCCACAAGAAAATTGGAGAAATGCTTTCAAAGTCCTCATGGCAGAAATTCTGAATTTAAATTTCTGTATCCCATGAAAGTATCAAGTATGTAAGAAAAATAAAGTTATTTTTTAGAGGAAAAGTAATTTCAATTCGGCACTGATCAGTTAACCTAAATCCAAGTAAAATGTCATCAGGAAGAATTTCTTTAGTATAGACACTAGTTAAAAAATTTAATTTTGGTGGTACAGCAAAGTTATCATTTATCAATAAGAAAATGAAAGACAACTGGAAACACCAGGAAAAACAAAAATCTGTCTAAGGAATCATGCCACAATTCAAGTAGAGCAAGAAACACCATCAAAATTTGGTAGACAAATAAGTTCTAAAGTTATATTTTAAATTACAAAAGTTATTACTAATAGAAGTACTAAAATATAGTATTAACAAAAACTGAAGAAGCAAGGAAGGGGAGATGAAAATAATTTAAAATAAATTAAAATTCTTAATGTTTCACAGCAGGAAATACAAGATCAGTCTATCTTTTATATATGTAATAATTAGGCATAACAGTTCATGCCAAAATGAAGTCAGCTTTCTTTTCCTTGTAATAGTGCAGTGAAAATAGAACACATTTTTGGAATAAAATGGGTTAGGGTTTAAATACTGAATGTTTTACTTATAAACTATGTGTCTATGGGCAATTTACTTAAGCTGTCTGAACCTTAGAGAAGTAAATTGCAGAGTCAAGGTTAAAGAGCCCAGCATAGTGTTTTACATATGGTAAACTACCAATGAAAAAACATTACTAATTTAAAAACAAATTCTGTTGTGTATATTTGAGGCATACAGCATGATGCTATGGAATACATACAGAGAGTAAAATGTATAGTATAGTGAAGTAAGTTAACATCATCTCATACAGTCACCCCTTTTTTGATAGCGAATGCAACCAAACCTACCAATTTAGCAAAAATCCCAAATACAATCCAGTTTTGTTAACTTTAGTCCTCATGCTGTACACTAGATTTGCTCATCCTAGGTATCTGCTACTTTGTGTCTTTGGCAACATACCCCCATTTTCTCCCCTCCCCCACTGGACTCCACTACTTTAATCCTGCATAGTTGATTTTATTCTTGATGCTTGCTATTATTTATGGAATCATTTTGAAACAACTCAGTACTTGGTAAATTTGATTGCAACTTATTAAGCAGGATTGTAAGTTCATTATGAAAATTGCAGAATGGGAAGGTCTGCTATTTCACATTAACATTTAATGTCATTAATTGCCTGAATAAAAAGGAAAATGACTTCTAAAGAGTGATTTAGTGTCTCCAAGGATGAAGAGGGGGATGGCAATTCCCAGTCCATAACACCCTGGTCCCTGGAGGGTCACCAAAGTAGTAATTAGTTATCACAGATGAAAAATTTCAAAACTATTTTACCAGAAGCTAAATAATATGTCAAATTTCTTTGCTTTTGCTTGAAATAATATTAATTCATTTGTGGGAACATGGGTTAGTTTTGGCTTTTTTTTTCTCATTCTAATTGGCTGTTAGTTTTATGTGCCTTGATTAATTAAAATTGGATATTATATTTACTACTTATTAAATGAAGTTCCTTTGGCTAGGAACAGTTCTTTGATCAGATGGAGCCCACATAAGAAAAATAATTGAACTGGCCTTTTAGATTATTTCTTCTCTACATCTCTGGCTATCACAAAGAGGCATTCCTCTGGACATCCTTGATCCCTTGTTCCATCTTTACATCTTGTGGGTGGCCAGAGCTGTGAGCTTTGAAAGGGGGAACTAGATGTACACAGTTTGGTCTCTTCTGTTCCTGTCTTGGCAAGTGGATACCCACAGCCAGCTGTGCACTCTTAATGCCCTGAGTGCTACAAAGAGACACTCTGGACACTTAGTGCTACCTGCTGTGGAAGGTGAACTCACTTTGCATATTCAGAAACTTGAGAAAGTCACTGTAGCAATACCTCAAACCTTTTTCTTTTATTCTCAGCTTATCAGTCAAAACTTAACATTGTATCCACCTAAATTTGCTGCAGTCTCTCCCCAACCTCACCCTGTCTATTTTTTTTTCTGTCTATTTTTTCTATTTTTTATTAACTGACCAGATTACAAAAATACCATGGTAGATACCTTTGTTCATCCTTCTAATAAGCCTGTTGATCTGGTCTTCTCTGTTGCCAGCATCTCCACCTTCTACAAAATGGGTGGACTTTTTCTTCATTCCACCTCTTGGAGAAGATAATTTGAAGGGCCACAGGGAGTTATTTGCTTCTTTGAAGCATTTTCCAACAGTGTAGATCTCATGAATCAGATCTTCCACGCAGATGATGCCATATTTACCAAGAGATGGAGCAATCAAAGCGTTATCTGTCAAGGCATTTCGTTTCTTATTGATTTTGCCATATCCACGCTTGTAGATTAGTTCATTCACTGATTTCAGGTTTGGGTACCCCCATGCAATGTAAGGTTCCAGGATCCTCAGCATGTTAATTGAAGCCTTGTTGAGCTTAACAAAGGTGCCATTGAAGATCTGGTGAAGGCAAATAAGTTGTAACACCTTAAGAACCTTTGGGCTCACACAATTGATACCTCTGATCCTGATAACAAATGCTAATTTGGGTTCTGCAGGTACATAGAAGTTGCCAGCTTTTCTTGCCATTCTAGCCATCTGAATCTCTGTTCTGTACATTTGCCTATATTCCTTGTGGTAATGCTTGGCTTTTTCATAGATTAGCTTCCCCCTTGCCTTTCAAAGCATCTTTTGGGCAAACTTCTTCCTCAGGCGCTTTACCTCAGCTCCGCATTATTCCTTCACTTTTCCTTAAGAGTTTCTGGCACATCAGGAACCTTCTTTTTCTTCTCTTCGACACCCTCCATGGTTCCAGCCTGAAAAAGAGGCCACCCTGTCTATTTTCTTACTCATTCTATCACTCTGTCATTTTTCTTTTAATTAAGGGGGGAAAAGATTCTGATTTCTTAAGTCTTCTAAAATCTGGAAATAGTACTAGTTGGGAACAACTACACTCAAGACTTAGACATCATCGAAGCGGCTCATAAAACAATTACACACCAACTAAAAGAGATAAACAGGAAAGTGAAAATTTAAATTTAACATATAAATCTCTGGCTACCCTGTAAGACAACACTTATAACACATAATTAACACAATTTGGTATCTGTAATAAAATTCTATTGAGAGATAAATTGACATGTTTGATTGTCTTGGCAACCTGTCTTAGTTTCCAAAAAGTGATGGAGTCAGCAACAAGGCCCCAGATGTCCGTCTTCACCTCCTTGCCCTGAATTGTGGAACTTCAGTACTTATGGGAATCAATCCATATGCTTCTCATTATTATGAATTTAATAACAGATCTGTAGCTGCTGTTTTCTATGATTCTTGCAACGTCTTTCCATTTTGACCTGTGGAATAAATATTTGGATGAGACAAAACAAAATTATGTAGAAAAAAAATATATGATCAGGTTCAGTCTATAACAACTTTGGAAGATCAAAATACATACTAAAATTTAACATTAATTTACTGATCTTAATACTAACAAAAATGTAATTTTTTTCTTCATTAGTTACGTGTTTATAAAATATAACATCTCTTAGATATTTTCTTAAAGTCTACATTATTCTAATAGCTTCTTAATTTAAAATGTTTTTGATAATTATTAGAAAAAAAGAATTGTTCTGTTTAGAGTAGGTCAAGTAGAGTTTAATTCTGTTAACAAAAGCATTTTTTTTAAGTTTGAGATATTAGCCAAACTGGTACCGAAACATTTTTGAACTAATTATATATTATTAGAGCTCAAAGAAGAAAGGAAGGGGGGAATGGAGAAAAGAAGGAAGGAAGGGGGGGAGGGAAGGAGGAAGGGAGGGAGGGAAGGAGGAAGAGAAAGAGGGAGGGAGAGAGGAAGAAGGGGAGGAAGGAAAGGAGGAAGGAGAGAGATTTAAAGACGATCCAGAGTTAGCTATAGGCTCTGTTATTCACATTCTCTACTGAAGGCACCATCAATTTTAATTTTATTTTTAGGTTTTTAAAGTTATAATATGAAGTTAGAGCTATGTATCCTAACTATTTTTTAATATGAAAGAATCAATTCAACATCAAAAATGGTATGGTAGCAATGCTATTTAGAGTCAACTTCATAGAGGTTTTTAATTTTTGTCAAGAACATAAATGATTAATCAGTGAACTGGGTCAGTGCTTATATACAACTGAGAACTCATCTTCTCATAATAGTTATAAAATTATTAAGAATTGGCTGTCATTAAGTTGTTACTTAACCTGCAACCCAGATGAGAAGATTTCCTATTTTAAGGAAAATTGTTACATTATATTAGAGGGAAATATCAAATGACTTCATTATAAGAAGATAATCTTATTGATTTGATAACTTTGAGCCATCATTGTCTTTAACAAATTGTGGAGCGTGCAGATTAGCTGCAGGAGTCAAACACATTTGCATCCTCATTTTGGTTCATTGTTCCAAGTCCTCAGGTTTGCAGCTCCTTGACCTTTTGTGCTTAAAGTGAACAAGGTGGCCACTAGACGTTCACTGTGAGTCTAAGTCCTATTATCAGCAAGCAATCTAGTTATTTCTGACCTCTAGTAACTCAAAATTCAGAGTTAGGGCCACGTAGGCCTTCTTTGTTTATGTAAAATTCTACCCATAAAAATCATTAATTTTCCCTAGGCTCTATATTTGAGTCTCAAAAAAAAACTTTTAAACATAATGTTGTGTAATTAACACCATGTCACATTAACAACTTAACTCAAATATACATTCCACTACATTCATGCTTAGATGTAGTGATTCTTCTATTAACTAAAGATTCTGAGATTGAATATATCTTACATGGCTTCCAGTTAACATTAAAACTTCCTCTGTAGTATGCTGGGAGCCATTAGCCAAGTAGGTATGACAATTTCCTTGCCAGCGTACCCCATGTTGCTTAGTGGAAGGACTCCTGGAAATAGGACATTTTGCAGTGACATTGCATGTAGGTGACCTTGCTCAAGGACCAAGGCGGATCCGGGTTTAGGGTGTTCCCGGTTTAGGATGATCCGAGTTTAGGGCGGTCCCAGTTTAGGACTATCCGGGTTTAGGGTGGTTCCAGGTTTAAGATTATTCCTGCTGGGAATAGGGCGTATCCTGTTGCCTGAGTTCCCCTTGAGTTCTCACGGGATTCAGACAGTATTTTTGGGGAGATAGAAGCCCAGTGGATGTGGATTTGGGCAGAGAACGTGGATTTCCCCAGAACATGATTGTAGACAGCTGGTGTGAGTTCGGGAATAAAGAGTTGCTGTTTGAATCTACAAGCTGTGTGGTGGCTCGTGATTTTGTGCCCAGCCAGACTGCGGCATTTGTGCCCAGCCAGACTGCGGCAGTAGAAGCCGACAATTCTAGCAGGCACTTTGGTCACACATCAATAAACTGTGCTTCTTTCTTACCCTATGCTTACTCAAATTGTTTTAAAAATATGCATTTGCTAATATTTTTAGAATGAAAAATATTAAAATTCCTTTAAGATAATGTCTATGACAATATTTTAAAACTCCTTGTCAATTACTGAACTACAGTACTAGGTAATTTAAAGGTATTAAAATGATAAAAACCAGAATTATGTACTTATTCATAAAAGTTTGCAAATCTTCAAGTAACTTAAAAGTGTATATTACTTAGAATAGTATTAGAATGAATGAAACAAAATAGTTTAATTGGGAGAAAAGATTAAATTTTGCCCATTTTTCTAAAGTTAGACCTATAAAATATTTAATTATATTCTGTTTTGAAGAAAAGTGAATTTTGACTAAATATTAGAATATATTACAGGGCAATGTCAAAGGATTAAATAGAAAATCCTTTCATATAAAAGCATTTAATTATAGATTTAAAATTTTATTTTTTGAAATCAGCTTTTTCAATCTGTCTAGATTTATATTGTATCATGTACTAAATAGCCAAGTATTTATTAGTAATGAAGTATAAACTTTTCACCTCCCACCACCATGAAATTAACAAACATAGTAAGCTTATACAAACATATTGTGACATGCTAGTTTAATTTTAAATCAGAAATCATCTGAAATTTGTTCAAATTGAAGGAAGAAATTCTGTTGATTTAGAACCCCAGAAAGGTAAACCAATTAGTATTTGAGCTTATAATGTACTTTCATCTAAAAATATTTATAATGGTAAAAATATAAAAAATAAAGTCAACCCAATTATTTACTTAAAGTGGAAAGTATGACACCTGCATTCTAGAAAAAAAAAAGTCCCTTACAAAAAACAGAAACTGGATGTTCACACATATGAATCTATTGCACTGAATAAGAGAAAGTGTGAAAGAAAATTCAAATGAAAAGAAAAAAATAGAATTCATAAAAATAACTTATAAATCACTGGTTTTAACCAGTTTTTCACAATGGTGGTATTGGCATTAAGTAGATACAAGGTGTGTGTCTGTAACAGATATACAACTTATTTAGCACTACAAATATTTGCTTAATGTAAAAGAAAAACAATCATCTAGTTCCACAGTGTGCCAAGTATCCTGAAAGGCAGACACAGAATTAACTCCTGGTTTGTACAAAACACTACACAACATGCAAACTGTTATGCATCTCACAATGATCCAACTTCACATAGGAAAGAATATAAATAAGCCTTAAAATAACAGAAATTTGTTTGAAAATAATACATTTGCAACATAAAATTCTGAAGTTCAATCGGATAAATAAAACAGTGGTTACATCATACATATATGGAGATCTTTCTATGATTTTCTGATCCTCTTCCTGAAAGGAACGCAAAATCATTGTCAGTGGCTCATGTCCTATACTTCTTTCCCAAAACTTTAATGCATTCAGCTTGTCACATCATCATCTTCTTGGTTATGTCTGCAATGGGAAAGAGAGAAAATATGAAGAAATCCAGAAAGTAGATGCCACATTTCTTATTGTCTATTATTATCCCTCCTTATTCCTCTGACCTGTGACAGGTTACCTTTACCATCTTCCCCTTGCCAATTCCCATATTTAATATGATGTTAAAAAGCATGAATTTATTAGAAGAAATTCATATAAAAAGCTAATTTGTAAACGCATGAGTTAATAGTTTGGATTACCAAAATCCATTACTTCCATATGAAAATTTTTCTGTTTCTCTACTTTTCATATTTTTACCGTCATATTGTTATATTATCAGAGCAAAAATATTAAACTAGAATATTTTCAACATTAATGAAAGAAAATGCAAACTATTCCAAGGAAACAATAGAAAGTTGGATATTATTAATTATAGTTTGGATTAAATTCATTTACAAGAATGTTATCTCTTGTATTGTTGCAAGTTTTTTCCTACAAAGTTATTCTTTATTATTTGCTATTATTTGCATATAACCTTATTCTATGAAAGGAATTGAGGCAACATACAAAGTTGTGTATTTGAAACAGATTAAAAGAAAACAGGAGGGCAGGGAACAGAGCATGAAAATCAAAGGGTCCCAATCACATATGTGATATAAACATTTTATGCCTAATTACAAAGTGAAATTATTTATGTCATAGAAATAAGCAAGGTTTTAAAATTCAGCTTGAGAAAGACCAAAATCTTCCTGAAATTTACATATTCTGAAAGAAATACAAAATCATTGTCAATGGCTCACGTCCTATACTTCTTCCCCAAAACAGGCATACATCTGAAAAAATATATATATACGAAGCCAAATCTACTTTTTACCCTGAATCCAAATCTGGTTTTTAGATTATGGTGGCTAGGAGATAGGAAGAAATGAGGCTCTCGTCCTCTAAGAGATTCCCCTAATAAGAGGGGTACAAAGAGGACGTTGCATGCTGTGTACAGGGAATGCCTGTGTGTGTGTGTGTTTGTGTGTGTGTTTCAGGATTAACATTATAAGCTTTTTCTAGCAGCAGTAGGAAGACTTGAAGCCTACATTTCCCAAACTGGGTCCAGAGCCCTCAAGCAGTTTCTATACACACATCTCCTAAGCCCCCCCCTCCCTGCTTTCCCCTTTGCATTAAAATCCAAGGTCTCATGGAGTTAGCTCCCCTGACTCCATAGGTCTTAAACTAAACTCAATCTCAACCTAATTTCTCCTACCTTGGCTGAGTAATATTCCCTCAGATGTAAGCAAGGTGAATATAACTTCCTCCTGCTTCAATCCTTTGTCTTACCTCCAGGGCAGTGGTTCTCAAATTCTGTGAGATCCTGAGGTTTCAAGATCTGTTTACAAACTTAAATATGACTTCAAGACCCCAAAGACCTTTCATTAATGTGAATTACAGCAGTCAGTATTTACCATATAAGAAATTAATACTGAAAGTGTTTAAAATATTTATTTAGAAACAGCAGTAATAAATCCTCAATAATAAATGTTAATATAAGTAGCATTTTTGTTTTTTTTTATATACGAAGGATTGAACTCAGGGGCACTCAACCACTGAGACACATCCCCAGCCCTATTTTGTATTTTTTTAAATATTTATTTATTTTTTAGTTGTAGTTGGACACAATACCTTTATTCCATTCATTTATTTTTATGTGGTGCTGAGGTTCGAACCCAGGGCCCCCACGCATGCTAGGCGAGCGCTCTACCGCTAAGCCACAATCCTAGCCCCCCCCCCCCCGCCATTTTGTATTTTATAGAGAGACAGGATCCAATGAGTTGCTTAGCACCTCCCAGTTGCTGATCCTGGCTTTTGAACTCGAGATCCTCCTGCCTCAGCTTCCTGAGCCGCTGGGATTAGAGGCCTATAACACTAGTAGCATTTTTTTTTTTTTTTAGAATAACTACATTTTCTAAAACCAAATTAAGTGAAAAAGTGGAATTGTTTTACATTTTTGTAACTCTCTTTAATGTTGGGCTTATCCATCCATTGTGAAATGTAGTTTGGGTGGAAATATACTAAAACCTGTCCTATAGATGTATAGCTAGAAAATTCAAGCAGTCACTCAGCTAATTATAACTTTTCTTTGATAACAAAGTGAAACTTGGTAAAGAATAGATCTTGAGGTTGTTTGTAATATGAATCCTGAACATAACAATGAGGTTTTTATTTATTATTTAGTTCATTTATTTTACCCACACATGATTTGGTACATTATGGAACTATCAGTTTACTGTGTTCTACATCTCTTCCAAATGCTACTATATTTTATGATGTAATATTTTAAAACTTAATTCATTAATATCACCATGTATCTCTTCAGAAAAGTGTAGAAGTATTTTAGGAAGCTGTTAATATCATGGGGTAGATACAAGTTTTTCAGAATTCCAATTTTCAATTGAAAAGCTTCAACTTTATCACAGGCAACAAATGACTTCAATTGTTTTCCTTGAAGTGACAGGCTCATTGTTTATTTTCAAGAAAATGTCTGCCAAATTTCCATGTATGTGTAACATATGCTTTTAGTCTGTCAAGCATACTTCAAGATAAAAAGGTGCTGCATGCCCAAAGCAGCTAGTCAGTCCACAATTCAAAAACCACACATTTTGTTTTTCTGGGCACTGTCTTAACCCCACTAAACAGCATAAGTAAATCATGTGTACAAACCATTCCATCACACAGAATATTAAAAATATAGAGACCCAAGAGTTGCTGTTTGGTAAAATTAATACCTCATCCAGGTTATTCTTTTTTTTTTTAATATTTTGGTTTTTAGTTGTAGTTAGATACAATACTTTTATTTTTTATTTTCACGTGGTGCTGAGGAATTGAACCCAGCACCCCGCACATGCCAAGCGAGCGACAACCCCAGTCCCCAGGTTATTCTTTAACAGAAAAAAAAAATTATTTTTATTTTCCTTATTGAGAATGCATACAGAGAAGAGTGAAGATAACTATTACACTCTGGTTCTTGATTCAAGAACCTGTAGTCTTTGCCTACCTTTACTCTATATCATCAGTGCAAACATGCACAGTGGAAAAAAGCAAGTAGCATCTTAGTATTACCATGCAAATAGCTTGGCCTTCTGGATCTCAGAGATTCTAGAGGTCCATGGACCAGGATTTGAGAATCATTGGTCAAAGATTTTCACATCTCAACTTTTCTTAGGATGAAGAAATGGAAAAGAGGGACTTTTCTGAGAAAGAGAAACAGGTAAGGAAGGATCCAGAAGAAACCTTGGGATTCCAGTCCTGAGGCAGGAGAGATGAGGAATTTTTAGCTGTGCTATGGTTTGGATACTCTCCTCAAAAGGCCCCTATTTGAAATGTGTGGTCCTCAGCCTATAGGACTATTGGGAGCCTAATGTAATAAGGAGTTAGGCAGTAGGATTCTTTGTCTTACAAATTCAAGCAATGAAATTCCAGGCACAAAGGTCAGAGCAAAGTAACAGAATTTATTAGCATAACAGAAATAAAGCAGAGCTCCCGGTTGTCTAGGGGTTAAGGCATATCTTATGGCCCAGCACAGGTGTTTGGTGGGGTGAGGGATGCCAGCATGGACCAAATGAGCTCTTCAAGCTGTGTGGTTAATAAACCAATCAGAGGTGCATAATTTCAATCCCTTATTTACATAATTAAGAGGAAAGGTCCAACCTTTTGACTCCTCTGTTAAGAGGAAGCACTTCAGATAGGGGTCTACTTTGTGGTTGGCCACTGCAGGGTAGAGGCAAGGGTAACTAAGGAGGAGCTGCTATGGTTGAAGCTATGAGGAATAGAAATAGATGTCAAATAAGATGGAGTCACGTGGTTGAATCTTTCAGAGAGCAGAAAGTCACAGGATATTCTTCAGACCTGATGTCTCCTTTCAAGTTGTTATGATGTCTCCCTCCCCTCCTTTCCTTCTCCAGGGCCCTAATCCTGGCTGCCTATGGGAGACCTATCTTCCTGCCTCAATAAAACCCTTAACAGGTGGTGTATAATAGGAAAACATGAGGTTATCTGGGGCATGCCTTCAAGTGGATCGTGGAACTCTTCCTCTTCTTTTACTCATTGTATTTTAGTTGCCATAAGATAAGTAGCTCATTCCATCACACACTCTCATCATGATGTGCTACCCACCACAGGTCCAAAAGTAATGGAGCCTATCAAACATGAACTGAAACATCCAAACTTGTGAGCCAAAATAAATTTTCCTCTTTTTGAGTTGATTACTTCAGGTATTTTGTTATAGTAATAGAAAGCTGCCTAACAGAAGTGGATTAGAAATTGGTTCTAATACCCTTAACATTTAACTTACATTACACTATGGTGAAGACACTGAGACTGAAGGAAGAGGGGGAGAAAGCATGGAGCCTGACAGAGTCACCTCCTTTCTTACACAAAATCAGGAATATCTTAGTGTGGGTATTAATATGTTGATAATTTCCCTATCTTGGTAATATCTTGGCCACACTTTAATATGTGATCCTCCAAAGAATATTCTCTCACCTGAAGGTTGATGAAGTTTTCTGTAAAATAGAAATAGTCAATATTTTATATTTTGTAGATGTTACAGTTTCTTTTAGAACTACTCAAGTCTGTCATTGTAACACACAAATGTCCCCCCCAAAAAAATGAAGTATGAATGATGATATTTGGATTTCTTGAAATATTCATTTGTCACAAAATAGTCTTCTATTATAATCATAGATTTTTAAAAATACTTTAAGTACTCTTAAATTTATAGGCTGTACAAAAATGGAATGGGTTGGATTTCTGCCATGGATAATAACTAGCAGACTCAGAGGAGAGAATAACTTAGATAAATAAGATATTTTAATACTTCTCCATTTATTTATTTCAGGTTGGCCTATGCAGATTCAGTTAGCCTAGTACCTTCTGTTTCAAATTTTATAACACTATTGATAAAGGTCAAAAGGTTTGTGACAAAAGAGAGGTCATGAAAAAACACAACTAGCATAGAGCATCTAATATCGAATGATAACAAGACAGGTGAAATCATTTTAAATTCTGCCAGTTCTCATTTAGTTTTTCCTCAAAATAGTATTTGTACCAAACAAGAAAGACAACAAAACAAACTCCCCTCTGCATTTTAACTTGGGCAAAATTTTGAAAAAAGAAAGAAAAGGAGACATTTGAGTTTCTCTAAACAATTCAATTCTGAAGGATCTAACTTATAAAACAATGCTGTTATTAAACCTCAGATTAATTAACAGGATTTGCTTTACCCCAGGAGTTTCTGCCCCCCAGCTCATACCTCTTCAGAGTTTAGCTTCGTTTAAAATTTTGTTTTCTCTATAAAAAAAACCCTTGTTTAAATCATCTTTCATAACTGGATCCTGGACATTCACTTACAGTAATATTTATTTGACAGTTATATGCTAATTTATAGCATCTTTTCTTAGGTTTTTTCCTCTTGAATGGATGGATAACTGTGAATTCCTTGAGAATCACAATCCCCTTCTAGTTTCTTGGGCTTTCTAGGTCCCTTAACATAATGCTTCATTCATAGTAAGGGCAACTCCAGAAGTACCCGGTTAAAAGCAAACACAAGTGAAAGAATACATTTTTTTTGGGCCTATTATTCTTCATGACGTCTCTATTCAATTTCTCCACTCTCCTAGAAGGAAAATTTCATCAGCAGCATTCATCTTGATTTAGATTTTTAAAATACACTAAAGAATTTTTTTCTGACTTGGAATTTAAGAACTAGTTAACTTTTCTACATGCCCATTGATAACCCTTGACTGAAAGTATGGACTCTCCATCGTTCTATTGAAATTAACATGGTGATCTACGAATCAAATCCAGGAAAATCTTTTGACAATGTTTCCCTGTAAAAATTCCAATTCTGTCTCCCTCCCTCCCTCCGTTTCTCCCCCCTCTCTCTACACACACACACACACACACACACACACACGTATAGAATTAATGTTTTAAACTTCTCTATTTTCTGATATGATCTTCCTCATTATTTAATGGAAAAAATGGCTCATGAGCTTACCACTCAAAGAATAAAACCAGAGAGGTTACATAACATTACTAAAATCAAACAGATAAACAGATAATTATGGTAGAACCCCAATTTTCTTTCAGATTCTTAACAAATGCTGCTATTTTGATTGCTTAGTTATGACTGCTTTTCATTTTGTTTTGCAAATTCTACTACTTAAACTACACTGAGCTATTGTAATGAGGTGTACTGATATTTTCAATCATTCTGAGCTGGATTCTTATCATGGTAAAATGGATATAGAGTTGGAATAAGCAAATGGACAATATCCATCCCAATTTTATCTTACTTATTTTATTTTCTTTTGGATATTAACAAAATAAAGTTCATTTCATTGCTGGGTTTTGATAATTGGTCATGTGATGGGGAACTGGAGTTTAAAAACTGGAGTTGGAAGATATTGCTTTCTAGGCATATTATCTCACAGAGTCATGCCATTCATTTCCACCTCCTTCCAATGAAGTCAATTCTTTAGTTAGAAGAATTTTATTAGCCAAATTAAAAAAAAAATCTCCTCATTCCATGTCTAAATTGGCTAGATACATATTTATTTATGATCCTTGTTCAATCTGAGCTGGAAGAGACATGAGATATACACTAAATTTTTAAGTGTGTGATGCAGTATAAATTGCAGAGATAATATTGTACAGCAGATCTCTCAAAAATATTCATCTTGCATAACTGAGATCTTATGCCCAATGATTAGCAACCCCTCATCTCTGCCTGGCCCCAGTCACTAGCAAGCACCACTCCACTTTCTGATTATAGAGAGAAGGAAACTTTCATCAGCAGCATTCATCTTGATTTAGATTTTTTAAACACACTTAAGAATTTTTTTCTGAATTGGAATTTTGTCAGAATTTCTGACTTGATGTGTTTGACCACATAAGATACTTCATGGAAATGGACTCATATAGCATTAGTCCTGGGACTGGGTTATTTCACTTGTCCTCAAGATTCATACATGTTGTCACATATTTTAGTATTCTTGCCTTTGTTAAGACTAATAATATTCTGACCATTTATGCAGCACATTTTCTTTATTTATTTATTCATCTTTCAGTGGACATTAGATGTTTTCCAGGTCTTGGTTGTTGTGCATAGTGCTGCAGTGACCCCTGGAATACTAATATCACTTAAGATCCTGATTTTCATTTCTTTTTATTTATACCCAAAGATGGGAATTCTGAATCATGGGGTAGCTCTGTTTTTAATGTTTTGAAAAATCTCCATACTGCTTTTCACAGTGACTACCACACCATTTAGCATTCCCATCAACAATGTACAAGAGGTTTAAATGTCTCTAGATCCTTACCAACATGTTAGTCTTTTGTTTTTTGATAATAGTCATTCTAACAGTGTGAAATAATTTCTCATTTTGCCTTTAATTTTCATTTTCCTGATTATTACTGATGTTAATCATCTTTTCTATAGCTATGGGCTATTTGTATGTCTTCTTTGGAGTAATATCTATTCAGATTCTTAACTCATTTTTTAAAAATCAATTTTTTAATTTTGTTATATTTTCATGCCAGTGAGATATGATAATTCTTTATATATTTTGGAAATTAACTCCTTACTTGATAAATGGTTTGCAAATATTTTCTTCCAGGATATCAGTTGCTTTTCTACTTTGTGTATTATTTCCTTTGCTGTGCTAATTTTTTGTTGTTATTTAATATAGTCCCACTTAACCTATTTTGCTTTTCTTATCTGTGTGTCCAGGGTCACATCTATAAAATTATTATGAGATTAATATCACAAAACTCTTTCACACTTTCTTCCAGATGTTTGAGGTTTCAAGTTTTAGTTTTAGGTTTTCAATTTATTTAAGACAGCAGTACAATTTCATCCTTTTATACATAGTTACACAGTTTTTCCAGTGTCACTTATTGAAGAGGCTATCCCTTATCCATTGACCATTGTTAGAACCCTTATCAAAACACAGTCGAGTAGAGTATAAAAATGTAGATTGATGATTTCTAAGCTTTATATTCTAGTCCACTGTTTGGTCTGTCTATTTTAGTCATGCTGTTTAATTATCATACCTAGTAATATATGTTGAAGTCAGAAAATGTGGTGCTTCCAAGTTTGTTTTTCTTGTCTGAGATTGTTTTCTTCATTTAGGGTCCTTAGAGGATCTACAGGAATTTTAGTGTTCTTTTCTATTTTTTGTAAAAAAAAATGTCATTGGGTGTGCATTAAATCTATAGATCATTTTGGATAGTATGAGCATTTTAACAGTATTGCCTTCCATTCCATGAACAAAGGATGTCTTTCCATTTGTTTACCTTTCTTTAATTTTCTTTCATCAATGCTTCTGTAGTTTTTAATGTAAAATTCTTTCACCTATTCAAGTTTATTCCTAAGTAGTTTATTGTTTTTGGTGCTATTGTCAATGGGATTGTTTTTCTGATTTCCCCATTTGTTGTTTTCTATATATAAGATTATGTCATCTCCCCAGGGAGAAGTTGAGATTTGAGAGTTTTGTTTGTTTGTTTGTTTGTTTGTTTTTTTTTTTTTTTTTTTTTTTTTTTTTTTTTTTTTTTTTTTGTCAGTATATACAAACACAATGGATTTTGTACTGCAAAAGTTTACTGCATTTACCTATTAATTCTAGCATTTTTTTTTTGGTGGCCCCATAGAGTTTTCTATATATGAGATTATGTCATCTGCAAACAGGGATAATTTTCTTCCTCCCTATCTGACTTGTATGTCTTTTATTTCTTTGACTTGCCTAATTGCTCCGGCTAGAACTTTCATTACCAGGTTGAATGGAGGTGCAGACATTCATTCATTGCTGTAGATCTTAAGAGGAAAGGATTTTAGTTTTTCATTATTGTGTCTGATCTTATCTGTGGGCTTTTAAAATTTAACCTTTATAATTTTGAGGTAATTTTATCTCTATTACTAGTTTGTTTAGAGTTTCATTTATGAAAGTATATCAAATTTTGTCAAATGCTTTTTCTGTATCTGTTGAGATAATCATGTGACTTCTATTCTTTATTTTGTATAAGAAGTGTGTCGTATTAATGGATGTTCTCCCTTGGCCATGTGTATGATCCTTACATATGCTATTGAATTTAGTTTATTAGGGCTTCTTAATAATTTTTAAATCTATGTTCATCAGGAATATTGGCCTGTCATTCTCCTTTCTTTGTGGGATCGTTGACTTTGGTATTAGAGTAAGGCTGGCCACATCAAATCATTTTGGAAGTTTTCGTTTCCAGTTTCTTGGAGAAGTCTGAGCAGGCTTGGATTTAATTCTTTTTTAAATCTTTGGCAGAGTTTATCAGTGAGACCACCTGGTCCTGAGCTCTTCTTTGATTAAATGTTTTTGATGACTGATTCAACTTCACTATTTACAGATCTGTTCAAGCTTTCTATTTCTTCATGATTCTATCCTGGCAGACTGCGTTTCTAGGAATTTATCCCATTTGTTCTACATTATTCAGGTCTTTGGTGTATAATTGTCCATAGTATTCTCTTATGATCCTTTTTATTGCACCAGCATCAGTTGTCTCCTCTGTCATTCTGATTTTATTTGAGATTTCTCTCATTCTCTCCTTTGTTCTTTAGCTTAGCTAAAGATTTGTTAATTTTGCTTGCTTATCTTTTCAAGTCTCATTGATTGTTTCTGTTTTGTGTTTGTTTTTTTTTTTTTTTTCCTATTCTCTGTTTTGTTATTTCTGGGGTAATCTTTATTCTTCTGCAACTGTAGCCTTAGTTTCTCTCTATTTCCTTGTAGTGTAAGATGATGTTATTTGCATCTTTTTCTTTTTTTAAATAGCAATTTTCAGGATCAATGTACTCCTTCATACTATGCTTGCTACATTAGTTGTAGTATGTTGCATTTTGTTTTTGTTTGTCTCAAAACATTTTCTCATTTTTCTTTTGATTTCTGTTTTGATCCTTTGGTTGTTCAAACGTCAAATTCCAAGTATTTTAAAGTTTCCAGTTTTCCTTCAACTACTGAAGTCTAGTTTCATTAGATTATGTTCAGAAGAGGTACCTGTTGTGATTTTGATCTTCCCAAATTAGTTGACTTATTTTGTTACCTAGTACATAATCTATCCTTCAGAGTGTTCCATTGTGTTCTTGAGAAGGATTTGTACTCTGCTACTATTGGGTGGAATCTTCTATTAATGGCTGTGAGATCCATTTGTCCTATAGTGTTGTTCAGGCCTACTTTGCAATTACCATTTTTGCTAATTATCATTTAACATGATTATTCTATTTATTATTGGAAATGGTATTTTAAACTTTTATAATATTATTGTATTGCTATCTACTTCTCCTATTAGTTCTGATAATATTGTTTCATACAACTACTCTGATATTGGGTACATACATATTTGTAGTTGGTATATTTTCCTGGTAAATCAATCTTTTCTTCATTACATAAAGTTCTTTGTATCTTTTAAGAGTTTTGATTTGAGCCTCTTTTGTCTGATGCACTATAGCCACCCAACTCTCCTGTAGCTGCCATTTGTGTAGAATATCTTTTTCTGTCTCTTCACTATCTAAATATGTCATTATATATAAAGTGAGTTTCTTATGGACAGCATATAGTTATATCTTGTTTTAATTTTATCCACTCAATTACTCTTATAATTGGAGAGTTTAATGCACTTACTTTGAAGAAATCCTCAATAGGGAAGGACTAACTGGTGCCATTTCATCAATAGTTTTTCATCTATCTTGTAGTTCTTTTGTCCCTCTTTCTCTCTCTACCTTACTTTATATTCCATTGATATTTTACAATTATTTCTTTGTGTGTGTGTGTGTGTGTGTGTATAAATACTATAGGTATTTTCTTTGTTACTACCATAAGGCTTATGTAAAATATCTTGTTATAACACTGCACTTTAAAGTTGATATCAGCTTTAATCACACATAAGAATTCTACATTTTTACAACAGCTGCAGCACTAGCATGTTGGTTATAGTTATTTTAATTTCTTGTAACTTTTGAATTTATATAATACAATTTTGCAGTCTTCCATGCATGTCTATATATTTACCTTTACCAATGAGTTTTATACTAACTTGTCTTTGTTCAGCATCCTTTCTTCTCAAGTTAAATATCTCCCTTTAAGGTTTCTTGTAATGCAGGTCTAATGAGATAAAAATCCTTCAGTTTTTATTTGTCTGGCAATGTCTTTATCTCTTTTTTTATATTTGAAGGAGCTTTTCATCAGCAATAGTATTCTTTTTTATATTTATTTTTTAGTTATAGGTGAACACAATACCTTTATTTTATTTTTATGTGGTGCTGAGGATCTAACCCAGTGCCTCATGCATGCCAGGCAAGCGCTCCACCTCTGAGTCACAACCCCAGCCCCCAGCAATAGTATTCTTAATTGGAATATTATTTTTTTCCTTTCAAAATTTGATATATCTTTCCACTCTTTTTTGTCCACAGGAAAATCTGCTATGGTCATAGAGGTTCCCATGTACATAACAAGTTTCTTTTCCTTCTGCTTTCAAAATTCTCTTGTCCTTAATTTTGAAAAATTTAGTATAATGTACCTCTGTGTTCCTTTCTTTGGATATATCTTATTTGAAATCATTCATGGAACTGGATGCCCCTTTTGCTCCACGGATTTGGGAAATATTCAGTCATTATTTCTCCGTGTACATTTTCTGGTCCTTTCTCGTCTTCTGACACTCTCACAATGAATATGAAGTTGATAGTGTTTAATAAATCCCATCAGTTTTCTTCATTCTTTTTTGTATTTTTTTAAATTACTCTTCACTCTTCTGACTGAATAATTTCTTATAACCAGTACTTAAGTATGCTGAACTTTTATTTTGCTTAATCTAGTCTGCCAGTGAAGATCTCTAGTGAACTTTTTAGTTCAGTTACTATATTCTTAATTTCTAGAATCTCTGGTACTTTTATTTTTAATTCTAATTAGTTATACTCAACAGTAGAATGCATTTTGACACATCATACATAAATGAAATATAACTTATTTTTCTGGGTGTACATAATGTAGAGTTATACCAGTCGTGTAATCATGCATGCACATAGGGTAATAAGGTCCGATTCATTCTACTATCCTTCCTATCTCAATGGCCCCTCCTTTCCCTTCACTCATCTCTACATAATCCTAATTACATCTATTCTTCCCTAGCCCTCCCCTTTATTGTGAATTATCATCTGCATGTCAGAGAAAACATTCAGCCTTTGGTTCTTTGGGATTGGCTTATTTTGCTTAGCATGATATTCTCCAGTTCTATCCATTTACCAGAAAATGCCATAAGTTCATTATTCTTTAAGGCTGAGTAATATTCCATTGTGTATATATACCAAAACTTCTTTATACATTCATCTGTTGAATGGCACCTAGGTTGGTTCCATAGTTTAGCTATTGTGAATTGAGCTGCTCTAAACATTGATATGGCTGTATCACTCTGGTACTTTTAAATATTTTCTTTATCTTTGTTGAAATTCTCATTTTGTTCAAGAATTGTTCTACCATGATGTGGTGGTGCCTGGGGAGGCTGAGACAATAGGATAGAAAGTTCAAAAGTTCATGGCCAGCCTCAGCAATGGTGAGGTACTTAGCAATTGAATGGAACTGTGTCTCTAAATGAAATAAAAAATAGGGATGGAGATGTGGCTCAGTGGTTGAGTGTCCCTGAGTTCAATCCCCAGTAGAAGAAGAAGAAGAAGAAGAAGAAGAAGAAGAAGAAGAATTGTTCTACTTACTTTTGTGTGTATATATATTTTTGACAGTTATTCTAAATTCTCTATCAAATAAATCATACAATTCTAGTTCTTTTGAGTCAGGCTCAACCATTTTGAGTCAATACCCAACCATTCTGAAGTCCAACTCACTTTTTTTTTTGTTCCTATTTGTCCCATGAAATTTAGGGTATACTGGATTCTACCTAGAGTATACAGGATTCTTCAGTAAAAGAGCATAGTAGTTTCTCAGAAAGCCCTCAGAAAACTTGGATCAATGGATATCCTGTCCAACTTTTTCTCTCCCCAGGGAAGTTGAGATTTGAGAGTTTTATTTGTTTGTTTGTTTTGTTGTGTTTTTTGCCTCTTTGTTCTTTGCTGAGTCATGGAAACTAGTTGCATGCTAATTTAAGTAACTGTCTATCTTCTCACTGACCTCCAGTGGATGATTCCATCAGTCCTGAAGACAGACTTAATAGAGTGTAGTCTTCTGACTAGTCCCAGGAAAAGTTGGATCATTGGACATGTGGTGAACCTCTTCCCCAGCTCCTAGAAGAAACTTGGAGATTGAACATTCACCATCTCTGTGTTGATCTAGGAGTTGGGATATGAGGCTATTGCACCTGCCAATTTATGCTACCATCTCTGGCTCTAGGCAACTAGACTGTGCCAGGTCACATAAGCACTTTGAAACGGTTGAAACAGAAGCCAGTCCTTATGGTAGCCCGCAGAAAATCTGACACGTGGTCTGTGGCTTTCCCTCTCTAAATAGAAGATGCAGACTCATGTTTATCTGCCAATTATATGGAACCATACTAAGGTTGGGTGGGCACTATGCCAGAAAGTGTTTCAAATTTCCTTACCAGCTTGGATGTATATAGTTTCATACACACCCAGAGTGTAGGGGCCTTTCAACTACTTTTTGGATTTCTCAAAAAAGGAATTTTTCTGTGCTTTTGGCTGGTATGAATAAGGGGAAGGAAGGTCCAGGGTTTCTTATTCTTCCTGATATCCCATTATAATTTTAAATGCAGACATCTTTTGGATTATTAGTTGCACTTTCATTTTTTGTCTGAATATATACACACTTGTAATGGTTTGGATGTAATGTGTACCCCAAAAGCTCATGATTTGAGACAATGCAAGAAGGTTCAGAGAAGAAATGTTTGGGCTACGAGAGATGTAAGCCAGTAAGTGAATCAATCAATTGATGGGATTAATTGAATGGTAACTGAAGGCAGGTGGGGTGTAGCTGGAGAAGATGGGACATTGGGAGTGTGGCTTTGTGGTATATATTTATATCTAGTGAGTGGAGTCTGTCTCTGCTTTCCGATCACAATGTGAGCTGCTTCCCTCTGCCCTACTTTTTCGCCATGATATTCAGTTTCACTTTGAGCCATTAGGAACTGACCCTGGCTGCCTATGGACTGAGACTTCTGAAACCATAAGCCTCCAAATAAACTTTTCCTCCTTTACAATTGTGCTGGTCAGGTCTTTTAGTCACAGTGGAAAAAAAAGCTGACTAAAACAACACTAATTAAAATATTTAAAATATATAAGAATAACAAATACCATGCATTACAATATAATGTATAATAGGAAAAATATGGGATGATGAATACATACATCAGTAGGGAAATTTTTTAATTAATATATTGTTTTCATAAATTACTATGTTGTCATGAGATAGGATTATATTAACATAGAATAGGATTATATAGTGTGATATTGAAAATCCATATGCAGTGTGGTATAAATAGTTCAATTGCATTTAAGAAGATAAAAGGACAGTGCACATACAGATTTATACAAACATATTATTTTCAGTTTGCCTAAGAATGCATACAAATTCATTACCTATGATAATATTTTTTTGAAAATGATTATGAGGTGAGATTCCTTCATCTTTTCATTTAGTGACTGATATAAATAACTAACATACACATATTGTGAATTTTAGGTCTGAGTTTACAGCAGGGTTTGGCAATTAGCAGATGTTCAACAAGGGCCCACTGCTTTTACTTTGTCTTTCATATAATTAATACAAAACTCCTCTACATCTCTACATATTTTTAAAATAATGTTATTCATACATTTAAAAAAATGTATGAAATTTGATGCATAACAATCTTTATTGTTACTCTATTTTTAATGTGTATATATAGAATCTATACCTCTTGTGCATACAATTTATTATTTTCTAGGTTGATATTGGTTTGAAGTAAAAAATGTATTTAAAGTTTTTTTTTTTTTCTTAAAGCATCTTCTGGTTTAAATTGGAGTACATATTTATGGTAGGAATTTTAAGAATAGTCTCACTCATATTATTTCTTTAGCTAAAAACACAAAGTTGCTACCAATGATGCTAATGCTTTCGGACTAAGCTCACTTCTAATATCCCAGTTAATAAAAAATAAGAATGTCTTCACAAAACCACATGAAAGAGAAGGAAATAGAAGAAGGGAATAGAAAAACCCTCTCTTCTTGGGAGGCCAGCATGACATAGGACAGAACAGAAAACAGAAGTGTGTTACAAAGAATGATCCATCTCATCTGCATGAACTCTTGCTACACCTGAATTATTGCCTTTCTACTCTAGATGATATTTTCCTTAGTATTTTAAATTATTTAGTCTGGTTTAGGTCACCTGTCAAAAATCACAGTATAAATTGCCTAATTTCAGAGTATACCTATGGCAACCATTGAAAACCAAATGTAGTCTAGCATTAAGGTATTCCAAAGTGTTCGAAGAAAAGATTTAGACTTTATAGATACTGACCATGCTGCCATATGTCTGCTGCCCACTGCACCTCATGGCAACAAGGGAGTCATTGTTAAAGGAAGCATGAATTCCTTAGAAGCAAGTCCATAGAATGCTTTCCTGGAATGTAGGTAGACCCTAGTAAATACACAAAGCTTTTAATCAAACTTGAAAGCTCCTTTGGGACTGTCTAAAACTAGAAGTTTCAACTAAACTTGTGCTTAAGACATGTTCAGGCTGAGGGGAATTTTTTTTAAAGCAGTTTATTAAAATCCTTGTATAAATGGATACAACCTGAATCGTAAGAGTACAGAATCTTACTTGTATAATGTTAAAGCTGGAGAGAGAGAGAGAGAGAGAGAGAAACTACAGAGGATTTCTCTGACATAGCCATTTCATTTATTAATAAATAAGCATTAAGTTTTGCTGACTTGCTTAAATTGATGCAAGAAGTTAATACAATATTCAGAAAAAAAGATCAAGTCCTATCTCTCCCATGGAAACTGCAATAAAGTGAATGAAATGGTATGCATTAGAGAACATATTCATCTTTAACTACTTAAAAGAAAGGTGATCATGGACAACTTGAAATAAAATAGAACTAATTCTAAATCTTGTCTGGGTCACTAGACTCCCTTTTATACCAACCATTTATCAGAACCAAAATGCTTACCTTAAACCCACTCTTTTTCTTTTCTAAATGGATTTAGCAAACTCTTAGGATACAGAATAGTTTCAAAACACTAAAAGCTCATGGGTTTAGTGGGGAGAGGAATGGAAACTGTTAGTGGTCTAGGTAGAGTGGTATTTTAAGGCAGTGGAGAAGGACCCATTATGAAGGCTTCTTGGGAGGGATATTTGAATGCATTTTGAAGGAAAAAGTAGGAGATAGCCATGTAGATCAGGGAGAGGGACATCCAGACCTGATGAAAAAAAATATCGCAAGTTTAATATGGAATTGATACACTAACCTACCAAACATGATAACTGATCCTCACCCTACACTGTAGAGTTTCATTCTTTCCCCATGATTACAGGGTAGACCAGTAGTTGCAGCTTACTCCTTCTGCCCAGCATCACAAGCACTGTGATGCATACTGTTAGCCCAGGAAAAGATCCAAATCCAAAAATTTTTTTAAAAAAAATTATTATTAAGTGAGGGCATCATTTTCACACCATCTCAAAGTTGAAAAACTGCAAATCCAATCTGGGATTAAAGAAGACTCATGATATAGAAAGCTTCGGTTGCCACGCTGAAATTCAACTTGATTTGAATGTTGACTATGAGACTCTTAAAGCAGTCATTCTATGGCCAGGTGAAAGGCAAAGTGAAATAAGTATAAGGACGTCTTTTCAAAACCTGAGAAAGCGAGACATTATTAATACAGACTGTAGGCTGCCCAGAGATCTTGGTTAGAAGAAATGAAGAGTTTGGAAAAAAAGGTGTAGGACAAAGAAAAAAATCTGAGTGACAATCAGATTTTTTTTCTTGCAGGCCTTTCATTTATAAGGCAGAAGAGACCCAGGGACAGTAGAAGAAAAGCCACTCTCTGTTTACCCTTCCTGTTCTACCTTGAGTTGCAGACCTAGAGGATTTGTTCAGCCAATGTAATTTTCTCAGTCTAGTCACATCTAAGACCTTATGATATTTCAAAGTTCGCAGCATTTTTTAAACTTTGCATTTTAATACCTTTGTAAATGTCTAAAGGAAAGTCATGGACTATAAATTTTTTCTAGTATTCAATTGCCATTTTGATGTCAACATCATTGTTTATTCTCTCCTTAACAATTTCTTAACTTTTTCACATACTTGCAAAAACCTGATTTCAAATTCTTATTATATAGACACAGATATTAAGTAAATTTGTATTTCCACATACTACAGTGATGCAGGCACATCAATGTTTATAGCAGCTCAATTAATAATACCTAAACTATGGAACCAACTTGATGCCCTGTGACAGATGAATGGATAATGAGATTGTGGTATATATACACAATGGAATATATTACTCAGCCATAAAAAAGAATGGAATTATGGCATTTTCTGGTAAATTGATGGAGCTGGAGAATATCATGCCAAATGAAATAAGCTAATCGCCAAAAACCAAAGACCAAATGCTTTTTCTGATATGCAGATGCTAATTCACAAGGTGGGGGGTAGGGAAAAATAGAAGTACTTTGGATTAGATAAAGGGAAATGAAGGGAAGGGAGGAGGAATGGGAATAAAAAAGATAGTAGAATGAATAGGATATTACTATCCTATTTACATATATTATTACACAACAAATGTAATTCTACATCATGTAAAACCAGAAAAATGAGAGGTTATACTCCCTATATGTATAATATGTCAAAATACATTCTACCATCATGTATAATTAATTGGAATACATTAAAAAATTAAAATTAAACTGTTTCCACCATTGCACCTTAGCTAATGTAAGATATTTAAGTCTTTCTTTTTTGGAGGGGGTGTGCATGGAGATCCAATCAAGGTATTTCTTTGAGACTTCTGAACTGAGACCATAGCTAAATGTCGTTATATGAAGCATGAAAGTTTTACATCTGCTAAGTCATCTCTTGTTATCAGCAATCATAAAGTTTAAAGAGGTTATGTAGGCCACCTTTATCATATGTGTTAACTGTGTCAAGCTGTGGAGTAGATATTTGTGTAAATTGCTTTACATTAATTGATCATTTTCATTCACTCAGTTTAATTCCTATTTTCAGAAAACTATTCTCATGTTCATAAAAGTGAGCTCAGATTTTCTTTTTGAAAACAGGGGGTATAATTTTGAAATAGACTCTATATAACAAAGAATTTCCTCCCATTCTGCTTCACAGAAGTAATGAGATTCCAATATTTCCAAAGAAATTTCCTGGACTGAAAGGAATAATTAACTGAGTTTGCTGAACTTGTCCAATTCTCACAGATTAGTAATGCTTCTGCTTTTCTCCTTAAAGTCTAAATCTGTCTCAGTTTAATGGAGTTACAAATGTTACCATTAGGCTTCCCAACTTGAGTCCATATGAAAATAAAATTTACCCTCTACTTGAAAAACCAGCCTCTACCTCAGAGCAAAGCCTGTCCAAGGAAGGGACATGGCCTTTGTCCTTGGAAAGACCCACAGAGCACTCCTAGGCACATTCCCACCCTGCTAAGTTGTTTATCTACAAATAACAGGAGAGATCTGCTGCGCCAGGTGTCCCTGACTCAGTGGGGATCCATAGCAACTCCCTAGCAGCCACCAATCAGCATGAGACAGGGAAATACCTGGGATGCCAGATGACCCTCCCAGTAGTTTATGGTGGTTGATAATATGTTGGGAAACCATGTAGTTCAGCACGTACACCCCTCTTGGCTTAAACCAATCAGTTCAAATGAATACCCCTTTTGTACTGACCAATCACCCCTACCCAACTTGTTCCCACCAGTGAATGTGCTAATCATGTTTTAGAGTTGTTATTTGATTTTCCTGCGGTGTGTGATGATTTGCTAAGAGATGCTATGATGTATGTGAAGTCCCTGCCTTCTCCAAAGAATGTATAAAACTGCTGCAAACCCTGGGCTCAGGGCCTCTCAGCATCACCAGTTGCTGTGTGTGCGTGCGCAGAGGACCGAGCTAGCTCACAATAAACACCTCTTTGCTGTTTACATCGATCTTGGTCTCTGGTGGTCTTTTGGGGTTCCCGAATTCGAGCATAACATAATAAATCACAATGTAAATAAATAATTACAATGCTACTTTGGGGCCTGGTGTAGGCATTAGAAACAAGGGAGAAAATGATATCTTACTTTCCAAGACATAAAAATAAGATTAAATAATTAGTATATTTGGCCACTGAGTTAAAGAATACTGGCAGAGAGCCTTTTCAGAATCATGAAAGGTCTATCTTTAATATGAACCAATTAATTAGGTTTTCTTCATCTGTTTCCTTCCCTACTTTTCTCCTTTTTAAAACAATTAGTTAACTATGGTGGACGGTCTGGCACACCACCAAGATTCCTCTTTCTGAACTGAGGCACTTGTTTTCCCAGCTACTTGAAATGTCGGAGCTGGAGCTGATGGCTATCTGCTGAGTCCCTCTTCAGGAACTGATCTCAGCTAAAAACTCCTCCAAGGTGATAGTAGAAGTCAAGAAAAATAGAATGATGGGCTCAAAGTGCTGAAAATAAATAACTGCCCACCTAGAATTCAACAACCTACTAAGCGAACATTTAAGGGTGGGACAAAAGAATCTGAGATAAGAGAAGATACAGAGAGAATTTGCACTTAATTGCTAAAAGAACTAAAAAAAGAAACATTTAAGGAATTTGAACCCAGAGAAGGGAGTGAGATGCAGGAACTAAGGAATGATAAGCATTTTAGAAAATCTGTACAACACAACAGTAATCATAAAAAGCTAAGTGTAGAAAAACATAGTAAAAGTGCTGAACAATGATATTATAAGAGTTGATAGAAGGTGATCTGATTTAAAGTATACCGAGATTCCTATGTCAACTGGGAGGACAAAAGGAGTAGAGATTAACTTCAAACACAATAAATCAAGTATGCATATCAAAAATGTAAGGCTAACCACTAAAAATATTGAATGTATAATTTCTAGACAAGTAGTAGGAAATAAAGTGGATCTTCATCAATCAACCATATGGCATAAAAGGAAGAGACATGATAGAAAGACTAAGTATTATGAAGGTCACCATGAGCCCTGGGAGTGTCTGAGGTCTTAATTTCCCCAGGGACCAGCAGTGTTAGCTATTGATGGCCCATCCTTGATGGTAGATATCTTGTTCCAGTTGACTCTTTTTCGCAGTTGACAGTATATGTTAACCAATAACCAGTATATGTTAACCACTGCAATTGCCAGTGCCCGGTTCAGTTGTGTTAGATGAGATGGCTCTTCAGAGCCATATTAACCCCAGAGATCCCCATGGGATGAGCTGCAGTATTGCTGCAAATGCATCACAGTTCAATTTCTTGCTCTGTCAAGTCCTACTTCCTAAATATCTAGTCTTTTAATTTCAAAATCAGTCTTGACATGTATTATCGTGTGACTTTAAACTCGTTTTGCCTCATTTTCTTTATCTGTAGAAATAGATTGCCATGGTAGTCAAATAGGAAGTACCTGATAATGTTAGATAATATTGTTCATGCTATATGGAAATAGAATACTAAGAATATTGAAAGAACAAAGATAAAAGTAAAATAGCTTTGTTTTACCTAAGACTTTGAAAAGACATAGTAGTGAAGTTTGAACTTGAAAAATGAAAACAGGAAATAGGAGAAATATTATACTGAATAGAGGATTGACTATGAGCCAAATCACAAATACATAACAAACTACAAATAATTTGCTTGGGATGGTCTATTGACAAAAGTGGCAGGAAGTAGGGATGGAAAGACTGGGCTTGCCAGTGTAACTTGGATTTTACTCTGAGGTATGCAATACGAGATTATAATGACTTTATAAATAAAGGAATGACATCATCAGACTTGAATTTTTAAAAATCTAACAGCTAACCACAGTGGGAAGGACATATTGAAAAACTGCAAAAAAATTCAGAAGCCAGAAGATATGCAAAAACAAACAAACAAACAAACAAAAAAAAACTATTGCTTTGGTCCAAGCAAAAGAAAGGACCAGGCTGAACTAGGTCAGAAGCAGAAAAAAGACTGGATGACAGAATTCAAAAAACATCCAAGGCAAAGTAAAAAGAATTTGGGATGCATAAGTGGAAAGAAAGGGGGAAAAAGTGTCAAAACCAGTCTCCAAGTGTCCCAGCTTAATGAAGAGATTGAAAAATGAGAAGGACAAGTTTCATTTTAAACATGATCAATTTTAGATATTAGATCAGCAAAATATTATGTAAGGGGATTAGAGTGAAAGAGGCTAAATTACACTTCATACAGGACAATACCGAAATAGTGGTGTCATTGTACAAGGAGAAATAGTCATCTATCAGTGTGTCTGCAAAATAATTTTCTACCTGGTTAGGTTAGCCTATTCCTTTCCCATGAAAAATAAGCACTTAGACATTGAACACATAACAAGTCATAGAACTTCATTCCAAATACCTGAATAGAGATTTCAATGGACAATTCAGACTGCTTTCCATGCACTGCTCACCAATAATTTATAATATGCACAAACAGATTTATATCCATGCATTTAAATTAAGATCCACTTAGTCTGATGCCTCAGAGTCTAGCTGAAAAGATGCCAAAAGTTTGGCTTTTAAGTTTTCAGGCTTTGGGGGGATTAATTCGTCCACCAGAAGCACAATAATTCCATATGTCCAAGTTTGGATGTGTTCGCTACTTCTGAAAGAAACAATGATGACACTATACTGACTTTGAAAATGAATCAAATAGAAGGAAAAATCATAATGCAAAGCCAAATTCGGATTCATTTGCACATATTTGGGACTTAAAAGATTTTTGTCATCATTTAACTGGAGCCCTGTTGGAAACTATTTATGAGTCATTTCTAGAAAGCTCTTTTCAGGATGCTCAGCTTTGAATTGCACCAAAGCCCTGTTTTGCTTTCCCGGATCATATAACAGATTGCCTGACTTTCTGTAATTGTGTCTCTGAAGCCCCTGTCAGCAGGACAACTGTAAAACCATCTTTAAATCTACTGAAAACATGAAGCCCAAGATGAAATTTAGTACTTTAACTCTCAACTGAAAAAGACTTGGATGTAGAAGTAGGCAGACAAGAATGAAACTTGAAAAGTTCATCTGGATATAAAAATAATTCATTCTTAGACCTTAAAATGTTAGCTTATGAGAAACTGTGCCCCTAAAAGTTTCAATAGTACTCTTAAATATCAAATAGTTCCAGTGGCAAGTTTGTAGAAAATATTATGTGTATTTCATTAAAAAACTGAACTTTATTGTCAAAGTATATTTATTGCCATTTTCTACTAAATCAACAATAGACCTGTCTTTTCAAAGTTAATATTGTACCATTCTTATTGATATTTCTTCAACTAATCAGCAAACATTCACTGAGTTTGTAGAGATGGCTGAAATGTTTTCAATAAAATGAAAGTAAAATATTTTTATAACAAATGTCTAAACATTTGTGTTTCAAGAATTATAGAATGTGTCAAAAACAAAAGTGGGGGCATTCTGGCAAAGATGAATTATGACTAACACTACTTTATGTACCTGACCTAACGTGATCCCCAAAAATCAATATGCCCAACAACTAGTACTGTTTTTTATAAACAAGTTTCTAAAAATAACTTCTTTATTCTATATTTCTCTGATTTTCTGTGAGGCTTGAAACATGTCCCCCAATTTTTTTTACCACTGTTCTCTTTGAGAGATAGGTAAAAGTTCTCTTTAGAAATCGAGTTCTGATTGCCTGACCAATGCAATATCAATAGAAGAGACGCTCTACAAATTTCTGAATCTAGGCCTTACAAACCTGGAAACTTCCACCTTCTCTTGGCATAATCTCTCTTGGAATTCAGCCATATTTTATGAAGAAATCAGGTTGTTCTGAGGAGATGAAATGTAGAGGAAAAAGCTACAGCCAGCCAATGTCAAGTGGAATTAAGATGAGTCATTTACAATGAGCTATCAAATTGAAGATTCACACACAGTAAAGGCAATCTAAATACCCAAATGGCCAGAATCATAAAAACAAATATTTAGAATTTATATATGTATTATATTTTGTGTTATGTATTATAAATCGTTATATGTGTGAAGTGTCACATATATATGCATTATATACAGTGAAATTTAAATACATATAAAGAAGTTTATAACTGATTCAATACAATTAAAGATAAGTTTAATAAGCAGGAAGTTAAATGGGAAAATTTGCATCAAATTTAACACAGAAGCAGAGAGGTATAAGAAGTATGAAGGAAAGGTGAAAAGAAATGGAGATTTGCTGTGAGAAATGAGGAGTAAGCTTTTCCAAATCAGCAAATTAGAGGAAATAATCTCAGGCCTCACATCACATCAGGGACAAGAGTATTTCTTTGAAAACCTCAATCCTTGAAAATAAGACTAGGACACATGGGAAATCCAAAGAACTAAATGTAAACTGAATTAGAAGCATAGGAAAGATGCCATCCTTCTTTGAGTCAATACAATAGGCAAAAAGTTTTCCCTGGGAGTGTAGTGTATAAAGAGAACTGGAGGGGATAAAGAGAACTGGAGGCAGATATACAGATTCCTTAGCATTCTCAAGAAGTCCAGTCTGGCATCACCATATGGGAGATATTGTGGGAAATGGCACACATACACAGCCCATGGTCAAATAGAAACTAAGAAAGTTGTGAAAGGTCATGTTGACCAGTGAATGAATCTTGGTGGTACCTCTATGTTCCTGCCAGCTGAGATACAGGCCAACTTCATAGCCTCCGTGCAAAGCTGAACTGGTTGCCTTCAGAAATGTAAGAAGAATTTCAACCATTTTGAGCCACTGGTTAAAATAAGATCTCAGAATACAGTATTGCCCAACTGCAGATCCCAAATAGTGGAATTTCCCAGCCAAATGAATCCATCACAGCCTGACCAGAAGTCATCACCTATACCCAGTCAATAGGTCCCTTGACAGCAGAACCCAGACAGTGGTCTTTCCAGACAACATAGCCCATCCAACAGCCACACCTTACATCAGAGCCAAGGAAATATTCCAGACAATTAGAAAATTCACAAAAAGTTCTGTCTGTCTGGGGTCATCAATAGCAGGCCCTTCCAGATGAACAGGCTATAGTAAATAATGAAAGTCTCCAATATGTCTATCAGAGGATTACTTAGCAGAAACCCTGCAGTCCAGGAGAAAATCGGATGATATATTCTGAGTCCTGAAGGAAAAATGCCAACCAAAAATAATTTATCCTGCAAAGCTGCCTTTTAGAAATGAGGAAGAAATAAAAACTTTTCCAGATTAAAAAAAAAAAAAAAAGCTAACGCAGTTCATTACCACTAGTCTTGCCCTATAGAAATTGCTAAAGGGCTTTCTTTAAGCAGAAACAAAGGGCCACTAATTACTAAACACAAAAAATCTAATGTATAAGTAAAAGAGAGCTGTATTTAGAGTATTCTATGGCTGTAATATGTATGTAAAGCAATTTTATTGGTATTATCAGAATTAAAAGACAAAGCTATTAATAAAAACTGTAAATAAAAATGAATTGTCAAATGATACACATTAAAAACATGTTATAAATTCTGACATTTAAAAACAAAATGTGGGACTTAAGACTGTAGCATTGTTTTATGCAATCCAACTTAAGTTGTTACCAGCTTGGAATAAACTGTTACAAATACAAGACATTCTAAGTGATCCTAAGGTATCCACAAAACATAAAAAAAGAACAAAGTCGAAACATGCTACTATAGAAAAACATCAGGCCACAAAGGAAGATGGTAAAAGAGAAAGTACCTACAAAACAATCAGAAAACTTAACATAATAACACTAGTCCTTACCTCTAAATAACTGCCTTGAATGTAAATGGATACACTTTACCAATAAAAAGACATAGAGTGACAGAATAAATAAGAAAATTAAGTCCCAACTGTTTTCTGCTTATAAAGACTCACCTCACTTTTAAGGACACACATAGACAAAAAGTGGAGGAATGAAAAAAGATATTACAGGCAAATAAAATCAGAAAACATTGGGGGTAGGTAGCTATACTTACATCACACAAAAGTCAGAAAAATAAGAAAGATTGAAAGTACATCAAGTATCTTTTTTACCACAGTGTTATTCATCTTGAAATAAATAATAAGAGGAATTTCAACAAACTCACAAATACATAGAAATTAAACAAATCTGGAACTACCAACCAATGGATCAATGAACAAATTAAATTTAATTTAAAATGGCATTTAATAAAAATTTAATAAAATTTGCATTTATGATGGATCAATGAACAAATTAAATAGCATCTTAAGAAAATAAAAATAAAAACATAATATATCAAAAGTTATAGAATAAAGTAAAAGCAGTTCCAAGAGGAAAGTTTGTAGCAATAAACATATACATCAAAATAAAAAATAGAAATAATTATTTTTTTAAAAAAAGATCTAAATCAATAAAGAAGTATCTTAATTTAATATTGCTATTCAAGGAACTAAAAATGAGGAAAATAAACCTATTTTAGCAGAAGGAAGGAAAGAATAAGATCAAAGTAGAAATAAATAAAATAGAAACTGGAAAAATAATGCAAAGATTAACAACACTGAGACTTGAGTTTTTAAAAAGATTTTAAAACTTTAAAAAACTTAAACTAAGAAAATAATAGAGAAGGCTCATAATGTAATAAAAAAAAGAGATGACAACTGATAGCACAAGAAATATGAAGGATCATAAAAGACTACTATGAACACTTACATCCATCAGATTGGATGATCTAGAAGAAATAGATAAATTCTTAATTAAATACAACCTACCAAGACTGAATCAGGAAGAAACAGGAAATCTGAACAGACTAATAATGAGTAAGAAGATTGAATAAATAATAAAAAGCCCACCATCAAAAAGCATCTTGATGGCAATCTGACTGAATTTTATAAAACACTTTAAGAAGAACTAATATTAATCCTTCTCAAACTCCTACAAAAAAAAAAAAAAAAAAAAAAAAAAAAAAAAAATTGAAGAGGAGGAAGTACTTCCAAACTCTTTTTTAAAAATCCAGCACACACCTAATACCAAAACCATACAAGGACAACACAAAAAAATAAAATTATAAGTCAATATACTTTAACATCATAAATGTAAAAATTCTTAAGAAAATACTGGAAAACTAAATTCAACAGCAAATTAAAAGTATCCTTCATCATGATCAAGTGGGATTTACCTCTAGGATGGAAGATGGTTCAATATACACAAAGCAATAAATGGGACACATCACATTAATAAGAATGAAGAAAAAAGCATATGTTCATCTCATTAGATGCAGAAAAGAAATTAACAAAATTCAATATTCTTGCATCATAAAAATTATCAACTCTATAATATCAATGAAAGAAATTGAATAAGGCACAAATAAATCAAAAGATATCTCATTTTATTATAATGGAAAATTTAGTAATGTTAAATTACCTATACCAAAGTGATCTATAGACTCAACACAATTGTTTTCAAAATTTTAATGTTATTTTTCAGATAAGTAGAAAAAATATACTAATATTTACTTGGAATCCCCCACACACAGAGACATACACACACACAACAACAACAACAAATTGGCAAGGTAATCTTGAGGAAAAACAACAAAACTAAAATCATTCTGCTACCTGATTTCAAATTACACCACAAAACTTTGCAAATTAAAACAGCATGGTACTAGCAAAAAAAAAAAAAATGATAAATACATCAGTCAATGAAATAAAAGAGAGCCCAGAAATATACTTACCATGAATGGTAAATTGGATTTCAACAAAGATGACAAGAATATACAACAGGAAAAAGATAGTCTGAAATCAGACCCTCATCTCACATCATATTCCAAAAAAAAATTAACTCACATCATATTCCAAAAAAAATTAAATATTAGATATTTAAATCTAACACTAGAAAAAGAAAAACTATTAGACGAAAACCTGCCATTGGTCTTGGCGGTGATTTTGGTTATAACCCCCAAAACACATGAACAAAAGCAAAAATAGACAAGTGGAATTGCATCCAACTAAAAAGTTTCTTCTAATCAAAGAAAATAATTTACTGTGAGAAAGGACAACCTATGAATTGGTACAGAGTATTCACATGTCATACATCTGATTTGGTATCAATATCCAAAATACATAAGCAATGAAAATAACTCTATAGCAAGAAAAACAACAACAAAAAAAAAAACCTTAAAAACTGGTTAGGGACATGAATAGATTTTTCTCAAAGAAGACTTACAAAGGGTGCACAGATATATTTTTTAAATGCCCAGCATCACTAATAATCAAAAAATGCAAATTAAAATAAAATAATATCTTATTTTACATCTGTCAGAATGACTATTATCAAAAAGATGAAAGATAACACAAACCAGCTAGGATGTAGAAAAACATGTTAATTAATTCAGCCATTATAGAAATCTGTATGAATGTTCCCCAAAAAACTAAAAACAGAATTACATATGACTCAGCAGTCTCACCCCTGGGTATTTAGCTAAAATATTTGAAAACATTTTGTCAAAGAGATACCTAGAGCCCCATTTTCATTGCAGCACTATTTGTAATAACCAAGCCATGGAATCAACAATTAACAGAGAAGTGGTTAAAGAAATATGGTTTATATACACAGAATAGTTTTACCCTTTAAGATGAAGGAAATTTTGTCATTTACAACTACATGGGTATAATTTGAGAACATCATGGGAAGTGAAATAAGCCAGCCACAGAAAGACAAATACTTCATATTCTCACATGTGGAATTGAAATCAGTGGAATTCAAAGAAGCAGAAAGTGGTATGTTATGATGGGGGACAAGGAAAACGGGGAATTGTTGTGAACGTGCTGTGATTAACACAGATCAAACACATTTGTGTCTTTCCACAGTGTCAGAATTTATTGAATAAACTCATAGACTACACCACTTATATCAGTGGCAGTTCACTGAATACTGTGGATCGCCTGGTTGTCACAGCCAGATAATCATAGGTTATTTTATTCCGATTTAAATTTTTAATATTTATAACACACTCAAGTTACACATCAGATTTTACAATTATAAATACATATATGTGTGTATATATATATATATATATATACACACACACACACACACACACACACACACACACACATGCATTACAGAAAGACTAAGAAAAGTCAAGGCAGTCACAAGCTTCAGGAGATTGAACTGTAAGGAGAGGCAAAGAGCAGATATGAGAATGCAAAGAATCACTGTAGCTTGGTCAGATAAGATTACCAAACAGTCAAAGAACTTGTTCAAGGCACAGAGCTGTCAACAAGCCAGAGCTTATTCTAGGCCAAGATCCAAAGGAATGGCAGTTTCACACTTGTCAGCTTGGAGTGTCAGCCTGAGATGTCAGCTTGGAGTAGGACTTCCAAGGTCATCACAGGCAGGAGAAACTATGCTCTGCCAAAGCCCAAGACCAGCAATCTGGGGGTTTGTAATGTGGTCATTTTCTCAGGGAAGACTCATGATGAGTGACCAAGTGATAGAGTCAGGGTGCTGCCATGTCCAGTCTCAGAGTGCCTGTCCTTTAATGGATCTCACATGTGAGGGCATTGTGTTATTTGGTAATCTGATATTGATAAGTTCATAGGCTGGTTTTTCCAATTTGAGTGTGATACACCCACAAACCCATGTGCTTCTGATTAATTTGATAAATTTCCTGGTAGTCATTTTTATTAGCATGATTAATATATTTGTCAGTTTGTGCCTTATTATTATGCCAGGTGGATGGTCATCATTTACTTCTACAAATGAGGTGTAGAGACATTCCACCTCAGCACTTAAACTCAAAATGGAGCAGCTTTTGGCAAACTCTACTTTACAAAATGGAGTAACTAGGTTTCAGTACAGCCTTAAAACTGCTTTCTATGCATTATGGTGTAATTCAGAGCAAAGAACAGCCAGTTCTCCATAGAAGATAATGGTCAAAAGACACGAATTCTCACACAAACAGGTTCTTTTTTTTTTCCTTCTTCTTCTTTTTGTAGCTCTATTGCACAGTGTACGCAGCTTTTGGCAAACTCTACTTTACAAAATGGAGTAACTAGGTTTCAGTACAGCCTTAAAACTGCTTTCTATGCATTATGGTGTAATTCAGAGCAAAGAACAGCCAGTTCTCCATAGAAGATAATGGTCAAAAGACACGAATTCTCACACAAACAGGTTCTTTTTTTTTTCCTTCTTCTTCTTTTTGTAGCTCTATTGCACAGTGTAGTGAATATAGTAAATGATAGTTTATTGTACTTTTCAAAATTTGCTAACAGTTTATTTAAATGTTCTCCCTACAAAAAAATAATGATAGGTACTTGAGATGATAGATATGTTAATTACCTTGATTGAATCTGTTAGGTCGGTGGCAGTGACTTGGTGGCCACTTAGTGGCAACTTAGAACAAAGCAGCCCATGCCGGAAAAGAACATCAATCAGATGCCAGCGGATTGCCAGAATCCTGGCCAATCCTGGAGTTCAGCCAACTCCTCTGACCAACTTCAAGGGGGCAAGGGACCCTAGAAACACCTTTTCCTGTCCCAAGCCCTTTCCTTCCTGCTGTAAGCCCCATAAAAGTCCAGTCCGATCGAGCTTCCACGCGGTTTCTCTTCAGACCCTTCCCCTGTCCCCTCTGTGGGTCTGATCGAGTTCCACCCGGGAGATATCTCAATAAAGCCTCCCCCGCCTGATCTGACAGAATCACCCTACATCATATTCATAAATAATAATATCACTTTGCACCCTATATATATACAACTATCATTTGCCAATTTACATTTTTTAAAAAAGAAAGAGAAATGGGTAATATTTTAATTGACAATGGCTGAATTTTAGAAAGACATGTATTTTTGTTAAAAACTCCAAAGTATTTCCTTCTACTTAAACCTCCACAACATTTCAACGGCAAGCCATGCAAGACGAGAAGGAAATTCTAAATGTAGCTCAAAGAAAAATACCATTTACCTGCATATAAACTCAATCTGATAACCTATTCAACATAATGGTTTCATCATCCCTCAAGTAAAAGGAGATAGTAAAACACTATTACCGCTGTTGACCGGTGACGAGTTCTTGCTTCCCCAATGTTGAAGAATAACACCAAAGAAGCACGCCGAGGCAAGGTCAGAGTAGAAATTAGAAGTTTATTAAAGGACAGCAGAAAAGACTTCTCCCCGGAGGAAGAAGGGGACCCAAGAGGTGGAATCTGTGGAAGGGATGTTGTCTCCCCTTTTTATAGTTCTTTCAGTGATAGAATGTAGGTGGGAAGGACCGAGGGGTGGGACACAGGTGGGCCAAAGAAGTAATCTGGTCAGGAAGGACTTGAGTCAGCACCTTTTTGCTGGGGGCTGTTCATTAACATTTCTTTGAGGTGGACTTTGGCCTAGGGCCTTTTTGGGACTTCATTAACATTCCATGAGTTGTCCTGCTTTTCCCGGAATCATTGCCAGCATGGCCTCCATTTTAGATTTCATTAGACCCGATTTATCTAACTACACTGACTACCTAACTTTAAATCTGGCTTCAACACCATGTCCCTGAAAATCCCCTCTCTGTTCCCCAAAACCTAGCCAAGTTAAGGAAGGGAATGATGAGAATAAGGCCAAGCTGAAAGTCCAGATACATATTAACTTAAAGGACACTGGCTTTCTCTTGAGCACACTGGTAACTAGGGGAAATTGGTGTATCTTTAGAAAGCTACTTTCTTGCATGGGCTTCATTACAGTTGCTATCTATGATACTGGTTATTCAAGCTAATTAATCAAGCTATTGCTGATGACATCACTGCTACTGCAGACTATGTGACATATAAAATAAATCCTTCTCTGACTGGGGATGTTAGGTAGCTAGTCAGCCATGAATGAGTGAGCAGAGCAAGGACAATGAAGGGCCACTGAAAACCACAGGGAGCCTTATGGTGACAGCCATAAGCACCTAGAAGATGGGGATTTGGAATGTTAAAGCCTCCCACAGCCATAAGGGCATCTAAGTCAAAAAAGCTACAGTTTTAAGATAAGTTTACACCTTACCAGGTGGCCTGGTATCCTCCTGGCAACAAAAACATCAAGACCCTCCTAAAGAAAGCTTGCTGAGGGCTATTCAAATGGTAATAAACCATTTAAGGGGGCTGGAATTTGAGAGGTAAACAGGGAGACTCAATTTCCTTAAAAACTTCCACTCTATGAGCAGTATTCCATCCTGTCCCCAAGGTACTACACATAGTTCCTATGCTGTTGGTCAGAAGTCTAGGTTCCTCCTGGATGGGACGTCAGAAACCTCCTGGAACCCCAATAAAACTGGAGGGCAGGAAGGGCATGCCATCCTTCTCTCTAAGAGGACCCACTCTCTCCCTCGAAGTGTCCCCTTTTCCTACTTTGTATCCTTCCTAGTGCCTGATACTGTGAAGACATGTCTCTTTTTGGCATGTTTGTAAGAACCAGTGAGAAAGGACTGCCTTGCTGCCTCAGCTCCCTGGCCGGTCTCATGCCCTACAACAGGGTGGGTGTGGAAATGAGGGTGCTGTGGAAAGAATATGTGTCACTCATTGAGCAGCCTCCAGTGGACAGAACACCATGAAGAAGAGAGGGCTAGGATTCTTGAGGGACAGAGGGCTATATGTCAGCCTGTTCCCACTGAACAGTTACTGATCTCTTAAACTTTCCCAATAAACCCTATAGCTCCCATGCTGTCTCCAGGCACTTTCTTTGGCCTGATTGTCACCTACCCCATTGCCCTGACACAAGTGGGTTGTAGATGAGACAGTAGCAAAATCATCTTCCACATACTGAGCAAAAAGAGCCATCATCTCAAGTTCCATTCTCAAGATAACCACCCTAAAACCAAAAGGAACTAAAGGTAATTTAACTAAATAAGAACAGAAAGGGCTTATTGCTATTAAAGAGAGACACTACTTCCTCACTTGCCATATATCAGTCATGATAGCTTCATCTTAAGGGAAATGAATTAGTGTAACTCTAGTCCCCTCTTTTCCTCTTAATTCAAACAAATTCAACTATGAAAAACAACTTTACAGGATATCCCTCTTTATATTTGGGAGTAAGCTGCCCACAGAATGCATATGCTCTGTTCAGCCCTTCTAAGGACAGTACCTCTACCCACCATCACATAGTCTGTCTCACAAGTAATGGGAATGTTGTTCCACTTATATTTATAGAGTAACCCTTTTTGAATTTTCAGAATATGGGTACCTTTGAAAACTCCAATAATGACCTATCGATTCTCACTAAATAGTAAAGGATAAACACAAGGAAGAAAAAATGACCCCTGAAGCAAACTCTTGGATTCTGGAATGAATTGGGAATAAATTAAGTGATCAAAAATGTAATAAGAATAAACAAAAAAGGTTGTATAACTCCATTATAATTATAATGCTTAATTGGTTAAAATTTTTGGAACTCTCCATAGAGGTTAAGTCTAGATGACATAATTTCCAAGATTGGAAAGGGAATGATGGCCTTAATTAAAACATTTTCAGGTCTTCAAATATCAAAGAGCAAAAAGAATTAAGAGAATAAACACCTTGAAAGAACTGTAAAACTAGAATGAGAAAAAAATGATACATCTAAACAATGGTGAAAGAAAATAAGCCTAAAAACATAAGCAGAAAATAAATAAATAAACAAATAAATAGAATAGTGAATATAATAAATATAAAAATACTTCAATTACCTTAACAGAATTAACAATTACCTTCACAGAATTAAACTAGACATCAATAGCAAAATAGTGTCAGATAAATCTCCTTAATATATGAAATTTAGAAAACACTTTGAATCAAATGAAAACAAAGATACAAAATAGTAAAATTCACAAGATGGCCATGGAGACACAGATGAAATACATAAAAGAAGGTGATATAAAAATGAAGGTAGAGATTGGAGTGATGCCCCTATATTCCAGGAACTCCAGCAATTTCCAACAACTAGGAAGCTAAGACAGGCACATGGATTGTTTCTCCCTCAGAGCCTCTAGAAGATACCAACCCTTCCAAGTTCTTGGTTTCAGACTTCACACTTCCTCAGCTCTATCAAGCCAATTTGAGTACAATCATGAAAATATTTAATAGCTGTAAATAACTGTAGCAACTGGACTGGGGAAGGTGGCAGAAGAGCATTGCAAATGGTCCCAGAGTTGAACAGATTGTTATTGGTTGCATAGAGAAGAATTTTCTGGGTTTTTTTAAATTCTAATTTGTTATATATGACAGCAGAATGCATTACAATTCATATTACACATATAGAGCACAATTTTCCATATCGGTGGTTGTACATAAAGTATATTCACACCATTCGTGTCTTCTTACATGTACTTAGGAAAATGATATCCATCTTATTCCACCATCGTTTTTTACTCCAATGCCCCCTCACTTTCCCTACCACTCCCTTTACTCTATCTAGAGTTTGTCTACTTCTCCCATGCTCCTCCTCCCAAACCCAGTGTGAATCAGCCTCCTTATATCAGAGAAAACATCCAGCATTTGGTTTTAGGGATTGGCTAACTTCACTTAGCATTATATTCTCCAACTCCATCCATTTACCTGCAAATGCCATGATTTTATTCTCTTTAATTGCTGAGTAATATCCTATGGTGTATATATACCACAGCTTCTTTATCCATTTATCTACTGAAGGGCATCTAGGTTGGTTCCACAATTTAGCTTATGTGAATTGTGCTGCTATAAACATTGATGTGGCTGTGTCTCTGTAGTATGCTGTTTTTAAGTCATTTGGGTATAGACCAAGAAGAGGAATAGCTGGGTCAAAAGGTGGTTCCATTCCCAGCTTTCCAAGGAATCTCCATACTGCTTTCCATATTGGCTGCACCAATTTGTAGCACCAGCAATGTATGAGTGAACCTTTTCCCCCATATCCTTGCCAACACTTATTGTTGTTTCTATTCTCATAAACTGATATTCTGACTAGAGTGAGATGAAATCTTAGAGTGGTTTTGATTTGCATTTCTCTAATTGCTAGAAATGTTTAACAATTTTTCATGTATTTTTTGATTGATTGTATACCATCTTCTGAGAGGTGTCTTTCAGTTACTTAGCCCATATATTGATTGGGCTATTTGTTTTATTGGTGTTTATCTTTTGTTGTGGTATGAACTGACAAATACAATCAATAAGAATCTAAGTTATAGGTTATAGATTACTAAAAATTTAGATTATAGATATAAGATTTTTATAAATGAGATAAGAAAATTATAAAGAAAGAACCGTCATAGACAAGCCGAAGACTCCATTTTGCTGCCTTCTATTAAAAACAAAAGCTGTTTTCTTATAAAAATTGTTTTTTGTACTTTGTACCCCACAAATTGTACCATACTCAGGATTCAGTGGTGGTCATTGTGAGCTACATCCTGGGTTTGAATGTACTTGTGGGTCTACATGACTTTGAGATAGATTCTTGCCCCAGCCAACCCCTGCTCAAACTCAGGATACAGTTTTCTATCACCTGCTTGAACTTGGGAATGTGGTTAACTGAATTGCAAATGTGATTATCTTTTTTTCTAGCTTCTGTACTGGCTTGCTTGCTAACTGGAAAATTCCAGTCCTGCATAGGGCTAGCTAATTTCTGTGATTGGCTTACTTGCATGATGCTAAGGAAATCCCTGTGTTGTGGTTTTCATCTTTAAGTTCCCAGGATATAGGCCAGGAAATTGCTGTTCTCCCACAGAGCTTCAGTCTCTATGGTGACAGTCCCTAGCCAGGTAAATAAAGCTCTCATTGATCTGAATTTGGACTTAGAGTGTTTCCTAAAGTGGCTCCCATTACACTTTTGAGTTCTTTATAGACGCTAGAGATTAATGCTCTATTTGATGTGCATGTGGTAAAAATTTTCTCTCAACAATCACCTCACTGATTGTTTCTTTTGCTAAGAAGAAGCTTTTTAGTTTGAATCAATCCCATTTATTGATTCTTGATTTTAATTTTTGTGCTATAGGAGTCTTATTAAGGATGTTGGGGCCTAATCCAACATGATGGAGATTTGGACCTACTTTTTCTTCTTATAGGCACAGTGTCTCTGGTTTAATTCCTAGATCTTTGATCCACTTTAAGTATTGTGCATGGTGAGAGATAGGGGTTTAATTTCATTTTGTTGCATATGGATTTCCAGCACCATTTGTTGAAGACATTGTCTTTTCTCCAATGTATATTTTTGGCACCTTTGTCTAATATAAGATAACTGTAATTCTGTGAGTTACTTTCTGTGTCCTCTACTCTGGACCATTGGTATACAAGTCTATTTTGGTGCCAATACTATTCTGTTTTTCTTATTACTGCTCTGTAGTATAGTTTAAAGTCTGGTATAGTGATGCCACCTGCTTCACTCTTCTTGCTAAGGATTGCTTTAGCTGTTCTTTGTCTCTTATATTTTCAGATGAATTTCATGACTGCTTTTTCTATTTCTATGAGGGACGCCATTGGGATTTTGATCAGAATTACATTAAATCTGTATAGTGCTTTTGGTAGTATGGTCATTTTGACATTAATTCTGCCTATCCAAGGACAAGGAAGATCTTTCCATTTCTAAGGTGCTCTTTAATTTCATTCTTAAGCATTCTGTAGTTTTTGTTGTAGAGGTCTTTCATCTATTTCATTCGGTTGATTCACAACTATTTTACTTTATTTTTTTTAAGCTATTGTAAATGGAGTGGTTTTCTCATTTCCCTTTCAGAGAATTTGTCACTGATATACAGAAATGCCTTCGATTTATAGGTGTTGATTTTGTATCCTGCTATTTTGATAAATTTATTTACTAGTTCTAGAAGTTTTCTGGTGAATTTTTTTGGGTCTTCTAGGGATAGAATTATATCATCAGCAAATAGTGCTAACTTGAGTTCTTCTTTTCCTAACCATATTCCTTTAATTTCTTTCATCTGTCTAATTTCTCTGGCTAGTGTTTTAAGAACTATGTTAAATAGAAGTGGTGAAAGAGGGCATCCCTGTCTTGTTCCAGTTTTTAGAGGGAATGCTTTCAGTTTTTCTCCATTTGGAATGATGCTGGCCTGTGGCTTAACATAGACAGCTTTTAAGATGTTGAGATATGTTTCTGTTATCCCTAGTTTTTCTAGTGTTTTGAACATGTATGGGTGTATTTTGTTGAATGCTTTTTCTGCATCAAATGAGATGATCATATGATTCAAATCTTCATGCATATTGATGTGATTAATTATGTTTATTGATTTCCATATGTTGAACCAACCTTGAATCCCTGGAATGAACCCCTCTTGATTGTGGTACACTATCTTTTTGATGTTTTTGTATTTGATTTGACAGAATTCTATTAGAATTTTTGCATCTATGTTCATTAGTGATATTGGTCTGAAGTTTTCTTCCTTTGTGGTGTCTTTTCTTGGTTTTGGAATCAGGGTGATATTGGCCTCATAGAATGAGTTTGGAAGTGCTCTTTCTTTTTCTATTTCACAAAATAATTTGTAGAGTATAGGTATTAAGTCTTCTTTGTAGGTCTTGTAGAACTCAGCTGTGTATCCATCTGGTCCTGGGCTTTTCTTGGTTGGTAGACTTCTGATAGCATATTCTATTTCCTTGCTTGAAATTGATCTGTTTAAATTGTGTATATCAACCTGAATCAATTTGGGCAACTCATATGCCTTTAGAAATTTGTCAATGCCTTCAATATTCTCTATTTTACTAGAGTGCAAGTTTTCAAAGTAATTTCTAATTATCTTCTGTACTTCTGTAGTGTCTGTTGTGATATTTCCTTTTTCATCACATATGTCAGTGATTTGAGTTTTTTCTCTCTTTGTTAGCATGGTTAAAGATTTGTCAATTTTATTTATTTTATCAGAGAACCAACTTTTTTTGTCAATTTTTTCAATTATTTCTTTTGTTTTAATTTCATTGATTTCAGCTCTGATTTTAATTATTTCCTGTCTTCTACTGCTTTTGGTGTTGATTTGTTCTTCTTTTACTAGGCTTTGAGATGTAGTATTAGGTTATTTATTTGTTGACTTTTTCTTCTTTTAAGAAATGAACTCCATGCAATGTACTTTCCTCTTAGTACTGCCTTCATAGCATCCCAGCGATTTTGATATGTTGCATCTGTGTTCTTATTTACCTCTAAGAATTTTTTAATCTCCTCTTTGATGTCTTTTGCAACCCATTGTTCATTCAGTAGCATATCATTCAGTCTCCAGTTGTTGGGGTATTTTTTATTTTATCATTGATTTCTAATTTCATTCCATTTGTGATATGATAAAATGCAGGGTAGTATCTCTACGTTTTTGTATCTGTGTATTTGTATCTGTGTATTTGCTTTGTGGCAAAATATATGGTCTATGTTAGCAAAGGATCCATGTGCTGCTGAGAAGAAAATGTATTCACTTGTTGAAGGATGAAATATTCTATATATGTCTGTTAAGTCTAAGTTATTGATGTATTATTGAGTTCTACAACTTTTTTTGAAAATATGATATGTGTTTATTTTCCTCAGTAACACACAAAAAACAAGAATGTCTGCAATCAAGTAAAGCTAAAGGGTATACAAACATAATTTGTTTAGACTAATTGAAGCAGATCAGGTCACTTTTGTTCAGCTTTTGTTTAGACAATCTATAAAGTGGTGAAAGAGGTGTGTTAAAGTCACCCAGAATCATTGTGTTGTGGTCAATTTGACTCTTGAACTTGAGAAGAGCTTTTTTTTTTTTTTTTTTTTTTTTTGATGAACATAGATGCTCCATTGTTTGGGGCATATATATTTATAACTGTTATGTCTTTTTGGTGTATGGTTCCCTTGAGCAGTATGAAATGTCCTTCTTTGTACTTCTTTTCATTAACTTTAGCTTATAGTCTACTTTATTTGATAAAAGGATGGAAAGTCCTGCTTGATTCCACAGTCTATGAGAATGGTATGATTTTTCACAACCTTTCACCTTCAGTCTGGGTATGTCTTTTCCTATGAGATGAGTCACTTGGAAGCAGCATATTGTGCGTCCTTTTTTGATCCAATCAGCTAGCCTATGTCATTTGATTGGTGAATTTAGGCCATTAACATACAGGGTTATTATTGAGATGTGATTTGTATTCCCAGCCATTTTTGTTATTTAATTTGACTAGGTTTTTCCTTTTGACTAGGTTGATTAGCTTTTCCTTTAGTGCAATACCTCCCTCTGCTGATATTCATTTCCTCTTCATAGAATATTTTGCCAAAGATGTTCTCCAGTGCAGGTTTTCTAGCTGTAAATCCTTTCAACTTTTGTTTATCATGGAAGGTTTTAATTTTATCATCAAATGTGAAGCTTAATTTTGCTGGATACAAATTCTTGATTGGCATCCATTTTCTTTCAGACCTTGATATATGTTGTTCCAGGATATTCTAGCTTTCAGAGTTTGGGTTGAAAAATCTGCATGTAACCTAATTGGTTTCCCACTATATGTAATTTGATTCCTTTCTCTCATGGCTTTTTTTTTTCTCTCCTTATTCTTCATGTTAGGCATTTTCATTGTAATGTGACTTGGTGTGGATCTGTTGTGATTTTTGTACATTTGGTGTCCTGTAAGCCTCTTGAATTTGGTTTTTCCAATTTGTTCTTCATTTTTGAGAAATTTTCCAATATTATTTCATTGAATAGATTGTTCATTCCTTTGGTTTGAAACTCTATATGCCTTCCTCTATCCCAATAACTCATAAATTTGGTCTTTTCATGCTGTGCCATATTTCTTGAATGTTCTGCTCATGTTTTCTTACCATTTTTGCTGTGTGGTCTACATTCTTTTCAAGATCATATATTTTGTCTTCATTGTCTGAGGTCCTTTCTTCCAAGTTATCTAATCTGTTGGTGATTCTTTCAATTGAGCTTTTAATTTGGTTTATTGTTTCTTTCATTTCAAGGATTTCTGTTTGGTTTTTCTTCAGAACCTCTATCTCCCTATTGAAATAATCTTTTCTTTCCTGTATTTGCTTATGTAGCTTCTTGTGGAAATGATATTTTGCTGCCTGTATTTGCTCTCTTATATCATCCTTTAATCACAGAACATTCTAATTATGTACATCCTGAACTCCTTCTCTATAATTTCATATGCTGTTCTGGCCATGGATTCTAATAATGTGATATCTTGACTTGTTTGGGGCACTATTTTCCCTTGTCTTTTCATGTTGCTCGTGTGTCTTCCTTTCTAGCTCTATGGATCTGAGGCATTACCATTTTTACCTATAGGCTTATAGTGCTCCTGTAGGGTTCCTATACATCACCTGGTTATCCAGTGTTCCAAATTGTTAGTTGCCTGACTAATGATGGTGATGGTGATGGAGGTGATCCAAGATGGAGGTTGCTACTTCCAGTGGTGGGGTGTGCTGGGTTGTGTGATGCATTCAGAGATGAGCTCTGTAGCATGCGGTGGTGGTGCAGCTGTCACCTTCCTTCAGAGACTGTGATGGCCCCAGGTGCAGACAGGCTACCATGAGTAGGGAACTATGGCAGTAGCTGCTGAGTCCCAAGATAGAGGTGACTGGGGACCCCCATGTTAGTAGATGGGGATCCATATGGGAGTGGTGGCAGGAGTTCCTGCACATGGGTAGTGGCTGAGTGTCCTTCATGGGAATTCCGGCCAAGGGACTTGCAAGACCTGCATGGGCGAGTAGTTGGGAGTCAGGAGTTCTTTTCTAATGCTGAGGCCCAAGACCCCACGTGGCACAGTGGCTGTGATTCCTGCACAGGATCAGCTGTGGAGGGGTCCCCTATCACTCTCAGCAAAGGAGTATTCCCACTAGTGGAGACACAGGTCACAGAGCAACACAGAATGCTGCCTCCTCCTGGCCCACCATCTTAGATCCTCTAGAGAAGACTTTTCTAGAAACATCTTTATATATGACAAAATAGTTGCCACATGTGGAGGAGGACTTTGTTTCTACTATTACAATAATCCATTGGATTTGCCTTTGGAAAAAAAATATTGTAAATGGTTTTGACATATAATAGCCACTCTTCCTTGTCTTTCTGAGTTATGTGTCAGAAGACTGTCAGAAATCATCAAGTATCTAACTACAACAGTGAAATGACATAATAAAAGATCTAGTGTGACATTTCCTTTAAAAATTATCCTTAGAAAACTGAAAAGTTGTAATCCTCCCAAATTGGGGCTACACCATGCTTTTCTTTATTCAAGATAAAGAACGAATATCTGCAAAAATATTTTTTATGAATTAACTTAAAGAAGCTTATAGAGAAAGGACTACAGAATTAAATTATTGTATTGGGGGAAAAAGAAGAGTAACAAAAAACATTAAGTTCCTATTTTAGGAAACCAGAAAGAAAAGATAGGCGAAAAGGAAGAAAGAAAGAAAGAGAGAGAGAAAGAAAGAGAGAGAGAGAGAGAGAGAGAGAGAGAGAGAGAGAAAGAAAGAAAGAAAGAAAGAAAAGAAAAGAAACCCAAATCAGGCAGAGGCAAGAAAATAATAATTAAAAAAAACATAAAACAGTGAAATATAAAATTATCATCATTATCATCATCATAATTATCATCAAACCAAACCTGGCTATTCAAAGGGTCCATAAAAAATAAAGAACATAAAAAATTATCAATGTCAAGAGTGAAAGTAAGAATACCACTACAGGTACTACTGACATTAATAGAATAATAAGAGAGTGCTAAGGATAGTATCATGCACAGAAACTAGACAACTTAGATGAAATGAGCCAGTTCCATCAAAGACATAAAGTACATAAAAACAAAAAACCTCACTCAAAAAGAAATGCATAATCAGAATACACCTATCCCTATTACATTAATTAAAACTGTAGTTAAAATTCTTCCCAGTTTAAAAAAGTTCTTTCATGGATAGGTGGTATGATTGATGAGTTGTTAAAAACACTTATGGAAGAGTGAGTGTGGTAGTACCTCAGCAGGAGGATCATGAGTTCAAACCCAGCCTCAGCAAATTAGCAAGGCCCTAATCAATTCAGCAAGACCCTGTCTCTAAATAAAATATTTTAAAAGGGTTGGGGATGTGGGTCAGTGGTGAAGCTCCCTTGGGTTCAATCCCCAGAATAATAATAATAATAATAATGAAATTATGGAAATTCTAACACAATCACTTCCAGAATTTAGACAAGAGGGCAAAGCTCCCCAACTTATTTTATAAGGCCAGCATTATCATAATAACACAATTCACCAAAGATGACAATAGAAAACATCAGACAAATTTTGTTAATCTATACAAATACAAAGCTCTTCAATAAAACCTTAGGAAATCAAATTCAGCAACACAAAACAAGAACTAAATATTATGACTAAATTGGATTGATGTTGAGAATCTAGGGCTGGTAGAATATTTGAAGATCTCTGTGATTTCATATATTAGACACTAGAGTAGAAAAAACTAAAAACGTAAAAACAAAAAGATCTCTGTGATTTCATATATTTGACACTAGAGTAGAAAAAACACGTTATTAAGTATTTAAAAAATGCCAAAGTCAACATCCATACATGACATTTTCAGCAGAGTAAGAATTAGAGGCCATTCTTAACATCACTAAGGGCTTCTCTATAGTACCTACACCAAACATGATAAGATCAAAACAAGGCAAAAATATCAACTGTCACACTCTTATTAACACCATTCTAGACATCCTAACAAGTGCAAAAGGCAACTAACACAAATAAACAACATACAGATTTGAAAAGAAGAAAAACCATTCACAAAGGATATGATTGTCAAAGGGGAAAGCCTCAAAGAATCTATAGGTAAATTCCTAAAACTATAATTGAGTTTAGCAAAGTTACAGGATACAAGGTAAAAATATTAAATCAAATTATAATAATAGATAACAAAAAACAATTGAAATCAACAATTTTTAAAGTATCATCAACCATTGTACCAAAATATGAAATAGGTATGAATCTAGAACACTTTATACATAAGAAGAGATTAAAATATTATGTAATGTCAATAATGACAAAAATGATCACAAGAGAACTAAGATTTAGGTACTGCTTGCCCTACATCTGCAACTATGTTGTGTAATTTGCTTAGATTAATTCATATAACCACACAGTCCTATGAGGTCAATACTGCTATTTCTTCACTTTACCAATGAGTACACAAAAACACTCAGGAGTGTGTGATGTGTCTAACTTCAGATAGTAAGACTAGAGCCAGTCTGAACACCAGCTGTCTGCCTCTCATTGCTCTAACTCAATGTGGTATGCTGCCTTAATGAACTCACCTTGCTTGTTCCCTTTTCTTTGATCACATAACAGCACACAATGTCTTCATTCAAATCTATTCATTTAAACCAAATTTTAAAATTTCATTTTCTCCCAGAATACCAGCTGATAAAATATTTCAACATGAATGACCCTTAGAAACCAATTAGGCAAAGAACACTTACGTTATGGCAATATTTTCATAAATTCAAAATGCAAAAATTGAAATAACATTGTTTAGGGACATAAGAGATAAAATCCAGGCAATGTTTTTAAAATATGAATTCAGGAGTGTATATAAAAATGGGAGCTGAGGATTTGGATCAGGATGCAAAAGAACTCCCAGTTTTGGTGATCCATTACTGAAATTGGATGATGTGTTTATAGATCCTACTTTCCTTATTGTATTTCAGGTTATTTTGTAGGTATCATATATTACATACTAAATAAGAAAAGTATAAAAACTTCCCACATTCGATGTAATTTTAAAGCTGACTGCGTAAAAACTAAGTTGATCACTTAGTGATCACTAGTTCATTGATGTCATACATATTTATTACATACATTCCATGTCCTAAATATGGTTCTATCAACTGGGGATTTAACATTCTGGGGTAAGTAAAACACACATAAACAATAAGTTAGATATGGGCTATGTCAGATGGTAGACAGTGCTGTGGAAAATATGGGAGCAAGGAAAAGATACACAGTGGTGCTCACCTATAATCCCAGTCATGCAGGAAGCTGAGACAGGAGGATTATAAATTCCAAGCCAGTATGGGAAATTTAGCAGGATCCAAAAAAAGAAAGAAAGGAGAAAAGGGTGATGGTGAGGAGGAGAAAGAGTCTCTACTGATAATATATAATCACACCTTTTAAAGGCAGTTAAGTAAATAACTAATAACTTTGAAAACAGACTCAATAAAAAAGAAGAAAATGAATTAGAAACGTAAAGAATAAGGCATTAATTTTTGTGCATTATTTGAGGCACTTTACATGGCTTTTTTTCTTTGTAGTGTTTCTGTCCATGTACTTGGGAGAGAGAATATTACATCATTAGAAAATAAAAGGTGGCATGAATTGAGATATAGCATATCTAAGTCAGACAGAAATTGAGATTTTTTTTGTTTTTTGACAAAGAGGTAAAAATCTCCCATTTCACTAATGTTTATTCATACATCAGTTCCTGTGATAAACACTGGAGATAAAATGACCAGAAAATGATCATATCTGGCCTTGAGAAGCTTCCCTTCAAATGGTGTAGTAAGACATTTGTTAAATAATAATATTCACATGTAAAAATGTTACAGAGAAATACAATCAGTGAAGACCTCATAGCATTGCAAGATACTTAAAAAAAAATGCAGGTAGACTTTCCTGTAGCAGGGACCTTGCAACTGAGGTCCAGTGAAAGAATAGAAAGATCAAGTGGCTGAACATGACAAAGAGAGATCAGGACAAGGACAAGGGACTGAAAGAGAGTTCTGTGTGCCAAGCAAAAAGAGCTCGTGATCAGGCTGGAGACATGGACAGTGAGTGCTGTGTCACTGAAGAATACTGAGACCTTGCCCAGGACTATGCCTAGCACAAACAGGCTTATATAATTGTTCATCCTATAAGGGTAGGGCCACATGAAACTCTGCACGCTTGATTAATATGGGTTTTGCCCTTCATTCTAATACCAATTAGAAAGAATATTATCTGGGAGGTGTGTGGCCAGATTTGCTTTCTTCGACATTTATGCTGGTGTAGTGTGAAGAACAAAATGAAAAGGGGCTTGAATGCATTGATCTTGAGTCTCCCAGTGGCCCTCCCCAAGTTCAGATAAACAGGAACATAGTAGGGCCAGGAAGAGTAATAGATAGAAGGACGTAAACTGATGTGAAGACACTAATAGATAAAATTGACGGAGTTTATTTATTATTTTTGCAGTACTGGGGATTGAATGTTTAGTTTTACCAATAAGTACATCCTCAGCACTTTTTATATTTTATTTTGAAACAGGGTCACATACTATATTGCTCAGCCTGGTCTCGAACTTCCAATTCCGTTGCCTCTACCTTCTGAGTAGTGGGATTACAGGTGTCACCATTGTGCCTGGCTAAAATTGACAGAATTTAGAGATGAATTTGCATCATTCATCAATCATAAAACCAAGTAATCAATGAAAGAAGGACCTTTTTAAAAAACACATGTAGTCCATGTTGTTATTATCACAGTAAAATTTCACTTGCAAGGCAGGCGGGGGGGAGGGCAGGAAACGAAATCCAGACTATATCAAATGGTAATTCAAGGAAGAATACTGAGTAGGCTTACGTGTCTTCCTCACCCAGAACCCCTCCTGGAGTTCATAATTACATTATGTTGAATAGACACCTTCAACCTAGACGGCTTATCACTCACCAGAATTTATGCCATGGCCTTTTCACACAGTTTTGTCTCTCTGCTGCACTGCAAATAATCACAAGATGTAAATCACTCCATTGTGGGTAAACATTCACAGTTAACCAGCATCTCTTACCCTTGGTGACTTGTGGGCTCAGCCTAATACAATAGATTCCCCCTCAAGGGTAAAAGGACATTACTTCAGACTGAGAGACAAGGTTAGTACTCTCTAAACTCTGGAAAAATATGAGTTCTCCACTTAAAACATTAGATAATACAAATTTGGTTCACTAACAGACAAAACAGAAATACTAAGTGAAAGAGGGCAAAGCCCTGATTTTTCATATCTTGCTCCCAGTACAGTCAAACACGTAAGCTCTGGTGCTAATCTAATAACTTTCACCCAGGGGCTGAAAATATATCTTACTGTGCTACAAATAAATAGCACACACAGTCCACAGACTTGTCAAATCTCTGCTGCAGAACAAACAAGGATGTGATTGTACTCAGTAAAATAAAATAGCACCCAAGGAATGAGCTACACAGAGGAACTGCAAGTGCAAATCTGCCAGGAGCCTTAGGAAGCAGAACTCCAGACTTATTATTTTATTGGGGATGGGTATCTTGGGGAATTTGAGATAAAAGGTTTATACCTCCAGGTTTTCTAGTTTAAATCAACTGAAAGAAGGAGTAACTTTTTAAAAATCAGAAGACAGACTGTGTTGTCCTAACACTTATTTAAAATTGTTTTTTGGAGAAAGTGTGTTTGTTAATAATCAGGTAGTTCCCTGATAAGTATAAGAAATTAGAAAGCTGCTTTTAAAGTCAAAATTATTCAAAAATGTTGTTAATCCCTGTTTATTGCAACCAAATCTGTTCTGTGTTTGTGGAACCAAGGAACTCTGATGTATGGAGTTTTTAATTTGGAAACAAATGAGGTAAGTCGTGTCTGTCATGTCTTTATCTCTCTCTCTCTCTCTCTCTCTCTCTCTCTCTCTCTCTCTCAGTGATTTTATTTTTTTGATAAAAATAATTCCATAAATTTGTGGAGTATGATGTAATGTTTTGATATATGTTTATAATATTGAATAAGTCAGGGTAGCTAATAAGTCCATTAAATTGTAAACTGGCTATTATCAAAAGATAGAGTGGGGAGAGTGGGGAGAATAGGGAACACTTTCACACTGTTGGGGGAGTGTAAATTAGTATAGGCATTATAGAAATATTTGTAGAGTTTCCTCAAAATTATTAAAAATAGAACTACCATTTGAAGTAGTTATCCCATTTTGGGGTACTCTTCTAAAGGAATTGAAGTCAATACATCTGCATTTCTTGTCAGAAAACATTTGAATATGAACCATCATACTCTCAAACACCCAAGCCCACCAAATTCAAGTTCCCTTCCTATGGACTATTCCTAAACCCTACTCATTATGATCATAAGATAATAAGAAAAGATTATAAAAACTTAGGAATGTTCTATGACTCTGATCAACTTGGAGAACAAACACCCTTTTGTTGTTTCTGGGTTGCTTATTTTGGGGGGTATACCAAGATTGAATTCAGGGGCACTCCACCACTGTGTCACATCCCCAGTCCTATTTTGTATTTTAACTTAACACCTTGCTTTTGATGAGACTGGCTTTGAACTTGAGATCTTCCTGCCTCAGCCTCTGGAGCACCTGGTATTATAGGGGTATGCCACTGCACACGGCTGGGTTGCTTTTCCTTGATACATCTGTGTCTTTAGTTTTTTCTCTGTCCCCAACATAGGTTTTATTTTTTAAGCACTAAACCATTATCTATCTTCTCAGTATGTTTTCTCTGCTATTAATTGTAGTCTCATGATAATTTTTAATAACATTACTTTTTTCGTTCGTTAGAGCCCAAATAAATAAAAACTATTAGCCTGTTTTTATTTTGTTTAAAGGCAGAAACACCAGGTAAAACCAATACAATGAAGACTAAATAGTCACACTAAATATGAGGAAGAATGCCCAGTTTTAATGACTAAAGAATATGAATTCTGAAATACTTTTAAAAATATTTAGTACTAGTTCTTTCAATGCATGCTGTTTTAAATTGGGTAACAAAGTAGTGTCTACCTGATATTTTTAAGGAATATAGAATGTTTTGAAAACCTGGGCTACCAGCACAAGTCCTATAGGTTCCATAGGCATCTCTCATGTTAAATATTAAACCACATTATCTATTCCTGTGATTGAAAGTATTCTACACACTAGTCTTTATGTGTAGTAAATAAAGCAAATTATTATATGAAGGAATATTAACATTTTTATTTTAACAATTTGTAGTAGATAGAATATTCAATAAAAATCCCAATAGCATTCCTCATAGGAATAGAAAAAGCAGTCATGAAATTCATCTGGAAAAATAAGAGACCCAGAATAGCTAAAACAATCCTTAGCAGGAAGAGTGAAGCAGGTGGCATCACTATACCAGACCTTGAACTATACTACAGAGTAATAATAACAAAAACAGCATAGTATTTGCACCAAAACAGACTAGTAGACCAATGATACAGAATAAACAGAGACTAATTCACAAAATTACAATTATCATATATTAGACAAAGTTACCAAAAACATGCACTGGAGAAAAGATAGCATCTTCAACAAATGGTGGTGGGAAAACTTGAAATCCATATGCAACAAAATTAAATTAAACCCCTATCTCTCACCATGCACAAAACTTAACTCAAAATGGATCAAGGACCTAGGAATTAAACCAGAGACTCTGCGTCTAATAGAAGAAAAAGTAGGCCCTAATCTTCATCAAGTGGGATTAGGCCCCAACTTCCTTAATAAGACTCCTATAGTGCAAGAATTAAAGCCAAGAATCAATAAATGGGATAGAATCAAACTAAAAAGTTTCTTCTCAGCAAAAAAAAAAAAAAATCTGTGAGGTGAACAGAGAGCCTACATCCTGGGAGCAAATTTTTACCCTCACACATCAGATAGAGCACTAATCTCTAGGGTATGTAAAGAACTAAAAAAAGCTAAGCACCAAAAATAAATAAATAAATAAATAACCCAATCAACAAATGGGCCAAGGACCTGAACAGACACATCTCAGAAGAGGATATACAGTCAATCAACAAATATATAAAAAATGCTCAGCATCTCTAGCAATTAGAGAAATGCAAATTAAAACTACTCTAAGATATCATCTCACTCCAGTCAGAATGGCAGGTAATATGAAGACAAACAACATTAAGTGTTGATGAGGATGTGGGGGAAAAGGTCACACTGGTGTGACTGCAAATTGGTGCAGCCAATTTGGAAAGCAGTATGGAGATTCCTTGGGAAACTGGGAATGGAACCACATTTGACCCAGCTATCTCTCTCCTGGAACTATACCCAAAGGACTTAAAAACAGCATATTACAGGGACACAGCCACATCAGTGTTTACAGCAACACAATTCACAATAGCTAAACTGTGGAGCCAATCTAGATGCCCTTCAGTGGATAAATGGATAAAAAAAAATGTGGCATATATACACAATAAAATTTCATTCAGCAATAAAAGAGAATAAAATCATGACATTTGAAGGTAAATCGATGGCTTTGAAGAAGATAATGCTGAGTGAAGTCAGCCAATCCCAAAAAAACAAATGCTGAATGTATTCTCTGATATAAGGAGGCTGACTCATAGTAGGGTATGGAGGGGGAGCATGGGAGGAGTAGATGAATTCTAGATAGGGCAGGGGGGTGGGAGGGAAAAGGAGGAGGCAGGGGATTAGCAAGGATGGTGGAATGTGATGGACATCATTATCCAAAGTACATGTATGAAGACACGAAGTGGGTGTCAACCTACTTTATATACAAACAGAGATATGAAAAATTGTGGTATATATGTGTAATAAGAATTGTAATGCATTTTTTAAATCAATAAAAAAAATTTTTTTTAAAAAGAGAGAATAAGACAAAAGACAACAAGTAGATATAGGAAATTTCAGATGTGGAAAAGATTTCCTAGATCAGGAGGTCAAGTATACTTTTTGTAAAAAGCCAACTAGAATATATTGCAAATAATGAGTCTCTGTTGCAATTACTCAGTTCTTCTAGAAATGACTGAGTTATGTTCCAGTAAAATTTTATCTATGGTCACTGAAATTAGAATTTCATAAAATTTTATATGCAAAGAAATATCATGCCTTGATATTTTTAGCCATTGAAAACGTTAAGAGGAAAAAACCTCTTAGTTCATAGACTGAACAAAACAGGAGCTGGGCTGGATTTGGCCTCTGGGCCATTATTTACCACAGACATCAATATCTTCATATATATAAGTTTCTACCATATTAGAAACAAGAAATAATAAATATCAATAAAGAGCTATAAAAAGTCAAACATTTGATCATTTGTTATAAATGTGCATATCAGAACTAATGAATTTTATTAAATGTATATGAACTTTATTAACATATCTGACTTTTATTTTTTGTATTAAGATGATAAACATTTTTTTAACCAGCAATTGTAATCATATCAAACTATTTTAAAGATCCCTCAGAAACATTAGTAAGCTCAATTTTTAAAATATTTGTTTAGTATTTTTAAAAGAAAAAAATAATTGCCAGCCAGGTGCTGTTGAGCACACATGTAATCCCAGCATCTCAAGAGGCTGAGACAGGAGGATTATGAATTCAAAGCCAGCCTCAGCAAAAGTGAAGCACTAAGCAACTCAGTGAGACCCTGTCTCTAAATAAAATATAAAATGGGGCTGGGGATGTAACTCAGTGGTTGAGTTCAATCTTCGGTAACAAAAAAATAAATATTTGCCAAATAATATGCTTCTTTCTGTGAAATTCAAATGAAACTCCATTTGATGGAAAAATACAAAGTTGTTTTAATTTCCCTGTCCTCTGCAATCAGGATTTTCATCTTCAATTTGCAGAAAATAAATTGAGAAGTGGACCCCTCTGCCCCAAGAGGAGATGCTGGGGTCTCCAGAGGTACTCATGAACATTTTTTTTTTTTACTTTTTGTACCTTCCTTTAGAGAAATGGCAGATAAGTCTCTCTCAAATAAGGGTCTCTAGAATTTACAATCATTCACAAAAGTAATTATGCACAGAAATAATTGATTTGTGACATACACTGTAGAACTATATAAACTATAGATTAAAACTGTTCTTAATGGTTATTTACCTGAACCCATATCTGCAAATCCACACAGGGGTACTTTCAGGTAAAAATGAAAAAGTTAGGACATGCAGAAACTAAGTGACTTGCCAAAGGTTATAAAATTTTGATGGAATGACTGATACAGCTTTAGATTATCAGCTGGGAAGGAAAAGGGCTGGAAAGAGTAGAGTCCACTTTTCATGTGTCTCCTGAGGATGGGTTTTTGGCAAGCCTGAGGAGTTGTATATGTTGACCCTTCAGGTTTGCTCTGAGTGGTATTGGGTCACACTCCGGGTCACTCTCCACATTCCACTTCACAGTGACCTTAGGAACACACTGTAATGAGCTGCCATTACCTTCATTATCATCAAGTCATCCATATAAATCTTCCTTTCCAATGCACTTTTTGAGAAAGGACCTATGGTTGCCATTTGGAAATCTATTTAATTAGTTCTCAGCAAAGTTTCTTAAGTTCTTTCTGCATCACTAAAAAACATAAAATCACTTTATAGATATTCAAACTTCCCAGATACATTTAAGTATCCCAATTTTCAGCTTCAGCTAGATGGTACATGGAGACTTCTAATTTTATTCATTGTCTGAATGTTTACACACATAGTTATTAGCAGAAATGGACTAAATTTTGAATAAAGTAGATGAGTAGACGCTAAAGAAAAGACTGCTTGGGGCTGGGGCTGGGGCTGGGGCTCAGCAGTAGAGCTCTTGCCTAGCATGTGTGAGGCACTTAGTTTGATTCTCAGCACCGCATATAAGTAAATAAAATAAATGTCCATTGACAACTAAAGTCCATTGACCGCTGGTGTATTACTACAACAACAAAATAAATCAAGCAACTGTTCATTTGGCAAATAAATATATCCCAACAATATTGAATTCAACATTGACTATGACATGAATCTGCTATGTATGATAGAGGGAAAGAATAGGTTTCTTTGCTTCCCATATTTGAGGCATTCAAAATATCTTGATTTTTAAAAAATACATGAAAATGTGAAGAAGCTACTTGCCATTGGCCACTAGGTAGATTTAGTTACTAGTAATTATCAGTAATATAATAGGTCATTTGAAGAAAACAAAATTATTGCATGCACTTATTTTCCAAGTCATCAAATGAAATTATTTACAAAGTATTTAGGACTTACGTTCTATATCCCTGAGATATTTGGGAGGATAAAGGAAAATATTAACTATAGACTAAGGCTTAACTGGGTTCAATTGTTGGACCTACATTTTACTGTCTGATTGACTATTAATAAGTTACTAAAATCACTTCAATTTAATTTTCATATCTGTTAAAATAATAACAAACCTATCTAAGAGAGTACAGTGAGTGTTAGAATATTAAGTTTAAAATATTTAGGAAATAAAAAAATGTTCTCCATAAGTGATAGCTGAAATGTATCAAATAAAGACTATGTGTTAGATACCAAGGACTCACTCAATGTTGTTGAATCACACAATAATTCTACAAATTTTAAAACAATTTTAATCCACATTTGTAGATTATAGAGTTGTACTAATGCTTAGGAAATTTTAGTACTTACCCAGCTTTGTACAATTAGTGAAGAATGAAGCCAGGGTTTGAACATAGGCAGCGTGACACCACTGCCCTTATACCAAAAGTACTACCCAGTGTAAAAAGGGATCTTCTAAAAAGAAATATAATCATTTGATTCATTTTTGAGGCACTTTCAAGCATCTCCAGAAGTATTTTAAAGCAGTGAGAGATCTGAATCCCTCTTATCATGCTTTATACATGCAACTGTTTACTATGATTGTTCCAGTCCTGAAAAGCAGTGCTGCACATTATCCTGACTCTTTCTCTTGGTACTAAAGGGCATGAAGGTCAACAGGTTGCACTACAAAGTAAAGAGGAACACTAGGGGAGAAAACTTCCTGATGATTCTATTAATGTGTGCACTGGACAACTCTTCCAATAGAGTAAGAAAGATTGACCCTGTAACATGGCAATTTTACAATGTCTGGCTAATTACCAATATAAATGTTTTTATGCAACAGAAGTTATTTTCCTTTGACTAGTTTGTTATTTTTTATAAAGTTAATTTTTAAACATGCATTACAAAACAGATGTTTGCTAAAATCAATTAGGCAAAAACGTAGATGAAGAAGGGACTAGGTCAGTTATTTGCACATGTGGGTTTGGGTAATAAATAATTAATAAGAAACAAAATATTTATGATTTTAGGGTAATTTAAGCTGAGAAAATATTCAATTTATAAAATAAAGGGAGGTAGGAAAAGGAGAGAGAAAAGAAAGAGATTAGGATAAATAGGTAGAGACACAGGAAAAGGTAGGGAATGAGTCTACATATACAGTTGGAAGGGGGCAGGTAAGAAAATAATGGGTTCAACCACTATACCAAAAAAGCAGCTTTGAATGTAACCACTTTGTTTCTGGAATTCCAGAGGACAGAGTATTGTTTATTAGGCCAATTCCTGTTGCCAAAATTAGTACATCTTTTCAGCACCCTGGGAATTCATATTTCATGGATTTTCACAATTTAGGAACAATTATTTATCATTCATTTATGGAAATAAACACAAAATACTTTTATCTTTATAATCCTCTTCCAAATCATCAGTGTTCTCAATTACCTTTCATAGCTGATTCCTCCCCTCTCACCTCTCCAAACACTGTTTCTTCCATAATGTTCTTGGTCATAGCAAATGGCACTATCATTCACTAATTTACTCAGACCTGGTTTATCTCCTCCTCCTACCTAACACTTCATATCAGTTGCACATTCTTGAATATGCCATCTTCTCACCACCCAACCAGCTTTCTCCATGCTCCACTGTTTCCTCTGACCCAAGTATCAGCATAACCTCAAATGCAATTCTGTGCAATGTTCTTCCTCCTCTGTCCTCATATTCTGCCAAAGTGATTTTGTTGGTTGTTAATGGAAATATTGCATTGAAACTCCCAAGTTTAAACTTTCAGAGATTTTGTTTTGGTTGGAAATCAGGAGGAAAATCTTTTAACACAATGCACTAACTGCTCCCTATTTCTCTTTCCAAACATGTCTTTTGTCACTCCTAGATATAATGAATTGAATTCCGTGAACATGCCATGTTTCTTCGCTCAGGTCATAGATTATCTATTTCACTTTCCTTTGCTCATTCATGCTCATTTTTCATCAATTTCGCTGTCATTTGGGTCAGGGAGGATTTCCTTGATAATCTTATGAGCAACCATCCTTTCCTTCTTCCTTGGCACCTTTGTATATGTGATTCTGTTATTACTTAGTTTTAGATATGATATCTTATATGATCTTTCATCAAAACAATCATTACATAAAGTCAGGGCAATATCTCTCTTTTTACCAAACTAACCAAATAATTAGAATATAATACATTGTTTTATTTTTTATTTTTTTGCACCAGGGATTGAACTCCGGGTCACTCCACCACTGTGTCCTATCCCCAGCCCTATTTTGTATTTTATTTAGAGACAGGGTTTCACTGCATAGCTTAGTACTTCGCTGTTGCTGAGGCTGGCTTTGAACTTGCTATCCTCCTACCTCATCCTCCTGAGCTGCTGGGATTACAGGTGTGCACCACTGCTTCCAGCTACAATCTTAATAAATAATTATTTCCAACCTGACTTATGACATTTATAAAGAGTAAAAGAGAGACACATAAAATATAGCAACATGAATGGGTTCAATATGTTTGGTTTAGTTTAGGACAGTTTTTGTTTTTGTGGTGGTAAGAGTACATAAGAGTACCTGACTTTCTGCTTCTGTAGATTACAGGATATTCTACTAATGACAATGGAAATAATCCCCATAAGGAACAATTCTGTTCAATTTAAGTTTGGAAAATGAGGAGGTGATATGCAAAGTATAAGACAAATGTAAGTTATCGTTGGGATTTTCTTTGGTCAAAATAGAATACTAACTAGTGTGTGAGTTTTCAAATATTATGCCAATACTCATGAAGAGGACCAATTCTGAAACATAATTATGTGACTATATCAAAGTAATTAGTAGGTCATATATTAGTACACACTGAATTCTACTGCAAATAACTACTATCAAAAAACATTTATTACACAATGACATGTGCTAGTGGTGTACTATTCATTGGGTGATACATGTTAGACTCAATAGAATAATCATTAATGAATTAAGGTGTGCTTGGCTTGGGGATAAATCATTATAATGAAGAATGCCACTTTATTTTGCTTATTTATTTATTCATTTATTTCAGTGCTGGGGATTAAAACCAAGGCCTGGTAGTGCTAGGCAAGTACTCTCTCACTGAGTTACATCCACAGTCCCAAGAATACTTTTTTGTTTGATAATTTTTTTTGGGGGGGGACTGAGGAATGAACCCAGGAGTGCTCAACCACTGAGCCACATCCCCAGCCCTTTTTTATATTTTATTTAGAGACTAGGCATTACTGAGTTACTAAGTGCCTCACTAAGTTGCTTAATGCTAGCATTGAACTCTAAATCCTCCTGCCTCAGCCTCCTGAGCCACTGGGATTACAGGCGTGCACAATTGCACCCAGACCACTTTGAAACATTTTATCTAATAAACCCCAATTTTAAAGATTAATAACCATGATATTTTCTTTGATAAAAGTTTACTATATTGATATTTAAAACACAATAATTAATTCACTGATTGTCAAATATAAAACCATGTCAAATTTAGCTATGTATTATTTAAATGAAAGTTAAACATTTTACCAAATGGCAAAGTATTGTGAAAACCAATTGGAGACAAACAAAATTTGACTGTTGATGTGAAAAATATGAATGCATAAGTTTAGATATATAGGTATATATGAAATCTGACATGGCATACAAGATGCCAGATTATTTCTAAATGATTATATCTGGGCAATCTCAGTAAAATCTTTCAAATTTAATCTTATTTCTTGAGGCAATGTTCAGTATAACAAAATATTTTAGTTGAAAACCTTTAAAATTTTAAAAATCCTACAAATAACTAGAAATAATCAAGAAATAAGATTTCTTACTATTTAATCCAAGAGAGAAATTTTAAATAAATTTTGTTAAAAAGCTGAATTCTATTATGGTCATTAACTGAAATCTAAATTAGAAATCTGAAATATGTTTTTGTGAGCAGGATCAGTGACTGGTTATACAATAGTCCAACTATGGATGTGTATAATGTACCCTAAAACAGTGATAAGGGAAAAAATTGAGTATTTATATGAAATACATATTTCTCAGTTATCACTACTGGGAACATCAACATTCTACTCTAAAGAACTGATAGAACTATCAAACAAAAAACTACAAAGTTATAGAACTGAGCAATTTTATGAATTAATAAAAGATAATTAAGATAATTAGCATTTATAGGACACTTCACTCGATAATAACAAATTACATATTTTTTTAAGTTTCTAAGGAGTGTTCACCAAGAGAATCCACCACAAACAGAACAAACTCAACAAACATAAAAAAAAAATTGAAATCATATATAGTTCCATAACCATAATAATATCAAATTAAAAATCAATAACAAAAGAAAACAGGAAATTTTTGCTGGGTATAGTGGTTTATGCCTGTAATTCCAGTGACTCAAGAGGCTGAGGTAAGATGATCACAAGTTTGAGGCCAATCTTGGCAACTTAGTGAGACGTTGTCTCAAAATAAAATATTTTAAAAGGCTGGGGATGTAACTCAGTGGTAGAGTGTTCTGGGCTCAATTTTCATCACAAAAGGAAGAAAGAGAGAGAGAGAGACAGGTAAAGAGACAGACAGACACAAAGAGAGAGAGAGAGAGAGAGAGAGAGAGAGAGAGAGAAATCTGAAAATACTTGAACATTGAACAATGCAGTTTGAAACAATAATGGATCAAAAAAGAAATTTCAAAGGAAATATAAAAATACATATAACAACAAAAATGAAAACACGATATATTTAAATATATATTAAATATATATATATATATATATATATATGTTTAATATATATATATTAAAGCAGCACCAAGAGGGAAATTTATAGCACTTAAACACTTCCATTAGAAATGGGTAAAATCTCAACTTAAATAAGTTATATTTATATTTCAAGAAACAATAAAAAGAACTAAATGAGCAGGCAGAAGAAAAAAAACAACAAAGTTAAGAGCATAAATCAATGAGGCTAAAAATTAATTGTAAATGATTCTGTTTGATTTTGGCTTACAAATGCTTATTTTTAAATAAACAAAAATGCAGAAAAAAATGGGTTAATTGGAATATATCAATAAAATTTATATCTATTAGGTAAGTCATACAAAAATAAAAGAAAAAAATAAGGAGACACCAATCATCAATCTCAAGAATCAAATATGGGTTATCAATATAGGATCTCCATTTATTGAATGAATAATAAAAAATAATGTAAAACTTCACAGTTATAAATTAGACGCCTTAGAATAAATAATCAATTCTTTGAGAATTACAATCTAACAAACTCAATCAAATAAAATAAATGAACTGAATAGTCCTATAATCAAATATGGTACCTATACATAATGGAGTATTACTCAGCCATAAAGAAGACTAACATTATGACATTTTCTGGTAAATGGATGGAAATGGAGACAATGGTGTTAAATGAAATAAGCCTGTCTCAAAGAATCAAAGATGAAATTTTTCTCTGATATTTGGAAGTTTATCAAAAATAAGGGGAAGTAGGGAAAACAAGGAGTGGGGGAGGGACAAAAAGGAGAGGGAATTTCATCAAAATAAAGGAAAGAGTAGACAGAGGGGATTGTGGAAGAAGAAGAAGGGAGGGTAAAAGGGAAGAGCAGAAGAAGGCATCTGACTGTGCATGCATAGATGTGCATGTGAGTCCCAATATCAGCTGTATCCACAGGAAACTAATTTTAAAAAATGTAAACTGTATGGGCTGGGGTTGTGGCTCAGTCGTAGAGTACTCGGTTGGCTCATGTGAGGCCCTGGTTCGATCCTCAGCACCACATAAAAATAAATAAAACCAAGGTATTGTGTTTTTTTTTTTTAAAGTAAATTGTAAATGAATTGAAAAGGGATAAGTGGAGTGAAGGGAGGGAAACTGGAGATTGTATTGGAGCCCCCTGAGTTCCACACCTTTGTGATAAGTCAGGGTGTATTCTGGTGTTATATGTAACTAAAAAATAATAAACAGAAAGTTGCACTCATATAGTAAAATAAGCTGCACATTGATTGACTCAAACAGTGAGTTGGATTTGCTTATGTATATTCAGAATGACGAGATAAAATATTAATTTCAATTTATAGGTCTTCAAAAAGTACATTGTGGGTCACATAATAAATAGCCCTATATTATACTATTACATGTACAAAATGTACCAAATCCAAAAGAATAGCAATAACAACAACAAAAAAAACCTCCTAATCTAAAAAGTGATTATAGCAAAGTTTCAGGATATAAGGTTAGTATGTAAACTTAATTTTCTTATGTAACACAAATGAATAAAGTTTGAATTCAAGAACACATTGCTGTTCATATTAGCATCCACAAAAATTAAAACCTTAGGTTTAAATCTAATTAAATATGTATAAGATCTACATAAGGGAAACTAAAAAACTGATGAAAAAAATTGACTAAAAAAGTGAAGACTCCATGTTTATAAACAGAAAGACTCTATGTTAATTGTCAGTTTTTCCCAGCTTGATCTTCAAATACAGAACAATCTTAATCAAAATCCCAGCAAGTTATTTTGTGGATATTGACAAACTGATTCTTAAATTTATATAGAGAGTGAAAAGACATGGAGCAGTCAATTCAATATTGAAGAACAATTCAGAGAATTGATACTTCCCCAGTTTTAAGACTTACTGTAAAGTTACAATAGTTAAGAAATGAACAGGAAGAACACAGAGAAATGATTCTGTATATTACATATTAAGATTGTGTAGTATTGTTGAAAGAAGAGACAAATGGATCAACCTAACAGAATAAAGAGTCTAGAAATAGGCTCACATAGCTATAATCAACTGGTCTTTGACAAAAGATAAAGGACAATACATAGAGAAATGGTAGTTTTTTCAGCAAATAGTGGTAGAACTAGACATGCATATGAAAAATATGAGTATTAGCACAGACCTCACACCTTTCAAAAGTTCAGTTCACATTGAAGTATGGAATTAAATATAAAATGCAAAAGTATTAAACTCTTGAAAGATAATAATATGGGGGAAATCTTGGTGACATTAAGTATGATGACACTTTGTAGATACCAAAAAAAAAAAAAAAAGGAAAATTCATGAAAGAAAAAAAAATGATGAACTGGGCCTCATTAAAATTAAAATCTTCTGCACTGTAAAAGACACTGTCCAGAGGATGAGGATATAAGACATTTCATGAAAAAAAAAAAAACTCTCAAAAGACATATTTGATAAAGGACTACATTTAAAATACACAAAGAAAAATTAAATCTCAATGATTAAAAAACTGAACAACCCATAGAATGTTTTCTCTCATATGTGGAAGCTATTAAGATATAAGGAATTTTTTCTAAAAAGGATCTCATAAAAATCCTTTCTAGAGAGAACCATAAAGTAGAAGAAGGTGATTGAGAGAAAGGGAGGAGGGGAAAAGAAGAGGAACAACTGCAGAATGAAATCAACCAAATTAGGCTAAGTCCATGTAAGAATATATCACAATGAATCCCACATTTATATTTAAGTCTAATGTGACAATTTAAATAAATAAATAGATAAATAAATTAAAGGAAGAACAAAAAAATACAGGAAGGGGATCAAGGAGAAGGAAAAGAGGAGGGCAGAGAAAAGTACTGGGAAATGAAATGGAACAAATAATGTTATGTGCATATATGAATACATCACAATGAACTCTGCTGCTATTATTTATAATTACAATGCACTAATAAAATAGGGAAAAAAGCAAACAAAATAAACAGCACTATTTATAAAAGTGGACAAAGGATGACAACAAAAAATATATTCAGATCTACAATGAGATATCACTGTGTACCTATTAGAATGGTCAAAATTGAGAATACTGATAACAACAAAAGATGACAAGGATTGAAACAACAGGAATTCTCATTCATTGCTGGTGGAAATGCAAAGTCGTACAGCCATGTTTGAAGACAGTTTGGCAGTTTCTTATGAAACTAAACATACTCTTACCATCAGATTTAGCGATCCCACTCCTTGGAATTTACACAAATGAATTGAAGACTTATGTCTACTCAAACACCTGCATGTGGATACTTTGGCAGCTTTATTCATAATTGGCAAAGCTTGCAAACAACCTAGAGGTCCTTCAGCAGCTGAACAGATAAATAAATTATGCTGTATACCAACAACAGATTATTCACTGATGCAAAGAAATGAGCTATCAATCCATGAAAAGACATGGAAGAACCTTAATTACTAACAGAACTATATTACTCAATGACTAAAGCCAATCTTAAAAGACTACATACCGAATGATGACATTTACATAAGACATTCTAAAAAATACAAAACTAAGGAGACAGTAAAAGGATCAATGTTACCAGAGGTTAGGAGAAAAGAAGAAATGAACAGGAAGAACACAGAGAAATGATTCTATATATTACATTGGTGGATACATATCATGACACATTTGTTGAAACCCATAGAATCTACACCACCAACAGTGAACTCTAATGTAAACTATGGACTGTGGATGATGATGCTGTGTTCATGTAGGCTTGTCAATTCTAAGAACTGTACTACTTTCATAGAGGATGTTGATGGTGCAAGAAGCTATGTTTGTGTGGTGGCAGAGGTTTATGTGAACTATGTCCTTTCTGCTCAATTTTGCTGTGAAATTAAAACCGCTCTAAAAATAAAGTCTATCAGCAATACAAAGAACATCCTCAGATGTCTATCAAAATGGCTAAAATTAGTGACACTATCAAATGCTAGTAAAGATGCCAGAAAAACAATCATTCGTACATTGCAGTGAAATACAAAGTGGCATAGCCACTCTGTGAAAACAGCACAGCAGTTTCTTTAGGAGAAAAACCAATATACAGTTGCCATATGAACCACTAATTACATGTTTTTTTTTATTCCAGGTGAATAGTTTATGTTTACACAAAATCCTGTACATGAATGTTCTTAATAGCTTTAATCACACTAAGTAAAAACTGGAAATAATCCAGCCTTCCTTCCATTGATGAACGGTTTGACAAACTGTGATCCATTCTTATCATAAAATATTACTCAACGATAAAAAGAAACAAAAACTAGAGATACAAAACTGAACTTGAATGAATCACCACTGATTAGTGCTGGGTGAAAGAGTCCATTTCAAAGTTTTACATATAAGAAAATTATACCTGTAGAAATTTTGTGAAATGTCCAAAGAGAAATAGACAAGATTAGATTGGTAGATTAGTGATTGCCAAGGTCAGAGGTAAGTGGGGAGTGTGGTGGTAAGAAGTAAGAGCACATGTATGACATAAATGAGCTGAACAAAATGGCGCCTGTATATTGGTAAGTTATTTACATCTTCAAAATCAAAAAGACTCACTAGCTCAAAAGCCTGCCAGCACCAATTTCAAAATTTTACACATCCAGTGGTTTTAAATGTAACTCAGATAAGCAGATTTTGAGCCTTTTAGAGCCTGCCTGTTTTTCATACTGCATCCAACATCTGTTGGTCATAGATAAGATAAGCCCTCATGCTATAATGATTGCAAGCCACCACTGTCTTTCAGAGCTCTGGGAACCAGAGACTCCTCTCTGTGCTACTAAGGGATATGATCTGGACACATAAGCCCTTTGGAATTCCACTTTTTCCTGGAAGTTCCCTTTCTGTCCTCCCCTCTGGGTAGGCCTCTGTATATTGATACCCCTAGTTTCTAGTCTTTTACAGTAAGGGACTTGCCCACCCATCAAAACCTGTCAAAGCAATATTTAATGATCCCTGTGTTGTCAACTGCCTTGTGGTCATGTTCTTTCCCTTGATCAGTCTCCAAATTCCTCAAACCCACTACAATGTGGTCAGGAAAAAATGGCAACATGAGGAATCATTGTAGTAATAAAACTGTTCTCATTCTTGACTGTAGTGGTGGGTGCACAAAACTACAAGTGATCAAATTATATAGCCCTGAATTTGCACACAAAAAAGAATTCAAGTAAAACTGGAGAACGCTGAATCAGATTGAAGAACCAACTTGGCATCTCCTGGTTGTGATGTTTAACCATAGTTTTACAAGTATTGTCAACAGAGAAAACTACTTAAAAAACACACAAGATTTTCCCTGTATCACTCTTATAAGTGCAAACAAATGTATAGCTATATCAAAAGAAGAGTTTCAACTTAAAAAATCATCCTGAGGGGCTGGGGATGTGGCTCAAGTGGTAGCGCTCTCACCTAGCACGCGCGGGGCGCTGGGTTCGATCCTCAGCACCACATAAAAATAAAATAAAGATGTTGTGTCTACCGAAAACTAAAAAAAAAATAAATATTAAAAAATTCTCTCTCTCTCTCTCTCTAAAAAAAAAAAAATCAACCTGAGAAAAATTTTGGAGTATTTCTTCTAGTTTAGTCATATTTCAATTTCTTATATTTAATAAAATATGTTCCCATTTTAAGTAAATTAAAATGGGTACATATTTTGGCAGCTCTAAAATTTTTTTAAGACTTGGGGCTCTCTGAAGTTTCAATATAGAGTTAGGTTGTGTAGACATTTAATTTTGCTGGGGAATACATATATAATCCCTAAACTGAAGCATAGAGAGTGAAAGAGATGCACTTCTCCCACTTAAGCCTTGGGTGCCTCTCTTGGACACAGGGTACAGTTGTCTTTGCTTTGAGGGGACTCAAATATTTAACCACTCTTTTCTTTTCCTTTTTTACTGCTTTTATCAAATTTTTATTTGAAATGCTTTTATTCAAGATATTTTACCTATTTTTTCCATCAATTTTTAAAATTTGTGCATATTAATTATACAGAATGGTGGGTTTCATTGTGGCATATCTGTTCATACATAAAACAATTTGATCAATTTCCAACAGTCCATCATTCCTCCCCAGATCCTCTTCCCCTTCCCTAATGGACTCTCTTCTAATTTAATGGATTTCTTTTTATGTTGTTTTGTTTTGTTTTCCTTCTAGCGTCTACATATAAGAAAATATGATACTCTTCTCTCCAAGTCTGAATTATTTCACTCAGAATTTGGTCTCCTGTTCCACCCATTTTCTTGCAAATGACATGATTTTGTTCTTCTTTATGGCCAAATAAAACTCCATTATGTATATATGCCATATTTTCCTTTATCCATTCATCTATATATATATGCCACATTTTCTTTATCCATTCATCAACTGACATCTAGGCTGATTTCATAACTTGGCTATATGCTTCTCTTTCATTGATTTCTTTATTTCTATCTGTTCCCTTAGTTTCTTCTTCTTGCTTCTCATTCACTAGACTTCTCTTGAATGAGATGAAGATTCCCTCCATTGCTCTTACCCTGCCATCTTCAAAGCAATTCTATTGCTGATTCCCTAGTGGTTCCAGTCCAGATCCAGGTGATATTCCTTACATCTGAATATAGATGGGACAGAAAGAAATGGGCAGAGAAGGGCCCATGAGGAAGGAGAGATGGAGCCACAACAGCAAATACACAGTGTACAAGGACACTGGGTAGGACATAAGTCAGGTATGGTGAAGGAGACAAGATGCCAAGGATGTGAAAGGCAAGGAAGTGTCCATTCCCAAGAGCTGACCCTGTGTTTCCATGTTACCGAGAGTAAGTGCCTCTGTGAATTTTGCACCTCACACACCCGACTCTGAAGGAGCACTAACTACCAGGGTTGTCAGTGCAGGGAGACTCCCAAACCATGAACACCTTGCCTCTTTAAAATTTTGTAATCTTTCTCCAGTCCTAGCCATGGGTAAGAATGCGATTGTGAATTTTAGGAACAGAATGAAAGCCACTGTGCCTTGAGAATAATAAATTTTGTTGCTGAAGGCTAGGCAGGATCCAGATTGAATATAGGTTGAGAATATATCCAAAGAAAAGAGTTTGTATTTTATTTTATGTATAATACAAGTTTACTGGAGAGCTTTAAGCAAGAGAATGTCATGATCTAGTTTATGTCTAAAAAACCTCACTCTAAAAATCCAATTAAAAACAGACATGTCACCAAAGAAGATATACACTTGGCAGATAAGCACATACAAAGATGTTCCATATCATGTGCTATCAGAAAACTCAAACTGAAACAATGAAATACCATTGAAATAGCTATTGAATATACCTATTGAAATAGCTAAAAAATGAAACTCTGGCAACAGCCAAATGCCAGCGAGGTTGTGGATTACCAGTAGATTTCATTCATGCTGGAAATACAAAATGGCACAGCCACTTTGTAAGAAAAAAATCATCCTGAGTTTCTTATAAAACTAAACATATTTCTATCATGCAATCCAGCAATTGCCCTCTGTGGTTCTGTATTTATACAAATGAGTTGAAAACTCATGTCCATACAAAGCCTATGCATAGTCATAGAAGTTTTATTCAAAAATGCCAAAACTGGAAACAAACAAGACATCTTTCAGTAGGTAAGTAGATGCACTTGTATATCCAGACAATGGAATATTATTCAGTAACATTAAAAAATGATCCACTAAGCCATTAAAATACATGGAATAATCTTAAATATACATTATTAAGTGAAAGAAGCCAACAAGAAATCACTACAGGCTATTGATTTCAAATATTTGACTTTCTGAAAGAGGTTACACTATGGAGACAGCATGAAGATCAGGGTTGTCAGGGGATTGAGGGGAGGAAAGGATGATCAGGGAAAGCATGGAGGATATTTTAGGGCAGTAAGAATACTCCATGGGATACTATGATGGTATACACAAGTATACACTTAGGCAACACCATAGAATGTAAGACATCAAGAATGAATCCTAATGCAAACTATGGACTTTGGACAATAGTGATATCATCAATTTCAATAAATATAAAATATAAATAAAATAAAAGTAACTGAATAAATAAATACAGATTTTTTCCCAATATAGACACACAGTGTGTGTGTGTGACACACACACATCTCACCTTTCTAACCTTCAGTCATACACACACACACACCACACACACACACACACACACACACACACACACACACACACATCTTTCAGTAGTCTTGGCTTTATGGGAGAGTACTATTTCTATCCAACTCTTTTCAACTCAGGTGGTCCCAAGGTTGCCTCTCTTGCTCTGTGTGTCACAAACTAGTGGCAGTGGTTGCTTTTGTTCATATTTCATTCTTGCCCTATCTCCTATGCCTTGTGAACATTTTGTTTATTTCCTTAGGAATTCAGCTGTGTATTTCAATTGACTTTTTAAAAATATGCGTATCTAAAGTTCCTAAGTATTTCAGCAGGAAGTGTTTATGTAATTCAGTCCCTTGAAGGGCTATCCTCAGATTAGCAACATCTCTGAGATGCTTGCTAGATCTGCAGGATCTGAAGCCCCAAAACAGATCTGCTTAATCAGAATCTACATTTGAATGAGACTCACAGGTCATCTGAAGTTCAACAAAAAGCACATTGCCAAAGAGACAGAATATGCTTCTTTAAGGGCTAAATCTGGTTATGACTGGACAGTACTCAAAATGTAGGAATATCTGCCCATCACTTGCAGTAAAAAGTTTGGATTTGTAACAAGCACTATCTGTAAACTTTTGCTCTCTCTGATGAAGCTGTATTCTCTGACCTCTCCCAAGGTCTCAGCTCTAAGATACAGCACCAAGACTGCTTTTTTAAGGGGACCTCCCTGTTGCTAAGTTAGGTGCCTCCCGTCTTCTCCCACCATGTCCTGTATAGCTTATTTCATCTCTTGAAGCACAGTGTGATAATTCTCTCCCTCCCCAGTTGGCTACAGCCTCTTGTATGACATGGACTTTCCTCTAGGACAGAAATTGGCATGTTGAAGGCATATGATACATATGTGCTAAACATTTAAATGAATAACTGAAAAGATGACATAGTCAAAAAAATATAGTATGGAAAATTAAGTATAGAATAGGCTTGAATTAACTATTCCTACATGGTTGGCAGTGTAATAATTGCTGTCAATCCATTCCTCTCCCATAACCACATCTAAGAAAGATAACTTTGTGTCCAATAGAACCTTTATTCCTTTGATACACATTTTGAAAGGTGAAAACTGATGGCCTATGCATCAATGAAATACAACACTGCTGCTAGCATGTTACTGTAACACAGGTGAATGGGGACCACATATGGAATCTACAGGTAGGAGGGAAAAAGGGCTCAAAGTTCTTGGCTCACAAATATCCCATCTCCCCGACATACATCTTCAAGAAGACTTTATGTTTAAAAGTCCTCCTTCCACCTTCCAGCTCTTTTCCCAAGACTACTCTGTGAAGCAAAGATACTTTTCTTCCTTCTTTTCTTCTTTCTTTCACTAAAATATATTGAGTCCTCCTAGAAAACTTTTCTTGCATCACTTTCTCATTTGTGTTATTGCTCTACATCAGGATATTGGTTTTAACTTTCACTGAGGGTGAACTTAGACGTTGTTAACTCTGCACTTTTGTCATCTGTGCAGTGCTCAATTATGTTTTAATGACTGTTTTGCAATGAGGTAATATTCCTGTTTCCCTCCTCTGGGGGGAAAAAAAAATTCTGTCAGATTTTCAGAGGCCAGCTATCTTACAATGGATTTGCTTCCTCTCATTACCCTTATCCTGTCACCATATTTTCACTGGGTTGTTCAGCATTCTAACTCTGTGTGCCAAGGTAAATAAATAATACTTCGGAATATCCAAAAGCTCCAGCTTAATAACCGCACAGCCACCAAATTAGAGAATGCTGCTTAGTAGACACAGCAACTCACTCTTTTCTTTTCTTTAATTTCCATAAGGTCTTTGGCAGATCAGTCTGGAAAAGTCAAAGCTCTTTACCCAAAAGGCATTTAGTAATTTTAAACTCCCCTTTCAGATGGTCTCCTGCGAGAACCAGAGGGGAGGTGGGGGGAAGGGGAGGGGCGCCTGCTCCAGCTGTTGGAAGCAATCTTGGCTTGGATCAGAATGTCGAATCCAACCACAGCACGCTGGAAAGGTTGGAGCCTCAGTATCAGTGGAGCAATTCCACAGACGGCCAAACTCTCAACTGCCCAGGCTCTTCGTGCACAGTTCTCATCATCTTTTTTTTCCTCCGTTAGGGGGTTCCTGTCAGCAGGGGCTGGGATTTATACAACTAAAGGTACTGTCAGCGACAGCTCAGCCCTGCTCTTCAAATCACTGCTCTCCCGACCCAGGCAGCCCTCAGCTGGGTCCTCTGCTGCTGACCTCAAAGCTGGGAAGCCACGGAACGCTCCTGCAATGGCAGCTTTTATATTTGGAATCTGGTATCCTTATTTTTACTTTTTTCCCTTCCATTACATTCAAGCTACTCTTTCTGATAGGCAGATTTCAACGTTCAATCAACTGCATTTAAGGAAAATTTCAGGGTAATTCCAATTAAAAATCAGGCAGGCTTTGGGGGAGACGCCAGCAGGACTGCTGTTGTGGCTTCTTGAAGAAGTCGATTTCTGGTCTCTCTTGGCCCTGGTACTGCCCAGCTGGTGAAGGAGCCCCTGCCAGGCCCTGAGAAGTTACCATGTTACATTCTATTACCCTCAGCATTTTTTTAAGTCATGCAATTAGAGCATGTTTGGGGATGTAAGTTCTTGGGTTTCTGCATCCCTTTTCTTCTATCAGCTGCTTTCACTCTCACATCTGTGATAACCAGCATTGCATCAGGGAGTCTCCCAAGTGAAACTGAGCATCCAGAGGAAGAGCACTTGTGATTGAGAGCCAAAAGACCTCAGTGTCTTCCAGTGGAAAAATGCTTCTGTCGAAGGGAACCACATTTAGTCACAGATGTAAAACTCATCTGTTTCCTCAAGGGTCTGACAAAACAGCAAAAGTCTCAGCAGCCTGGCAACATTTTCACCCAGCCCAGCTCAAATAGAGGAACCTGTTCACTAGATTGAGAGCTAAATGGAGAATGTCTTTCCCATTGGTATTCTCCCCTAATATCTCTGACAGGGGAGAGATCACTCATCCACCTGCACAAAGGCAGAAGAAAGAAAGAAAGAGAGAGAGAAAGAGAGAAAGAGAGAGAGAGAGAGAGAGAGAGAGGAAAGAAGGAAGGAAGGAGGAAAAGGTGGTATTTTATCTGGTAGATTCTGCTGTAGCCTAATTAATGACGTACTTGAAGAATGTCAGGAAAGTAAGGAAGGTGATATTAGAGAAATAGAATTTGATTAATTATTTATTAATTAAACATTTATTAGGGATGTGCCAGATACTAAGAGGTATGCTTGCTTTTGGTAGGTTTCAAAGACTCAACATGATTATTTTATTTAATGTTCAAAATTGAGCATTTTATTTAATGTTCAAAATGGAACATTTTATTTAATGTTCAAAATTACCCTATCTTCTTGACATGAGTCAATGGCAGTTAGAGCCTCCACTGCTATAGATAAGGAAACTGAAGTTCTTCTGGGCCACCTACCCAATTTGCAACAGTGAGATTCTGAAGCCCAATGTGTTTTCACTTCAGCAAGGTCTGTGCAATTTCTAGCTCACTCTGATCCTCTTATAATACCATAAGAAATGAAGTAGAATAATTAAATTTATTATTTCACTGCATTGAAATGACAATGAAATACTAAAATCATGATGGTGACATAATCCAAAGAAGAGCTCAAGGTTAGAAATACAGGCAGTTAAGTCTTCAATGCTTCAGTCTTCATTGCTTTTTGGTATTGATACACAAGTAAGAAAGAAAATAAAATGTTATTAATGATATTTGTCATGAAGTCTGTTCTGTGCAGTAAGAGTGCTGCTTTGAACAATATGTTCTTACCAAAACAATGAACTAGGAAAGACGTATAGCCTCCTACATAAGAACAAAATCAATTCATCAAAAACAATAATCACTGCAGATGTGATGTTGCACTCCTATAATCCCAGCACTTGGGAGACTGAGACAGGAGAACTGAAAAAGAAACCACCCTGAGCAACTAACAAAATCCTGTTATTAAAATAAAATTTTTAAAATGGCTGGGGATATATCAATGGCAGAACACTCATCTAGCTGGCTTGAGGACCTGGGTTCAGTCCTCAGCAACACACACACACAGACACAGACAAACACACACACACACACACACACACACACACACAGGAAAAAAAACAATAATCAAATCAACAGCTTAAATATATTGAATATTAAAAATATGTATATATCTAAATCTAGATGCACCTAATGACAAAATCTTAATAAATGAATTTTATGTCTTTAACTGAAAATGATATAAAATATTCATTTAAAATATTTCATGGATCATCTACTTCATATCAGGATCTATTTGATATAACTTCACAAAAAAATGGTTTAAATTGTCATTAATAAAGGTTTGGTCTTAGTTTTCACAAGCACTATTACCCTGGGCAAATCAAGGTAGCAAGGTGGAAGGGGCTGCCTGAGCCAAGGGACTTGGAGTTTAGACCCTGACTTCAAACCTCACTAGTGCTCATGAAGTAGTGATCATCCTAATGATTAAAAGTAACTCCTTTCATGTGTCTTAGTCACAGTTCTCTCATCTATCAATTGAGAAGTTAGGTTGATAGAAAGGGACTTTTGTAGCTCTAGTATCTGTAATTCTGTGAACCTATATTTTGAAAAGTAAGATTCGACCATAGCAAAAAATTGGAGACTGTGTCACAGTCCGTCACAGCTATGAGAGAAAGAAAGGTAAGTGAAGACTAATTTTTCTACTGCAGCTACTATCTCTACCAAATATAGAATTCATTTTCTCCTCTCTGCCCATTTTACCTCCATATAGCTGTTAACCAGACTTCAACTTGACAGGTTTAAAATCCCATCTCATTTCCTGCCCACCCCAAGCTCAAGTAGCTAATGAGCAGAAAAATGACCAGAGAGGAGAAAGAGGATAAAAAGGAAACTACTTGGATGATAACAAAGAATGTGACAGCTGAGAACTGACTGTGACTTGTTGACTTCCCAAAGAGCTTCCTGAATAAATAGATGTGCCTTAATTTTTTAACAAGGGTTATTTTTCAAGACCTTTCCCCACCAGGAGACAGGGAGGGGGTAAATCATTATTTTATTAAAATAATGTCAAGGATTCAAAAATCAGAAAAAAAGAAGGGTGAAACTTAAAGAAAAAGTTGGACACTTTCTATGAAGACAATGAACAGTGAGGGATTGAAAACCTCTAAGTTATAAGGCCTCCATAGGCTAAGCACAAACTACTGACCTGTTACAGCCTCTAGGATGGCTCCTGTTGGTGGCACCCAGCAGCCCCTCTGCTATAATGTGAGTTAGTGTCTCCCAAAGGCACTTCTGCTAAAGGCTTCATCCCCAGCCTGTGGCACAATTTACCTTTAAGAGGTAGGGCCTAGCAGGAGGTGTGAGAGTCTGAATAAATGGCCCTAGTCTCTTTCTCTTTCTTGCTTTTACTCTCTGCCCAAGAAGAGAGCCATTTTGTCCCACCACGCACTCTTGCCATGACATATTGTCTCACCACAGGCCCAAAAGCAATGGTCCAACCAAGCATGTACTGAATCCTCCAAAGCTATGAACCAAAATAAACCTTTTCCTCCTTGTAAGTTGATTATCTTGGGTATTTTATTTTAATAATACAATGCTAATTAACACACCCTCTTAGCTGTGGTCCTAGATAGAGCCTCCCTGATACAGATCTAAGTAGCTGCCATTCATCTCCTGGTGGTCCTAAATGGTGGCCCTAGTGGTTATGGGTTCTCTCAGCACATGTCCTTCACACTGTCAGTACAACCCACCCTCTGAAATTGTGTTTCTGCACTGTGCAATCATCCTCCACATCTATACCACCTCTGTAGGAGCAGCTCTTTCAATAAAACTAGGATTTCAGAACACTAGCTCTGGAAATAAGCTGGAAATCTAGAGATCTACTTGCTCCTCTTATCTCACCTTCTCCATTGCCAGCCCAACGTGCCACATACTCATACAGACACACACACACACACACACACACACACACACATACATACATTCTCTCTCTCTCTATCTCTCTCTCTCACACACACAGGAGGATAAAAAATACCTTCACTCAGAGCCCACTGATGAGCAAGTTCATGGCCCCTGTGTTCTTTCCCTCACGTGTGTCTCCTGAGGCTCTTAATTTAAGGAGCTGCAGTAGAAAAGTCATATATGCATGGTGTCACATGTCACTTTCCCCTTCACTTTCATTCCGCTGGAAAGAAAAACACCCTTGACTTATCATAGTAAGTTTTCCTGAGAAAAGTTACTATTGGGTCATTTTGCTAGGGCTATGTCTGAAGTTGGGCCCAAAAATACAATGACAAAGCAAGAGTAGAAAGATTCTGGTACTTAGCAAGAGCAGGTTATGTCATTTCTTCTTATCAATCTTACAACTTTAGGCAAGTCATAAACATTCTCATGTTCTATGGTTCAACTTGGTATGTGAAAAAAAATTGCAACCAGTAACCAGGTTGTAAATAGTTGGGAACAGGGCATTAGCCAAAAGTTTCTCTATTCTTTTCATACACAATCCCCTTCCCAGAAGGACCAAAGTGTAAGTTTGGAAATAAGTTCAAGTTATAGTCCTCAATGTCATGCATCCTGAGCAAACTGACCTCTAAAAGGGACTCAAATTTTTTTTTAAGTTTTTTCAATCCCATCAGTTTGTCAAGTGCATTCTAATCATCATTTTGGCTTGTACTTCATAGTTTACAAGAAGCCTTTTTCCTTAATGAATGGCAAACAGAATTATTAAACACTGAGTCTGGGTTTGAACATAGGTCTCTGAATTCTTATTCCAGTGACTTCTATCATTATCTAAAACTTGTGTGGTGAATATTAAAAAGACTATGAAAATAAGAAGGGTGTCCATGTGAGCTATAGACTGTGCTATTTTGGAGATAACCTAATCAAACAGAATGATAAAAGTTGGAAGGACCGTATAGTACTAAGAAGCCAGTATCACATTTTATACACAGGCAAATGGAAGGAAATGTGACCTTCTTAGATTTATAAGGCGGTCTGATTATGATATCTTTGGTTACCCAATAATCCAGATGCCCACCCTACATCTAGCCATGGCACATACACACCCTTTTGCTAACACACCAAATCCTAATTTAAACAGACACCCAATTTTCTCTACCAGGGAAGGTTTGTTGATCAATTCCTCTGTAGGATCTCATTCTCCTTATTAATAAGGAACAAATCCATTGGTTTATGATATAAATCAGAACAATGGACATGTGGTGAAGGGCTTCGGTTGAGGTTTCCTTACAATAATGTAGAAAGAAGATAGAAGAAAAATTTCTTCTGCCTGCAAATGTTGGATGTGGATGTGAGGCTTGCACTGCTGCAGCAATAATGTAACCCTAGGATACCTACATTACATTAAAATTTGGAAAAAATGAATAAATTAGTTTCTCCTCATTTAAACTTTGTGCTTTGTATAAATGAAAAAAAATGCATTCAATTGCAGTGCCAGTCATTATACTTAAATAAAGGATAGTGGGTAAAATATCCACAGAGTTGGGTATATGGATGAATGGGTAGATGTGTAGATTAATGTAAGTCTATAACAATAATTATCTATTATTTATCCTCATGACTATCCAGAGGAAAAATCATTATTATTATATGCAAATTACAGATGAGAAAGCTTAGGCTTAGAGAAGTTAAAGGGTTTGTTCAAGGTTACATAAATGTCGAGTGGCATAACAGATTCAAACCCATCCTACCTGACACAAAATCCATTTATTCTTTTACTTTCTAACACCACTTAGAGATATGGGGAATATCTCTATGGAGAATATCTGAACAATAATGAATTGTTTCTATTCCAGTCATAAATCTTCCCCATTCTGACAGTAATATAATTGCAAAAGAAAAACAGAGGTCTTTGTGAACTCTCAAAACAAAATAGGAACTAATTTTTTTACTTATGGAGCAGTTACCCAATAGTCCAATGAGAGAGAGAGAGAGAGAGAGCTAGGATGACTTCAAATTCTGCCATTAATTCAGAACACTTTTGAGAGTGAAAATACATGCCACTAATAAGTAAGCCAGGACAAGAGGCATAAACCCCTACTGTTATAGGTTAAATGGGAAACATCGCCAACTTGGAGGCTGCCAAGGAGCACACCCCAGGTCTTCCTCTTCTGCTGTCCTGAAGCAAAAGGAAAATACATATGAATGCTGAAAATTGTTGCATCTTTTCCCTTTGTAACCGAATTTATATCTGCACCCTGCCACGTTACATTTGTTCTGAAATTAAGAGGAACAAAGAGAGCTCAAGAGTTTGGGGTGGGTGCTTTGGGGGTTGGAAGCAGTAATAAGGGTACTTATCATTTTACCAACTGACAGGCAGAGAAGAACAATGTAGGAGAGGGGAAACTGTGCCATGAAAAATTGAAATAAAGAAGAAAACAAAATAGAGAGAAAATACAAAAGAGCTGGTCCTGAAAGAGAGCTGGTATCCAGGAGCGTATTTTACTTGCCCTATTTCACCATAACCCTGGGATACTTTTAATTACTTGGCTCTTTTACAAACAGCGTCTGACTATTTTGTCAGAGGGTCAAGGATAACAGCAGGACCTGCCCTTTCCTTGTGCTTAAAGGGACACCACCCCCATATACTTTCAGGGACACCCAACCTAGAATGTCTCGTCAAGAAGGACGCCTAGTTTTCCTAAGCCATCTTTCCCCAAAAAAAAGCCTCTCCTGGAGGCTGTGCTTCCTGAGCCAGTGAGAAGAAGTCGGCAGCATCAGACACTCGAATAACCTAGAATAAGATTTTGTCTGAGGTGCAGCAAATGCCTAGCTGATCTCATATTTGGTTCTCACACTGAGCTATGTCTAGATAACAGAATTAAAGGACACAAAAAGAAAAATCAATGAATAAAATGCTGATCATAAAAAAGAACTGAATTTTGGAGAAAAAGAAGACATGAGATATTCTTTTGCCTTTTTTCCTCTCAGGTTTTCCTAGATGATATCAGTGTAACCACTTTGCTCACTGACTCATTTAATTAAAATACTCATTAATAAGCTCCAAATAAGATTTAATTGGGGAATACATTCTATACCAGAGCTAATTAAAAGGATGATTATGTGGAAAATTCAGCCTGCTTCTATATAATAAAAACATTATGTCTACAGTGGGGTTAAAAATGGTTATCATTGTCCTATTTGTCACTTGTCCTTTAAACGTTTACATTTTGCTTGTCTCCTTAACTGTAAATCTTTAAAATTGCACAATTCTAATTAAGAAAAATAAAAAAGCAAATCAAGAGTCAGTTTTCATAGAGGAATGTTGTTGGCTGAGGCCCCAGATATTTTTCATATCTCTTGTGAATTGCTTTGTAAAATTTCCAGGAAGTTTGGGAAAACTTTGCATTGACATCACTCAGAAAACCTTGGAAAAGCTTTACCAGGGGAATGACTGGAGCCTGAGCTGACTGTCTGGTGTACTAGTCTTGGGATATTGTAGGCTCACTTAATGCTGATGAATTTTGCAGAAATCTATCTTTCCCCTTTGCATTTATTGTCACTTAACTGAGAAATATTTTAACAGCTTACACAGATTTTATTTTTTTTCCTTCTCAGCTTGTTGTTGTTGTTGTTGTTTATTTTTAGTAAAATAAATCTTTGCTTAAATAAACAATAGTAAGGATATAGAAAAACAAGCTAAATTTGGGGTTCATTTGACTTTTAAAAAAGACATTATTCAACACTATTGATAGACTTATGCATAAAAACATTATGGATTATTTTCATATTTAAAATAATTGTGATTTAGGGGTATGGCCTATTTTACGTGAAAAACAAAATCATTTCAAATTGTCCTTTTAATTGGATTTCCCCCCCTCCTACATTTCCATTTAATTATTATAGATTAATGTTAAAGTTCACAGGAACACTTTCAGAAATTTATAATAATCATATAGATAATACAAACTAATAAAATAAAATAGTGGGGAGAAAAATTTAAAAATATATTTTGTGAGAGAAAAAAGGAAAAAATAAAGGAAAAGAATTGTCCCCTTCAAAATTTATTACTAGTAGTAGTAGTAGTAGTAGTAGTAGCAGTATTTTGGTATGAGGGGTTGAAACACATGGGCACTTAGCCACTGAGCCACATCCCCAGCCCTTTTTATTTTTTAATTTTATTTTGAGACAAGGTCTCTGCCAAGTTTCTTAGGGTCTCCCTAAGTTGCTGAGGCTGGCTTGGAACTTCCCGTCCTCCTGGTTCAACCTCCTGAAATTATAGAATTACAGGTATTCACAATGGCCTGGCTAAAATATTATTTTCAATGTGATTCTCACAGAGAAATGCTTTATTTATAAATATACATTTTTAAGGGAAAAAATTGCAAACTAAAAAAAGAGAGAGAGAATCACAAGCGTGTACACATTATAGGATTCACTACACTATTTTTTAATCAAAGACTTATTTGTAACACCTTTATTGAGATAGTCACATATCACATAATTCAACTATTTGAAGTGTGCTATTCAATGGCTTTTATTTTATCTGCACATATGACTAGGCATGATCAGCCCTCACCAAAGCCAAATTGAAGACATTTCCATCAACATACAGAGAAACCCAATAGCTTTTTGCTCTCTCTTCTCCCCTCTCCAGGCAGCCCCTCTCCTCACCCTCCAGCCCTATGTAACCACTAATCTAACACTGTCTCTATAGATTTTTCTATGCAGTTTTTATATTTACATTTTACATAAATGGATTTCAGCAATATTTGTTCTTTTACACATTTTTCACATAGCATAATGTTTTCAAGTTTCTTCAGGGTTGCAACATGTGTTTCATTCCTTTTTATGGCTGAATAAAAAACTTAGTTATCTGGATTTAAATAATTTTTAAATGGCTGAAAATGAAATTCTTAAAGAATTTCATCTTGGTAGACAGTGGTTTTCCTAAAAATATATTGATTTTAAATGTTAAAATTTTAAATTATTCTGCATCTTGTTAAATTTTTCTTTAAAAATGATAATGTAGTCAAGTAAGATATCTTCTCATTCTAAAATCAATTAACAAAAATCTGAGAGCTTAAAGTATATAGGACTGTTTGTCAAAAAGAATTTATCAGGAAAGATTTATAATATGTATTCCGGGAGAAAACTTAAAACTGAAAGGATTCCAAGAATGTTTTATGCCCTTACATGATAATTAGTGTTTACTGAAGACTTACTGTAACATGTGTATACGTACAGTACTTAGCAATGTGTCTGCCAGACAACTGAAAGCTCTTTACATACTCATGTTTATTTAAACTTTCATGTTTATCCAATTCACAATTTGTAGATTAGATGTCACTATCTCTCCCAGTTTATAGATGGGGGACTAAGGCTTAAGAACATTCTATATGCTTCTCCTGATCATATAAACAGCAAGTAGAAAAGCCTTGTTTTACCACCTGAGCTTAAACGTTTTGTTTTCCAAGATTTTACTATAAAAATTTCCTAACATATATAAACATTGTAAGAATGTCAGAGAAGACATAGCATTTGTAATATATATATATATATATATATATATATATATAAAGAATGTTAACCACCTATTTTCTACAATTATTGCAGTTAGTTTATTTTTTATCTATCCATTAACCAATCCTTCTACCCTTCACTAATCTCATAATTTTTTAAATTTATTTTTTCATTTATGTCAAAGGGTGTTATAGACATGTTCCTCAAACTTGTTATTCTGCATAATATTAGAGTTCAGTATTCCTTAAAAGTTTTTTTTTTTTCATTTCAGGTAAAATTTGCAAACAATGAAATGTACAAATCTGAAGGCTGCCAACGAACACATCTGTGGAACACATTCTGCTGATGAGATACTGAGCATTAACATCCTGTGCCTAGTCTCTTAAACCCTGTGATTCTCTAAAATACTAGGTAATAATTTGACATTCTACTTGATACAGGGGACAATTAATATGCTACCAGAAATAGAAACCCTGAAACTATTTTTTTATATAAACCTAAAAAATCAGGGTAGACATTGTTTCACAGGGAAAACTCTTAGAAGAGTTCACCTGAATGTAGCAGATATTAAATAACAATGAGAAAGTATTTTTAGTATTATTTAGGAGAAGCTATAAATGTGGCAAGGACTCAGGTTCTGGTGTTAGGCAGCTCAAAGCATAAACCAGGACCCGCTTACTTTATATGCTCTTAATCTAAGCCTCAGTTTCCTCATCTATGAAGTGGAAATAATATAGTATGATAGAAGATTATTTATTTGCAAATAAGAGCACAACACCCCTTTTGGTTCTACACCCTGTTATAATGTGACTTTACATTTCTTCCCATTACTGGGTGGAATCTATTTCTGCTCCTTTGAATTTGGACTGTCCTGTGACTTATGACTTGAAAGACTATAGAAAAGACAACAGACACAATTGTGTGCCAGTTCCAAACCCAGACTGCAAATATCTTGAGTGTTTCAACTCCTTCTTTTAGAAAACTGCCTGGTGAAGAAACAGGCTGGAATGCTACAGATAAGGTACCACAGGGAGCCAAGGGAACCAACATAGCTGAGGCCATTCCAGCATGGCCAGCCGCTGGCCACAGACTCACCAGGGAGCCCAGACAAACCACACAGTTGACTCCAGCTCATCTTACCAACCCACAGAATCATGAGCTAAATAAATTGCGGTTGTTTTAAGTCAGCAAGTTTTGGAGTACATATCAATAGAAAACTGATGAAAGTATCTACTTCGCAGCAGAGCTGTGAGCATTTTAAAAGTTAATACCTCTAAAATGCTTTGAACTGTCCCTGTGCCGCATAAGAAATTACCAGTAAGCATATACTTTCCCGGTCCTCATCATCATGCCAATCATTATTATTATGAAGGTATAAACTGCTATAGCTTCTAAATGGCAACTCTAAGATCAACTTCCTCCCTGAAGGTAGTGTTTCCCCATTGTTTCTCCCTCCCCTGGAATATTTCATGGGTCAGCTCCAATGTCATATCCTTGGAAAAACCTTTGGATTACTCACCAGAGTAACTCTGTCCAAAGGACTTTGTTCATTTCATTCATAACATACTATGATATACATACTGATGGTAGTTTCCCTTCCAGCACTACATTTTGAGAATACAGAACGTGTCTCATTCACCTTTATATCTCCAGCAGTAGCACAGTACTTAGTTAATATTTATTGACTGCATGGATAAAAATTAAAGACCTATTACATTTTGTGCCAGGAGCTCAAAGACCACATTTGTTTTGGTGTACTTGTTCTGTGCATATCAGATGTCGCCATACTCGGTTCATCTTTAGTTATTTCCAAAACAAATGGCTTCTTCAAAATCACAACATATAAATTTCAATCTATTCTTGGAATCTTGAATTTATACAAATATCACATCCTATCTAAACTCCTCATTACAATCTAGTCATACCTTAAATTGTTTTAAATGACTTTCCTATGAGATTTATGACATAATACCCAATATTCAAAGTTGAAGGCGCTCATGACCAGGGCTGACAATGTGTTTGTGTATTGTTAAATTAAGTTGATCGCTCATTCCAAGGAAAATATTGATGTATTTACAGTTATATCTGAGCTTCTCTTCTCTGGACAAAAAGATGACTTGGTCATTTTGCAAATATTTAGTGATAAAAATTATTGAAAAAGAAATATGGTCTAGAACATTAAGGCCCTGGTATAAAATATTACAATTACAAATCACATACAGCTCATGAATATTCTAACTTGTCATTCCATCCATGATTCTGTGCCTTCATTTACCTTCTTCCTCTACTGCATATTGTCACATGCAACCATGGGCACTGTGGAACAAAGAAAACACATTTAAAGCAGAATTAAATAAGAAGGAGGGGAGGGCATTCTCTATTGTCAATTTTGATTAATAACCTTTGAAGGTAAGTTTTACAACACCTTCTATATGTAATATGTGCTCAGTAGTTACGTTTCATCACTATTATTCAAAAAACATTTTAGTGAAACATGAGTATGATAGAAAGCAAGAAATACGGCAGCAAGGAGTGTAGTCTACGTTTCAGGCTGTCTTCTCCCCAGGACCTGGGTAACCATGACTTTTCTGTGGTTGCATCTCATTACATTCACTAGTCTGACTACTCTTACTTATCCTTTGAGATCTGTCTGGGTTTTATATCCCCCAAGAAAACTATTACCCAGCTATTCTGGATTAAACAAGACTGCCCTGAAGCACCCTTTACTTGCCCCCATTAAAGTTCCAATAGAACTATAATTGATTGTCTTGCTTTCCCAAGCAAGAGATTTGGAGGGTTTTTTGTTTTATTTTGTTTTCTCATTTTTGTTTCCATATCCTTCATCCAACAATCCAAGAAACAAAAATAATTCAGTAAATGCTGGGGACATGAATAAGTGAGGAATATTTCCTAAATTAAGGCATCATGATAAACAGTACTAGGGATCCAAAATTGTTCCTATCTTCCACCTAGGGAATGTTATAGTCCACTTGGGGAGAAATGATATGCATATCCAGAATATCAGACCACTTCATACATGCATCTCTCTTCGCTATCTTGATGTTTACCTGCTACCTTGCCTAGGATGTTATTGTTTTCAAACAATTGTGGTAGATGATAATAGTTGTATCCTATAAAGTTTTAGAAGATATTTTTACCTAATTGGCCCTAAAACTGTAGTCAAGATCTATAGTCTTTGATCAAATGTACAGATTAATTATTTAACTGAACTCACTTTATTTTTTAATGTAGGTTATTGACTGGTAAGTTAAGTCAATAAAATCAATATTATTATAGCAGGTGGCATAGTCTCATGGTCAACATGCAGCTCTGATTTTCAATACACAACAGTAAAAAGTGGATAGTTAAGCATTACCTACTAAAGTTAAATAAATAAATAAAGGTAGTACGTCTTCAAAAAATTTTCTTTGTTTCTTTTATATATATATATATATATATATATATATATGCATTTTTTTAAAAAAGTTGATACAATTTTAATTATATGATCCTATCACTAAGAACATTCACAATGTTGTGCAGTCATCATCATTAAACATCTCTAGAACCTTTTAATCATCCTAAACTGAAATTGTGTGCATATTTAAAAATTCCTGCCAGGTCAACAAGAAAACAAAATAAATAAATAAATAAATGTTGGAGAGAATGTGGAGAAAAACGAACACTTTTACATTGTTTGTGGGATTGTAAATTAGTAAAATCACAGCGGAAATTAGAACATAGTTTCCTCAAAAGAGTAGCCCTTGAACTACCATATGACCCAGCTACACCACTCTTTGGCATTTGTCCTAAAGAAATAAATCAACATGCTACATTGATACATGCATACCCATGTTTGTAGCATCACATAGGCAAACTGTGGAACCAATGTTTGAAGGGATAAAGAAAAAGTGGTATATATTCACAAGGAGTTTTATTCAGCCATAAAAAGATAAAACTGTATCAATTGCAGGAAAATGGGTGAAACGTAAGATCATTTTGTTAAGCAAAATAAGTCAAACTCAAAAAGTCAAGGGTCATATGTTGTCTCTAATAGGTGGAAGCCAGAGAGGAAAAAGGAAAAGAGAGGTCGGGGAGGGGGTCTTATGGAAATCAAAGGGAGATCAGTACAATAGAGGAGAAGGACCAGGGGGTGGCAAGAGGGAAGAAGAGGAAGTGCTGGGGAGTGATGTTGGTCAGATTACATTTTTATATTGTGTGCATGTATGAATATGTAACAGCAAATCTCACCATTGTGTACAACTATAATGCACCAATAAAAAAATGTAGGAAGATGAGAGGTGGTTCATGTCTGTCATCCCAGCAACTCAGGAGACTGAAGCAGGATTGCAGGTTTGCATGTTCAAAGCCAGCCTCAGTAACTTAGTAAGACGGTAAGCAAGCTAGTGAGATCTTCTCCTAAAATTAAGAATAAAAAAGGCTGGGATTGTGGGATGTGGTTCAGTGGTTAAGTACACCTGAGTTCAATTTCTGGTAGAAAAAAAAGGAAAAAAATTCCTGCTGGGGGTCATGACTCATGCTTATAATCCCAGCTACTGGGAAGGCTGAAATAGGGAGATTGCAAGCTCAAGGCCAGCCTGGGCAATTTAAAGAGATCCTGTCTCTAATTCAAAATAAAGAAATAAATAAAAATAAGTAGATAAATAAATAAATAATGGTTGTTGATATAGCTCAGTGGTAGCGAGCCCCTGGGTTCAATCTTCAGTACCAAGAAAGAAAGAGAGAGAGAGAGAGAGAGAGAGAAAGTAAGTCCTGATTCCCTTCTCTTCTGGCTCCTGACAACAACCATTCTAATTTGCCTATTTTAGCTATGTTGTATACATGGAACCATACAATGTTTGTGCTTTTATATCTGGCTTGTTTCACTTAATATGATGTCTTAAAAGTCCATTGCCAAAATTCTGGATTTTTTTTTTTGGAGGTTGAATATATACACATTTTATTTCTTCTATGGAAGGACACTTGGATTGTTTGTAACTTTGAGCTATTCTGAATAATGTTTTTATAATCATTGGTGTACAATTATCTGCTTGAGTCTCTAAGTGTGGAATCATTGGGCCCTATAGTAATTATATATTTAACATTTTGAAGAAGTAACATGCTGTTTTTAAAATCGTTGAACCATTTTACATTCCCAACATTGTGATATATAAGAACTTCAATTTACCCACATCCTCACTAGCACCTTTTTATTTCCAATTTTTAAATAATAACCATCTTTATGAATATGAAGTGATAGCTCCTTGTGATTATGATTTCCATTTCCCTTGTAACCAGTGAAGTTGAATATCTTTTCATGTACTCATTGGACATTAGTACATATTCTTTGGAAAAATATTCAGTTCTTTTGCTTATTTTTAATTGGGTTCTTTGTTGTTGTTGTCATTGTTCAGTTGCAGAAGTTTTTACATTTTCTGTATATTAATTTCTATATGCTTTGCAAATATTTTGTTCTATTCTGTGGATTATTCTTTCATCCTCTCAACAGTGGCCTTTGTTTTACAAAATTTTTTATTTTGATGAAGTCCAATTTATTTTTTCTTTTGTTTTGGTGACATATTCAAGAAATCATTGCCAAATCTAATGTCATAAAGGTTTCTTTCATATTTCTTCTAAGAGTTTTGTGATTTTAGTTCTCATATTTAGATGTTTGATCCAAAATTTGGGTTAATATAAGGGAAGGATCCAAATTCATTCTTTTGCATGCAAATATCTGGTTTTCTAAGTGCCATTTGTTGAAGAGACTATATTTCCCTCATTAAAGGGTTTTGGCACAACATCAAAAACTATCTGATGTATATGTGAAGGTTTATTTCTGAGCTGTTTTACTTATATCTTTTTTGACTACTTTTCATGCACCAGAAACTACATATTCTAGTAATATGCATGATGCAAGAGAGATCATAGAGGAAAATTAGAAACTTTGAAAGATGCAGACCTAGTAAAGTGAGAAGGATGGCTGTTACTTCAGTCTAGGTAATACACCCAGAGCAAGATCAGCAACTATTTTATGGACTAGAAGCAATAAAGTAGTAACTCTCACTAAATGTTATGGTTAGATATTAGGTGTCCCCCAAAAGCTCATGTGTGAGAAAATGCAAGAACATTCAGAGGTGAATTGACTGATTGTGTTATGAGAGCCTTAACCCAATCAGTGAATTGATTCCCTGATGAGTGCTAACTGAAGGCAGGTAGGGTGTTGCTGAAAGAAGTGGATCATTAGGGACATTCCTTTGGGGCATATATATTTTGTATCTGGTGAGTGGAGACTGTCTCCTCTCCTCTCCTCTCCTCTTTTCCTCTCCCTTCCCCTCCCCTCTTCTCTCTCTCTCTCTCTCTCTCTCTCTCTCTCTCCCTCCACCCCCTCCTTAGTGGCCATGTTTCCAACCTGCTTTCCTCCACCACACTCTTCTGCCATGATGTTCTGTCTTACCTCGAGCTGTAAGGAATGGAGTCAGCTATCTGTGAACTAGACTTCTGAAACCATGAGCCCCAAAATAAACTTGTTCTCCTAAAATTATTCTTGTCAGGTATTTTAATCACAGCAGTGAAAATGCTGGCTAAACACTTCAGAAATAACTCTTCAAGAAACTATTAATGATTGCCAAGTATCCAGTCCTTGGATCTGAACTTACTGTTCTTCCTATGCTAATTTTTCAAATTCTTTCATGGACAATTATCCAACCACAAACTATTCTTTTACTCTTTTCTACCATTTGCATACTATATTTTTATGTATTATAAGAAATCTCATACCACCCGTTTGTCAGTAATTCCAATGAAAATAAGATATGTGGGTGGAGTGACACCAAAGTTTAAACTATCTGTGGATATCTTCATTTCTTCTTGTAACTATCAGAATTTTTATCCTTTATATATCTTAAGCAGTTGTGTCTATGAAGATAACAAAGAACAGATTTTATTCAGTCTAATGGAGCTTATTTCACAAAGAATCCTAAGGCTACAATTTGAGAAAAGGGCTAAATTTCTCAGAATTCCAGTTAGTAGGGAAATTCTTACCATTATAGTATTCATTCATGTCCTGTATCACAAACCACCCAGATTGGGAAAGGCAGTTTGATTAATTGAAGCCAACTCCTGATAAGGTTTGTGCTTAAGATCTTCATCCTTATTCACAGGATCCTTCTCTCAGTTTTCTAAGAATTTCTTATCTATATAATTAGCACTTTTCAAATAGTAACAATAACTTCATCCTATTCTACTTGTTCTAAGGACACATTCTTATAATACTGACTAACCTTCAAGTCTTACCATATGCTTTCCAATATTTCAGGAAAAAAACATTTCTCCAACATTTCCCATCTAAACCCATTGTTCAAAGCCCACAGGTGGCTTGGCACTTACCACTCAGTGGAATTCTAGACTCTAGCTTACTTCCTTCCCTGGAATGCACTCTTGACCCAGGACTGGGCAGAAAGCACCTCAAGGCAGGGATTGTGTTTGTCTTTGGCACAATTTCATCCATTGTGCTTGGCCCTAGATGTCTCTTCCCTTATATAAATATCGAATAATAACAAGACAATGACTGTTCTTTCCTTTGGAGGGAAGGGGATGTTTTCCACTGTTTACTTTCACCTTCCTCTCTTCATTTACACATTTCAACTGAAACCTGAAATTTAAAAAAAAATAATTAAAAGACACGCATATTTGAACTGAATGAATTTTCTACACATCATTAAAGTACCTTGAAGAACAATTCTGATGTCTATTGCCTTCTGGCATACCATTGTCCATGGTGCTTTGCATACTTACAAAAAAAATTATTAGGAAAGAAAAGATGAAAAATGAAATGCAACTTTTTCTTACACATTCCATGAACACCCCATTCATTCTCATAAGCCCTGCACATAGGCTGGCAAGTAGAGTAAAAGGAAAATTACGAGGTGAAGTATTCGTTTTGCTAACTATCAAGAAAAGAAAAAGCAGTCCAAATTCAGAGAGGAAAATGTGAGCATTGTGAAATGCCACGTCTTTCTGACTGTGGGATATTTATTTATTGGAAATTATATTGCAAGGAAAAAGTCTAAATAAATGAAGTCCCTAGTTATTATGTCACATGTAAGCTGCATTGTAGCATATAGCCACAATTTTGCAGTTATGTAAACTAAGCTGTCAAACATTTGTTATTTTAGAGCTGGAACCAAGGCAGCTCCCCTGACAGCCCTGTGGTCCCAGCTCCCAGTCTGATTCATGGCCGGCGCTGAGACACAGGAAGTTCATGTCTGCTATAATCTAAACACCATGAAAATGGAACATAAGAAGCAGTGCAGAAAGGTAAAAATAGGCTAAACCCCATAACCCAGACAAAAACCATACAACACACTCGGAGGAAAAAGAAGAGAATACTTGAGCCTGCAAACTAAAGGACTAGCTTATATATAATTAGGGATAGCCAGGACTGTAGACCACAGTGCAAAATGAAAATGAAGGGACCCTTGTTCAAAAATCATTAAGAATGTCAAGACAGTGACGCAGGGCATTAATCTAAGGGTAGGGACCTTCCAAGTGTTATGCTCTTATGACTGCCCAAGTTGCACCTCCATGAAGCTGGTTCTGGAAACTCCTTTTGAACAATTCAGGAATAAGGGAGCAGCGAAGTGTCATTGCCTCACCTGGAAATAATGTTCTTTACCTGTATTATCTTTAATAGCACTGTGCATTTAAATCTGCATTCATAAAGATATTCATTTTTAAATTTTAAGGGTTGTTTTTAATATGTGATTGCATAACAAATGCTATGGCCAGTATAATTTTTTCCATAATTTGCTGCTCAGACACAGTAATCTGAATTATGCAACAACCCAACAGCAATAAAATCTGTATTCATTGTCTAGCAAGAACCTTGACAGTGTTCACTCCTCCATAATCAACCACTGGGGAAAAAGGAATATTTAAACTATACCATTGTAAATTTGTTCCATTTTTTTCCCTTTTTTAAAAAAAAATTTGTTTCTTTTTTTACCCTAAGTAAAGATAAGCTGTGATTTATTTACAATAGCAAACCAAAAAAAGCTGTCCATATTTCTCATTTAAGAGGAAATTACAGTTTGTACTCTGTACAAACAAAAGACACAAAATCTTGTCTTCAATAAAAAGCAAGAATTTAGAATGAAGAACAAGAGATTATAGAGGAAGCAAAGTTAAGCAGCAAGTACAATCCTTCAAGTCCCTTCTTTTTATAAAAAAGGATGAATATTTTTCAAAAGACCCAGAACCACTGCGTTCAGGGTCCTCTGTTTAGCTCAGCTCAGCTCAGTTCAGAGCAGAGACCACGGTGCCCCTCAGGAAGCTCATTGCAACGGTAACATTATCTGCCATAATTTGCCTGCACCAGAGCCCTGTCAACAGGCAATGGTAGCCATTCCGTTTAAACTGAAGTGATTAAATCTCTCTGCTCTCATAAAAAAATAAAGTAAAATAAAATAAAAATACAACTGCCTGCTGCTGGTCAGTGGAATTACAATGGGCGGAGGTAAATTTTAATTTCATGGTGCAAGTGTTAAATTATTGCCCTCTAAGCTGACTGCCAATTCTGCGTGAAATCTCACCACATTTTAATAATTCACCTTTTGTTTAGAATGGAAAGAAACTTAGAAATAGCACATATGTTATGATTTGGAAGGAGATTTTATGTGCAATTAGGGTCTTGAGAACCACAATAACATAACCACATTCAGGTTCCCTAATTGGGCCAAGAGGAAACTATCATTTCTGAAATGATTTGGAGGCCTTAACCTTTGTTCAACTTTTCTAAAATACTTGGAAATATTTTGATAGGGTCTGCTTATTTTCAACATTTCAATTTAATGTAAAAACTGTGCATTTTATAGATGTGCATCTCTGTTATTATGTGAACATTGTTAATGATCAGTCTCTTTCATTACATTGTGAAACTGTCAAGCATATTGCATTTATACATGCTTATATGTAAGTTTTTTTAAAAATTGTTATTAATGTATCCTTAATAGAACCCTACTTTCTGCCAAGACTCAGAGCCAAATTAGTATCAATAGAGAAATTATTTCTGTACAGCCCATCAATAAAAAGCTGAACACTTAGAAAAAGTCATTTTTGAAACAATAATAAAAGTCTCATAGGTTCTTACCAATGGCAATCGAATGAGACCCTAAATAGCCTCAAATATTCCCTTAATTTTTGCAAAACCCCATTACTAGTGAAATCAAAATGTTAAATAAAATAACTCTAAATGAAAAAAAGTAAGAGAAAATCAGCTTGGTTTGTTTTAATCAATATTTTATTTCTAGCTAAGCACTATGATGGCTGTGTTCAAAATCAATGATTCAATGCATCCCTTGTAGTTCAATTGACTTTCTGCTCTTAGACATTCTGCATAGCTATTAACGTAAAATGGAATTAAAATAGAGTGCTGTGCAGTCAGACCTGAATAATCTATACATAGTTTATCCCACACCCCAGGGTATCTGAAAAACTATGCCAGGAGTGAATCAGTCTGACATCCTCCATATGCTATTGACTTGTTGAATCCTAGATACTTTAATCTGAATAAAAATAGCATTTTCAAACTGACTCACATTGGAGAGGTCCAGCTACTTCCAAATCAATAATTCCTTAGAGACCAAGTAGAAAATGGTATACAGAGAGAGCAGGGGCACTATGTGTATTTATAGTTATACATAGATATATAGAGATTTATATGTTCAAATAACCAGACTGAATTTATAAAAACTTTATAATTGGAGTAAGAAAAAAAATTCAGTGAGAAATTAGGAATGAGGGCAATAGTCGAAACCTAATAAATCAATTCAGAGTAAAATGTCTATAACCATATGGTGAGTTTATTCAGCAGTTTTGTATTTTTGAGCAAAAATTCATAACTTGTGCTTATTTCATAGTATCAAAATGTATATCACACAAATATCCATTTTTCACATATATTTTAAATTTTCTTATTTACTGTAAGATTTTCTTTGAATCATCTTTATTGCTTTTTTGTCTGTTTTATTGAAGTAAAATTGGCAAGTAAAATTTAAGTTATATAAAGTGATGTTTTGATATCTGTATACATTGTGAACAAAATACCACAATCAAACTAATCAACATATCCATTATGTCACATGATTGCAATTTTTTTTGTGTGTGTGGTGACACCATTAAAGATTTACTCTTTGTAAATTTCAACTAGAAAATATTGTTAAGTATATCACCATGCTATACATTAGAACTCCAGAATTTATTTATCCCATTCAGCATAGTTAACTATTGTAATCATACCACATATTAGAATTCCAGAATTTATTCATCCCACATAACTAAACTATTGGACCCTCTAATCAACATCTCTTTCAGTCCTTGACAATCATCATCCTATGTTCTGCTTTTATAACTGACTTTTTAAAATTTCACATTTATGTAAGATCCTATAGGATTTGTCTTTCTGTGGCTGAGTTATTTTAATTAACTTAATGTCTCCAGGTTCATGTGCATTATCCCAAATGGCAAGGTTTTCTTCTTTTTTGAAGGCTGAATAACAACATGTATTCCACACTTTCTTTATGCAATCACCTGCTGATTGACACTTAAGATGTTTGTATATATTGGCTATTGTGAATAATACTGCCATGAATGGGGAGGGGTGTAGATACCTCTTTACATTGGCTTCATATCCTTTGGACTTACATCTAGAATTGAGATTTCCAGGTCACATGGAATTGGATAAAATGGAAACCATATATCTGAAAATAGATTAATACCCAATATCTCAATACCAACAGAACAAAACAAAGCAAAAACGATTTTGAAAATGTGTTATATATTAGGGAAATGCAAAACCCACAATGTCATACCTGATAGAATGGCTATTATCAAAAAGACAAAAATACCTTTTATTGGAAAATATGTGGAGAAAAGGGGACACCTGTATATTGTTGGTGGGAATGAATAGCCATGATGGAAAACAATATGGAGGTTTATCAAAAAAATTAAAAATAGAACTAACTTTTTTGCTTTTAATTTCAGGAAATTCAATGGCAGAAACTTAGAATGGTTGTAATTCTAAATCTAGTTTAGCTCCCATGATTCCCTGGAGAAAATCATCTCTATTCTTCAGTTTCTCACAATAATATAAGATTCACAAAATATAAACATAAACATACATATATACACAGAAATGTGTATATGTTTAAATACATACATAAACATCTGTACATGTAGTATATGTGTATGTATGTGTGCGTGTGAATACAGATATCCAATGCCCATCAAAACAATAAATAGTAAAATGTAAGATCCAGAAAAAGTATTAAAAAGTCTTCTGGTCCTATAACATGCCTATAAATAGATCACTTTCTTGAACAATTTCAAAAAGGACTGGTGGACATTGGCTATCAATAATATATTTATGCTAATACCATCATTTCATTCTTCAAAGTAAATTATTCTCTGCTGTTTTATGATTACTATGCAAACTACACCATACACTGTACACACTATTATTAATAGAGAATTTCTACCACAATTATTTGACCAAATTTTATCCAATCTCAGATGCCTATAAGATAAACCATTATTTTGTGCATCCCTAAGAAAAATGAACTCTGCCAATTAAGCTATTGAAAATGCTCTCTCATCCCTTTATATTTTATGTTAACTTTTATTTTATTAAAAGCTCTTTTAGATATTGAGATATTTTAGCATAAGCAAAATAAATTTGTTAAACTATTTCTAAAAATTTTTCACTTCTCAGTTTGATTAAGTGTTGTTGATAAGTTGGAGCACCTGTCATCTGTATTCAGGAGGCTAGAGTTCAATACCAGCCTGAGAAATACTGTGAGACCCCTCCCTGCCTCTAAAAAACAGAGTGGGTAATGTCTCTTCTTCTCCACACAGTATTAATCTCCATCCATTAAGAACGTCAATAACACTAGAGTGCAGTACAATTGTCTATAGAATGTTTTTCTTTTTTTTCCCAAGCTGCTGACACACATTTTTAAGCCTGTGTTTATGTACCTGTGTATGTTCTACATACATATATTATTACTTCTCCATTTTTTTACATTGTAAATTATCAAGCCTACAGGAACATACACAAATACCCATAAACCTGATAGAGAATATATTGCACAATTGCTCCATTGTTCTCCCTCTATTTGGACTTTAATGAGCCATCTGAAAATATATTATAAACATCATAACACATCACTTCTAAATATTTTAATGTGCATCTCCTATGATAAGAACATTATGCAACATAAACACGATTTTTCATTATCCTATTGAAGAATATTTACTTTAAATCAATAATATAGCAATCCATATGAAGCTTCCCCAGTTGTCCTAAAATGTTCTTTTGTAGCTTTCCATTTCTATGATCCAAGTTCTAACCAAGTTGATTATTATATCTCTAAGTCTCATAATTTGGGATAATTCCCCACATTGTGTTCATGTTTATTTATTTATTTGTGTGTGTGTGTGTGTGTGTGTGTGTGAGAGAGAGAGAGAGAGAGAGAGAGAGAGAGAGACATTGACTTCTTGAGAAGTTCAAGTCTTTATTCTTGTAGAATGTTTCACATTGTAGATTTGTTTGAAGTTTTCTTTGTAATTACACCCAAGTTAAACACCAAAAAAAAATGTTGCATAGGCAATATTGTATATGTTCAATTGCATCACATCTGTTGGCTAATAGTGTTAGTTCTACTATTGGTATTGCTAAGCTTAATTACCTGGTTAATCAGATGACCATTACATCTCCTTTATAGATGCAAAAGTTTGCTTAAAATTAATAAATTAATTAATTAAGAAATGGGGCTGGGGTTGCAGCTCAGCGGTAGAGCGCTTGCCTAGCATATGTGAGGCCCTGAGTTCGATCCTCAGCACCACATATAAATAAAGGTATTGTGTGCAACTACAACTAAAAAATAAAGAATTTTTTTTAAAATTTTTTTTAAAAATTTAAAAAAAAAAGAAATGCTGCCATCAATGTCCTATTCCCCCCAACAAACTCAGTGCTTTTCAAATTGATTAATGACTTCTATAAATAAATATTAATACATTATTAAGTTATAAGATAAAAACAATTCTGAACGTTTTGATGCAGTTGCTTTCTTTATCTTATCAAAAATACCTTTAAGATATTTAATGAACAGTCAGGATCACATTCCTAGGAATAGTCTCTAAGCAGTCAACCAAATTATTGGTACTTTTCAATTTTCCAGTTGACCATCAAGAATAACAAGCAAGTTTACACTTTCACAGGCAATGACAACCACTACATAAATTTGTTTGGCCTGTATAAATGGGAAGATATCATCAACTAGAAAATGCGTCTTTACCCCAGAGATGACATAATGTAAATGAAAATGAAAATGGGGCAATTTTGACTAAAGCCAAGTAGTGGCACATAGTTTCTGAAATACCAGATAAATTCACCAAAAAAAAAAAAGTGAATTAACAAATCAGATGAATTAGTGAATAAATAACCGAATCAGTGATAGAATGTGTGTTCAAAGGAGTACATGTGTATTATAAAAAGCCAAATATGTTGTTAATTGTTGAGAGCCACAGCCGAAGGGGCCCCAGCAAACTTTCAGACTGCCAGCTGATGATAGACTCACAGCACCCCAGCAACATCTAGCTGATTGGCTCCTCTGCGGTGATGCTCATTGGGCTGTTTCCCTGCCCTTTCAGACCATGGAGCTGCTCATTGGGGGACTTTTTTGGCTCCGCCCACACGACCCAGCCAATCGGCCTCAAGAGCAGGAGGATTGAGGGAGGTGGAGAGGCTTGTGGTTGAGAGAGATGCTTGTGGGAAGCCGGTGGTGGCAGTTGGGCTCTGAGGGTTTTTCCTGAGGAGCGGTTTTGTTTGGCGTGTGTGGTTCTAAAAATAAAGTTAGTTTCTTTTTGACAAGTGGCTCCTGAATTGTGCCCAGCCAGACTGCGGCAGTTAATACTGAAGTTCAATTACAATAATGATTGTGGATGGAATACATGCTATACAAAAGTCTGTTCAAGAAAATGCCAAGGAATTAGCATGTATCAGGAAGAGCATGTGGGATTAGTACTTGTGAGAAAGGGAAAGACACCATATGGGATTAAGCCTTGTTGTCTCCAGGAATGGCTCCATAGAACCCTCAGTGCTCTGAGGCCTTCAGGTTGTCTTGAATTGGAAGGAGCAAGCTGAGATTTTAGTACCAGACTTGACCAGTTATTGGATGCAGACCTCCTACATATGACCTTAAGAGAGGTGGCTTTCTTCTACTTAAGGCAGTTTCTCAAGAGATCAGACTGGGAAAGTGGTGCTTCAGTTCCTTAAGAGGATCTAGGCAAGGGCACATTACCACATCTACTACAATAAATTTGGATACTACTATATAAGCATTTGAATATGAATTTATTCATAAGACTGTTTATAGTAGATTACTTGATTTTGTTTATTTTAAATTGCACATATCAGTAAATATAAAACAGATAAAACCATACTACATAAAATCAAAGTTGTATGCAATAGTTCATACTCATGACAAAATATTAATAATGTAATTTCTATTATGGATCCATTAGCATACCATATAGTCTAATATTATGGTATATATTTAACAGAAAAAGACTTATACTTGTTTGGCTATTAGTTAATTTTCTTAAGACTTTTACTACTGGTGGTATCCTATTTGCTTGACTGTTTGAATGATCTATTAAGTTGCATAACTCATAAAAGGTAGATCAATAGCTATCACTATGAAGTCTTATAACCTATGTTAGATTTGTGTTCAAAATCAAATTTTGTGTAATTTTGTTGAGTACTCACTGATTTTCATCTACTTTAGGAAAACAAAAGTATAATTAATTAGTACAGGGGAAGACAGTTTCAAGTTTTATTTTGCCTTTATTCATTAGTGCATTCATTCATTTAATAACATTTTCTCTAAGTAAATTTATTAGCCATATGAATTCTATGAGCTGAATATGCAATAAAAATTAAGCTGAAAAAAAGGGAAAGAGAGAGATTGCATTTGACAAGTAAAGCAACAGTGGATCAAAAAAAAAAAAAAAAGTTGGATCAGTTCAATGGCCCTGGGAAGAAACACAACAAAGGATGCATCAAAATCCATCTAGCATTTAAGTTGAGGATTCCCAAGGAGTTAACATCTTAATCATCTTGAGAGAGACCAGGAATTAGCCAGACAAACAAGGGGGAAGTGGGGAAGACTGAAGAGTATATGCAGAAAATGAGAATTTATTAAGCATTCAGGCAACCATTCATGTGCTTTTACATGTGTCATCCCATTAATCGTCAAAACAACCTATAAGCCATGTTCTCTGTCCTCTTCTTACAGATGAGACTACCAAGACTTAGATAAGATAGAGAACAAACTCCCAGGCATACACAGGTAAGCTGCAGATCAGGGGTTTGCACCTGTGGGGAGAGATAGAGGTATGAAATGACAATGCATTAAGGGAACTGCTAGCTTTTTAGTCTGATGGCATAAGAGACAATGTGATAGAAGACCAGTAAATAAAATTTAAAAATCATGAAGAATCTTTAAAAGAGTGACAAGATTAGGTTTGCATTGTAGGAAGACTGCTCCAATACCGCTAAGGTGGTGTAAATTCTATGTTGTATGTGATGAAACTGGAACTATAAAGTACTAGCAGAAATATGAAGAAAAAGAAACATATATTTGAAATAATTGTGCTATGAAATCAACAGCATTGGTGGCCAGTTATCAAGGGTGGACAAGTTAAATCCTAACTTGAGATATTGAATGAATGAATGGACTCCCTACTTAATACAGATATCAATAGAATTTGCAAGGAAATTTTGTAAAGTTTTTAAATGCTACGTACTAAAAGTAGCAGACTTCAATGAAACAACTTCTCAAGATCTTTCACATCATTTAAATTTGAGCCCAGGTTCCTATTTTCATCACTCACTCTCTTTTTGGGTTTCAACGTGTTTGTACACTTTGTTTCTTTTTCTTCCACTCTTGTACCTTTTTAAATATATTTCATAGAATCCATGTAATATTACAGTTGTAAGGAACTGTTCTGATAAAACATCTCTTCTTATACAAATTATTCTGAAACTAGAAACTCACCTAGCAACTTATTATCTCAAGTAGTTTCTGTGACACATGAATTTGGGAGTATCTTTGCTAAGTGCTTGGGCTTCAGGTTCTCTCATAAGGCTGCCATCAACATGTTATTCAGGATTGCCATCATTTGAAGGCTTAGGACTGGAGGGTCCACTTCTAAGATGACTCATTCACATAGCTCTTAGCAGGAGGCCTCAGTTCCTTGCCATGTGAGTCTTTCCATAGAGATGCTCAACATGGTGTTCTCAGGACTTGGCTTCTCCCCAAAGCAAGTGATCCAAAAGAGTGAGCATGGAGGAAGCTACATGCTATCCTTTTACAGCCCAGTCTTAAAAGTCACACACTATCACTTCCACCATGTTCTGTGCCTTAGAAATGACTCACTATATCCAGTCAACATGCAAGTGGAAGGAGAAGTAATATAAAAAACTTGTGGACATTTTTAAAACCACCATATCTTACAAGTATTTTAATTCTATGAACTTATTCATTAAAAATAATTCTTAGTAACTTTAACAATAATTAAATGAATATTATTACAGTGCAAGTTTTCTTCCCATGTTATGAACACAACACAAAGCCAACATATTTTATATTATGCTTTTACTCATTTATTCAATAGGGCATCCTAGAGCTGTCACAGGTTTGGAAATAAGAATGAATGGGTTAATTACCAGCCCTCATACTTATCAGCTTTGTGAATTGTATGTTTGAAATGTTGGAAAAACTACTTATAGAATGATTATTATAAAAATTAAGTGAGATAATACACATAAAGTATTTGGCATGTGTTGATTTAGTTCTTCAACTAGTATCATGCTATTTTTCTTTGTTTTTGTGTTGGAGGAAAAGGACAAATGATTTAGCAAATGACCCCTTTTGAGTGGTTAAATATAAAAGTTATATATGCATATAGTCTATATCAATTTTAACAATAACATAGTGTTGACATGGAAATAGATTCGTGTCATATTAACTTAAAAAGGCAGATCACAAAATATTATGTTTAGTGGGATTTTATTTTTACAAATACATGTTTATGTATCTATGTACATTTGTACATATATTTGCTAATATCCTATGGTTACTATAACAAATCAACACAAGTCAGTGACTTATAGCAAGACAAATTTATTATCTTACAGTTCTGGAGGTCATAATTCCAAAATGGGTCTTGCTGGTAAATAAAAAGCATTGATAGGACTCCATTCCTTCTGGGGCCTCTAGGGAAGAATTATTTTCCTTTGTTTTTTCCCAAACTAGAAGTTGTCCATACTCTTTGATTTGTGGTATCTTCTTTCATGTCAAGCCAGCCACAGTCTCTTCTACTCCTTCTCTCTCTTACACTGACTTTTCTCTCTTTTTTTTCCCTGATAAGAACAGTTGTGATTACTTTGGATCCATCAGATAATCCTGGAAAATCTCCCTATCTCTGATTCAGTTGATTAACAAACATAATTTCTTCTGAAACCTTAGATCCTCTTTGCCATATAATACTATTACTTACAAACATGGAGATTAGGATACAGATATTCTGCCTACAATGTGTATATTTGTGTGTACATAAATATACATATGTATACATATATATTAGATACATCACATATTATCAATGGCTTCCTCTAATTGGTGGTATTTAATTTAATATTAATTACTTTCTTTAATCTAAATTTTATATTTTTCTGTAATAAATATGAATCCATTTAATAGAATTAAAAATTTAAGAGAAGCCATGTACTAGGAGAAAAACTTTTGTGAAATATATTATCTGATAAAGGGTTGGATAGTAAAACATACAAAGATCTCTTAAAACTTAACCATAACTAAACAACCAACTGAAAAATGTGTGAAAGAGTTGAACAGATACTTCACCAAAGAAGAAATACATTGGAAATAATTACCAGTGGAATACACATCTGGAACACTGACAACAACCATATTCTGACAAGAACAGTAACTCTTATTCATTGCTGGTGGTAATACAAAATGATACTGCCACTTTGGAGGACTATTTGGTAGTTTGTTACAAAACTGAACATACTCTATCACATGATTCAGCCACTATGAGCCTTGGCACTTACACAAATGAGTTGAAAACTCATGTCCATATTTTAAAAACTACACACCAATTATCAGAGCAGCTTTATCATAACTGCCTGTTGAGGGCCACAGCCCAGTCTGGCATTTTGCCAGAAGGGAGTGATTGAGAGGTGAAGCCAGCAAGCCATTGAGATGATGATGGTTATGTTAAGCTGTGTATTCAATTGTATGTAGATCTTTACTGTATGGCAATAGGGCGGCTCTTGCTGCCTCTGGCGTCTGCTACTTTGGAGTTCCCGTGGAGTTCTGACGGGGTCCCAGAGAGTTGAGGCGGAGCTGGGTGGAGAGCTGGGAGAGTTCCCAGGGAGTGTGCGTGGAGTGCTGGTGGAGTTCGGGCAATAAAGTTTCCTGTTTGAACATACAAGTGCTTTGTGGCGGCTCCGTGATTTGTGCCCAGCCAGATTGTGGCAATTGCCAAAACTGGGAAACTGCAAAGAGGTCATTCAAAGCATGAATAGATAAACATTGGTACATCCAGATAACAAAAAATTTTTGATATGATGATATGATAAAAAAGTGAGCTATCAAGTCATTAAAATAGAGAGGAACTTTAGAAATACATTGCTAAATGAAAGAAGCCAATCTGAAAAGGCTACATATTGCTTGATTAAAACTAAGTTATATTCTGGAAAAGGCAAAACTGTAGTGACAGTACAACAAAAACAAACGTTTGGGATGTTGAGATGAGAGAGAGAGGGATGGTAGGTAGATCACAGAGAACTCTTAAGGCAGTGAATCTATTCCATATTGCTGTCATGATTGATGCATGCCATGCATTTGTCAAATCCCATAGAAAGTACAATGCAAAGAGCAAACTCTAATGCAAACTATAAAATGTAGTTAATGCATTAATATTGGTTTACCAATTTTATCAAATGTACCACACTAATGCAAGAAGTTAAAAATAGGGAAATTAGGTGAGAGGGGAGAAAAATATGGAAACTCTCCGTACTTTTTGTTCACTTTGCAGGGGGAGGGAGGGGGCTCTAAACCTAAGATTGCCATAAATAATAAAATCTAATAATATAAAGTAAGAAAATGAGAGCTACAGGTGAATTCTGCACAGGAAGTGAATTATTGTTAAATTATAAGATAGTAATGAAATGAAGAAATGCTGTTATCTTTTAATTTTTTAAAATTGTTCCCCTAGACTAAGTTCACCATAATTATATATATGCATTTAACTAAGATACTAGTGTATAAGACACAAATTATATAATGAGGGCTTCTATTACGATTTAGATATTAGGTTTCCCCCAAAATCTCATGTGTGAAACAATGCAAGAGGGTTTAGAGGTGAAATGATTGGGTTATGAAAGTCTTGACCTAATTAGTGCATTAATCCCCTGATAAGGATTAACTGGGTGGTAACTGTAGGCAGTCAGGATGTGACTGAAGGAGATGGGTCCCGGGACATGCCTTTGGGGTACATTTTTTGTTCCAGGGGAGTAGAACTCTCTCTCTCTCTCTCTCTCTCTCTCTCTCTCTCTCTCTCGCTCTCGCTCTCGCTCTCTCTGCTTCTTGGGTGGCACGTTCCCAGCTGACTTCCTCTGCCACAGACTTCTGCCATGATTTTCTGCCTCAGTCTCCAACCTCCCAAAATGGAATAGGATATCTATAGACTAAGATCTCTGAAACCGTGAGCCCCAAAATAAACCTTTTTCTCCTCTATTTTTGTCAGGTCTGTCGATCACAACAGTGGAAAAGCTGATTAAAACAATCTGTGAGGTCTAAAAGACATTCCAGTGGACCAAGGCGATATCTCACTGCCCTCAGTAACGTTCTATCTCCACCAGTTTACTGTACAAAGGAGTGATACCATTTGGTACCATCCTACCTCTAATTACTGCTGGGATCAGTCTTCACTACATAGTGAGCACTTACAGTGAGCTACTTCAAGGGTTTCACCATTAACCCTCAATATTAACCAGATTAAAAAAAAAAGTGTCCATTTTAAATTCCCTAACCATGTCAGCCCTAGGCTATTTCTAATGGAAATCTTTTCATTAATGTGGTTTGCATTTAGAGAACTCCTTGTTACTTCAAATTAAATATTCGATTGGCTATTTCCCAGTTCCTCAATAAAAATAGTTAATTTTTAAATCTTCATCATCTTTCTCCTCTTATTACAGAAAATTGGAGATATCTATTTTTCCATAATTATGGCTAATGTGGGAGACAAGACTACTATAGCAGGATCCACATAAGAAGTGAAGCAATCCAGCCAAGTCCCATGAATGGGCATCATGATCATACAGAGATAACTACTCTATGTTCTCATCAAAACCATCCTCTAGACAGGCTGTGGAAAATTAGATAATTTAAGACTTGGGGGAAAATATATTTTCAAGAATACTAGCATCCCACAATCACATATATTTACCTGCAAAGATTTCAACCTTTGATAAAAGTACTGAGCTCAAATTCCCAAGAATACTGGTCATGAAAAGCAAAACACATCCCCAATATGAGTCCTTCACATTTCAGTTTTCCAGTTGTATCAAACAACCCTGAATCCACAAATTTTAACGATTGACATTATGAGATGAGTGGCATTGGTTATTTTTCTAATTTTCACTAAAACAGGACTAAATATTTTTCCTCTTTCCTTGAACAGTCTTGCTCTCACTACCTCACCTTAGGTATTTCTGAGATAGCTTAAATGATTAAAATGTAGGGGGAAAATACTGCCTCATGATGCTTCAATTACAGGAACACAGACAGGCATTTTTTTTTTTTTTTAAGATTGAAGTTACTGAAAACTCAGGAGCTATTAGTTGATTATGTCTCTGACTATCCCATATAGACCTAGACTGCCTGTATTAACTATTTTAATAACATCAGATTAAAAAGGCCATTTATTCCTTCATAGAAAATACATCGATTGTCTCCATCTTCGCACAACCAAATGCATCTTACTTTTCTGGAGCACTCAAAAGAGTCTAATAATTCTGTGCAAACTGAGTTGCCAAAGCTGCACCAGAATTTTGATGTTTCCATTAATAAAAGATATATGCCTGCAGGAGGTACAGATTTGTGATCTCAGGATCCAGAGTTTAGGGGCAAAGTGAAAACGGCTAGCATCTGTACAATGATTAAATGTATGTTCACAGAAAGGAACTCTAAAGTGTCTCTACAGATCTAACAAGACCTATTTGGACCTGGGGCTTACCCCTGCAGGGTGTTTTTGATAGCTTTATCTGTGTCAGACACCAGGGCTCTCACCATTCTTATTTGTCGATAGGTCATGGGAGCTTAAGAGCTGAAAATGAGAAGACGAGGGGCCACCCAAAGGAAAACCTACAGGTCGGGGGACCATTTAGCCAAGCCTATGCCTGGCAGGACTAAAATACAGAGTCAGAAAAAAAGACAAATTATGACAACCAAGTCCAAAATTAGAGTCTATAAACAGTAGAGAACTGAAACTGCTGAAAAGAAAACCAGATGGAAACATACTTAAGAATCGGAAACGTGTCCTATATGTGTATCTGCTGCATAGAATAAAGGGGACTCTACCCTAAGAATACAGACCTAAGTATTATTCATAAAAATCTGGAGATTCTGCTATGTGAAGCTAAGTGAAGTTATGATTTTAAGAGTCATTTCACAAAAACCTGACAATTAATACAATCTGGTTTTTAATTGTTTTAATTAAATTTCGATTGTGCCTTTTCTATGTGTAAGGTACTATTCTAGATGTTACAGAAGAGAAACAGGAATCCAGTGATTATTGAGTTTATTTTATTTCACTGCAAATTAAAACAGTTTTATTTTCATTATTATAAAACATGGTAATTATAATAATATAATTATAATATGTATTAAAAATACTCTGAATACTGTCTAGAAATAACTAGTGTTAACACTGTAGAATATGTTATTTCAGTCTTCAAGTATATATGAATACATTATATGGCTCTATACATATGAGTATGTGTGTGTATATATTTATTTATTTATACACACACATACACACACAAAAAAAAAATATCAGTTTGCTAGGGCTGCTATAACTTAACAAGCAGCATTTCTGGATTCCAAAAGTCCAAGACCAAGGTATCTGCATCTCAGTGTCAAGATGCAGCAGGTTGGGTTTCCTTTGAGGACTTTCTTCTTGATTTACAATTGGCTATCTTCTACTGTGTCCTCATATGGTCTTTTTCCTTGTCCTTAAGAACTTTTAATGTGGCTTTGTCCTAATTTATAAGAATCCTAGTGAGATTAGATTAGCATGCACCCTAATGACCTCATTTTAACTTAGTTACTTCTTTAAAATTTCTATCACTTAAAATAGTCACTTTCTGAAATATTGGAAGTTAGAGATATGAATGCAGACACAGTCCACAATGTATATATAGCATTATGCCTTATTACATAAATAATATATTCTATGTATGAGGCATTTCTATTTTCATGTAAACATGGAATCATATTGGCATTCTGCTTTATAATCTGCTTATTAAACTGAATCTATTGACTGTGTTCTCTGTCATTGAATAAATGTAAGGTAATAACCAATTTTGCTAACTACAGTTATGGACTTTTAGGTATTTTATAATTACTCGATACCTATCTATTGACCTACCTATCCATCCATTCATCTAAATTCCATAATAAACATCCTACTATGCACATTCATAGTAGGGGAATTTTGACTTGTTTTTCCTAAGGATAAATTCCTACAAATGAAATTTCTGGATTAAAGGATTTGCCCATGACGCCTTAAATTGCTCTTGAAAAATCTCTGCTCAATTTACAAAAGAAGTTTGTCTATTTCCCAACATCCTTAGTATTTATTTTAATCGAAAATCTCATAGATGGAAAATGCCATCTCAATTTTTGTATTTGCTTTTCTTTGCTCACTGGTGAGTCTGCACAACTTTTTATATCAGTATATTAGTTTGTTGTTCATTCTTATTCATTTTCAAACTTACATGCTATATTTTTTGCTCAATTTTCCATTGAGATATTTCTCTTTTTCTTGTTGATTTGAAAGTATATTTTATACATTTCAGATTCAGCCATCTGTCTGTAACACACTGGAGATGGTTCAGATTTGTGGTTTACTTTCCAATGTTGTTTGTAATTGCTATCTGCCATTCTGAAATCTTTCCTTTGGCTCTTTTTGTTTTAATTGAGGTTTTGGTTGTTTTGGCCATTGCCAAACTATGAACATTTTGTAAGACTGGAAGACGCCGCACCACACGACACAGATCACCAAAGAGGTTTCCACTTTATTACAAAAGGCTGTGTGTTTATATAGGTCTAAGGAGAGGTCACAGGGGCTGAGTAGATAACAGGTAGATAACAGTAGATAACAGTAGATAACAGGTAGATAACAGGTAGATAACAGTAGATAACAGGTCGCCCGTTTATTAGCAAGCTCTTCCATATGTCAGTTCCGGAGCACAAGAAGTTAATTCTAATTGGGGCTAAGGCTTCCCACCTGCAGGGTTTGAACATTGGCGCTGGTGGGAACGTTTCGCGCCAGTGAGATAAACAAAGAGGGGAAAGAGGGTCGTTAGACGCCATGTTGGGGTTTTTTTCTGGGGTGCTGCCGCCGTTATATGTTTTCCCAACACATTTCCCTATGGTTTTACAGTCAACTGTGCATAGAAAGGTCTGCCATACAGGAAAAATATTAAATATTCACCTATTTTCATCTAGTATTTTAGGGATTGTTTTCCACAGTTTTTAATATTATTTTCTTTAAGTTATTTTAATGAAACTGTGGTGATTTTAAGTATATAGTATAACATAATCTAATATTGTTCATAAAATATGGTTGACTTGCTTTCCTAATGATATTTAATTAAAACCCCCAATTTTTACTTATTGGCTTGAAAGACTATCTGGTCACATATTAAAATTTTATCTATACTTATTGTGATTTATCTTAATATTGTAATCTATTCCTTCAATTCAACTAAATCTGGTTATAAGACCATGTTGTTTAATTATTGGAACTTCATAATATGTTTTAATATACAATAGGACAATTTTCAAAAATTTTGCCACTCTTTACCCATATTTATTCTTCTAGATGATGCAGGAATAATTTTCTCAAATATTAAACTTCTTTTAGATCATTTATTACAGTTACTTTACATTTATAGATGAATTTTGAGAGATTTACTTTTACTTATTTTAATCATTCAGAAAAATAGAGTATTGGTTCTTTTCTTGTCTTTCCTTTTTTTTTCTTTCTCTCTTATTTATTTACTTTTACATACAAAATTTAATGTAAAATTCGTTTCTTCTTTTAAAAAAGGAAAAAGCTATGCAGAGCAGCCCCTCACCTTTCCCCTAAGGGTGGAAAGTTCTCATTCTATAGTTTTATAATTACATAGCTTTTACATATATTTTATTAAGGTTATTCCTGAAAAATTAACAGATTTCTGATGTGAAAATAATGCTGTTTTTCTTTTTTTATATTTATTTTTTAGTTGGACACAATATCTTTATTTATTTATTTTTATGTGGTGCTGAGGAACGAACCCAGGGCCTCACATGTGCTAGGCGAGCGCTCTACCGCTGAGCCACAACCCCAGCCCCATAATGCTGTTTTTCTACAGTTTTTTCAAGCTGGTATATAAGAATGTTATTGATTGGGATTATGTTTACTAAATAAAAGGCTAATTATTATATTTTTACTAGTTCAAAGGATTTTGAAATTTATTATATACACTATAGTATCAAAAATCCATTAACTAATGGCAATTCCACCCCCAAGTGAATACCTTCAATTCTTTTCATTCTGTTATTAGGACTTTCAGAACACTGTTGATCAGCAAAAGAGATCATGACATAATTTTTTTTGTTTTTGTCATTAATTGGAAGTTAGGAAATCTGCTCCTTGTTCTGATAAAACATCTTATCATGTAACCACCTGTTTTACTTGGTCCATTTATAAATGTCCATGCTGACTATATTTACTTTGTTTTCAATTATTTCAATTATTCAAAATGGCAATGCATTTTTTTCTCTTTCATTAATATGAGGCATCACAATACTATATTTTCCAGTCTTAAATCAATTTTATATTCTTAGACTAAGTAAACTGTGCTGTGCAGAATCTTCTTTTGTTTATTCTCTTATTTTTAATTAAGATAATATTTGATATGTATAAAGAAGCATAAATATTATATGATGTTATAAAACATATTATCAAAAAGAAATCTCCACCCAGTCTAGGAACAAGAGCATCTTGACTACATTGCATCTACTTATGAGTCTCTCCCTTATATCAGTCTCCTGCTTATCCCCCATCAAATTAACACTGTTCTGAATTACATTATATATTATTTATTTTTCATGGGGGTGGATTGGCCAGGGAAGGACTTCTTTTTTTTATTTGTTCTTTTAAAATATACATGACAGTGAAGTGCATTTTGACATATTATACATACATGTAGTATAACATATTCGGATTGGGATCCCATTCTTGTGGTTGTATGTGATGTGGAGTTACACTGATCATATATTCATATATGAACATAGGAAGTTATGTCCAATTCATTCTATTCTTATTCTCCCTCCATATCTTCATTCCTCGTTGTCTTATCCAGTGAACTTCTATTCTTCCTTACCTGTCCACTTGTTTTGTGTTAGCATCCACATATCAGAGAGAATATTCAATCTTTAGTTTTGGGGGATTGGCTTATTTCACTTAGAATGATAGCCTCTAGATCCATCCATTTACTGAAAAAAGACATAAAGTCATGCTTTGTTATGGCTGAGTAATATTACAGTGTGCATAATATTCCATTGTACCACATTCTCTTTATCCATTCATCCACTGAAGGGCATCTAGGTTGGTTCCATAGCTTATCTATTGTGAATTCAGCTACTATAAACATTGATATGGCTGTGTCACTATAGTTGCTGATTTTAAGTCCTTTGGGTATATACTGAGGAGTGGGATAACTGGGTCAAATGGTGGTTCCATTCCAAGTTTTCTGAGGATTTTCCATACTGATTTCCAGAGTTGTTTTACAGATTGGCAGTCCCACAAGCAAAGTATGAATGTAACTCTTTCCACGCATTCTCCCCAACATTTGTTACCTGTATTCTTGATTATTGCATTCTGACTGGAGTGAGATGAAATCTCAGCATAGTGGTTTTTTTTTAAATTTTTATTGTTGGTTGTTCAAAACATTACATAGTTCTTGACATATCATATTTCACACTTTGATTCAAGTGGGTTATGACTCCCATTTTTACCCCGAATACAGATTGCAGAATCACATCGGTTACACATCCACTGACTTACATATTGCCATACTAGTGTCTGTTGTATTCTGCTGCCTTTCCTATCCTCTACTATCCCCCCTCCCTTCCCCTCCCCTCCCCTCTTCTCTCTCTACCCCATCTACTGTAATTCATTTCTCCCCCTTGTTTTTTTTCCCTTTCCCCTCACTTCCTCTTGTATGTAATTTTGTATAACCCTGAGGGTCTCTTTCCATTTCCATGCAATTTCCCTTCTCTCTCCCTTTCTGTCCCACCTCTCATCTCTGTTTAATGTTAATCTTCTTCTCATGCTCTTCCTCCCTACTCTGTTCGTAGTTACTCTCCTTATATCAAAGAAGACATTTGGCATTTGTTTTTTAGGGATTGGCTGGCTTCACTTAGCATAATCTGCTCTAATGCCATCCATTTCCCTGCAAATTCTATGATTTTGTCATTTTTTAATGTAGAGTAATACTCCATTGTGTATAAATGCCACATTTTTTTTTATCCATTCATCTATTAAAGGGCATCTAGGTTGGTTCCACAGTCTTGCTATTGTGAATTGTGCTGCTATGAACATCGATGTAGCAGTGTCTCTGAAGTATGCTCTTTTTAGGTCTTTAGGGAATAGTCCAAGAAGGGGAATAGCTGGGTCAAATGGTGGTTCCATTCCCAGCTTTCCAAGAAATCTCAATACTGCTTTCCAAATTGGCTGCACCAATTTGCAGTCCCACCAGCAATGTACAAGTGTACACATTTCCCCACATCCTCGCCAGCACTTGTTGTTGTTTGACTTCATAATGGCTGCCAATCTTACTGGAGTGAGATGGTATCTTAGGGTGGTTTTGATTTGCATTTCTCTGACTGCTAGAGATGGTGAGCATTTTTTCATGTACTTGTTGATTGATTGTATGTCCTCCTCTGAGAATGTTCAGGGCCTTGGCCCATTTGTTGATTGGGTTATTTGTTTTCTTATTGTTTAATTTTTTGAGTTCTTTGTATACTCTGGATATTAGGGCTCTATCTGAAGTGTGAGGAGTAAAGATTTGTTCCCAGGATGTAGGCTCCCTATTTACGTCTCTTATTGTTTCTTTTGCTGAGAAAAAACTTTTTAGTTTGAGTAAGCCCCATTTGTTGATTCTAGTTATTAACTCTTGTACTATGGGTGTCCTATTGAGGAATTTGGAGCCCGACCCCACAGTATGTAGATCATAGCCAACTTTTTCTTCTATCAGACGCAGTGTCTCTGATTTGATATCAAGCTCCTTGATCCATTTTGAGTTAACTTTTGTGCATGGCGGGAGAAAGGGATTCAGTTTCATTTTGTTGCATATGGATTTCCAGTTTACCCAGCACCATTTGTTGAAGATGCTATCCTTCCTCCATTACATGCTTTTAGCCCCTTTATCAAATATAAGATAGTTGTAATTTTGTGGATTGGTTTCTGTGTCCTCTATTCTGTACCATTGGTCCACCCACCTGTTTTGGTACCAGTACCATGCTGTTTTTGTTACTATTGCTCTGTAGTATAGTTTGAAGTCTGGTATCGCTATACCGCCTGATTCACACTTCCTGCTTAGCATTGTTTTTGCTATTCTGGGTCTTTCATTTTTCCATATGAATTTCATGATTGCTTTATCTATTTCTACAAGAAATGCCTTTGGGATTTTGATTGGCATTGCATTAAACCTATAGAGAACATTTGGTAATATTGCCATTTTGATGATGTTAGTTCTGCCTATCCATGAACAGGGTATATTTTTCCATCTTCTAAGATCTTCTTCTATTTCTCTCTTTAGGGTTCTGTAGTTTTCATAGTATAAATCTTTCTCCTCTTTTGTTAGGTTGATTCCCAAGTATTTTATTTTTTTTTTTATGATATTGTGAATAGAGTGGTTGTCCTCATTTCCATTTCAGAAGTTTTATCGCTGATATACAGGAATGCCTTTGATTTATGCGTGTTGATTTTACATCCTGCCACTTTGCTGAATTCATTTATTAGCTCTAGTAGTTTCTTTGTAGACCCTTTTGGGTCTGCTAGGTATAGAATCATGTCTTCTGAAAATAGTGATAATTTAAGTTCTTCTTTTCCTTCTTTTATGCCTTTAATTTCTGTCGTTTGTTTAATTGCTCTGTCCAGTGTTTCAAGAAATATGTTGAACAGATGTGGTGAGAGAGGGCATCCCTGTCTTGTTCCAGATTTTAGAGGGAATGCCTTCAATTTTTCTCCGTTCAGAATGATGCTAGCCTGAGGCTTAGCATACATAGCTTTTACAATATTGAGGTATGTTCCGGTTATCCCTGGTTTTTCTAGAGTTTTGAACATAAAGGGATGCTGTACTTTGTCAAATGCTTTTTCTGCATCTATCGAGATGATCATATGGTTCTTATCTTTAAGTCTATTGATGTGGTGAATAACATTTATTGATTTCCGTATATTGAACCAGCCTTGCATCCCAGGGATGAAACCTACTTGATCATGGTGCACAATTTTTTTGATATGTTTTTGTATCCGATTTGCCAGAATTTTATTGAGGATTTTTGCATCTAGGTTCATTAGGGATATTGGTCTGTAGTTTTCTTTCTTTGAAGTGTCTTTGTCTGGTTTAGGATTCAGGGTGATGTTGGCCTCGTAGAATGAATTTGGAAGTTCTCCCTCTTTTTCTATTTCCTGAAATAGCTTGAAAATTATTGGTATTAGTTCTTCTTTAAAGGTTTTGTAAAACTCTGCTGTATACCCATCTGGTCCTGGGCTTTTCTTAGTTGGTAGTCTTTTGATGACTTCTTCTATTTCTCCAATTGATATTGGTCTGTTTAGGTTGTCTATATCCTCCTGACTCAATCTGGGCAGATCATATGACTTAAGAAATTTATCTATGCCTTCACTATCTTCTATTTTATTGGAGTATAAGGATTCAAAATAATTTCTAATTATCTTCTGAATTTCTGAAGTGTCTGTTGTGATATTGCCTTTTTCATCCCGTATGCTAGTAATTTGAGTTCTCTTCGTTAGTATGGCTAAGGGTCTGTTGATCTTATTTATTTTTTCAAAGAACCAACTTTTAGTTTTGTCAATTTTTTCAATTGTTCCTTTGTTTCGATTTCATTGATTTCAGCTCTTATTTTAATTATTTCTTGCCTTCTACTTCTTTTGCTGTTGTTTTGCTCTTATTTTTCTAGGATTTTGAGATAAAGTGTGAGATCATTTATTTGTTGGTTTTTTTCTTTTTTTAAGGAATGAACTCCAAGCAATGAATTCTCCTCTTAGAACTGCTTTCATTGTGTCCCAAAGATTCCGATATGTTGTGTCTGTGTTTTCATTTATCTCTAAGAATTTTTTAATTTCCTCCTTGATGTCTTCTATAACCCATTGATCATTCAGTAACCTATTGTTCATTCTCCAAGTGATGCATGATTTTTCCTTCCTTCTTTTAGCCTTAATTTCTAGTTTCATTCCATTATGATCAGATAAGATGCATGGTATTATCTCTACTCCTTTATAATGTCTAAGAGTTGCCCTGTGACATAAGATATGATCTATTTTTGAGAAGGATCCATGTGCTGCTGAGAAAAAAGTGTAAATGCTTGTTGTTGGGTGGTATATTCTGTATATGTCCATTAAGTCTAGGTTATTAATTGTATTATTGAGTTCTATAGTTTCTTTATTCAACTTTTGTTTGGAAGATCTGTCCAGTGGTGAGAGAGGTGTGTTGAAGTCTCCCATGATTATTGTATGGTGGTCTATTAGACTCTTGAACTTGAGAATAGTTTGTTTGATGAATAGCTGCACCATTGTTTGGGGCATATATATTTATGATTGTTATGTCTTGTTGGTGTATGGTTCCCTTGAGCAGTATGTAGTGTCCCTCTTTATCCCTTTTGATTAACTTTGGCTTGAAATCTATTTTATTTGATATGAGTATGGACACTCCTGCTTGTTTCCGAAGTCCATATGAGTGATATGATTTTTCCCAACCTTTCACCTTCAGCCTATGTATGTCTTTTCCTATCAAATGCGTCTCTAGGCAGCATATTGTTGGATCTTTTTTTTTTTTTTTTTGATCCATTCTACTAGCCTGTGTCTCTTAATTGGTGAGTTTAAGCCATTAACATTTAGGGTTATTATTGAGATATGGATTGTTCTTCCAGCCATATTTGTTTATTTATGTTACTTAACATGGTTTGTTTTTCCTCTTTGATTATTTTTTCCCTTTACTGTACTACCTCCTACTGTTGGTTTTCATTGTTATTTTCCATTTCCTCTTCCTGTAATGTTTTGACGAGGATGTTTTGAAGAGATGGTTTTCTAGCTGCAAATTCTTTTAACTTTTGTTTATCGTGGAAGGTTTTTATTTCATCTTCCATGCTGAAGCTTAATTTCACTGGATACACAATTATTGGTTGCAACCCATTTTCTTTCAGCGTTTGAAATATGTTGTTCCAGGATCTTCTAGCTTTCAGAGTCTGTGTTGAAAGATCAGCTGTTATCCTGATTGGTTTACCCCTAAATGTAATCTGCTTCCTTTCTCTTGTAGCTTTTAAAATTCTCTCCTTATTCTGTATGTTGGGCATCTTCATTATACTGTGTCTAGGTGTGGATCTCTTATGATTTTTCACATTCGGCGTCCTGTAGGCTTCTAGGATTTGGGATTCTGTCTCATTCTTCAAGTCTGGGAAGTTTTCTCGTATTATTTCATTGAACAGAATGCTCATTCCTTTGGTTTGGACCTCTATTCCTTCCTGTATCCCAATGACTCTTAAGTTTGGTCTCTTTATGTTATCCCATATTTCTTGGATGTTCTGCTCATGGTTTCTTAACAGTCTCGCTGAGCTGTTTATGTTCTTTTCAAGTTGAAATACTTTGTCTTCATTGTCTGATGTTCTATCTTCTAAGTGTTCTACTCTGCTGGTAGTATTCTCATTTGAGTTTTTAATTTGGTTTATTGCTTCCTGCATTTCTAGGATTTCTGTTTGTTTGTTTTTTTATAACCTCTATCTCCCTGTATAGTTGATCTTTTGCTTCTTGGATTTGTTTATGTAATTCATTGTGGAAGTGGTCTTTCATTGTCTGATTTTGCTGTCTAATGTCTTCCTTGAGACTCCAGATCATCTGAAGCATGTAAATCCTGAATTCTTTATCTGACATTCCATCTGCTGTAGATATTACCTTTTCTAAAGTTGAGTTGACCTGCATTGCTTGTAGTCCTTTCTTTCCTTGTCTTTTCATAATACTCACGTTTCTTTCTGCTTGGTGAAACTGTTGTGTTATTGAATTTTCCCCCTATATATTTATATTGCTCTTGTATAGTAGCAAAGTCTTCCTTGCAGGGGCAGGCGGCGGCTGTGCTCCTCCTCCAATTGTGGTGATCTGTCTATCATGCCAGCGGGCCGCTGGGCCCCTTCTCTGGATCACATGGTCTGCCTACCTTGCGGGCAACGGCTGGGCCCCTCCTCCAATAGGGGTGATCAGTCTACCATGCTGGTGGGTCGCTGGGCCTATTCTCCAGGTTGCAGGTCTGCCTACCTTGCAGGCACAGGCGGCAGCTGTGCCCCTCCTCCAATTGCGGTGATCTTTCAACTAGGCTGGCGGGCCGCTGGGCCCCTTCTCCGGGATGCGCTGTCTGCCTACCTTGTGGCCGGCAGCTGGGCCCTTCCTCCAATTGGGGTGATGTGTCTACCACGCCGGTGGGCCTCTGGGTCTGTTCTGCCGGTCGGTCTCAGGTCTGCCTACCTTGCAGGTGTGGGCAGCGGCTCTGCTCTGCCCCTTTTCCAATTGGGGTGATGTGTCTACCACGCTGGCGTGCCACTGGGCCTGTTCTTCTCAGCATAGTTTTGATTTGCATTTCTGTAATTGCTAGAGATGCAAAACACTTTACATATATTTGTTGACCATTCATATTTCTTCTTCTGTGAAGTGCCTGTTCAGTTCCTTTGTCCATTTATTGATTGGGTTATTCTGGTTTTTGGTGTTAAGTTTTTTGAGTTATTTATATATATAGCTAGAGACAAATGCTCTATCTGAGGTGCAGGTGGCAAAGATTTTCTCCCCTTCTGTAGGCTCTCTCTTTGCATTCTTATTCTTTGCTGTGTGTGAAGAAGCTTTTAGTTTGATACCATCTCATTTGTTGATTCTAAATTTTACTTATTTCACTTTAGGAGTCTTTTTGAATTAAATCCCATTATATATTTTTTTCTTAAATACTCATCTTGTTGAACATGCTAATATGTTTAGAAAAGTTTATCTGATTCCTATGTGAGAATAGTTTGTAGTTTTTAATGCTGTTTACTGCCATGTTTAGAAGTATCAGGACTGAGGAAATTGAAATGCTTTCAAGAGTATCTTAATATCACAGGACTCATGTTTTCCTTGAAAGTTTGATAGAACACATTAAAAATAAGGCTCTGGGGTAATTTTTTTTTAGTTTTTATGCTATTCCAGAGTGCTTTATTTTTATTATGTTTTGCTTTGTTTGGGGGTTTTCTTTTCTTTTAAACTCTATTAATTAACTTTTAAAACAAAATCTCATACATTATATATATATATATATATATATATATATATATATATATATATATATATATATATATATATGCCACAAATACATTAACCCAAAATTTAAACTAATGTCTGCTTTTTATTAATAATGCCTGTATAATTTCTTGTTAGAAAATAAATTTTTATTGTTTCCTAGCTAAATTTTCTAGCTCTAGATTTCAGTTATCCTTTCTACATTTCTCAATTTATTTAACCTCAAATTACTGGGTTTTTAAAAAATGAACAAATTTTTATTTCTGGATTCTGGACATGATTCTTACAAGACAGTTTCGTTATTTAAATGAATTGTTATCAATAACTTCAATATACAAAAACACCTGCAGAGATGTGCTAGTAAAAACAGGATGGAATGATCAAGAGCCACTCAGAGGACACAGACTAAGAATAAATTCCCCATTTATGATACACTTAGCTTCTGTTGCTGAAAACTTTTAAATTAATTGAAATGTTAATTTTATTTGATTGTTGATCCACTATATAATTGAAGCGGTTTTAAAAATTATATACCATATGAAGATGTTCTGCTGTATTTAAGTTGTTGTTTGCAGCTCTGTTGTTGTGTTAGAGAATACAGTTTACACATGTGCCACAGCTGTTTGTATATTTCAAACTATACATTGGAAAATGTCTTTGTTTCCTTTATTAGCATTTTTTGTAAATGTCTCATAAATATTTGACCATAATATGTGTTTTCTCAGTGAAGTAGTTTCTCTTCATGTTTATTAATTTAATTGATTATACTATTCAGATATATTGCCAAGGTTTTTCAACTTGTGACCTGCCACAAACCAGTGCTTATCATGTCAAATTGGACAAAAATTTGATAAAAATTTTATTTACATAAACTTTATCAGTTTAAAAAAATAATTTGATCGATCCTGAAAGTTTAACACTTAAAGAGGTTATAAAACTTTTAAATTATTGAATGAGAACACTGATTTTAAAAGTGGTAAGAGGGAGGTTTCAAGATGGTGAAAGAGAGTAGGTCTCTTTTCTGAATGTGCTGCTGCATGAAACCAAGAAAGCAGACAGGCAGCCTCTCAGCAAGTTGGATGAACCAAAGAAAGCAGGGGGATTACTCGAATTGAATACCAGAGATTCAAAGCAGATTGGGGATTCAGGAGTTGGATATAATATAATAAGGAAGAAATCTCCAGAGCCACAGCCTCAGCTGTGGCCAAAATCACCAGCCAGAGCAGTCCCACTTTGAGCACAGTGGAGGATAAGGGAAAGAAAAAATCCATGTTTTAGGAGGACTGAGGCACATCTGGATACTGAGAGTTTAGAGATATAAGACACTGCCTGACTAAATGGAAAGGTGCACTGCACAATACCCTTGTGTGGGAAAGAAACCACATCTCTCCCAGCAGCTTGTGGAGGACAGAGTTTGGAACCATTTTGTAGCCATGGCACAAGGACCATCACTGAGAAAGCCAAGTCCTGGCAAACTCAAGTCTGGCCCAGAATATAAGCCTGGTAAAACCACACGGCATGACAGAGAGAGTGTCTGAGTGACCAGGATAAATTAAACATGGAGAGAGGTTTCTACAGGAGATAACTCATCATGGCAACCCACCTGGATAGCCCCCTACCCACCCAATCCAATGGCTTACAGGATAGGGAGGGGGAGATGCACCTGACTGGGAATTTAAAAAGGCAGAGGTGGGAGAGACTGAGTTTGGAGACTGAATCCAAGGAAATTTGGCTTCTCAAGGTGACGTAGTGGGCCAAGAATTGACTCCTCCAACAAGAAAGTGGAACCCAGGGGAGATCCTGGGGTGCAGTCTTTCAACATGGACTGGCAATTGCTGGGCCCTGGAAGTGCACTGATTTTAAATCTCCAGATCAATTGGCATCCAGGGAAGAGCCTAGAGCCTACTGAAGGCTAAATCCACTTCTGTCTACTGGATATCCTCTCTCACCCTGAGGGTGGAGCAAGAATCATCCTCCAGACAATCCCACCTAACTGCTGAGAAAGGAAGCTGAGAATCTTTTGAACTCCAACAGAAATAATACTTTATACTTTCATCAAGATCTTCTTTTCCCCCATTTTTTTTTCTTTTTTTTTTTTTTCTGCTTAATAGTGACTTTAATAGTTCATGGACATTTTTACATTTTCATATTTTTTTCTCTCCTCATTTCTAGCATTTTTGAAGTCAATTATTTTCCATGTATCAGTTTTTTTGAGGACTAGGAAATTTAATTAGTATATTTTAGCTTTGTTTTGTATTATTTTATTAATTTAAAAAAGTTTTACTTTATATATTTTTCTCTCACTTTGTTTTTCTTGAATATGTTTTTACTCTTTCCCTCTTCTAACAGCCAGTATCTATTGTTCTTTCACTCTTCCTTTAATTTTTTTACTTATATCATCTCTCCTCCTCCCTCATAATCATAACATCCTACATCACTTCTCCTCTCTCCCTGTCCACCATTTGAAATTGTAAAACATTTTGCAGACTTTCTGTTTTTATTGTAGGCAATAATTGGTCATATAATTTTTTCTTTATTGTGATAATTAATATTACAGATGTCATAGTAAAAACTATTTGGTTTAATGCTATATATTGTTTGCATTGGATGTTATTACTTGTCTGCTCCTGAATAGTGATGTACGGGAAACCTTTAGGGACACTACGGGGTAGAAACTCTACTGCTTCATAGCCATACTGTTAGATGGCTAGAGACACAAACAATATGAAAAAGCAAGGGAACAAAGCACCCCATACAAACAAAGATACTCCAATAACAGAATCCATTAACATCACAGTGGAAGAAATGTCAGAGAATGATTTAGAGTGTACACAGCTTAACTGATCTGCAAAGTAAAGTGTCACATTTCTCATGACTAAAACACTCAGGGTCACTCTAGGTGAATTGGGCTGCACGAAATAATCATACAAGAGACAGAGATACCATTTTCTTTGGGTCCTGTGACAGCTCCTCTGACCTTAAGGTTCATGGAAAGAGAAAGCAAGTGCTGAACTCTTTTATTAGGGAGAAGCCATTCAGATGAGGAAAGGGGTCAGGTTTCAGAGGGTTGAATCTAGCTTCATGATGTCTGCTTTCAGCAAGTTGACTGACATCTAGGAAGGCCACACCCAAAGGCAAAGCAAGAGAAGGGGACAGACACACAAAGGGAGTTTCCACGGAACATTCTGTCCCAAACAGGGAAAATGGGTAGAGTTACAAAAAAAAAATAGGTGAATGTAGATCAACCCCAAGGATATGCCTACTCAGAAGACTGGCCTTGCTATCCAAGCAGGAAAAAATACCCAGTCACAAGTCATGGTACTATGGCACCAGACTACAGTGATCTTTCAGATCCCCATGGTGCATCAGGACTGGAAGGCATGGTACCTCAATGTGGCTCCCTAAAATAAAGGTTAGTATAAACAGTGAAATCAGAGAGAAAATATAGGAAGTGGAAGATCACTTTAATAAAAAGACAGAGATTATGAAAAAAAAAAGAAGTAGAAATGCTCAAAATGAAGGAATCAATAAACCAAATTTAAAATTCAATGGAAAGCATCACCAACACTCTTGGAAGACAGAGTTTCAGGCAATGAAGACAAAATATATAATCTTGAAAACAAAGTTGACCATGGAGAAAAGATGTTAAGGGACCATGAAAAGAACTTGCAAGAAATATGGGATAACCAGAAAAGATAACAATTTAAGATTCATTGGGATAGATGAAGGCTCAGAGATACAAACCAAAGGAATGTATCATCTTTTCAATGACATAATAATAAAACATTTCAAAAATCTAAAGAAGAAAATGGAAAATCAAATATAGGAGGCTTACAGTACCCCAAATATAAAAAATTACAGCAAAACCACATTATGGCACATTATTATGAAAATGCCTACTATACATAAAAATGACAGAGTTTTAAAGGCTGCCAGAGAAAAATAATAAGTATATTTAGTGGGAAACCAATTAGAATCTCAACTGATTTCTCAACACAGACACTCAGAGCTAAGAAGTTTTGTAATAATATATATCAAGCTCTGAAAGATAAAGGATGCCAGCCAAGAATATTATACAAAATTAATCTTCAGAATTGATGATAAAATAAAAACCTTGCATGATAAACAACAGATAAATATAATAGATAGCCTGTACCACAAAACATACTGAATAAGATATTTCATGAAGAGGAAATAAAAAATGAAAGTGAAAAACAGCAAGGGGAGGAGCTACACTAAAAAAATCAGTGGATCAGTGGAGAAACTAATTTAAATTAAAAACCAGAAAAAAATTAAAAATGACAGGAAATAAAAATCATGCCCCAATAATAGCATTGAATGTAAATGGCCTAAACTCATTAATGAGAAGGCATAGATTGGCAAATTGAATTTTAAAACAAAACCCAACAATATGCTGTCTCCAAGAGACTCACCTCATAGTTAAAGACATTTACAGACTGAAGGTAAAAGGATGATAAAAACATATCATTTACATGGATCTCTTAACAAGCCAGGGTTTCTATCATTATATCACACAATAATCATTTACTACAAAATTAAATTATCGTGCATGCACTCACAAACACAGAGTATCTACTATGTGCCAGAGACTGTTCTAGAATCTGGGAACTCAGTGAGACAAAAGATAGACCGTATTTCTGCTTCTTGCTATGGGGGAGAAACTCAATTCAAAAAAATGCACAAATAAATGATCTTGTAATTAAAAAAAAAAAAAAAACCTTCTCAAATTCAAGAATCAAATAGGCAACAACACAATAATACTGGATGACTTTAACACACCTCTCCCATGACTGGATAGATCCTCCAAACAAAAACATTTAGAAGATATAGAACTAAAAAATACAATTAATAATTTAGACTCAACATATATAGGATATTTCATCCATCAATGATTCATACACTTTCTTCTTAGCAGCACATGGAACCTTCTCTAAAATAGATAATATCTTAGGCCACAAAGCAACTCTTAGCAAATACAAAAAAATAGAAATAATATCCTATATCCTATCAGACCGTGATGGAATGAAATTAGATTACAATGATAAAATAAAAATTTGAAGCTACTCCCACCCCTGAAGACTAAATAATACACTATTGTATGATGAATGGTTAGCAAAATAAATAGAGGAGGAAATAAAAAATACTTAAAAGGTAAATGAGAATAGTGATAAAATGTATCAAATCTCTGGAACACTGTGAAAGTAGTGCTAAGAAGTTCATTGTGTTGCATCTCAAAGCTCTAGAAAAAGAATAAATCAACACCAAAAGTAGTAGAAGACGAGAAATAATTAAAATCAGAGCTGAAATCAATAAAATTGAAACAAAAGAAATAATCCAAAAAAATCAACAAAACAAAAAGTTGTTTCTCTGAAAAAAAAATTTGATAAACCCCTAGCCATGCTAACAAAGAGGAAAAGAGAAAAAATTCAAATTGCTACAGTTTAAGATAAAAAAGAAAATATCAAAATGGACACTATTGACATATAGATGGTATTCAGAAACTATTTTGAAAATTTATACTCTAATATAATAGAAAATCTTGAAGACATCGTCAAATTTCTAGAGACATAGGACCTAACCAAACTTAATCAGGAAGACATAGAAAATTTAAACAGATAAATTTCAAGCAATGAAATTATAGAGGCCATCAAAACCTCCCAAGAAAGAAAAGCCAGGACCAGGTGGATTCTCACCCAAGTTCTACCAGACCTTCAAAGTAGAACTTACACCAATACTCCTCAAATTATTTCATGAAATACAAATGAAGAGTATCCTTCCAAACTCATTCTATGGAACTTGTATCAAGCTAATACCAAAACCAGACAAAGACACATCAAGGAAAGAAAATTTCAGATCAATATCTGATGAATATAGATGCAAAAATTCTTCATAAAATACTGGCAAATAACACACAAAAATTTTAAAAGATAGTGCACCATGATCAAGTGAGGTTGCAAGATTGATTCAATATATGGAAATCAAGAAATGTAATTCATCACATCAATAAACTTAAAGACAAGAATCATATGATTATCTCAATAGATGTAGAAAAAGCATTTGAAAAAATACAGCATACATTCATGTTCAAAACACTAGGAAAACTAGGGATAATAGGAACATACATCAACATTGTAAAATCTGTATATGCTAAACCCAAGACCATCATCATTCTAAGTGGAGAAAAATTGAAAGCATTCACTTTAAAAACTGAAACAAGACAGGGACTCTCTCCTTCACTACTTCTTTTTAACATAGTTCTGGAACTCTAGCCAGAGCAATTAGACAGATGAAAGAAATTAAAGGGATAAAAATAGAAAAAGAAGGTATGTAGAAGACCCAAAAAACTTCACTAGAAAACTTCTAGAACTCATAAATGAATTCATCAAATTAACAGGATATAAAATTAGTGTCCATAAATCAATTGCATTCCTGTACATCAGTGATGAATCAACTGAAAGAGAAATTAGGAAAACTATAGCATTCACAATCACTTCAATCACTATATTTGGGGATCAATCTAACAAAAGAGGTGAAAGACCTCTGCAATGAAAATTACAGACTCTGAAGAACGAAACTGAAGAATTCCTTAGAAGATGGAAAGATCTGCCAAGTTCTTGGATAGGCAGAATTAATATTGTCAAAATGGTCATACTACCAAAAGTACTATCCAGACTTAATGTAATTCCTAATAAGTTTCCAATGATGTTCTTTATAGAAATAGAAAAAGTCATGAAATTCACCTGGAAAAATAAGAGGCCCAGAATAACCAAAGTAATCCTCAGTAAGAAAAGTGAATCAGGAAGCATCACAATACCAGACCTTAAATTATTCTACAAAGCTATAGTAATAAAAATGGCATGGTACTGGCACCACAACAGACATGAACCAATGGTGCAGAATAGTAGACCCACAGACAAACCCACGTAAATACAGTTATCTCATATAGACAAAGGCACCATAAACATATACTGGAGAACAATAGCCTCTTCAACAAATGGTGCTAGGAAAACTGGAAATCCATATGAAATTAGACCCATATATATCACCCTGCACAAAACTCAACTCAAAGTGGGTCAAGGACCTAGGCATTAGACCAGCAACTCTGCAACTACTAGAAGAAAAAGTAGGCCCAACTTTCCATCATGTTGGCTTAGGAACTGAATTCTTCAACAAGACTCCTAAAGCACAAGAAATAAAATCAAAATCAATAAATGATATGCAATCAAACTAAAAAGCTTCTTCATAGCAAAGGAAAGAATAAAAAACCTGGAGAGGCTGCAGAATGGGAAAAATCTTTGCCACGTGCACCTCAGATAGAGCATTAATCTCCAGGATATATAAAGAACTCAAAAAACTTAACAACAAAAAACAAATAACCCAATCAATAAATGGACAAAGGAACTGAACAGATATTTCACAGAAGAAGAAATATGATTGGCCAACAGATACATAAAAAAAGTTCAACATCTCTAGCAATTAGTTAAATGCAAATTAAAACTACAGTGAGACATCATCTCACTCCAGTCAGAATGACAATAATCAAAGATACAAGTAACAATAAATGTTGGCAAAGATATGGGGGAAAAGGTTCACTCATACTTTGCTGGTGAAACTGCAAATTGGTGAAATCTCTCTAGAAAGTAGTATGAAGATTCCTCAGAAAACTTGGAATGGAACCACTATTTGACCTAGTTATCTCACTCCTTGGTATGTATCCAAAGGGCTTAATTTCAGCATATTATGGTGAAACAATCATCATAATGTTTATAGTATCTCAATTCACAATAGCTAAGCTATGGAATCAACCTAGGTAGCCTTCAATGAATGAATGGGTAAGAAAAATGTGGTACATATGAACAATGGACTATTACTTAGCCATAACAAAGAATTACTTTATGTCTTTTTCCAGTAAATGGATGGATCTAGAGACTACCATGCTAAGTGAAATCAGTCAATCCCAAAAAACCAAAGGTGGAATGTTCTCTCTGATATACAGATGCTGACTCATTATAGGCAGGAGAAGGAAGGGAGAAGGTGAGGTTCACCAGATTGGACAGGAAGAGAGAGGGGGGGATGTGAGAGGGAATGGAAATGAAAAAGACAGTAGAAAAAGTCAGACATATCTTGTCTATGTTCATATACAAATACACAACCAGTATAACTCTACATCATGTACAACCACAAAAATGGGAAATTGTATTCCACGTATATATGACATGTTAAAATACATTCTACTGTCATATATAACTAAAAAGAACCAATACAAATTTTTAAAAGAAAATAAATAAAAATGGTGTGAATTTTTACTTTATAGTCATTTTTGTTTTCTTGATTGGTAAAGTATAATAAATGCATGTTATATCTTCTTAATATGTCTCTTTATATCATATATATTACATATATTATGTATTCTTATATTTTCTCTTTCTATTTTCTGTCTTCTATATTTATATTATATTATGGTTTCTCCTTATATTTATATGAGTTACTGCTTTAAATATGTTATAATATTTTAGATTCATAGTAGTACATATATACTTGTCTTCACTGGAAATCATATCTGATAATATTCTTCTCTTTTTAATATGTATTTGGATATTTCCTTGCCTGATGTTGCTATTGCTTATCTACTATCTGTTAGTTTTTATTTTCATTTGCATAGTTTGGCCTATTCTGTATTTTCAACATTACTCCTTGGTTTTTATTGGAATAGTTATGTGTTTGAAACGGAGTATATCTAAACTTTTTTTTCTGTTAATCTAAAATTCCTTGTCTTTGACTAGAGTAAAATATTCTAGTTATATTTATTCTAATACTTGTATCTTATTTCAGACATTTCATGGTTTTCTTTATTAATGTGTGTCATTTGTTTTCTGGTATTTTTCTATATTGATTCAGTAAATCTTTCAAAATAGGTACTAAATATCCATGTACCCAGCACCATTATTCCCACCCAATTGACTTTTCCTTTCCCAAATGATTTAAATATAGTTGAAACAGCCAACATTCATCAAAGGCTTTCCATAACATAGGAACAGTCTCACAGGTTACCTATATGTTAACATACTAATAATTACAGTAGATAAGTTCAAATAGAGGAGAAAACTGATGCATCAAAATTCACAGCCATCAAAGGTGTGGAGTTCATAAGGACTGGCACTAGGAAAGTGACCTGGTCAGATGCTCTGATTTGTAGGTTCCACTTTCTGTTTTTATTCCATTGACTATTTAAACTTATTTGAGCTTAATAGCATGAAAGTGGGAACTGAACCTATGTTTATTTACTTATAATTTACAACACTATCTTCTTTCCTGTGAGGGTTAGCTCCTTTTCTAACAAAACAACTAGCACACAAGAAATAATTGTGAATATTGGGAGGAAGAGATAGACTTCATATCTGTCTATTTGGTTTTCTGAAATATCCAAATTGATCCTTCCTGCCTAGGCTGAGTGGCTTAGTTCCTTGCTTCTTCTTCTTCCCCCTCCCCCATTACTTTCAGCTTGCTCCGTTTTGCTATAGTTAACATTATAATTTGAATCTTGCTATTTCTCCCATTCCCCACACTAAGTAATTATATTTCTGCCATGCTTTGAGTGGTCCCACTCTTTAGAATATGTTTTTTATGTATCATACAAAACTGATTATTCAAAAGATAACCTCTATCTGCCACCTTCAAACAGGGGAACAGGGGAATCAGTCATCTATACTTTTAACAATACTTCAGGTAATAGTGACACAGTAAAATCTGAGACTATTTTATCATTCCTTATTAATTCATACTCTATAATGGAGAGAATATATGAAAAGGAAAACAAAATCCAAACTACAATTCTTCCTTCTTCTTATGGAATAGGAAGTTTAAGATGACTAGGGTTTCAGTTTTTCAGAACAAAAACATTTTGGGGAAAAAAATTAAGCAGGATCAGAATACTGCCAAAATTTCCCTATCCCCAGCCCTTAAAACAGCTGCAATTGTAGGAGCATAAAATCAGAACCATTTGACAAAAGTAATAAACCACAGTGAACTGCTTATTTTTCAACAACCAGTCAAATTTAGGAGGGCATAAATAACATTTATCATAAATTACAACATGTAAGATGAATCACATCTGAAAAAATGAATCATCTCAATTGTAGAATGACTTAAGGAGAAATGATAAATACTTAGCAGTTTTAGAAATTTGGTTAACACCATTTCTCAATTGTAACATGAAGCCTTTATACGGGACCTCAAGGAATTAGCCACTCAGTATAATGCATATCCTAGATGTCACATGAAACTTCACATTTTCCTAGCAACAAATTCTGAGCTTAGCTAGCTTAGCCTTTTCATTTATTCACTCATTAAGAGCCAAATAGTAAACATCTTAAGTTTTGAGGGCAATTCTCTGAAGTAACTCTTCTACCAATATAGTAGAAAAGCAGCTGTAGATGATTGGCAAACAAATAGAAGAGGTTGCATTCCAGTAAGACTTTATTCACAAAACTACACAGTAAAATTTAGTCCACAGAGCTAGCTTGCAGAGCACTGCAGTAGCCTTATTGTCTTAGGCTTTAAAAGTAGTTCACCTCATTCTCCCCCTCTACCAACTTCCCCACTTGCATATCCAGGAACCTACTGAAATATTCAAAACCTGAACTAGGAAACAGGGTATCCATTAACAAGAAGACAATAATGCATTAGTTCTATTTTTTATTCTAATTTGTTGAGACATTTGAAACAAAATAATATCTCATGATTTTATGTAATGAGGTTTTGGTAAATATTTGAAAGTATTTTTTTATTCAAAAGAAATAGTACTTCCTGAATAATAAATTGAAGATCTAGAAAATTATTCTTTAAATCTCACTAAAATAAGTATAATCTCATAAAAAGAGTTACATAACTTTGTTTAATAAAACCAGTAAAAGTGACAATAATCCTAGGAAAATCACTTAAATACTGACTGTGGTATATAATGTTAGATAGGGAGATTATATATATAAGAAAATACATAAAATGGTAGCAAATAATTAATTGCCTAAGCTGCCAGAGTTGCCTTCTGCATTTAGCAGCCACATGTCATCACGATCCATCTCAGCACACAAATCCTGGGCCTTGCCCCTCACCTGATTCACTCAATGTAGTCATGCTACACACCAAGACCACATCGTTCTGTTCTGATTTTCTTCCAATTTAAAAAAATGGCATTTATTTCCTTTTTTATTCTCCAGCTCAATTACATGTCATTTATGTCATTTTCTCATTGTTTCATGTGGGATGTAGGAGTTTTATATTAGCCAGAATATATTTTGTTAACTCTACAAAGAATGTGAGTCTTCTCAGATTATAGGTTAAGTACTCTGTTTTGGGTTGATATAGAGAGAACAGGCAGGGAAATGCCCTTTTGGCTTGGAAGAAGAGAAAAAAAATGAGTACACATTAGAAAAGTAATTATTCCCCTTGCTATCAAGTATACAGAAAGAAAAGTAAGGCCAAAGAATCACTAAAAAGGAATTTGCTGCTTCAGTGACCCTGTTAGGTACCTGTTAAGACCTTTGACTTCCTCCATCATTTCCAACTAAATCTCAGTAAGAAAAGAGAAATCTAAAGAAATGGTGGGAATTATGTTAGGACTGAGCATTTTCTTCTTCAATGTCACTGTAGCTGTTATTCCCTGGCAGCTTAATTGTAACTAATTAGAATCTAGTTAAATAAAGAGACAGCATTAAAATCTTCTTGATTATTTTTCTCTCTTCATAGTCGCAGTTTGTGCTTACATGTGCTCAGGACAGGGGAAGTTGTTCTACCATCACTTTGAAGTTTAGTTTTGTTTATTTTTGCTTCCAAATAATTTGCACAGATCTTGACATAATGCTGTGGACTATGTGAACCATTGTCAGTGCTCACTGCCAGGTTAGCCATTGAATCAACTCAAGGCAGCGTAAAGCCCATCCATTGCCCCAGTCCCTCTAATTGCAGGATAGCCAGAGGGGATCTATTTGGTCTATAATTAGGTCATTTCTCTCTCATCCCCTGCAAGTGTGTATAATTATAAATTAATTTAAAATTCCACTGTGAGAAAAGAAATCCACTGTAATATAAAAGGAAAGACAAAAGCTGCAGGAAGTCTATCTTTAAAAACATTTCTTTTAGTGTTTCCTTCAAAACCAGTTTTTCATTCCAGTATTCATTTTCTTAGTTAGAACTTTATCATTGTATATTTAAATTTTGGATCATTGTAAAATTATGCTACAGCCTTAAGGTTTTGATGCTTCTTGCAGAATTTATGTTAGAAGATCAAAACTATTCTTGGGGGAAATAAAACCCATTGAGACGCTGGCCTTTGAGGGATGCTTCAAGGTGTGGTTCTGTGCAGGTCCTGACAGAATGACTTGTTTTGTTCCACGTTTTTCATTCTTTAGAGGTGCCACACTTGGCCTCTTTTAACCCTTGCCTTTCTATTTTCATAATAAAACACATTATGTGTTGTGCCAGATGAGTAAAATACTAAAAACAAAGCAAAAGCAAAAAAAAAAAAAAAAAAAAAAAACAAAAACCCCTAGCTCATTGAATATAATTACAGTAGTTGTTCTGTTATTATCTGTGGTTATTCAAATTCCTTATATTAACCAAAACCATGGTTAAATGCATTACCCTTCACATTTTCAGAGAGATGATGCAGGTGAAAACATGCATGTCTGACAACAGGATAACCCCAACAAAGCTTTTGAGGTAATGTTTTGATTTGCTAAGCTTCCTTTTTCTGTCAGGAAATTAACCTCTTCTGTGAACGCAGGGAAAATGTGCCAGGTGTTGCCTAAGCAAAGGCAGTTCTGCAAAAGACCAAGACTACATGTGTGACCATTTTAGTTCCCAGGTACCAAAAAAATGGGAGGAGTGGGGAAAGACAGAGAGAGTCTTGCTTTCAGAAGAAGAGGTGTGTTTGAGTAATTTTTTGAAGAATATTCTGATGTATTCATTAGAATTCCTGTATAAATGTGGAATTTTTTCAAAACATTAAATTATTTTATTATTTCACAAAGATCCTTAGTTGCTACTGATATTTCTACTTGGAGGACATCATGAGTCATCATATTATACTTCTAAATTCCTTGTGTTAGACCTTCCAAAGTGACATTATTAATATTTATTTTTATAGATGAAAAAAGTGAGGCTCAAGAAACCATGTAATATTCTCATGGCCTACCCAAGAGGTAACTGGAACTCTCTACTAATGAAACAAAATAAAGCATGACCAGCCTGATGCCATACTTCATTGCCTGCAACCCTGACGGAGCGGTAAAGGCTTTGACTAGTATTCTGAAGAGCTCGCCAGCTACTTAGGGGCTGGATTTAGCAGTCTTGTCTCAATGTAGTGGTAGTAAATGATTTAATTTTCCATTCACAAAGATATCTCTATCCAGACTGACTAAAGATATTTCATACCAGCAGAAAATCCTATGGTTAAAAGCTGTAGAACCCACTTCTGATCAACTAAGCCAAATTCTTAAGCTGTGTTTATTTGGCAACCAAATGAAAGTACAAAATGGAATGCTATTGAAATCATCCCCATCATCAATGGCTTTACATTATCTGCAAGATATCCTGTCATGAAAATAAGTGATGAAGAGAATTTCAGCATACACAGAGGGAAAAACAATCCATAAAACACAAAATTGGATAGCCTTAGATATTCTGCTTTCAAAAAGGAATAATTCTCATGTCTGTTGTTTGAGCTTTTATAGACAACTGGATCCAATTCATAAATAACACTAAACCTTATATTCTACGAAAAAAAAGACAATATTAATATATTTCCTTCAAAAGACAAAACGTGGGGGTTGGCAAACTGCTGATATAAGGAGACAGATGATGAATACTTGAGGTTTTGTGGGCCACACTGTCTTTCACATCTATTCTATCATTGTAGCACAGATGAAATGTCAATAAATGAACACTGGTGTGTTCCAATAAAACTGTATTACAAAAATAGGTGGTACCCAGAGTTTGCATGCAGGACATAGTTTGGCAATGCTGGATTTACACCATAGAAAGATCATGCATTTGTTTTGTTACCTTTCATCTAGGAAATGAGAATCTATTATAAATGAAATTATTTTTCAATATTATAACCTCTTCACAAGACTATTTCTACTAAAAATTTCTAGATTTTACCAAGTGTTATACAGTTCTACAATTTGCATCTGTTATGGTTTGGATTATAAATGCCTCCAAAGGTTCATGTGTTCAAGGCTTGGTCCCCAGCTGATGGCACTATGGAACCTTTAGAAGTTGGTGCCTCAGTGCCCTTGAAAGGGACATTAGAATCCCAGGCCCTTCACTTCTCTTTTGCTTCCTGCCTGCCACAGATTTGCTCCATGAAATGCTTCCCAACATGATATTCTGGCTTTCCACAGGCCCAAAGCAACAGGGCCAAGAAATCAGAAACTGGAACCATGAACCAAAACAAATCTTTCCTCCTTTTAAGTTGATTATCTCAGGTATTTTGTCATAGTGATAGAAAGCTAACACATCATCTAATTTCAATGTAATAACCACGAATAATATTCCTTTCTCATTTTGCTTTCTCCCTCTCCCCCATTATGTGTGTGTGTGTGTGTGTGTGTGTATAAATACAGACACAACCAAAGTTCCAGAGAATTAATGAAGGCTCTTCTACATAGCTGTGAGATTTGAACCAATCCCACATTTAAGCTTTCTAATTAATGTGCCCTGCAAATCCACTGCACATCAAATAGCAAGACAAAAACCATACATGGCCACATGCATAGCATTTAGCATACCTGCATCCATTTATATCTTCCTACTCTATCCCTTATACAAATATGCCCACTGTTAATACCCAAGCTAAGGTCAAATCAAAGAAAATGGATAATTTAAGCAAATATAGTTTTATTAAATTATGTCCAGAGAAAGAATTGAAAGCAAGATAGTAAGTGTCTAGTTTAAGTAAACTTGCTTATTTTTTCTAATCAGTTTCAGATTTGCGGTATATACATTTCATGTCCCCACAAATGATTAAAAATTTAATGACCTCTTAATGAAGTAATGGCTCAGCTCAGAAATTGAATAAATTGATTAGAAATATCTCTGTTTTATGTCTAAGATAATTCTGAAGTGTAAGTAAATTCTTCCAGATAACTAAAAAAAAAAAAATCACTTAAGATTGGTGAAAAATGTAACCACAATGAAATATTTTTTTCAGCATCATTGGCTGAAGACTTCTAAAGTTTTTCTAGATAAATGCACTACTGAAACAACCAATTCTGAATATGAATGCCTCCAAATACATAAATATACCCCCAAAATATGAATAAATTGTCTCTAAAAGTGATTCATTGGACTTAGAATCATAGACTGTTTTCTACCATGCAGATATAGATAGGTGTTATCTATGAACACGTCAAGAAGTATTGATTCATCTCCAAACATATTACAAAATTGTTGAAAGAAAAACCCCTAGATTTTATTAAATTATGTGATCAATACTTTTAGCATTGAAAATAATTTTAAAAGTAACTGTAAATTACAACTTCAAAACGATAGAAATTATGTCCACCTGTCATTTGTGGTCTTCTCCTAGCATTTTTCAACATTCTATGTGTCCTGGGATCTGGGACAATCCTCTCTGGAGGATCACTACAAATGCTTTGCTTTTAAGGCTGAGATCTGAACCTTCCCACTCCCTGTCTCTTTGTCCAGATAGATCCAAGTCACAGAAAGCCCAGTGGGTTGGGAAACTCTGCAAATATAACAAGGAGCTCCTTAGTCTGTTGTGAGTGAAACATAAATCTGGTGGGAGGTCAGGAGAATTCATTATCTGGGTAGCTCAGCAGAGTCATTTGAAGCAGAGAGAGTAGATTTTAGAGCAGAAGGCTAATTACTCTAGGCCCTGGCTCAACATCCTGCTGGATTTACTGCTAATTAATATTCTCTTCTTCATTTTTACATATCTAGTCAATGAATCAGGGACCTTGACTTTCTTTCTGCTTTTCATCCCGTAGCCATAACCAGTTTCTTTTGCTCCATTAGCAAATTGCCCTTTGGAGTATCCTTTTTCTGAAAGTTGGTTGCCTTGACCTATCTCAGCTATCTCAGCAGTCTTAAACTTGGATATGTATTTTGCAAAAGGACTCAGGGTAACAAGCTACAATCATTTAAAAATGATGAAATATGACTGTGGTCATACATGAAGTTTCTTTTGCAACTTCTTTTCTTGGTCTCTGTCGTAAGAAAAGAAAGTGATTTGGGGGACCTGTTATTTTTTTCCTAGTTCCCCAGCAGTTCACATTAGCAAGGCATGTTTCTAGGAATAGTGCCGGTCAGGCAAGTGGATTTTTCATATAATAACCACACAGAGGATTCATGGGCAGCATTGAATAATGAAAGGGGGAAAAGAGAAGAATTTAAATGCTATTATTTAGTTGTTACAAAGATTTATAATTATGTCTTATTACTATTAACTTTCTTAAATAGGTAACAAAATAATGCAGGCCTGTGTTTATGAGAACTGTCTAGTATTTCTAGAGCATTACTCTTTATGAAAATAACAATAATTGTGATAAAATTTTGGCTTTCCAGAACTACAGTAAGGCAAACATATCACAGAAGTACCAACAAACACTTTTCTATAAACTAAAGGGAAGCTTGCTGACTTGTTTCAGAAATATATTTCTGTGGTGTGTTTTCTATGTATTTCTACACCACCTAAAACTTCACTCTTAGCCTCATTTTGAACTGAATTAAATGCATGCTCAGATATATGAGCTTTTGAAATTAAATAACATGGTTTTGAATCCAAACTGTATTAAATTTACTTCTGAAGGCCAAACGCTGTGAGCCAATACGTATCAGTTATGAACCTGGGATTAGAAGGAATTTGAAAGAGTATCAAGAAATTAATTAAAATAAGACTGCAAAAATACAGAGAGGAAACAAGAGGGTGTTCTTGAATTGCCCAGTGTTAAATACTAGGTATAAAAATAAGCACTACAGACTAACCAAGGTGACCCTTTTATAATATAAATTAAACTATACAGACAAATTGCACCCTACAGAGCATGAACTCTTCTCATCCATTCCATGAGAACAGGTTGACTATAGACTTGGTACTCTGCCTGAAAATCAAAGTTCAACAATGGTAGGGGGGATATTATCATGGGTTTGTGTTAAGTCACTTATTTGTGTTTGTTTATAACACTTATTTGTGTTGCATTTGTTAATTGCTACCTCAACTGAGTAAACCCAACATCTTGAATTTAATTGTATTGTTTTATTACCAGGCATATTTTTCTTGTTACCTCCTCCTGGGATCCTTACTATATAGTTTAGAATGATCTGAATATCTTTGGAAAAATAAATATGCTAAGTTTTCAAGTTTGGGGTGAGATTAAATATAAAACATTAATGACACAGTCACAAGCAAAACAACAGAAATTATTATGGATTCATTTTTCATTCTTCTCTTATAACAATCTAAATAAACCATTTCAGAAATAATAACTTTTATGAAATAATCATAAATAAATATGGTATTATCAAAATATCTGATGTAAGCCCTGAAAGTCTGCAGATTTGGATGATTACATGCACTTGAACTTTAAATACAGGATATTTTCAGATGCTGATCAAATTACTTAGATTTGTCAACTCCTCATAATCTAATAAGATTAGTATTGATTTGGGAAGGAAATAAGTGAAGACACAAATAAATTTAATATTACTGTTCATCAATTTTAGGAAATATTAGTATCCAATCAAACTATGGTTGAATATTCAGAAAATACACATTTCTTCCTCAGCTTTTGGTAGACAAGTTGCTATTTGGGGAAGGGAGGAAAAAGTATGGAGAATGTGAACTAATTCATCCTGATGATAGAGACTCAACAGACAAAGCTATTATGAAGGCTGAAAAACTCTAACAGGCTAGAACCATATAAGGTTACCTTCAAAAATCACATTTTCTTTAAGAAAAATATTCAAGGATTTGTCTATAGAATTGAATGGATCCAAATGTGCAAATTATCCAGATAATTAGTCAGACACTAAAAGGTCTCAGAGTATTTATAGAATGCTAGGAACTCAATAAATACTTAGCTTTACTAAGAGATGATGATAATGATAAGGGGAGACATTACTGAAATAAAAAACAAGTCTGGTAATACAGTTATAGGTTTAGGTTAGTGAAATATAATTTGCCCAGACTTCTCTGCCACTAATGCCTCTTAACCCCAAATATTCAGTTAAATATCATATCTAAAATCATTTGTAAAACTTTACAACGTTCCTAAAAAATAGATTTGAACAATTTTGTCTTCCTTTGTATCTGTAGGAGAAAATACTTAGTTCTTTGGTTGTGGTTGGGCCCTCACTTACCAGTAGCATTTTGTTTTATTTTATTTGGCAGTGTTAGGGACCAAACTCCAGGCCATACACACGCTATGAAAGCAGTCTACCGTAAAGCTATATTCTCAACCATTTTACGAGTAGACTAATTCATAAACAAAAGACTTGGAACTTTTAGCCTTAGAAAGTAAGTATTCTTTCTTTTTAGGCCTATTTTAGTCAGTTTTTCACTACTATAACAAAAACCTGAGATGACCAACTTACAAAGAGAGAGGTTTATTTTGGTTCATGGTTTTAGAGGCTGACATCCATGATCAGGCAGACCCACTTCTTTTAGATCACTGTGAGGGTGCTCGATGACAGTGGCAGAAAGCACCTGGTAGAGCAAAATCACTCAGTGCATGATTAGATAGCAAAAGAGAATAGAAGAAGGGCCTTGGGTCCCACCATCCCCTTTAAGGTCACACCCTTAATGACTAGAGATCTCCCACTAGGTCCCACCTCTTAAAAGTTCCACCATGTCCCAATAATGCCAAGGATTGAACAACCCTTTAACAGATGGGTCTTTGGGGGATGTTCACCATCGAATCTACAGTAGGGGCTTTTTTCTCACAGGCAAAATGAGCATTTAAGTAGGGCTTATCTTGCCTTGACAGCTTCCCCATCATTTACAAGCTATGGCCTCATGGGAAAACCACTTTATTTTTTGAACTTCAATTTCTGCATCGAAAAAGCAAATATTGGAAGATTTAACACACAGTGTGTTTAAGAGGATGGAATAAAATGTAATATAATGCCTAAGAAATATTAGGCAAGAAAGCCCCAACAACTCTTCACATGATAGAGTTAGCTAAACTGAAACTGAAGGATAAAAGTATGTTTACATCTCAAAAAAAGACAGAGAATTTCCAAAACGCATGACAGAAGTCTAAGAAGATAATGAAACCTTGGAAATTAACTACAAGCTACCTGATTTCAAACAAAGGAAAGATTTAGCTTTGTGATAACAGATTTTTGATACCATCTTCCCATGACTATTATTAAATACTTAACTGAAATAGGCAGGAGCTATTATTTATATATGTGGGTTTATTTTTTAAAATAAAAGATGTAAATGTATAGTTAAATTTGACTTTTCATTTTAAATAAAATTATTGGCCAATGTCAAAAATTGGGGTGTGAATGGGCATTCGTAGTATGAGAGATTCTTTCTAGGATTCCTTTACTACAACTAAAATTTTATTAGTCTTAGTAATATAAAGCCTCTTTTCTGTTACTATCATTTACCATTGCTTACCAATGTGGTTACTTTAAATAACTGTAGAAACCTTGAAACACATCCTGGATAGTTTCTTAATAGTTTCATAGTGTTATGGTTTAGATGTGAGGTGTCTCCCAAAAGCTCATGGGTGAGAAATGCAAGAAGGTTTAGGGAAGAAATTATTGGGTTGCGACAGTCTTAACCCAATCAGAGAATTAATTCCATGATGGGATTAACTGAAGGAGAACTGAAGGCTGGTAGGCTGTGGCCAGAAGAGGTGAGTCTAATGAGGGCATGCCTTTAGGGTATATATGTTGTATCTGGCTAGTGAGTCTCTCTCTTTCTTCTGATCATCATGTGATCTGCTTCTCTCTGTCTTACTCTTCTGCCAAGTTGTTCTGCATTACCTCAAGCCTCTGAGCAATGAAGCCAGCTATCTATGCATGGAAACCTCTGAAACTTTGAGCCCCCAAATAAATTTTTCCTCCTCTACAATTGTTCTGATCAGGTCTTTTAGTCACAGTAGGGAAAAAGCTGACTAAAATACATACAAATATTTTAATAACCATATGTATCAATAACTTATATTCAATATGTTAATAACACTCACACATATATATTGCTATTGTTCAAGAGATGATGTCTCACTGTATTGGCCAGGCTGACCTTGAACCTAGGCTAAATAGATCCCCTTGTCTCAGATTCTTGAATAGCCACTATGACTGGCTCCCATATATTTTTTTAATACACCTTCCTTTTGTACTTCTAATTCTTTTATTCCAGGCAGGGCTACCATTGCCCATAGGGGGTTAAGAAGCTCTTTTCTCATGTAGTGAGGAAATATTCCACACAAGAAAACCATGTTTCTTTGTCTGATCCTCTCCCCTAATGTTAAGCTCTTGGATTACATAGTCAAGGCCTCTGTGCAAACACATTTCATAATGCTATATGAAAGGTGTTACAAATTCAACCACCTTGTTACCAGTGTTGGACCTGAGGAAATGGCATGGGAAGGTAAGCCAGAGTATATCTCTGAGTACTGCAGGAGGGGAAGGAGTGTTCTTGCTCGGGAGCACACAAGATTCTGAAAAGCAGAGCATTATATACAGTTACATGTAACATGGTTGGAGGCACTTTAAGAAAACCCAGCATATTTGACAATTTAGCCTTGGGCCATAGCTGGTCACACAGATGTCCTTCCTTCCCAAAGCCAGAGAGCCTGTGAGTGGGGGAAGTGACTGGGTCCCTTTTCTTGGTGTTAAACTCAGCTTGGTTCTAAGGCTAATTATTTGACTAGGACCATAAATCCTAACAGTTACTGTGGAGTTAACATCACTGAAAAATACAACCATTTAGCTGCAAGAAATCTATAACCTAGCTTGTGCACAGCCTCTAGGCAATAACAGCCTACTGACAATTCCAAGTGGTAGTGTCGACCTTCTTCTTAAAGAGCTTTAGGTAAGAAGATTTAAAAGCATCTCTTTTCAGTGTTTCACTACCTTATTACCAGGAAAACATCCTCTCACACACAAAAATCCTTCTGGTACAATTTAAACCAATTTCCTTTTGTCTGAAGGTCAAGTGAAATCAGGTGAATTGCTTGAGAGAATATAAACTTCATAGGCTTATAAAGTGTTCATAATATTGGGAAGACCCTTGGAGATCATTTACCTCATCTCCCTTATTTTGTAGCTAAGAATTAAAATGCAGGAATGTCCAGTGATTTGACCAAACTCACTTAGTCAGTTAATCATAGATTTCAGGAGCTTTAATAATATGCAATATAAATAATTTTTAGTCATTAAGATTTTTCTGAAGTATCAGGTTTGCCCAGTAAAATAGAGAAACTCAAACAAATAAACATGTTTGATTAGGACTCAGAGTACCTGGACTCTAATCTTGCCTCTGCCATTTATTATTCTACTATAAACAGGATACTTTATCTTCTCTTCAGCCTCCTCATCTGCAAAATGTTGTAATATTAGCACCAACTTAAGAAAATTGTCATGAGGAATAAATAATTTATTACAATGGCTAATACATTTTTATTCCAAATGTTCTTTTTGTAGCAACTTAATTTTCACAGTAAAACTTTGAGGTAGGCACAATTGTAGTCATTGAACAGAAGAGAGAACTAAGGAATTTATGAAAGCACCAGGTATATAGTGAGCAGTCAAGAAACCTTAGTTGTTGCCATTTTAATTATCATCAATATCATTATTAATTGGTGATTTACATGAAGACTACTCTCCAAAACTTTTTTGAGCAGTCTAGTTCTCCCTTTTCAGTACTTCCTACCCAAATAAATCAGTTACTGCCAGCTTGCAAAATGGAAACATTTAGTAGAATCTCATCTAAAAAAAATTTACCTTGCCCCCCAAAAAATACAAAACCACAAATAGTATTCCAAAGCCAAATGAAAATAAAATTGGCATTACATATTCTTTGGAATTATATGCATCTTACAGACCAATCTGGATGGATAAAAAAGTGTACAAGAAAAAAAAAAACACCTTATTTCCACTTACTAATGAAAAATATTACAAAAATTTCTATATTTTGCTATAGTATCAAAATTCACTAAACATTTGACATTAATATATATTTCTTTTTTTTACCAGAAATTATCTTGGGACTCTTGACAGCTCATTAAGGAGCCATTCGAGCCAAGGTTTTTATCAGCTGCTTTCACCCTATTACCTCTTACTATTGTATCTTACACAGGTATGGATAGGTCAGTCTGAACAGGACAAAGGAACACAGCCAAGACAGGGTGTTTAGTAAGACTTCCAAATACCATTCCCTCCTGCCTTTTATTCCTACATATGGGGCTATAACCCAAAGTGCACAAGGATTAGAGATGTCATTTACGTCAGTTGTATGACAGGATACAACAAAAACTGAGAGTCAATATACCAGATTTGTCTGATGTGACACTTCTAGAAGGCAAGATGCCACTGTCAAATCAAACAGTTTTTCCTTTGCCCATTCAAGCTGTCAGCAGTTCTTACTCTGGAATTTCACAAGCTGCAAAACTAGCTTCTTGCAAGAAAACAATTCTACTTCCCCACAAATGGGTAAATGCTGCTATGAATAGGTGGGTATAACTTAGATATGATTGGAATCTCAGATAAAAAAAAAAAAAGCCAGGTGGATTAGAATGAATGACATCACCATGTCAAATCCCAAACCTGAGGACATTGGCTTCCACATGATTATAGCTACCTGGCATTTAATGAGTTGGGGTAGAATATATAGACCAAATTTAATTTTTTCTAGAAAGACCAATTTTAAACAAGTTGCTTATACAATGAATAAACATTAAAAATACATAGAATAGTCACAATGTTAAAATGAGAATTCTTTTAGAACACAGAAATTGCACAATTATACTTGGCTTACACTTATTGAACATTTACTAGACTTCAGGAAAATTGTTCGATTCTTCTCATATGTCATCTCATTCTGTCCTTTGAGGGGGAAAAAAAGGCATTAAGAGAGCTAAAGAATGCTACCTACAATCACATAACAAGAAAATGGCATAGCCAGAATTCAAACTCTTTTCACTATGATTCTAAAGTTTACATTCTCTTCTAATGCTCACTCTCTCAGTATGAGGTTCACATTCCCCAGAGTTATCTGCCCATAGACTGGGGTACATGCTAAATATAGTCTGACTATAATACAATTTTCCAACATCTTACTGCAGCTATGGAGGAAGAGCACTTTAAGTACCAGAAATTTTATTGTGTCAAATATATTTCTGCACAATTCTCACTTCTTAATTTCAGACAGTATGTTTGTTAGTTTCCTTGTGATAACTGGGAAAGCAAAAAATAGTTTATGTGTAATGGAGAAGATGAAAAATTAACCATTGACTTGTGTAACTAACTACCAAATGGAATGTAAGCACTCTGACTTAGAAAGTGAGTGAAGGATCACAAACTGGGATGGAAACAGGCCTTCTTCATTTTAATGCCTTTCTTCACTTCAGAAAACAACATTGGATCCCACAAATCTAGTTTACTTCATAACTGATGAACAAAATGTGTATCCACTATCATTATTTCACTTTTAGCCACAGGATAACTCATAAGTACTGAAAATTTTAAGGCTTGTGATTTTTATGTCATTCTTCACTTGTTACCTTTCAGGTGAAAAAAAATTAAATATATTTTCAAATGAGAACAGAATTGGCAGGTAAAAAACACAAGTTTTTAGCATTTCTAAAAAGGCCAACACAGTGTGACTCAATCTACATGAGGTATATGATGTAGTCTCTGAGAGTCTCACAATGCACTGGAACAGCAGATGATGTCATTAATTACCATTAATGGCAGTTGAGACAGCAAGGCATAGGATACACTTCTGAGCTTATGTAAAATATGAATTATGTTATTGTGAGGATTAAAATAAATAGAAATCCTGATATCTATTGTGCAAAAAGGAAAAACAAATGACCTTGAGTTATAAATCTATGAAATGTTCATTCTAGCAGCGACTTTTAAACAAATCATGAATATTTTGAAGGAAAGCAGCATATTACAACTTTATAAAAAAGCAGGGGAGAACACAAAATAAATCAAAACTTTTAAAATGTTTAAGATTTATTTGATGACCATACTCAGAATTATTTTGAAAGATGACTCAAAATAACAAAACTAAGTAAAATTCTATCATATATGAACAAGAAATTCTCCTTTGACAAATACAGATGACAAAACTAAAGAAAAAATTTACTCTTCTCACAAATAATTGCCAAACAATACAGTTTCAAAGGTCCAAAACAAAATTGGCTGAGAGAACTTTGGCTCCTAGATAAATTAATTCATATTATATTTTGAATTTGTTCACTATATTTTTAATGATTTTATATATGAAGAAAAGTTAATTGAAAATTATATTTTATAGTCCTTTAAACATTTTTATAATAAGATACATACCTGAGTTATTTTTTTCAATATAGTATTATTCGCTTGAAAAATATAAAGATGTCTCCAGGGAAAGCAAAAAAACCTACAAATGATAAAAGTACACGAGTCATTGCTTGCATCAAGGTTGTAGGAAAATCCTGTTTTCTTCAGTAACTACTGCATTACTCACCAAGAACACTTCTTTCAAATTATTTTGTTCACATTTCTCAGTTTGTTCACTGAGGTGGTAAACAATGGTAACTGTTCTTAAGAAAATAATTTAAAAATTACTAGTTCAAATATTTATTCATTTAAAAATTTGAATAAAATGGAAATGTACTTTGTAAGTTTTCTCTCTTACATAGATGTAGTCTAGCAGAGTCAGGAGAAGTGCTGAACAGACTTCCCAAACTCAGATTTAATTGTAATTTTCCTTTGTGGATGTAAGAAAGGTTAAGTCATTAAAGTGGCAGAGGTGGGGGGTAAAATCCTGACAAATATGTTTATTGACCCAGATTTGGCTGGATTGCAAGATATACTCTGGAGGCTGAGCGCCTTAAATAAGTTTAACCTGCATATACTTCAACTACCCATGACTAGACTGATGTAAGGAAGACAAATTGAATGAAGAAATTCGACCTTCGATATTATGGATTACTGGAGACTCTTTTTTGATTTGATGCATGCTACTGTGCCTGTGAGGGGGAAATGGGAGAACTGAATGAGTTGATTCCCAGATTCAGTATAGAATCTGGTCAACATATCAGAGACCCTTGCAATAAAGATCCCTGCAGTTGGCTGTGTGACCAAGGGACCTAAGAGTAACATTTAATGAATTTCCTCAGTCGTGATTTTAAAACAACAAGGGGCACAAAATTCAAATGTCCTCAGAGAGACATAAATTAGGGGAACAGAGATAAGAGAGAATGCCTCTCTAAAGGCATTTAATTTTCTTTCCAAGGAAAAGGCTGAATTTTGTCCTCAGGTCACCAGTTTGTGACCCTTGCATTCCAACATGTCCCTTGCTTGGCAGCATTTTGGGCATCTCTCCTTAGTCCTTACTATAACCACCCTTAGTATCAAAAAATGTTTGCCATTTATATTGCCTATTATGTGAATTAGCATTCTCAAAGCATGTGACACCAACATGAGACAGAACCAGTCTAGGCATTGATCAACTGTTAGTCAGAAGTAGTTTTGAATATTAAGGTATAATTTTTCTGCAATTGCAATTTGCATTGAAATGCATTGTCCTTTCATAAATGATATTTAAGTTAACTTAATTCAAATCAACTACTGTGATTCATTATCCAACTAGAAAATTTAGTTTTGGTTTATTTTGTCTTTCTGAAGGTAAATAATTTGAAATGTCATTTCAATGACAGAACTACTATTATACTTTTTGAGTAGATTGAAAAATGCCTGTGTTTTAAACAATCAAGTAGCTTCAATGACATTCATTTGAATGACCTTAGGGATCTCATTCCTTTCATTTCCTATTACAGTACTTCAGAGGAAATGTTTGAGAATATAGCAGGACACCATACTGACATAAGGGCCCCTGGTAGGTGAAACCTAGTCAAGAGTCAGACTAAATATGGGAATACCTTTAATGGAATGGGGACATTGTAGAGAATCAAGATGATAAAAATAATACCTCCCAGAATTCATGTGATCCTTCATATGCACTAGAACCCTATAATAAAATCCTGTGCCACTTGTTTTGAAAAAATAAATCAAAGTATTTGTGTCCTTCAGTCAATGTTAACAGAACTCCTGATTTGGGCTCCAAGATTATTTTGATAGGCTACCACCATAGAACGACTTAAAGTTATGAATACTTACTAAAAGAAATTCTAATGTGCATAATTGTATTTTATACAATTCTATCTTACTTTATTCCATCTTTTATAGATATAGATATATTTCTAATCTGACTGCATATATCTTTCTTGGTTATCTACTTTCTTTCTGAATTTTAGAACTTTGTGGTAAGCTAATATCAGCTTTAAAATAGGACCATGACTTCATCCAACATAAAGGTTTCCATTGTCTTTCTTCCCTTCTTTGTGTTACTGTTATTGACCTCACTCAATTTAAAAGAATTTCCATTTTAGGTGTGTGTGTGTGTGTGTGTGTGTGTGTGTGTCTGTCTGTTTCAATATTTTATATTGGCATCATGTTAAATTCATATTTTTTTACAGTCATGAAAGGGAATGTTGATTTGTCTGAATATTTGTATTGTTTAGTTGTTGATCATTTCAATTTAAATCTTAAATCTTAGACAAAATGATTAGCTTAAAAATGACAGTTAATGATGTAACTAGTTCTATTTACCCAGATGCAGAATAACTACATACAATTGTGAATATAATTTTTGATCAAATAGTCTTATTCAGTGGTAAAGTTAGTGCAGTCACTACTAGCAACTCACCAATTCTAGATAATCCTAGCTACAAAGAACTGAGATGGTTCCTCAGATCAGTGCTTCCAGTGGGCATTCTGGACACATATTTTCCTTCCTTCAAAACTCTCTCCTATGTAATTATTCATCATTTAATTATACTTATTTACCCTCATGAATTGGATTAATCATAATCTTTAATTTATAACATATCCTAATCCTTTTACATGAATATAACCTTCCTTTATGTAGTTCATGGGTCTTTAAATCTTCTAATATACTTATTTCTAATTCTATAATAAACCCTCCAAAGCACCATTTAGCCAAAGTACTAGATATAATTATACCAAAAACACATTTTCCATTTCCTAAGTGTTTTTACCAATCCTGGGTCCCTGCCTTTTCCTTAAAAATACACAACTCTTGAGTTTATATGTATCACTTCATGTTTTTTTTTTTTTTAATGTCAGGTAAGTTGTTGCATATAATTGATACCTAAAAAGTATCATTGAGGTTTTTGGGGGGTTCTTTTTTTGGGGGGGGTTGTTTTTGTTTTTGTTTTGTTTGCTTTTCTTTGTTGTTGTTTTGTTCTAGGGATTGAATCCAGAAGCAGTTTATCACTGAGCTACATTTCCATCTCTTTCTAGTTTTCATTTTGAAATCGATTCTTACCAAGTTACTAAGGCTGGCCTCCAATTTGTGCTCCTCCTGCCTCAGTTCAAACGCCTGAGTTTCTGAGATTACACCTGTATAACACATGCCCTGCATTTACTTAAAATGGTAGCAAATTGTATGCTGTCTTTTGAGACTTGTTTTGTTGTTGTTGTTGTTGTTGTTGTTTGGTGGCAATGTGAATTGAACCCTGTTCCTCAGCATGTGCTGGTGCTCTCACTGAGCTACATCCCCAGCCCTAAGACTGGCTTTTTTGATTCAACAAAATGATACTGATATTTATTCATGTTGTTGCATGTAGCTAAAAATATTCCACTGTGAAAAGATACCACAATATATTTTCTGTCAGTGTACATTTGGGTTATTTCCAGTTTTTTTTTTCTTTACCATCAGTGTTATCATATACGTGTTTTCTGGGACACAAATTCTAAGATTTTCTTTGAATTGAATCTTTAAGCAGAAGTGATGGTTTTTTATAGGATGTAAAGTTTAGTTCCTCATTATTTTCCAAAATGGTTGTTCCATTTATTTCTACTTATATTTCTGAATTTTATGCCTTCATGAAAAGCAAATATCAACTTTAAAAAAGGACCACAACTTCATCCACTATTACTATAAAAGAATATATTATTTATATTTCACTATCACTATAAAAGAAAATCCTTGATTCACTACCCAGTCTTAGCTATTGCTAGTTTGATTCATTTTTGTTACTCAAAGGTAAAATTGATTTAATTTTTTAAATTTGGATTTCCTTCATGCAACTCCATGAGTTGACCACCTGTTTCTCTCTTAGGCAATTTGCACCCTTATGTCATTTGCACCCTTTTGTATTAACTTTGCAATTGTTCATTAATCATTTAGTAATTCCTCATACATTCCATTGTTCATTTTATTTGCTGGAAACATCATCTCCTCAAAATTGCAAGCTACATTGGAATTTATGGTATCTTTTTATAAAAAATGAAAGTTCTTGTGTAGTCAAAATTTTAAATCCATTTCTCTAGTTTAGCTTTTTGTGTATATTAAAAATGATGACTTTCTACACTAATGTCTTTCTACACTAATGTCTTTATACTTCTGTCAAATGGAAGTTCTACCGAAGCATGGGTCTGCCCCTGGGCTCCTTGTTCCATCTTTTTGGCTTTCTCTACAACAATATAAGCAGCTTTCCAGTTGTAAGTCTGTGAAGCCATTCTGCAGACGGAGGAATCTAAATGTATTGTTTATTTTGTCTCTTGACTCTTACTCATAAAGTGGCTTACCTTCTCTTATGTTTGGTGATCTTTCTAAGAATGTGCTTTATTTAAGTCTATGGGATGATTACAGGCCTAACTCAGGGAGATAAATTTACCCTGGGGGTCAGTCTCTCCTCTGTTAATGGTCAGAGAGCACACTGTGCAGGATACAGGTGTATTTGGTTTTGTTTTTTTTTCCTTCTTCCTTTATCTTTGTGGTTTTTATTTGCTAATATCATTCATTCATTTATTATTTGCTAATATCATTCCATGAACTTTTCACAATTTTTGAGGCAGCAAAGCATACTGTGGGCAAAAATGGATATAATAAAATAACAATATATCAGATTTTAAGTGTTTTGTATGCATTTTCTCCTTTAACACTTATGATGCTATTTTAATTTATGCATGATGAAAGTAAAGTTCAGAGGAGCTAAGAAACTGACCCAAGATCATACAGCTATGTGAAGCTGGCATTTGCTTCAGGGCCTACTCTGTACTAGTATGCATGCTGCACCAAAGCATACATTAATCACTAATACAACACCTGTGTCCCCATCTTAGCTCAGTCTTATTAACTATGCAAATGTGGTCATTGCTATGCCCAATAGTGATATTTTATAACAATTCATGAAAACATGTGATTTCAATAAATCAAAAAAAAAAAAAAAAAGAGCACAGGAGGCCCTGTTTGTTGCCTACTCCACATTTTCTCTGATTTCCAAGAGAATATCTTGAAGACACACAGGATTCCTTCATGTGGGTATATGTTTCAGAGGAAACTGGTCCCATCAGCAGATCCAGTTGGTCTAGAAAAGTAAAAGTAGTCTAATCGTGGTCACAAAGATGCCCTTGTCAGAGCTGACTAGAGGAACACATTCAGGTCAATGAACCACAGGGAATGTTTTCAACAGGAGCTTATGGTAAGTTTTCTTTTTTTATTGACATAAAGAATAGAGGGGAGTCCCCTTTTCTGCCACTAAGTCAGTATTATCTCCAGACATGTTTTAGCATTATTGTGATGGTATGTGTAACAGCCATTTGTGATCACCAAAAAAAACCAACTATAGAATGAAAATTAAGTGGGGATTATGCAGTGCAAACTCTGTGATAGTAACTGGAAGTCTTGACAAAATTCAGAATGGCTAATCATACCATATGATTACCTTATGGTATGGCTACCTTACATACCTTACAATATGATTAGCAGTTTTTAAATTTTTCATTATGAGAGATAATGCATAATTTTCATTAAGACAGGGTAAAGCTGAATTTTATGATACTTGCTAAGGTTACTGTATCTGATAGGCTAGGAATGACTTCCAAATTTCTCCAATTGCATTCAAACTCAAGCCTGTGTCAGAAGCTCATTTTTTCCTTCTACAGAATTAAACTTATGTGAGTGCCTCATCAAACTGTAATAAAACCCAATATAATCTTAAATATGTTGCAGCCCCAAGGACTTAGGTTTAAGATAAAATTGTTATCAAAATTTCTATTTAATGTTGTGTAGAAATCCTTATGGACATATACCTACACTGCTACAAATACAGTTGTTATAAATCTATAAAAAAAGATACAACTTTTCTGTAAAACAATTTGTAGAAAGATTTTAGTTTTATATTTATATCCTTCAAAAATAGTTTACAATCAGGAATATAAATAAAATCACCTAAAGAGAGAATATGGAAGTGGAAGAGGACAGTGTCTGAGATAAACCCAGATTCACTGTAGACAAGGATGACACAGACAAGGAGACAAAAAAGCAAAGCAAAAGAGAAGGAAGAACAATAAGACAGCTATATCACAGAAGTTAGACAGGAGAATACTTTATAGAAAAGGTATATTTGATGAAATACACACACTGAGGAATACTTTCTTTTTAAAAAAAATACCTAAAACTTCTTGGAAACAAACATTTCTTAAACATCAGCTTATATACCCAAACAACAAGAAAGTGAAGAGAACTCTCAGAGAGCAAAATCAATGAAAAATCAAGACCAAAGAAGTAGCAAAGTTTTACAGTCAACATCTTCCCTGGGGCATCTGCCACCCCCTGATGGCCCCTAGACCTTTTGCCTTTCCCTGGAAGACAGTGTGAAGCTGAGTAAAGTTGGCTCAAAAAAAGATGGCAGAATACTTAAAGATATTCTCAACTGTTTGAAAAAACATACAGGAGTAATATTAACTCCTTCACCAAAAGCTGGACAGATACCATCTCTACCTGCACCAAAGACAGGATTATTCCTATACCAATATAAAAATCTTCCATAGACACAGGTGAAGACACCATAGAGGCTATTAAAAAAATGTTCAAAAAATGGTGGTCGAGACCATGTCTGAAATGGTGAAGATACCTCATGTTGACTATTGTGATAAGATTGACCTTCCTGAACTGGTTGAGCTATGAGAAGAGAAAAAAAAAGAAAAACATTCCTTTTGTCCATGGAATTTAACTCTTTTATGTCCTTCTTCTGAAAGACTGTTTTCTTGAAATGACAACAGTTTCCTATCCTTAATGCTTCTGTTGGAGAAAACTGATAGAAAATAACATATAAGAATCCTCATAACACTGAGTTATCAATGGAGACCTAGCAGGATTTGATTGACATGATGTGAATAATGTTCTGATCTGTTCAGTATTTGGGATCACTATGCCTATAGTTTGAACCTTGAATATCCCCCCAAAGGCCTATGTGTTAAGGTCCAGGCTCCCAGGGTAGTGCTATTGAGAGGTGGTGAAATTTTTAAGAGTGGGACCTGGTGGGAGGTGTTTAAATCATGGAAATGTGTGTTCTTGAAGGGGATTGTGGGACCCTAGTCCTGCCTTCCTCTTTCTCTTTGCTTCCTAGCCTTGAGGGGAGAAATTTTGCTCTGCCTCATGCTACTACTACACCATATATAAGAGCTATTACCATAGCTATGAGCAAATACAATAAAAGCTGTTTAAGATGTTCATGGATAAAGGTTAACCCTTTATTTACAAAAAAAAAACTTTAGAGAAGACCTCAAGAAAAAGAGATAGATACAATGAGCTTTGGAGATATATACAAAACTGACTAGAATAAGATGCCAATTCTCCACAAATTATTTCTTAGATCAAATACAATTCAAACTGAACATCCCAACAGGTTATTTCCATGGAAATAGTATAAGTTGATCCTAGAAAACATACAAAAAGGAAAAGCCAAGAAGAACTAACATAATATTCTCAGGAAATGAGAATAAAGATGAGAAGAAGGTAAGAAAAGAATAGAAGGGGTAATAGAAGAAAAAGAAGAAGAAAACAAGCAGGAGAATCAAGAGAAAGAAAAGTTGAAGACATTATTCACTCCAGATAGAAATACTAGTGAATTGTAGAAATTAATATTATACTAGTGCAATAGTAGATAATTAGACCAATGGAACAGAATAGAGTGCTCTAAAACACTCGTGTAAGAAACTTGACCTAGGACATATGTTGCCTTTCAGGTAAATGGAGAACTGAGGGATTATTTTAAAAATAATACTTGTGCATCTATCCAATCAAATGAAAACAAAATGCACACAAACATCAGTTCTAGATGGATAAAGACTTAAAACTTAAAGTCAAATAATTAAAACGTTTAGAAGAAAGTTTACTCTGTGGCCCTGTCTGACAAGCTGTAACCCCATCTCCAGGACCTTTGAGTATAAAAAATATATTCTAGACCTAGTACTCATTTCCTCCTGTAGTTAGATCAACTTTGCCATAATTTATCTAACATTTATGTATCTCACATTTGCAAAGGATGCCTTATAATAATTTCAATAGCTTGCATTACTTCCCACAAATAAGTTGAAGTTCTCAAAGCCTAAATATATTAGTGGCTTCCACGGGGTTTCAGTAGTTTGCATTGTGTGCATATGCCAAATGTAAAGATCTCTATGTAGACATCAAAAGTATGCATTTTTTCAAAGGGAGAACATTTAAGCTAGTTTTTCTTATTGATACTTATTTTACACATTTGGCCAGGTTGTTTAGGATACTTGTTGCAAATAGATATTTTCTATACATAAATCAAAGCATCTCATAGTGAACTTGAATCTCTCTATGGAAATTTAAAAAATTCGTAAAATCTGTTCTAGAAACCAATTATAAAATCAGCTCAGAACTATTTTCAGTTTGACTAAGAAGCAACTTTTGAACCTGTTGATTCCTAAATTATTTTGCTGAAATAAAAGCAGCAAAGGTAGGGAAAAGAGGGACAAACTTTCCTTGTTTTTTTTTTTGTTGTTGTTGTTGTTAATTTTTTTAATCCTTTGACTTAGATTAAGTTTTGCCAAAATAATGTTAAGGAATGAACAGTGACTTAATTTTCTTGAATAAAAATGTGGCAGAATTGTCTAATATGGTTCCTGGTCTGATTTAATTGTGTCTGGGAAGCTGTTAATATCCAGCCACATAAAAATCATTTCCAAACTGCCAGAATGTCCCTACTGACCTATTTGGCAGTAAGTAGTTGCCGTGGCCTCAGACGTGAAACAGTGAGAAGGCAGACTCTGATTTACACAGATCTGATATGTGCCTTTGGGGACAGTCCCTTTGACAGTTATAGTCATCAGGCTACATTTTCCATGGGGAAAGAGTATAGTTATAGAAAATGGTATGACAATATTTGACATTAGGGGTGTTATGGGACCTGGGAACTGGTTCTAAATTTTGAAGTTCCTGAGGACATGCTTTCAAATATGCTTTCAAAAGGGGCAATGACTTAAGTGACACAAATATTATTTTGATGTTGATCTGTGTGATATAGAAGTATGACCAAGAAAGCACAAAAGCTCAAAGCTTTATTGTTTCAAACAGCAGTGCAAACCCATTAAGCCAACTGAGTTCACATCACTTCAACTTCTCATAACTTAAAACTGAAAATCAACAATTTGCAGTGCAGATAGGGCTTTGCTTGAGAAGGAAAACAGAATGAGGGATATTGTGTAAGTTGAAGGGAAGAATCTACACCTTCCCTGTTCCCCACGCCCACTCCTTGCCCTTTACCACAAACCATAAAAAGTAACTATACTGAGTCTCAACCACAAATGAACTCTGGCTTTCACCCGCAAAGAGAATTTTACTTCAAGACTCAAGGGACGAGAGGGGTGTAAGGCTAAATGCAGCTCAGGTTTATGCATCTAAGCCAAATAATTGGTGAGTTTGGCCAAGATTCAAGTTCATTCTGAAGCATTAAATCAAAGTGTTACAGGTTTGGTTCCAACATTTTAGAACACCTCTCCTAGTGAATTACGAATCTGTCACCTTCCCTGCCCCCCATAATCAATCTAATCTAGGTGACAGAAGCCAAGTGGTGCTGGGCCTGGCCTGGATGGTAAAAATAAGTCAAAGAATCAGAACAGTAAATCTCATTGTTAACAGCTCTTTTGAGCAAACAGAGGAAGGAAAGAAAGTAATCCAACAAAGAAAAGAGTTGGGAGAGAAAGGAAATATTTATTTCTAATGCAGAATTGCAGAGAAAAGTCAGAAATTTAAAAAAAGAAAGAAAGAAAATAATATCTGTATGCATCCAAATCAGGCTAAATGGTGAAAGACACTTGATAGAGGAGTCTAAACTTGAAAAGAAATAGAGAAAGAGGAGGCTAATTCATAGTGGGATAGGGAGAGGGAGCATAGGAGGAATAGATAAACTCTAGATAGGGCAGAGGGGTTGGAGGGGAAGGGAGTGGCCATAGAGTTAGAAATGATGGCGGAACATGGTGATCATTATTATCCAAAGAACATGTATGAAGACATGAACTGGTGTGAATGTACTTATGTATACAACCAGAGATATGAAAAATGGTGCTCTATATGTGTAATAAGAATTGTTACACATTCCGCTGTCATATATAAATTTAAAAAAAAAATTTTAGAAATTAAATAGAGAAAGAGAAAACAGAAGAGATAAGAAACAAATTGGAGCAAAGATATACTCCCCAAGATACAGGAAACGGAAGCTCACAAGAAGAGATCTGTGAGAAGGTGGGGGATGCTGGTTTGGAAGAGAGCTGTAACAAAGATAAGGAAAAAAAAATGAAACATTAACTCTTTGATTTTAAAGCAAATGAAAACAACAAAATGGTTGCTTAGAGGGGAAGAAAATTTTCTTATTAAATACCTTTAAATTCACTGGACCTAACATTGAAATTTATCATAGGGGATAAGTGAAATGATACTTTTCATCATCAAGATGTTTTTGATAAACAACATTAGTTTCTCTGGCACATCACCCAGAGAACTAAATCTGAATTATTTTAGGGAAAAAATAAAGAGGCAGATATGAGGAAACTCCAATAAGCAAATTCATTACAGTTTCCTTTTTTGCAAAACATAAATATGGGAATATCTTAATTAATAGCGTCAGTCTGTTGATTTCCTGCAAAAAGATTCCTTCACCTGGGAAGTTTACTAAACTGCCACATGATGCTAAATGGGTTTCGATCAAATGGATAGGGAAGGGTGGCTCCAGAGATGGAGTACAGATGACAATCTTAACTAATGAAAGAGACAAAAACACATCCAAAACTACCAATTCAAGTTTTCAACAGCAAAGGTAAGTAACAATACTAAGAGAAAGCTGGTCACATGGAAGCACTTGGTATACTGCATTTGCCCTGTGTTTAAAATAGCATTTTAAAGCTGGACTTGGTGATGCACGCCTATAAACCCAACAGCTCAGGAGGCTGAGACAGGAGGACTGCAAATTCAAAGCCAGCCTCAGCAAAGCAAAATGCTAAGCAACTCAGTGAGACCCTGTCTCTAAATAAAATACAAAAGAGGGCTGGGGATGTGGCACAGTGGTTGAGTGACCCTGAGTTTAACCCCCAGTAGCCCCCAAAATAAGACATTTAAAAAACATTTCACTTTTATGAGAAAGCAAAAATTAAATCAGTTCTTGCCTACTTTCTCCATGGAAAAATCTACAGTACTTTTACAAGAACATTTCAGGGTTTGTTTTCAGACAGATTCTTCCAGTTTCCTTCCAGAAAATAACTTAACTTTGGGATCTGTACAGCTTCTACAGATTCTAAATAATCATGACTCCTTAGATTATCCACCAGCAGCTGTGAGGAACATGAAGCTTTTCCTAGAACGTACATAGCAGGGAATGTTCTGCAGCAGCCTAGAGGCAGCTTTTCCCCAGCTCTCCAGTGATTTCTAAGAGCCAGCCGGTCTGGAAAATGTTGAATTTGTTTGTAGAAAAGGTAAACACTGCCAAAATCAACAAGTTCCTTCCTTAGGGGGCTGTAGAGCAAATTGGTCTACAGATTAAGACAGTTGAGACAACTTAGGTTGGAGTAGAAGTGAGCCCCATCGGCACCGGGCTTTACCACAGAACTGTATTAGAAAGCTGATAAATCTCTGCTGGAGGAATTACAAACTGTGTACTCAAGAGGTAAAGGAAATTAAAATTGATGTCTTCTATAAATATCTTAGACAAAGTGATTTTTTTTAAAATGAATAAGTAGGCCGGCAGGCTTAGTGAGCTAAGTTAAATGGCTCAGCCACACTCACTAGATTGCTTGTTCTTTGTGACGTAACTGTGATTGGACCTATATAAAATGGTTTCATAGGTGATTGGTTACAAGTCAACAAAAATTCTTTCATTCAAGTGGAACCATGAAACATTTTCTACATATCCTATACTTAGGGACTACCTAATAGAAATGCAGGACAACAGTTAAATTTTAATTTCAGACAAACAACAAAAGATTTTTTAATATAAGGATGTCCTAAGTATTGCATGTGATGTACTTATACCAAAAAATTATTCATTGTTTATCTGGAATTCAAATTTCACTGTGCATTCTATATGTTCATTTGCTAAATCTGGCAAGCTTACCTGTAATACATATAAAATAGGGCCATGTTTTTTATACCCCCATCCTCAAACTAGACTGAATTTATATTTGAATAAGCCTAGCCATGCTTATCTACAGAACCATAGAGATTAACTATTTATGAGAAGAAAATCTGGGAAGGGTTTTCTAAGAAGTTAATTATAAGAGTAACTTCAGGGAATTGAATTTCTTGAGGTCTCTTCTAGGTGGCATTTTATAACTTATTTGAGGAGTTTTAAAAATCCCTCTGTCCAGGCTACAGCTCAGACCAATTCAATCAGAACCTCTGGATGGGATCCAGGCATCTGCACTTTTTAAAGCTCCCCAGTGATGCCAATGTGCTGCCAAGGTGAGAATCACTGCTCTAGACTGGTACCAACCTGCCAATTTGCAATCACAAAAACAAAGATAAAACAATGGCTAATATTCACATTGCTAAATGTCACTTAAGTTAGCAGAAAATCTGGCTGCTTTTGCCTCTTCCTTCTTTGGAATTCATAAGAAAATATACAAACCAAAGAGAGCTAAGTGGAGGAGTGAAAAATACTTAGGAGGAAAAAGACATTTTTAAAAAGTCAAAACTAGATCTTCAAATATAGGCAGGCTTATGAAGACTTTAACAGAACAAGTTTTATAGACACAACTGTTAAGTTAAATGCCCATAAATCTATGCTTTTATCAAGGGATTAAAACTATACAGAGACATATATATTTACACTGACAGTGCACAGATGAACATCACAAAGCATATATCTTGAGTACATATACCCTCAATGTTTTATTCTGTTTTTTTCCCCAAAACATTTCCTGTCAGTGTCAGCCATAGAACTCTGAAAATTTGCAAAAAATACTCAACCAAATTTACTACTTTTTTATTCAAATCACGGCTCCTTTCAATCCCAATGTATTCTTAAAACTACCAAATGTTGCATAGATCACTGAGGTTAGTTTTTCTCAGCAAATATAACTGACAGCTGAGGCAAATGTATTGCAGGCAGATTAAAATGTGGAAAAATTCTTTCTGTATTTGTCCTGGAAGGAGACTGATAAGCCCTCTGTAGTGCTGCATGCTTTCAAGCATTCCTTGTCAGAAAGCCCAAAGAATTGTTATATTATTAAAACTCCAGTCCTAGCACTTATGAGGAGAGTTGCAAAGCAAGCCTCCATATCTTATCACATACCACGGGCTCCACAGTGCATTCTGACACAGAGTAAATTTACTTTCAACACTGGCACATTCCCTTTGCTTTATTCGCACACCCTACACTCTCTTGGATTTAAGAATTCCAAATACACTTTTCATCAAGTTGTTTTCATAATTTCGGTTCTCAAAAGGATAAAGAGTTCTAAAATGAATGAAGTTAACTAAATATTTCACTTATAATGGGGGACCAATAGTGTCTATGCACTGTGTTGATAGAAATTTTAGTTTGTCTAACATAAGAAAAGTTGAAAGTACTTTTCATAAAAAAATCATAAAATCGTTTTCATGTTTTACTTCATCTCTATTCCCTTACGGAAAGCTAAACTCTGTCTACACTGAAATGCAAAGGGTTTTTTTCTTTTTCTTTTTCCTTATATATTTAGGGGCACATAGTGATTAAGTGCAAAGTCATTTGCCATTAGATTCATCTCAAAATGGATATGATCCCAGTGCTTCTGCTCTCCATAGTCTCTTTTTTTCTTCCTCGATCCATTCTTAAAGAAGGCCTTCCTCCAATCTTACTTTCTGTGTGTATTGCCCTCAAATACGTATGTGTATATATTCACATCTTTAAGATTCTTCCAAGTTACATTCTCATTTTTCCAGGCATGTGCAGACTATATCTTAGTTCCTTAGGGCTAAAACTCCTGAAGAAATTTTGACACATCAACCTTCACGTAGTCAACTGGTGTGCTCACCCACTCATCTTTCATGAGTGTCCATATCTGCCTCTTTATATACATTCCTGTTGCCAACTCACTGCATCCTGCTTCATGACCTCATATCCAAACTATTGCCATAACCTCTTAACTGGGCTCCCTAATCAACTCCATATATGGTCCTGATCATAAAGCTCCCAGGGGGGAAGAATAAAAACAGAGTATTTTCATTTTCCACTGACTAAACAGCACCATGCTAATAAGACAGAAATTAGAGTCTAAGAACATCTATGAAAAAGGATCTCAAGAAATATTTTGAGATATCAGTGAGAATCCTGGAAATCTACACTCTAGGAATATGGGACAACCAGAGATAGATTAAGCCATACAAAAACTACAACCTTGAATTGAATTGCAATCCCCAATCAGACTAATCTAATAGCCTCTGACATTACTCTTCTTACAAACAAAAAAAACCCCAAACAAACAAAAGCATAATATTATCCAGAATCTACATAATGTATATTATTAAATAAAAATTTACTAGGCATATGTAAACTTGACTAAGAGAAAACAGTAGAAACAAACCCTCACATTAACCAAATTATTGAAGTTATCATAGGTGAACTTTAAATCAGCTGTATTTAATATTTTCCAAAAATAAGAGATGATAAAGCAGAACATATAACTTGAAAATAATTATATATTAAAAAGAATAAAATTGAAGTTTGAGAGTTGAAAATGTGATACCCTGAAATTTAGACACAGATGAGTTTAACAGCAGAATGATATAACAGAAAAAAATATTTGTGAACTAGCTATCAGAAAAACATAGTCTGAAGCCTAGGGACCAAAAGGAAAGAATAATAAAAAAATAGATGTGTATATATATTTGTATATACAAATATATATACAAATATATATACACACACACATACATATATATGTATTCCTTTACATATGTGCTGGAATTTGTTTCCATACCTATGTGTGTGTGTATATGTGTGTGTGGTTGTTTATTTATCATATACATAAACACATGCGTGTATATTTGACTTATGTATATAATCTCAGAAGAAGGAGGAAACTCATAGAAACAATACTTGAAGTGATCACAGATTTTCAAAACCTGACCAAAAACTTAGGAAACCCACGATAACAAAAAGGGTAAATTACTACAAAACACACAGACTCATAACTAGTCAGATCACAGAAAATTTGCTGAGAATTAGAAACAAAATATTACAAGCATCCAAAGAAAAACAACTTTAAAGAAGCAAAGAAGACTTGCAACTTAACATGTCAATGGAAATGATGGAGTCAGGAAGGAGTGAGAAGAGTGACATCTTTAAAGCTCTAAAACTACCACCAAATTGGAATTTCATATTCTAGAGAAAATATCTCTCAAAAGCAAAAGTGAAATGCAGGTACTTCCAGAAGACCAGAGCAAGAAGAAATGCAGAATTTATTGCCAATAGACCAGAGCAAGAAGGAATTAGGGTTGTGCTTCAAACAGAAAGAAAATGATGTCAGGTAGCAACAGACAAATGCAGAAGGAAAGTTTGCAACATATTTGAAAATCTTGGGCAATATTGGATATGACTTTAGCTACACAAACACAGAGTTAAGGAAACTGTGGAGTTAGATGAAAATTCATGGTTATTTTGGAAGGAAAAAAGAGGGGGAGAGAGGGAGAAGGAAAAGATACAAACTCATATATTACTGTGGAGCCAACAGAGAGGAGTAGTGCCAGGGTCCAATCCTATCACAGCCTCCAGTGCTAACAAGATGGAAGGAAAATAATGGAGCAGTGTTGTTAAGCAAGGCAGTCAGCTTTCTTTTTTGGAAATATTTAGTCATTTATTACTTGTGACTTACACTCCTGTTTCAAAGCCTTTAGTAACTATTTGAAGAGCAGCACAGTGATGCCCACAATGAGAATTATCACAAAGGAAAGGAAATGAAGAATGGTGCACATGTTAGCAGGTTTATAATCAGCGAGACACACTGCTGTTATCCTGTTAGATTGAGATGGAATGGCTGCTCCCATAAGTGGATAATGTGACTCCCTGCTACTCTCACCTCAGGGTGCCAACAGCATGGCAGAGCTATTATCATTCCAGGGTGGTCATGAGTCCATGCTATTTTCTTCTGCAAGTTTGGGAAAAGATATTTTGCTATCGCAGCAGGATAATGGTAGACAGGTGTCACAGCACTACACAGGCAGGCAGAGAAAAGGAAACAGACTGGGGTCTTTTAAAAAACTAGCCACAGGCATAAATTAGTAAGATTAAAATCAGAAAGCAAAGTATAAGAAAGGGGGATATATGTTGAAGGCAAAAATGGGGAATATTTATAAATGAGACAGGTAAGAAGGTTAGAACAGAACTAGTTTTCTATATTCTATTTTAACTAAAATGCTGAAACTATATAATTTATTCCATAGTTGAAAAAACTATAGAAAATTAACTAATCCCTTATAATTTTATGAGTATTAAACATTTATTTTTATTTTATAATTAATTTTATTGATAGATGCTTATAGATGGCATTATCCAGGTTTTTAGTACAAGAAATTTATGTTATTTTGTTTTTATTAGTTAATCATGACAAGAATGTATCTTGACATATTATACATATTTAGAGTGTAACTTCTCATTCTTTTGGTTCTACATGATGTAGGATTACATTGGTCGTGTAATCATATATGTACATAGAAAAGTAACATCTAATTCATTCTACTATCTTTCCTATTCCCATTCCCCTCTCTTCCCTTCATGCCCTAACCCAAAGTACTATTCTTCTCTTATTGTGAGTTAGCATCAACATATCAGAACATTTGGCCTTTGGTTTTTTCATATTGGCTTATTTAACTTGGCATGATAGTCTCCAGATCTACCCATTTACCAGCAAATGCCACAATTTCATTTCCCTTTGTGGCTGAGTAGTATTCCATTGTCTATATGTATCACATTTTCTTTATCCATTTATCTGTTGAATGACACCTAGGTTGGTTCCATGCCTTAACTATCGTGAATTGAGCTGCTATAAACATTCATGTGGCTGTGTCACTGTAGTATGCTGATTTTAAGTCCTTTGGTTATAAACCACAAGGAGTGGAATAACTGCATCAAATGGTGGTTCCATTCAAAGTTTTCTAGAAATAGCCATACTGCTTTTCAGGGTAGTTGCACCAATTTGCAGTCCAACCAACAATGGATGAGTGAACCTTTCTCCCACATCCTTGCCAACATTTATTATTACTTGTATTCTTGATAATTGCCATTTTGACTGGCATAAGATGAAATCTCAATATGATTTTAATGTGCATCAGAGTCTCTAAGTGCTAGAAACATTGAACGTTTTTTCTTATAATTGTTGACTGATCATATTTCTCCTTCTGTGAAGTACCTATTCAGTTCCTTTGCCCATTATTTGTTTTTTGGGTTTTGGTGGGTTTTTTTGGGGGGTGGGGGGTATGTTTTGTGAGTTCTTTATATATCCTGGAGATTAATGCTGTATCTGAGGCACAGGTGGCAAAGATTTTCTCCCATTCACATTCTTGATTCTTTCCTTTGCTATGAAGAAGCTTTTTACTTTGATTCCATTCCATTTGTTGAGTCTTGATTTTACTTCTTACACTTTAGGAGTCTTGTTAGGACTCCCAAGCAGTCTGAAAGCAGTCAGTTCCTAACATGACAAGATGTCAATTTGAGCCTACTTTTTCTTCTATATGGCACAGAGGTTGCTGGCCTAATGTCTAAGTTCTTGATCCACTTTGAGTTGAGTTAAAAGAAATTTTTAGTGAGGAAATTTCATTTGCTAAACAAAATTTTTATTTAGTAAATATAAATTCTATTTCTTGAAGAAAATTAGTACCTACAAAAGAAACCAAAACCTCTGTTAATCAACATTAAATTATTTTTGATGAGTTAAAATAGGCTATTTGTACACATAAAGGTAGTGCTAACGTAAGAACTACTAGAGGTAATTTTTTCAAGAGCTTCTAGTGGAAATTATTTGTTTCTTCCTTTTTACCAGAAATGATGATTATGTCGATCATTTTGGAATATAGAATTATCTGCAATTACTTCAAGGAATAATGCCAGAGTTTCTAGGCATGTTGGTTTCTTTAAGCAATTTCCAGATCACTCGAGGTTTAGGACTAATTTATGCAAGATAAACAGGAATGTTCTATCCTATAACTCAGAATGAGTTCAGAATGCAGGACGATGGGGAAGAACTTTATTACAATACTGAGGGCGTTTATAGTCAGCTATAGCTTCAGTTATAAGTTTCCAAAGCAGTGTTTTGTGATTAAAATCTCAGAATTTTTAGATCTCTCACTTAATAAGCCTTGCATACTTGCATGGTGTTTGAATGACCAAAAAAGAATGTACAAATTACATGTCACTTGGACTGGGTAGAAATAAGCCCTCAGCAAGTGCTATTCCCTTTGCCCCTCTGAAGTTTTATAGTTGGTGCTTATCATCTGAGAGCACCAATTACACATCATAAAAAGCTACTACCTAAATATTGCTAATAGTGATAGTTATGTTTGGGTTGTTTGAGTATTTTGCGTTAGTACAGCATTAACTGAGTTCAAACAGTGATGAATTCTTTCTTTAAAATTCTGTGATTAGCTCTGCATTTCTATAAAAAGTTTTTAAAGTACACACACACACACACACACACACACACACACACACCCCTAATATTCTGTTTCTGCTTGCTTTAAAAACCAAGAACTACCAAAGTATACCAAAATTACATCTATAAAATCCCCATCATTAGGAGATAGGTTCTTCCTCATTAGCAACTTCCATGCTTTCATAATTCTTCCTTCACCAGGCGGCTTGGTAGATTAGTCATTTCAGACTGGCTTCTGTCCTTGTTTGTCACGTCTACGTCACGAGGGTGTTGGAAGGATTAATTAGTTAACATGCAAGGTTCTTTGAAGATGAAAGCAGTCTGAAATTGCTAAGTGGTGCTAGCATACCTTCATAGTCCATATTTTTCCTTTTATATTTGTAAAAATTCAACTATCTCCTGTTAACCCTTTTAGCTAACATTATACTTGGATTGGCTTTTTAAAAAAAAAAAAAAAAACTAGACTTATCTTTTCCTCCATGAATCTCAAAATACTTATTTACCTATATCCTCATTTCCTTCTCAATTTTCCCTGGTGAGTACTTTTTTCCCTTCCTGAGAGAACCTGATATCCTTTATCAAATTCTGCTAACTGGTTATTTTCTCTTTAATACATTTTTTTTTGTACTTGTTGGAATTGTTGAGTGGTATACATAAAGATCACAAAAGAGAAAAGTTCCTATTACTGAATTTTAGAGGTCTGGGCCTTGAGAATTATTAATTTGTCTCAATTGTCATAGTCCAAATGACAAGCGAATCTCTTTGTGCAATTCAGCAGTAAAATGTCTGAACAGTTGGGAAAGAGGCAATTGCTTTCCCCAGAATGTGAATTTTCACATGTATTTAAAAAAAAACAAAACTCCTTCATGAGGTATTCAAGAATAGCTGATGAAGAATGCACAGTATTACAATTTCTAAAGCTAGAGGCAGGTAATTGTGTCCAGAGCCCTTGAGCTGTAACCCTACACCTGGAGGAGAAGGGAGCTTCTCTAGCAGATACCACATGTGATGAGGAGGCCCCTTCCTAAAAAAGCAGGGATGTTTTTTAAATAACAGGGATGTGACCTACCATTTATAAACACTTTAATCTGCAAAACAGAACTGGTTTCCTATGATGAAATTTTGAGGTTTTCATTACATCAATGAATTATCCACCACCCACCACATTTCCACCTCACTTTTGTCATTTCCTATTCTGATTATTAAGTAGAACCATAAAATGTTTAATGAATCAAAAAGCAATTTTTTTTCAAAAGAGGTGTCCTTCTTGTATATCTATCTGTCCATATGTCTGTGTGTATCTATCCTTATATGTGTGTGAGTATACATACACACACACACACACATATATATATATATACACATATTTTATATATATATATATATATATATATATACATATATATACATATACACATATATGTATATACATATATATATACACATATATGTATATATATATATACACACACACATATATATGCACACACAAAAATAGATAAATACATATATATGACACATATATATGGCATACAATGTCATGATTTCATATACACATACATTATGAAATAATTACCACAATTAAAGTAATTTATACTTCATGTTATTTTCAAAGGATATTCTTCCCCTTAATATTATGGTATGGACCAATATCTTTTTTCATAAAATAGAAAACATAACTACATGCAAATGCTTTCATCTTTTGCATAATGAACTTAATTCTGCTAACATTTAAACATACTAAGATAATTTATTTTTCATGTATCATGCCTCAAAAGAAAGAGAAGTAACTAGTGAAATATCCATAAAATAAAATTGTAAATGTTTCTAGCATTATATATTTTATATTAATGCATATAACACACATACATATATATGTGTAAGAATATACCTATATTAGAAATCTTTAATTATGATCTTATTGTAAGAAAGTATATTTCAAGAAAAATTCCGTTTCTTGAACATATTTAGGACCAGATGAACAATAAACCCAAATTCTTAGAACAAAAGTGACTTTTACCTTGTAGATATCCACAAGACTACTGTTGAATTTATCCCTAGAAAGGATTACTCAATTCTTTGGTGTTGATTTAAGATAAAGAACTAAGTTTTCTATGTTCATCAAACTGAAAATGATAACATAGCCACATATGGCAATACAGCAAAGTAGTTAGCATAGCCTCTGAAATCAAAGACCTGGTCTCAGAACCTGGTTCAACCAAATTGCTATTCATATAATTCTGGGCCTTAGTGATGGGTTACTCTCTGAGAGGATCACAGAAAGTAGAAACCTAAATAACTTCAGAGAGAAGTACCACAAGAAGTACCAATCTGATTCTGGAGGTACCACATAATCTGGAATACTATTATAAACACACAACCCAGGTGGGAAATTCAAGAGTTATTTTCTGTTAAAAAAAAAAACAGCCCAGAAAATTATAATTGATATAGGAAAAGCTATTCAAATGTCTGGCTTCCTGCTTGACCACTCTCCACTGAAATGCACAGATCCATCATCAAATTTTCCAATTGGCTTTCAAGTATTTACAGTAAATATTGGCAGACATATAGATCACCAGATGGTAGAGGAAAAGAGAGAGACCAAAAAGCTATAGAGGAAATAAGGGGAATGAAAGAGGAAAATAAGAAAATCTAACAATTTTTCCTTTTAAATGCAGAAGAAAAAAGACTAAAACTAAAAAGTAGGAGGTAGAAATATGAGAATGGCACAGTAGTAATAAAATAAATTAGAAAGGAGGGATTAAAAAGGTAATTTTCTTCTAAAAACTGATTACAAAAATATAAAACAAAATAGATTGCTATAGGAAATTTCAATGAATAAACAAGACTCCATGAAATGAAACATATGATAGCAAAAATTTGAAAATAAACAGAAAAACCAGGAGATAATTTTGGTTTAAAAAAGATGACAAATATTTAGAACAAAACTAGGATGAGATAAAAACTAGGAAAAATTTTTTATCACTATGGAAATCATCCAAAAATTCTGACATCCAAGGAAAAAAATATTGGAAAAATATCCATCTTTAGTAATGACTTTTCAGCACAATAAAATAAAAAGTCATTCATTAGGGTACATCACAATGAAAATTTCAGTACAGCAAAGAAAATCCTAAAACCTTCAAGAGAAAACACATAAGCAAGTCACATTAAATTTTCAGAAACCCAAATGGCAACAGATTTTTAACCACAACAGTGGATACTAAAAGACAATGGAACAATGCAACAATATTTTGAGAAATTATTATCAATTTAAAAATTTGATATAGAGATGTCATAAATCATGTCATTAGTGACATTAGAAAATTATGAAGCTGACAACACCTCAACAGATGCACGTACCTTTCATTTAGAAGCTACCAGAGCCTATTACTCATGAGAACAAGAGAGTAAACTCAAAGGATGAAAAACATTGAATGCAGAAAAGAGAAAAACACAAGGACTGCCCCAGGGTGACGGGTTTTCAAATGTTAAGAATGTTCAGTATACACCAGGTACAGAGGAAAACCAGCCCAGACTAGAACAGTCAGGAAGCACCCGCCTTTCATCAAAATGAAATATGCAAAATACCTGATGTATGAGTGCCTCACAAGGAAATAAGACAACTGGCAAAAAATGTATGGCTCAAATTAGTGATAAACATAAAGACATGTAGGAAATGAAAACTAGATAATAATAAAATTTGTCATGGTGGCACATACCCCTAAACCTCAGCTACTTGGCAGTCTGAGGCAGGATGATCATAAATTCAAGGCAAATGTGGGCAACTTAATAAGACCTTGTCTCAAAATAAATTAAAAGGGTTGGGGGAGCCTGGCACAGTGGTACACAGCTATAATACAAATGGTTTAGGAGGCTGAGGCAGGAGGATCACAAGTTCAAGGCCAGTCTCAGGAACTTAGCAAAGCCCTAAGCAACTTAGTGAGACCCCGTCTCAAAATAAAATAAAAAGGGCTGGGGATGTGGCTCAGTAGTTAAGTGCCCCTAGATCCAATGCATGGAACCAATAAAAGGAAAAAATGGGTTGGGATATAGCTCAGTGGTAGAGCATGTTTGGGCCCACCACTGTAATAAATAAATAAATAAATAATAGGAGGTAGAGGGTCAGGGGTTGTGGCTAGCATTGCCTAGCATGCATGAGAAACTGGGTTCGATCCTCAGTACCACATAAAAATAAACAAATAAAATAAAGGTATTGTGTCCATCCATAACTAAAAATTATTTTAAAAAATAGGAGGTAGAAATATGAGAATAGCACTTAGAAACATGGCAGTAATAAAATAGAAGAGTAGGAATAAAAGGGGCAATTAAAAAGAGAAAGAAGGAGGAAGAAGAGGAGCAGAGGAAGAACAGAGAAGGGTAGGAAGAGAAAGAAGGTAGAAGAGAAGGAAGAGAAAAGGAAAAAACACAAGATAAAATGTGAGAAGTTTGTATAGGAGTGGGAACTTTTAAAAATTTATTTAAATTTTAGTAATCAATGGGGGTAATGATATAGGATTAGAAATATAAATTAACAGAACAGAATAAAATATTCATACTTCTAAATAAATGATGCATATAATTAAAAAAATTTTAATTGATGGCCTTTAAGACCAGTCAGAAAATGATGAGCTATAGAAAGTAAGATGCTGAGAAAATTTTTATCCATATGAGAAAGAATCGATTTTACTCTAATCTTATAATATACATAGAAATTAATTCCAGGTAGAATAAAGATGTTGAAACAAGCTCATCAAATTTAAAAATACATATTTTTTATGATACAGAGAAGGATTTGTGAAACCAGACAGAAAGAAGATGAAATTCATAGGGAAAAGACTGAAAAATTCAACTACTCTAAAATATTTAAATTTCAGTATTCAAATATCATGGAGACATTGCAAAGAAAATGAAAGGATAAGTTACAGAAAAAGTTAACTACACTTAGAAAGTCTAAAAGAAAGAAATGATTAAAATACATAAAGAATTCCACCAAATTAATAAATAACAAGCATAAATAAGATAGATAAATGGGCAATTTTGAGGAAAATCCACTGTCAAATAAACCTGCAGAAAGAAATTCTCAGCCAATTATGGTGACACATGCCTCTAATCCCAGCAGTTCTGGAGGCTGAGACAGGAGGATCAACTTAGCAATCAACTTGCTAAGCAACTTAGCAAGACCCTTTCTCAAAATAAAAATAAATATAAAGAGCTGAAGATGTGTCTCAGTGGTGAAGCCCCCTGGGTAAAATCCCCAGTATCTCCCCAAACACCAAAAAAAAAAAAGGAAAAAGAAAAGAAATTCTCACTAATAATTGAAAGCATAATAAAAACACAATGAGAATTATTTTGCATTAATAACATTGACAAAAAAACTAACATTTGACTATACCAAGCTCAAGGTAAGGACAAGGAGCAAGGGGAAACTTGATTCATTGCTAATAGTACTTTTAATCTATCTTAACTATTCTGGAAAGCTATTTAGCGCTTCTCTTAAAACTACAGAAGTAAGCCCATGACTCTTGGATTCCATTTCCAGGGAAGAGCACCATAAAATTCTTATCTTTGTATGCAGGAAGGTGTAGAGTATAATTTTTTTAATATTTATTTTTTAGTTTTTGGTGGACACAACATCTTTGTTTTATTTTTAGGTAGTGCTGAGGATAGAACCCAGCACCCCACGCAAGCCAGGTGAACGTGTTACCACTTGAGCCACATCCCCAGCCCAAGAGTATAATTCTTGTAGCAATATTTTTATAGATAAATTTTGAGTATAATCTTAATGGCCACCAGTAAATTAGAATAAACACATTGTATATATAGACAAAAAATGGAATATTTATAATAATTAATATATATACATGTATATAAAAATAATTAGATCTATGATCATCTGAAATCTACTGATGGGGAAAGTAAGAATACATACAGTATGATGCAATTACATAAATTAAAAATGTACAATATACTGCTTAGGGATATAAATATATAGAGTAAAACTATCAATACCAGGCATTACACCCAAGGGTCCTTAACCACTGAGCTTCATCCTCAGTCCTATCTATCTATCTATCTATCTATCTATCTATCTATCTATGTTTATTTTGAGACATGGCCTCACTAAGTTGCTTTGGCTGCCCTTGAACTAGTGTTCCTCCTACCTCAGCCTCCAGAATCACTGGGATTAAAGGCATGTGACACTGCTTGTACATCTAGGAATATTGAGAAAAAAGAATTAGAGAAAAGTGAATTTGGTTGCCTCTGGAGAACAAAGTTCAGGAGTTTACAAAAGTGAATAGAAAACTTTGAATTGTAAGCTTTGAAAGACTTCTTAAGTTTTAAACTATATATGCAAATCAATTCAATATAAATTAATTTGAACTAAAACACACTAAATTAAGTATATACTTTCCTACAGCTAACATTGACATAAATAGTAGCTGCCCATAGGTGTGGTCTTAGTCTTCTCCCCTTTCTGACATGTTTTGTTAATATCATCTATAGTCATACAGAAAACTCATTTTCAAAATCCTCCCCAAATCAAAATGACATCAATAATAATAATATCCTAAAAGTCCACCATTCTCACTACCTGAGAGATCCAACCCAACCAGCAAGTATTTTATGGGAAAATATGAAATCCAGAACTGTGACTCCTCATGTTACCAACCATTCATGAAAGAGCAGAAAATGGATATGCAACAGATGATTAGGTAATTGTGTTTCTTACAGTATTTATTCTCTGTTGGGTTATCTTGTTTTGCATAACTGAAGGAAGTCACCCCAGCACCACTACCCAGGGAAATCTGAGCTGTTTGAGCAACAGAGCACCTGCAGCAATGCTGTCCTATATATATGATGCCAGATGGACTGAGAAACTAGAATGACTCTTTGGAGACAAAAGAGATACAGGGAAGAAAAGTTTCTGAAATGTATCCATTGACACCAGACCACCATGTATTTTCCCAAAAATAAAAAGACTGAGAATCACACAGAGAAAATGTGTTCTTCTCACTCTAATCTCTGTGCTATTTAACCTACATTAAAGATGGTCATGCATGAAAAGGAGTTAAGGAAACGTCAGGAAAACACATAAATGCAAAATAATTTTGTGGGGGTGTAAAGCAAAATGAGAAAATCACATCTCCTGCAATACTCACAGAATTTTTTTTATTTTCCTCATTTATATGTGAATACATTGAGATGCAAGGCAGAACAATCTGATGCTAAATCATCAATTTTTTAAACTTCTGCTTCTTCTACAGAATGACCCCTCTTCCATATTCATTTACTGTGTCCTTTTAGCAGCAAAAGCAAAGTGATAAATTTGTCTCTTTTCACCAACTTGAGAATATTCCACAGCTTTTCCAAATTCATTTAATTGAGTATTGAGCTAAGCTAAAGTATACACATAAGAATAAGATCATAGCAGTTTCATCCCAGGGATGCAAGATCAGATCAGCATATACAAATCAATAAATGTAATTCATCACACAAATAGAATCAAGGACAAATATTGTATGATCATCTTGATAGATACAGAAAAAGCCTTCAACAAAATCCAGCACCCATTCATGTTTAAAATGTTGAAGAAACTAGGGATACAAGAAAATTACCTCAACATCATAAAGGCTATATACAAAAAAAAAAAAAAAACCAAAGCCAATATCACACTAAATGAAGAAAAACTGAAAGTATTTCTTCCAAAATCAGAAACAAGACAAGAATGCCCACTCTCACCATTCCTATTTAACATAGTTCTGTAGTTCTAGAAACTATAGGCAGAACAATTGGACAAGAGAAGGAAATTAAAGGGATATAAATAGGAAAAAAAAGTCAAATTATCTTTGCTTGCTGATGATCCTGTAATTAGAAGATCCAAAAAAACTCCACCAGATGACTTCTAAACAAACTCAGCAAATATCAATTAGATACATATCTGATCAGTGTACAAAAATCATTCTTTCCTAAACCCCAATAATGTATTTTCAGAGAAAGAAATCAAGAAAACTAGTTCATTCACAATAGCCTCAAACAAATAAAATATTTTGTTTACTTGGGAATAAATCTAACGAAGGATGTAAAATACTTTGGCAATAAAAAATTATAGAGCATGGCCAGGAGCTGTGGCGCCCACCTGTAATCCCAACAGCTTGTGAGACTGAGGCAGGAAGATGAAGAGTTCAAAGCCAGGCTCAGAAAAGTGAGGTACAAAGCAACACAGTGATAAATAAAATACAAAATAAGGCTGAGGATGTGGTCAAGTGCCCCTGAGTTTATTCCCCAGTACCCCCCACAAAAAAATTATAGAGCATGGAAGAACAAAATCAAAGAAGGTCTTAGAAGATGGAAAAAACCTCCCATGTCCTTGGATAGGCCAAATTAATATTGTAAAAATGGTCATATTAAAAAAAGTGATGTACAGATTCAATGTGATATCCTTCACAGAACTAAAAAATAAAAATAAAAAGTCTTAAAATGCATATGGAACAATAAAAGAATAACCAAAGAAACAACTGAGCAATAAGAATGATACTAGTGACAACACAATACCTTTTCTCAAATTATTGTACAGAGCTATAATTACAAAAACCCATCATATTGGCATAAAAGGAGACATAAAGACCAATGGAATAGAATAGAAGACACAAAGACAAATTCACAAATATACAGTTATCTGATCCTTGGCAAGAGTGCCAAAACATTGGTTGGAGAAAACATTACCTTTTTAACAAATTTTGCTGGGAAAACTGTATATCCATATGTAGATGAATGAAATTAGATCACTCTCTCTCACCCTGCAAGAAAATCAACCTGAAGTGGACAAAGACTTAGGAATTAACCCAGAAACACTGCAACTCCTAGAATAAAACATAGGGTCAATATTCCAACATATCAGTGCAGGTACTGACCCTTTAATAAGATGCTGAAAGCTCAAGAAATAAAACCAATGAACAATAAATGGAATGACTTCAAATTTAAAAGCTTCTGCACAGCAAAGGAAACAATTAAGAATCTATAGAATAAGAAAGCCTATAGAATGGGGAAAAAAAGTTTGCCAGCTACTCTTCTGACAGGGGATTAATATCCAGAATATATAAAGAACTCAAAAAGTTTAACACACACCAAAAAAACTAAAGAGCCCAATCAATAAATTGGTAATCAGTAAATGGGCAAATGAGCAGAGCAGATACTCCTCCAAAGAAAAAAGAAAATAACCAAGAAATATGTGAAAAAATGTTCAATATTCTTAACAATCAGAGAAATACAAATAAAACTACACTAAGATTTCATCTCACTCTAGTTAGAACAGCAATTAAAAATACAAATAACAATAATTTCTGGCGTAGATGTAGGGGGAAAGCTACACTTATATATTTTTGGTAAAGCTGAAAATTAGTACAATCATTTTTTAAAGCAGTATGGAGAATCCTTAAAAGACCAGGACTGGAACCATCATATGACCCAGCTATTCCACTACTTGCTATCTATACTAAAGAACTATAAAATCAGCATACTTTAGTAATATATGCATACCAATGTTTACAGCAGATCAATTCTCAATAGCCAAGTTATGGAATCAGTTTAGTTCTCTGTTAGCAGACAAATGAATAAAGAAAATGTGGTATGTAGACAAAAATCTAGTTTTACTGAGCCATAAAGAAAAATGAAATCTTGTCATTTGCTTGTAAACAAATAAAACTAGAGAACTTAAGTGAAATAAACCAGACACAGAAAGCCAAGGGTCAAATATTTTCTGTCAAATATGGAAGCTATATATAGAGAAAATAATAATAGTAAAAATGATAATTATAAGACGATCTCCCCCAAAATGGATGGTAGACCAATAGAGTATAGGAAGTGGATTGAGAGGGAGGGAGGAGGAAAGAGCACGGGAAAGTACTGAGGAATGAACTCTACCAAATTGTACTATGTCCATGTACAAACGTATCACAATTAATTCCATATGTGTGTGTGTGTGTACTTTTAATGCACTAATTAAAAGTAGTGATAATAATAATAGAAGGGATATCAGCAGAATAGAATAAGCAGATCAGGGTGCAGGAGGAAGGAAGGGAAAGAGAAGGTACTGGGGAATGATATCTATCAAATTATGTTATGTGCATATATGACTATGGCATAATGATTTCCACTATTATGTATAAGTATAATGCACCAATAATAAAATAGAAAAGAATAAGATCATAGCTGTTATTAGCCTCATCACTACTAGTAATGGCAGCTACAATTTTGGACATTTACAGTGTTCTAGATATTATCTCAATTATCTCTTTAAATTCTCCCACTAAAATCCACCCCTCAATCTTCTAATCTATAAATAATAATAATTAGACAATAATTCAAATGTGAACAATTGTTATAAAAATAACCAACTATACAAAGTTTTTCCAGCAGTACCTATCATGTAGGGAATGGCACTTAAATTTGCACAATTATTACAGATGATACAATCTACACTCACAGCTTTAAATGACATTGACATGCCAAGAACTTTAAAATCTAGGCTTAGTCCTTTTCTCTTTGCAGAACTTCAAACTCAAATGTCTCTTTCTTCCTTCCTCCCTCCCTCCTTTCTTTCTTTCTTTCTTTTTTTCATGGTGCTGGGGGTTGAACCCAGGGCCTTGTGCATACATTCTACCAACTGAGCTATATTTCCAGCCCTCAAATGTCCAGTTTCTTGATGTTACCTTCATATCGATGTCTAATAGCCAACTGAAAATTAACATAATTATTAATACTATTTTCTCTCCTCTCCCACCCAAGAAAAAAGATCCAATCTTCTGTTAGTAGATAGAGTTTATAGAAGCAAAATGCTTAGCACAGTGCCTGACACACAGTGTGCTAGGAGGCATGATAGAAGCTTTGGTTTGCTTTTTCTTATCTTTCCTTATGTTCTTCTCCTGCTACTCTTCAGTCACTGGGTTTTTTGTTGTTGTTGTTGTTGTTGTTTTGTTTTGTTTTGTTTTTAATCTATCATTTGAATAAGCTAAGTTCCCTCCTACTCTGGGATATTTGAAGGAGCTAATCTCACCCAGAATATTCCTTCACCAGATCCTCACATGCCTCCTTCTTGTTGTCTAAATGATCTTAAAGTCTTCACAAAGCCTCATCCTTGACTGTTCAGTTTAAAGTAGACCTGTTACTCCTTGTCATATAATCCAGTTTTAACTTTCTGAATAGCCCTTATCTTTATCAAATTTTAAACATCAGTGGCTACTTTTCTTCACAAACTTCCCCTCCACACATATACAGAAATCCAAACTCCATGAAAGCAAAGATTCTGCTTGTTTTGTTTGCTGTTTTATCTTCAAAGTCTAGATTAGTGCTTATCCTACAGTGAATTCTCAATAAATATTTATATTTTTCTGTCAGAACGATTTATTTGAGGATATCTTTAAATACTATTAGCTAAGATTAAACACATTGATTCTGCTGTCTTTGCAAATTCAGATTACAGTAATATGGAATGTTCAATAAACATATGAATGGTATTTCTATTATGTGCATATCTAAGGTGAGTATATCATAACAGCATAAATGTCATGCATGAATAATTTTTCTACAGCACTTAAATAGGAGGTGCTAAATGGATTTGATTTAGTCCACAAGCTGCACAAACTATAAATATATTGTCAATAGACAAATCAATAAATATGTAGCACATTGTGTCTGCAAATCACATCATATCTACATTTCTTAAGACAAACTCTGGTTTTGCCAAGCAGTCTCCAGAGTGGCCTATAAGCAAGGGTATTTGTTAGGATGGCATTAGTGAGGCTGGATTCAGTTGCAAATTGTTTTCTCTCCTTGCAGATGTGAATTAGCTGAGGTGTGAAGTCATCGTCATACTTTGGCACATTACTGTGGTGCTTGGATGGAGGATTTCTAAAAAAAAATAAGCAAAGAATTAAACTGTGGGAGAGCTTACAGTGCAGCTGGAAATAGCAGTCTCTGATGAGTGAGCTGAGCCAACAACCAAAATTAAATAATGCTCTAAAAGGCAATTCTGGCATTGCAGTGCTTCTCTGACATCCCCTTGCTAGGGTCAAGAGCCAGGAGAGACTCCAGTCCTACAAATAACTGCTCTTCAGGACTGACATGGAGCCATGTTTAAAACCAGATACCCACTTGGAAAAGAAATTAAGAGGCAGCCTGAAACATGTTATGTGAGAATATCATTTATGTGATTATGTACAACTGAAAATACAACCATTTCAGTCTCAAAAGTGTATTGAATCAGACATAATGCTGTGAATGTATTGCGAAGTAATTAAGTGGAGTTTTGTGTCTTAATGCAAGATAAATGACTATGTTGCAAAAGGGCATGTAGAACCTGAGACTTAATGAGCTATGAACCAAAAATAGTTTTGGCTATTAGTGCTTTATAGCTTTTCATAGTCATTAATGTTTCATAGACCTCAAAACGTGTCCATATATTCCACAAAGGCAATATTTCTTAATTTTCTATGAGATGAACATCTTTCTTCAACTAAGGATGATGCTCTGAGTTCCTGGTGACTTTATCCTAGAACTTTTCTTCAGTGTCTTTCCCTATAATGTGGATCAGACTGATTAATCTGTGGCATCTTTTGTCTAAGTGGGATAAAAGTGCTTAAAATTTCTCCCCTGATCCTGGGAGATGAGAGACACTTATTGATGATTCTCTCTGTATGTTTCAGGCACCACAAGTAGGCACTGGGTTATATCAACTCTATACCAAGACTATCATCAGGGTCACAGGCTTGACTGAAAAGCCCTTCGTTTCAGATGTTTCTGTCCTGTGAGATGTAAGTTTTTTGCTTCAGGTACAGTGTAACTTTTTATCAAAATTAAATGGGGGGCTGGGGATGTGGCTCAAGTGGTAGTGCTCTCGCCTGGCCTGGGTTCTATCCTCAGCACCACATAAAAATAAAAAGTAAAGATGTTGTGTCCACCAAAAACTAAAAAATCAATATTAAAAAATTCTCTCTCTCTCTCTCCCTCTCTCTCTCTCTCTCTCTCTCTCTCTCAAAAAATTAAATGGACCATAACTGGGAAAACGAAGAGGTGTCATAAGCATGAGTTATCAACTAAGCCCCACAATCATAATAATGTGTCAGGAACATTAAAAGGTGTTTCTCATGTAAAATTTAGTAAGGAAGCAAGAGTTGAGAACACTGTGGTGCATTCCTTGACTCCATAATACTTTTGAGTTTTTGAGTTTTGGTTAAAAGTTTAAATTTGAGTAAAAAGCTAAAAATTTGTTAAATAATTTTTCCAATTATCTTCACAGAATGCCATTAAAATTGCTATGAGCTTAAAAATTATTTTGCAAACCCATGGCATTTTCCTGGCTATAGAAATGTGCAGTTTGCTTCTGAAATAAGACATTTACAATCATTCTTTGTCAAAGAGTTTGTTTCTGAGCCGAAGGTTAGTGCTGGCCAGGATGACTGATTCAAGTGAGCAGAGATGTTGGGGAAGTCCAGAGCAAGTAAACAAGTGCGTTCCTGTTGTCCAGAAACACCTGCAAATGTTCTCAAATATGCTGGTCCTCGTTCTCAGACGTTGTTTTTTCCTCTTTTCTGAATTAAGAATTCCTATGACCTGGTTAAGCAAATACTCAGTGGAAGGATAGCCTATATTTCATGATGAAACACAGGGGGAAATAATACGCACCTTGTCTTTCTATGACTAATGCAAAGTCTAATCATTCATTCCATTCCACGGCCCACACTGGGTTTAAACAGCCAGAGCCTGTCTGCCAGGTAAAGAGACTTAATGTCCCTCTTGAGAAGAAATTAACTGCTAAAACAGACTGAGGTGAAATGGAGTTCTGTCTTCTGTCCTCAATGCAGCCATTTTTCTCTTTTAATCTCATTCTTCCGCTCAAGCAGAATGAAAACTTGGATCTTTGCCTTGAGCCAATTTCAGTTCCAAGGCTCAAATTCTGGGACCCTGTTTAATTGCATAGGTAAGCTGCCCTTGGAGCAACTCTAAAATCAGTCAAGTCTACTGCTTCAGAGCAACAAGGCAGGAAAGAGGTATGCCACCCTAAGTCCCATATTGCTCTTGTGGGCACCAGGTGCCTGTTTTACTTATTCAGAAAAGCTTTGCTGGATTAGTCAATGCTGCAAAGTTAATGTAGCCCAGAACAGACTCAGGCTTCCCTAGCCAGCATGACAATGGCTTTTCATTCTGGGATATCAGCTAGGAGAGTGCTGAGGAGAAAAGTGGATCCCTTGTGGATCCAGTGGGCTGACCAGAAACGCTCTTCTTATGCCAAGGTGACTTGTCCCTGCCACAAAAGGAGACTTGATGTGCTAATCAGTATTCACCAGTGAAACAGAATCAATAGGATGGGTGCATATATAAAGAGAGCTACTAAATGATTATGGAGGATGGCAAGTCCCAAGATGGCAATTCCCAAGTCCCAAGTTGACAAGAGGGCCAATGGTGCAGTTCCCATCCAAGTCTAAAGGCCTGAGAACTAGGAGAGCCTGAAGGCAAGAAGAAACTGATGTTCCATTTTGAAGGTCATCAGAAGGAAAGAATGCCTCTTACCCAGGGGAGGATTAGCCCCTTTGTTCTAGTCAGGCTTTCAGTTCATTAGATGAGGCACACCCACATTATGGAGGTCAATCTGCTTTATTCAGTCTACCAATTTAAATGTTAGTTTCATCCAAAAACGCCTTCATAGAAATATCTAGAACACTCACTGTTTGAGGAAATATATGGAAATCCCATGGTCCGTTCAAGTTCACACAACAAATTAGCCTTCACCCCTGAGATGCTGCTTCATCTGATGTGTAGGGCAAGCCCCAGCAGAGTCAGCCTGACCTTGAGTCTACACCTAGTCCACTCTTAGTTCCTGCTCATGGTAAATATGTGGACTTTTTGCTCTGAACTTGGTATAAGGTCAAGCCAATTTTATTCCATAGACCTAGTTATGATCAAAAAGTGTAAAAATACAAGTACATTGCCAATTCCTTTCATTCATTTATTAATCTCTCTAATCCTATTCCTTTTGCTCTTTTTATTTTAATCAATGCTAAGGCAAAGGTTCTAATTATCGCACAAACTTTCCCTGTGCATTAGCAACAAGCCTATAATATACAAAAGCAATAATTGGTATTTTTAATGAAATTTAATTTTAAAAACATGATTTTTGACAGAGGAGCAAATGCAATTCAATGAGAAAGAGAAGTCTTTTCAACGATCTATAAAACTAAATCAATAACAACACAAAAATCCCAATTTAAAAAGTTCAGAGATCCTTAAACACTTCAATAAAGGTAGATGGAAGAAAAATAAGGATAAGAAAAATGCTCAATACTATTAGTCATCAGAGAAATTGAAAATAAAACAACAAGCTTATTAGAATTAGTAATATATTAAAAAAAAAACCTGAAAAATACAAAGTGCTATTCAGAAGATAGAGTAACAGGCATTCTCATTCACTGCTGGAGGGAATGAAAAATGATACAGCCACTTTGGAAGACAATTTGATGCTTTCTTACAAAGCCTAGGCATAGTTTTATCAGATGATCCCACAATCACACTTTTAGGTGTTTATACACTGACCTGAAAATTTACATCCTTACAATAACCTAGACACAAATATTAATAGCAGCTTTCTTCATAATCACCCAAACTGAAGGCAACCAATATGTCCCTCAATACCTGAATGAATAAATTGATTGTTGTTCCTCCATCCAATGGGGTATTATTTAGCATAAAAATAAACAAGTTATCAAGTCACAAAAAAAGCAGTCAAGAATCTTAAAAGCATATCAATAAGGAAAAAAAATCCAGTTTGAAAAAGTTATATAGTGTATTGTTCATGTTGCATTCTGGAAAAAGGAAAACTATAGCAAGAATAGTTGACAAATCAGTAGTTGCTGGGAGTTTGGGAGAAGAGAAGTGGAATGTTGAAAAACTAGACCACAACTAAGCACCTTAATGCATTCAAATTTTTAAAAATTGTTTAGGAGCTTGATGAATATCAGGATAAAAAGTGTCCTGGAAACAAACTGTAATACACATGCATGAAACAACATTACTGAAGGGTGGGGTAAAAGAGGTGACCTCAGTAATTGTGAAATATATGGACTCTGTGAGAGTGATAGTTGATGCACTGATTTCCCACGGGGGTCTAGCTTTGACAATTCTGACATTATTATATACGTCTACTAGAATCAAACAGGTGAGTACATGATGAGTGGCTGGTGGCAACTAAGGGAACAAGAGTTTACAGGTAAGCTAGGAAAGGAGCTTATAATGATTCATGTGATAACAGATTAGGGATGGAGACATTCCACTTCATACAGATTCACATAGAAATATTTAGAATATGTATATATAAGCAAATAAGTATACGTACATATATTTCATTCTTCTGTCAGCTCAGTGAGAAAAGAAGCAACAATAATCAGTAACAATGAGCATACCAAGTACCCAGCCTTGATTTCTAATACCATTCTTCAGTAAAAGGAAGCAGGGCTATTTGGATGAATTGCTGGTTCTAGGACAAAGGCCTGAGATACACAAGATAAGCCTGGAGCAGCTTATAATCCCAGAAGAAGATAAGGAGTGATAAGAAAAAAAAAAGCATGAATCTCACTAATATGTATAATTATAATGCACCAATTTTAAAAAAGATTTTTTTAAAGTATGGGGTAAAGGAGGAGATATGTTAAAGGAGCACAGGAGCCAAATTAAAGAGCTCCCAAAACTAAGCTGGAACACCTTGAGCAACAAATGAGTAAAGAAGTATTGAATATCACCCAAAACATAAACATGAATGCATAGTGACATTAACATACAATGGAATAAATAAACATCTCTTATGCAGAATTCCAAGTAATGTGTACAGATTCTCTGTGGCAAAGGCGGTAATGCGTAACTCCCGGCTCCTGAAGTGTGGGGTGTGGAGTAACTCCTTTCCAAGGAGAATATCATGGTAAGGAAGAAAAGAGAGTTACTTCTCAGTAGAGAAATCTGACAAAATCCCTTATCCAGGTGATGAAATTCAACGTCAATAGTAATTAGTCATGTGGATAGTATAAGCCTTTGATATGATGTGATGAAAATGAAATTTGTTATCTTCCTCTGTTATCTTCCTCCCCCAAACCAGGCTAATTATGAAGAAAACAGCAGACAATCCCATCAGAGGGACATTCTACAAAATACCTGACCTTGACTCCTCAACCTGTCAAGGTAATGAAAAAAAGAAAGAAAGAAAGATGAAAATGTGCAGTCCTTTAGGACAATATCTGAGGATGGATCCTAAGACAACTAAATGTAACTAATATAAATTATATGGCATCTTGAAACAAACAAAAAATGAGATAAAAACTGAAGAAGTCTGAATAGAGTATGGTCTTTAGATAATAACAATGTATCTTCACTGATTGATTAATTATAAGGAGTTTATCAAACTAAGGTAAATGCTAATAATAGAAAAAAATAGTTATATGGGCACTGTCTGTGCTATCCTCAAAATTTTTCTACAAATCTAATACTGTGCTTAAAAAATGTTATTTGAAAATGACAAGTGCATCCTCTAGTTACATGTTACATTTAAATTTTATTCCAAATATTTCATAACAGTTACGAAGGTTGTTTTCCAAAATTGTACTTTAAAAGTATTATATAAATATCACTATATTATAATCAGGTTAATACTATTTGTTTAAACAAGTCAATCACACTACCTAACTGATTCATCTTTGTTCCTAAGGTCTTTTAAGAGATAATTTGAAAAAAAAAATCATCTCAAATAAAAATCTTAAAATGACACATGTCCCCTGTCGCAATTCCCCTAAGTGCTATAAAATAAAGAGAATATTTCAGAACCGCCATATATAACATGGATCTGGCTCAAAATTTATTTCCCACGTTTAATGCTTTTCTATTTCATGTTCAACACATTTAAATGCCAAAATAATATAAAATAGAATAAGATTAAATAACAGAAGCCTGAGGAAATCTTTAAATTTAATCTCAACACCATTAAATAAAACCATATCTAAAACAGGCAGTGGACCATAGTCTACCTTCTGTTTAACCTCTAGACAGGACATGATATCTTGTCCATATACTCTCTCCTGTATGCTTAATAACCCCTTGCCAAGGTTCTTTCTTAATGCTGAGTAGAATCTTCAGAATGCTGACTAATTTCAGTTTGGGCCTCTATTTTTCAAGTAAATATGGAAAACAGTTACTGATCATTTCCTTTAATGCAACCATTCACATGTATACAAAGATTATCATTAAATAACCATTTTCTTTGGACTAAATCAACATAGGCCCTTTAATCTTTTCAACTAAAGGTCAGTTCTTCTTCTTCTTGTGGGTGGTTATCTGAAATTTGTTCTAATTGCTACAGTCTCGTCTTTAAGGGAGCACTGAAGAATTAAACCTAACATTCAAGACAATATAACTGAAAACCCCTATGTGATCTTGGAAGAAAACTACTCTGTGAAAAGAATCAGGTTACCTAATTTTATCATTGAGAATGAGTTTTAACTGAAAACATTTCTAATGAGATTTCAACCTTTCTTTCATGCATTTGGATACAAAATGGAATGTAAAATCTGATAAAATATAACTTTTTTAAAGCACATTCCCCATGCAAATATGAAAATATAGACTATTAGGCTAGGGTGAGATGAATGGATTAGCAATTTTTTTTTCAACAGTACTAAACAGTAAAAGAAAGAAACACTTGATATTTTATCATCCCTGACAGCACCCATTTCAGGCAGCAAGGTTCCCTGAACTGTGAAAAGCTTTTCTGCTCCTTATACTATCTGCAGCCACACAGCTTTGGGGACAATTTTACTGCTTTTGTCAAATGGGCCTAAAGAGATATCACTACCTTGTCCTCTGGTCTCTGCAGGACATCTTCCATATGAAGGCGTGGTCATTTGGCTACATGAATGGGATTAACACATTGCTTTCATAAATGCAATGAGTTATTTATGTGATCACAAAGCAAAATGTATATAAGGCACGCAACACAGGCCTGGGTTCTACTATGATTTCATCAAAAAGAACAACAACAACCAAAAATGTGTGTGTGTGTGTGTGTGTGTGTGTATTGCACATGTATGCATTTTGTGACCTCTAACCAGAGTGAAAAGATTTTTCTTTCCATTTTGTTAATGAGAACTTTTTCCTTTCTTATAACTACTTTGCACGAGTATATGAAGTTTATTTCAAGTGATTTCTGGCCTACAGGACTCATCCTCAGGTATTGTCCAGAGGTAAAGTTGATGCACCTGATCTCTAAATGAAGCCACATCCTTGACTCAGGAGCAAAACCCAGTTTTAACCAGCTGGGTACGATATTACGGGCTCTGGCTTTTGATATCTATCTCTACCCTCTTGTCCACCTCTCACCATAAGCCTCAGCTCCTGAAACCTCTACACACACCCTTGTCAAATACTGAGGCTACACTCTTCTGTTCCTGTCCTTATTTCCTCCCCTTGCCTTTCTCATAAGGTATGGAACAAAACCTCCCTTTCTTCTATCCCAGCAACCTCACCTTCAAAATTCCCTCCTGGACCATGACATAAGTTACTGATACTATCAATCTCAGTGCAGTGAAGGGTCACAAATATGATTTTCAATAACAGAAAAATAAGTGTTATACATGTGGGCATAGTACTATGTGCCCACAGAGTGTACCTCAAACATGCACATTGAGGATGTTTACCAACCTCCTCTTAGACTAAGTTAAATGCCTTTGAATTGTGATAGTAGGAGCAAATGTGACTCCATTTTGTTTTATGACTTCATCCTGTAAAACCACCATGCCAAGTAGAAGAGTCATGACTGCGGCAAGATGTTCTTTTCCTTTTGCTATAGAAACCTTTAAGAACACAAAACTACCTAATGGGGTATTGTTTCTGTAACTAGGGTAACGGGGCTCTGTTTCTGTAACTGGGGTGACTGGGCTAACTGTGATTGGTTAGGCTTCCCTCCGCTTGACTGCACTGTCCTGCTTCTGTAACCTGGCTTGCTTGCATTGGCTAGACCCCCTGAACATCCCTTTTGCGGTTTTCAGGCTTATAAGGAGCGCCCTTGCAATTGTTCGGGGTTGATCAGGGGAACAGCTTTATGTTCTGGTCAGCCGCCACCAGTGTGCTTCAATAAAGGCTTGATTCCATTATACGTGAGTGGTCTGGAAGTCAGTTTATGAAACCCTGGGACGAAGCTTTAACTATAACAGAATGACACAACTCATCTCTTTCAAGTGCTCTATGGATCCTCTTAACACCTTCCATGAAATATGGAATCACATCAGCTATAACAATGCAGTTTCCAAGGGTATGATAAAAGGGAGGAGACATTGAATGATGCCAGGGATCAGAAAAGAAGTCCTTAAGAAAAAGCAGTACCCTAGCTCTTTATCAATATTTATCCATAAATAACATGAAATTGAAGTAATGATTTCACTTCTGCAAAATGGTTCAGGCTAATTAATCCAGGTAATTGAGATAAATCTTGGCAGCTGTTGCATGGGGCATTGGGGCAATTAAATGTTCCATAGGGACTCACCAAGTAATTCCTCTTTGGGTATTTTCCTCTTCAGAAATAGTTTTTTCTTTCTTTGGCCTGACCTTTTCCAACTTCTGCCTCATGCTTGAACATTCTCAAATCAAGACACACAAGCCCACACCTGTTGCTAAGTAACAATTTTGCTTTGAAGTGTTATGGTTTAGATATTAGGTGTCCCCCAAAAGCTCATGTGTGAGACAATGCAAGAAATGTTAGAGATGAAATGATTGGTTTATGAAAGTCTTAACCTAATCAGTGCATTAATCCCCTGTTAGGGATTAACTGGGTGGTAACTGTAGGCAGGTAGGGTGTGGTTCAAGGAGGTGGGTAGTTTGGGCATGACTTTTGGGGTATATATTTTGTCCTCGGTGAGAGAAGAAAGCTCTCTTGTGCTTTCTCTCTCTCTCCCCTTCTCCCCACCCACCTCTTTCTCTCTCTCTCTCTCTCTCTCTCTCTCTCTCTCTCTGCTTCCTGGTGCCATGTCCTGAGCTGCATTCTTCTACCATGCTTTTCTGCCATGATGTTCAGGCCCAGAGCAATGGAGTTAGCCATGTATGGACTGAGACCTCTGAAACCGTGAGCCCCAAAATAACGTTTTTCTCCTCTAATTGTTCTTATCAGGTCTTTGGTCATAGCAGTAAAAAAAGCAGACTAAATAAGTAAGAAACACTTTTTTAAATACACATTTATCATTCACCTTTGGATTTTCAGGATATAGGAATCTTCTTCATGGAAGGGATGTATCACCAGACATGGATTACTGACAAGACTCTAAATAAGGCAGCCCACGAGGGAAGTATAAGAAAGAATAAAAGAGCTATAGCACTAGAAATCCAAACTGCTGATTTGGGGCTAGATTGTAGCTTTTATCTCACAACTTGAGAAGCTCCATCAGCGGAAAAGAACCCAATGTGACAGCATGGTCACATCCTCTCTATCACCAGTCATATTCAGGACTCTGGTACACACAACAGGAATCCTGCTTTGGAAATGCAGGCAACTTTTGCTCTAATAGACACATTCAAAAAGCCAAAATGGTATTCAGGGAGCACTACCCTGAATCAGACTTACATCCTTTCAAAAAGAAACTGTATTTTACAAACAGTGCTTGAGGGGTAATCCAAACCACCTGTCTTCTAGCTTCTCAATCTCGCACGGAGGGTCATCTGACTCAAGAAAGAAAACATTTCCACCTTATAAATAGAAAGGGCATAGCAAATATATTTTGCCTAAAGAAAAATATTAATGAGATAAATAAACTGAAAGTTTGGGAAAGTGTCAGCCAAAATATGTTCATCACTGTCAGCCTGTGTCAGTCATGCAGCGTTCCCAAGTTAAGAACAGCTGGAGGCTGTTGCTAAATTAGGATTATAAAAGATACTTCATACCCAGAGTCTATATTTCCAAGGAAGAAGCAGGATGAAATTCCCCTATTCTGTATAAAAGACTGAAAATTACCTGGAGGAAAGCCACCCTGTGTGTGTTTGGAGTTGCAATTACCACCTCGTCCCTGTTCTTACCACCACTGTCTCCTATAGAAGTAACTTCTCTGCTCCATCCAATACTGCATGGTTCTGGAGCTCAGCTGCCTGAATTTCAATCTTGTATCTTCCACATAACTCTATGAGAGTTAGCAAACACTTAACTCCAAGGTCCTTAGTATCATCATCTGTAAAATGGGTATTGGGTATTGGGGGACTTTTTTTTAAGAATCCAAAGAAATAACTAAGTTCTTAGATGTATGCTCAGCATACAGATTAACAAATGTCAACTATGATGAAGAGGAATGCTCAAAGCATTGTCTTTGAAACTCTATTACAGTATTTAATGACATTGAATTTTGATTGTGTGCAAACCTCAATAAATTATGAAGTTCTGTGTTGAAAAATATCTTTACATTCATCTAGCCTTATGGCCTTAAATAATGTAGATGCTCTTTGTGAAAAAAATGAGATATTCCTTTGTTCCTTACAGTGAAAAGTCTTCCAAGTAAAATGTTTCACAAATCTCTCAAAACATTTTCATTTTATTTACTGAGGACAATATTCTTTCAACTCAATTGGAAATGCAGGCAACCCATCACTCCACATTGAAATTGACCGACATTTAACTTTAAAATGATTATAATTGAAGTTAAAAGCCAACACATAACATTTCTGCTTTAAAATTACTAAGGAATTGTGCATTCTGCCTTGCCCAGGATGGTGGCAATGACGAGGTGCTGCAAAAGGAAAAGCCACAGAGGCTAGCAACCAACAGTGGAAAGTGAACATTTTGATAGAGGTAACTTGGTGCTTGACAGTCATCAATGCGAAGGAAGCCTTGTCAACCCTAGCAAACATTCATGAATACCTACAACACTAAAGAACCTGTCATTGTTTTCATAAAACACGTGCTTTGTAATCAGTGTATTAACTTGATTATAGTTTTGCTTTATAACTTGGGGATGCAATATTTCCTTAATCAATATAGTTCATGCATATGTAATATACATTTTAACATTTATATATTTCCAATGGTCACTAACAGCACATTTTCTTGCTCATGTGAACCAACAAAGACAGCAGAGGAATCCATGGCTCTTTCTCCTTAACGCCTGAACATGTGTATTCCCAGATGACAAAGGGAGGTTTGGACAAGGAAACATTCCTGCAGTCAGTGATCTGTGTATCTTTTCCCAGAAGTATTCAAAATTGTGTAAGTGAAATCCCACATAACTCAGGAAACAGAACAGTCTTTTACCCATACTATAAATAATTTTATCTTTGGGGGATACGATTTTCCTTTTAATTTAGAATGAATTAAGCAGCATAACACAGGCTATTCTGTCCTTGGAGAATACGATTTGGTGACAATTGTCAGATTAGGTTTTTTAAATTATCATAATCTTAGTTTATACCAGAGTTACATGAATAATTGTGATAATTCCAACTAATTTATTCTAAAGCCTTCTATTAGGACTTTAAACTCCTAAAAATAGTTTTTAACTTAGTTTAAAATTCATGTGGAGAATAGGGAAAAAAAACAGGACTTTTTTTTTCCTTTCCATTTTGATCTTATGCATTTCCTCTCCTTGAGGTTCTCCTACATCTATTTTAAAGCTTAGTTAATAACCTATATTCTCTGCCTAGAAATTCTCTTAGTGCATAAAGCAATCATAGTATATTTTTAGCCTCTTTAGATAAAAATGGGAGAACAATACACAATACACACACACAACACAGAGAGAGAGAGAGAGAGAGAGAGAGAGAGAGAGAGAGAGAGAGAGAGAGAGAGAGAGAGTCACAGATTAAAAGATCAGTATTGGCAGGGACCTAAACTTGAAGGTAAGTTGCTGCTGTTGACTGAAATTAAACCAGGCCAGGGTGAACATAAACCTAGGCAATAGTTGTGGACAGAAGCTTTGAACAAGCTGTACCAGATCCATATCAGATTATTTTCTAGCACCACATGATCTTTCCATGTAGAAGCAATTATTACTTTGGTCTTTAAAACCCTCTGCAATTATCCAACCCAGTAGTGGCAGCTTTTCTAGGTTAAACTGCATAACAAATCATCCAAAACTTAGTGGCTTAGAAAAATCATCACTTATTATCACTTGGTTTCTATAGGTCAAGACTTCCAGGGTAGATCAGCTGTGCAATTCAGGTTCAGAGTCCTCATGAAGTTGCAGTCAAGGTAACAGCTCAAACTGGGGACTTGACCAGATTTCTTTCCTCAACTGTCTGGGGCCAGGGCAGGAATCAATCAAATGGCAGGGCTGCACAGGTGAAATCCTTGGGCATCTGCTCCTATAATGGATGGGATGTTTTTCCACCAGTGTTTTGGGGGGACAGGCCTTCTCACACATTGGCTCAGAGGTCCCAGGATGTAAATCCCCATGAGATCAGAATACCTGTGCAAAAGCTTTATTGCCTTCTCTAACTTAGCCCAGAGATCTCCCAACATCATCCCCTCAATTTTCCACTCATTAGAAGCAAGTCACTAAGTTCAGCTCATATTAAAAGAGAGGGATTGCATGTATTGGTCACTTTTTCATAGCTGTGACCGAAATTCCTGACAGGAACAACTTAGGGGAGGAAAAGTTTATTTTGGCTTATGCTTTCAGAGGTTCGGTCCATGATTAGATGAGTCCATTGCTCTGGGTCCAAGGTGAGGCAGAACATCAGGGCAGAAAGTCATTGCAAAGGAGCACTCTACTTAGGGCCACCAGGAAGTAGAGAGAAAAAAGGGGAAGGGACCACAGAGTGAATGCACTTTTCCAGGGCACATCCAGGGACCCAACAACTCCAGCCACACCCACCTGCCTATAATTACTACCTAGTAAGTCCATTCAAAGTAGGATGAACTGATAAGGTCGAATCTAAACTGATTGAATTGCTTACAATCTAATCTTTTCATCTGTGAATATCCCTGCATTAACACAGGAGCTTTTGGGGGACACTTTATGTCCAAACCTGAACAGATTCCATATTTTAAAAGGAGATGTGCAAAGAATTTCCAGATATATTTTAAAACTCCTACTGGTTATGGCTAGTAATCACTTATTTTCATAAGTCTTTGTTGGGTTTTACCCAATGTAAAATCAGGTTTAGAGTTTTCTTCCTTTTTAAGCTTAAAATATATATGTCACATTTATATTTTTTATTGTATGATGAAATAATTCTTAATTAAATCCTTTTTTTAAATAAGGAGAGCAATAAATATACAAATAAATATCTGAATGAAATGTTCATAAATACATCAGAAGGTTAGCTTAAAAATGTAATAAGGGCTCACATGCTGAAGAAAAATATTCCTCTGTCTATCGTCTCTTGTAAAACATAAGGGTTAGTGCTTGAAGCAATTAATATTCACAATTTTAAATATGAATAGGAATAATAGGTGTTGAAAATAAATATTCTCTTAAAAAATCATTGCCCTAAATCCACTGAGACTCTTTTCTGGACAGTTTGACTTTGAAAATAATTCTCATTTGAAGCTGATAGAGCTAGAGTGATTATTAATTCAAACACAGTAAGTAATAATTAACTTTTGCCTTCTTGTTTATGCCTCATGAAATATTTCTGCAATCAACTGATATGTTGCCACCTGGATTAAAATGAGGACGTTTGGTATTCGACAGGTGTTAATACTGAGTAAGAATCAGAGCCTTTTAATTAGTGAAACTCATTTTGTTGAGCACTAGATTAGCTTTTATCAATTTTTTAAAAAAAAATCTTTCTTTTTGAATAATAATGAAAAATTAGCCCAGTCATTCAATATTCCTAAAGAGGTGACTTTAGGAAAGAAATAATTAAACCAAAAAAAAAAAGAACCAATGTTCATATCCTTTCTATGATTCCCCTAAAGAAACTCTGGTGAATTACCTACAGGGAGTTCAAAACTTAAAATTCTAAATAGAGTAGCAAAAGCAGACAGGAAGTGCGGAAAATAAGATCAGCCTAAGATTAAAATGAGTTTGTAAAAAGTAAAATACATATGCTGTGGATATTTTTTAAAGGTTAAACTCTTTACATGTTATGGCATCCACATATTGAACTATATGTCACTTCATTTCCTTCTATAAAACCTGATCAACAAATTGAGAAGTGAACAATTCTCAGCTCCAAATTTGCTTTATATTGGCTACACTAAAAACAAAAAGCCCTCAGCCAAAATAACTTAAGAACCAAAGAAAGACACATTTCACAGGACAGACATCATCCTGGTCTATCCATTTTCATACAGAAAATGAGTATCTATTTTTGTGGAGAATGTCAAGGTCAAAAGCCCCAGGTAAAAAGTGTGTAGTGAAAGGTTCTAGTTTACAAATAAGTGGGAGAGAAATCTCAGAGCTAAATTGCCATATATACTAAAAACATCACATTCTTCCTGTTAGGAATAAGAAAATTAATTAATTTTTAAAGCAGAAACATTTCCTCCAGATATATTTCTTTTCTTATTCCCTACAGTTTAGAGGCAGACTGGCCTTACTGGCTTTTTCATTTAGAGTATTAGAATGAATGAGATCCTGTTCTTTGAATGTGCAAACTGGTAATGATAGTCTATACCACTCTGGAGACTGTTATGTGGCCTGGATTTTAATTAGTATACTTTTAAAATATAACCCCAGCTGAAATTATATTTTTAGTTATCTCTAGTAGAATGTCATAATAGAGGCTAGGGCTAAAATTAAAGGATTCCCATTCAATGCAAACAGTAACAGAAAGAAATTTATTAACATCTGGATTCCCAATCCATCCTGAACATCAACAAGGTTTGAGATTTGGAACCACAGCTTGTCCTCTCAGGCATTCATTCTATTTCTAAATACGTGCTCTTGGCTAGTTATCTACAATCCCTCCAACTCTCAGTTGTTAGTATTATTTGAAATTAAGCATTATTACTTCTGTGATAAGACCCCAAATATAAATTTGATGCCAAAAATGAGATAATCAAGAAACACATTATTATTGAAACTTCCTTTTTAAAGAATATTTTGTCAACCATATCACACTTTATCAGACAATTGCCATTGCTGAGTAGACATATTTAAAGGGTAACCACTATTTCATCCATAAAATATTTATCATGATTCAGCTAGATATAAAACATGGTTGCAGATGCTAAGAAAAAGGCAGGTATAAACATTGTTTTTCCCTGAATTTTCTGACAGCACACACATGGAGATAGACAAGCATACCTCTAAAAATAAGATAAAATGCTATACAATTAAGTGATAAGACAGGTAATCATGATCTAAGGCAAAGATGCATAGGAGAAAAGATGTCTAAACATTTGGCTAAAACGTAACAATGGCCGGGATGGGTATGGCCTCAGACTCTCTGAATTCTCCTTCAGCACCCTCAAAAGTTACCCCAAATAAGCATCAAATCTATCCTTGCTGTGCTACATTGCAAATTCAATTGTCATCCCTATTTCTAACCAATTAATCATCCCATTTGTGCTATTCCTAAATAAAAATTCTAAACTTACATTTGATTATGGTTACTTTTTTAGGAGAGGCAATATGAATTAATCAGTTAATAACTGATGGATTCACAATGCAGGGTTTATGTGGACTAGCCTGAACTAACATGCGTTAAATACAATGAAAAGGATATGGAGGGCTCAACTCAAAACTAAAAACACGGTTGTGCTTATAAAGAGAACGATTTATGAAACCAGGTCATGAATTTATAGCAACACATTATACACAGGAACCTAGTCATAATTTTTCCCTTCTGTCACTAAAGTCTCTTTCTGAACAGATGCCCTGCTTCTAAACAGAAACTATGCAGATTATAACCACTTCCTAAATGATTTGTTCAGTCAAATCATATTAAAACAACAGGTAAGTTCTATAGTAAACTCTGATAAAGAAAGACTATTTTTTTTCGCTAATTGTGGTTTTACTGTGTGTGGTCTACTAACTCACGAAGTCTTTATCCAAACAATTCTTTTTAAGTTTTAGCTTCCATCTTCTTCCTTTTTCTTCACCCCCACCCTACTACATACTCCAGAGAAGCCGGGTAGAATGGCCCCACTGTGTGAGAGAAAAGTATGATTAGGATACAGATGTGCCTTGCAAAGCCCCACTGAGGACATTAGACTTGATCCTTTGGACAAGGGGCAGCCATGGATATGTTTCCCAGAGGAGAAAAACGGGAGAGAAACATCATTAGATTAGTATTTCTATGCCATCTCAGACCTTGGAATGGTGGCTACACCAAAGAAGGTAGCTGGATAGATCATCAGAATGCTACCTGGGTATTTTTGAAAACAGGATGATGGTTTGAACTTGGCTGATGACAGTAGGGAGACAAGCACAATTCAAAAACAGCTTTGAAAGTAGAATCAACATGATTTGTAAACAGACTATTTGTGGGCATGAAGAAGAAGTCAAAGGCAGTTGACTGTTTACATGCAATTCACAAGACTCCTGACAGGCCTCCAAAATGACTCTTTTGTTTGTTTGTTTGCTGTTTGTCTACATGTATCCTCTCTCTGGGAAAGAAGCCAGCAATTATAGACATTGGAAATAAAGGTACCACTTCCATCTTCCCCCTGCCTAGTGCCTTGGGATATCTATTACCTCCTAAAGTATCCAATTTAAATCAAGTACAGGATTGAATCATTCTATTCAAAAGAAAACACTTTTTACAAAATCACAACAATAAGCCCTTTGTTTTCATCTGTTTCCACCGTGTCTGTTTCGCAGTAGGAACTGAAACTGAAATTTCAAAATATCCTGAGAAATAAGACTCTTCTTGTGTTTCTGACCACATGGAAGCAAAAATAATAAGACGGGCTGAGAATCATCATGCTTTCAGGCCAATCCTCTAAAAAATAAAAAATAAAAAGATTAAGCATTTGATGTCCTGAATCCCTTTTCAAACTGAGCCACATCACTTCTATTTTCAAAATCATAAACTTGTGAGGTTTTCCTAGTTATTGTTGGCATTGTTTGAGTGCATGTTTTATAATCAGTTCTCTTTGAGGGTTTTGTGTCTGTTTTTCATGATGCCTAACCACAATTAAAATAGCTTGACTTCCGACAATTACACAAATGTTTAGTATTAACGGTTTTAAGAAAGAGTGCATTACCACCAATGCTCTATGAAGACTAATCTCCAATGAAAGTTTTTACATTCAGAAAGCATATACTTCCATAAAGAATGTAGACCACTACCATTAACTCTAAGTAATTTGAGGATGAATTTTTGGTGAAGTAGTCCTGGATGGTAGCTAAATTCTCTAGGCCACAAGTCACTTGTAGCTCATAAAACACAATAAATATAAATTTTTTAAAAGGTATTTTTAAAAGATCCAAGCACAGTGATGCATGCCTCTAATTCCAGCAACTCAGGAGGCTGAGGCAAGAGGATCACAAGTTGAAAGCCAGCATCAGCACCCTAGTGAGGCCCTAAGCAACTCAATGAGACCCTGTTTCAAAATAAAAATGGGCTGGAAATATTGCTCAGTGGTTAATCACTAAGCATCCCTGGGTTCAACCCCTGCTATCAAAAAAAAATGTGTTTAAAATAGTTATCTGGAATAATATAATATGAAGTACAAATGGCAAAATGACTACATACATTGAATTTTTTTAGTAAGAATCTCAGGATATCATTTCCACAAGGCTTTTTTCATAGAAAGCATTTGAAGTTGTTTACAATTAATTCTCTCTCTCTCTCTCTCTCTCTCTCTCACACACACACACACACACACACACACACACACATACACACACTTTAAGACAAAAACAAAACAAACAAACAAAAAAATGCATTCAAGTAGGAGACCGAATATAGGCCACTGGCATGTGGAAGATGTCCTCTCATCCCCTTGCTGGTGAGTGAGACTGTGTAACTAGCATAGGCCAATGAAATGGAGAGAAGGGCATGTTTCTTCCTAGAGGAGGTGAAAAACCTGAGTGTGACTCTCCCAGTTCTCTGCTCTCCTGCTGCCTCAGCTGAGGAGGTTGTGTGTTCCTGCTATGGTTTGGATGAGTATCCCTAAAGGTCCATGTGCCAAAGGCTTGGATCCAGGTGGTACTACTAGGAGGTGCTGTGGACCTTCCTGTGGTGGGTCTAGTGGGAGATCTTAGGTCACTGGGGGCGTGCATGCGAGGGGGGTTGTGGAACTCCAGCCCCTTCCTGTCTTGCTTTGTTTGTTGGCTTATAAAGTAAGCAATTTACTCCACCACCCACTCCTGCCATATGTGCCATCATGGTCAGAGGCCCTCCACTTAGATATCTGACTAGATATCTAAAAGGAGCAAGGTCCCTGCCAACTTGCTCAGGGCTTGATTGTTTATTCTGTTAAGCCACAGAACTTTAATGTTTTTTTTTTTTTTTTTTGTTACTGCATGTTCTAGTCTGTCCTGACAAATACTACAGGGATTATTTTGAAAGGAAAACACAACAAAACTTTTTTCACCAGAAGATGTGGATAAGAGAGACAAATAATGACATAACACCTAAAGTAAGTAATTGTATACAAAATGTAATCATGTAAAGTTATGTGTTGGAGTAGCTGTGTCTATTAATGCTCAACATATAATATCTCACCTAATCATGATGTGTGAAGTACAGTTTAAAGAAATTAAGTAATTTATATGATTTCTTAGCAATAGAGAGGACCATACTCAATGGTTCTGACTCTAAATCTATGCTCAGAGCTATGATGCCAAAGGAGAAGTTTGCAGAGAGCATTGCCTGGTGAAATTATCATGACTCAGCAGAGGAAAACTTTTTTTCCTAATTCTGAATAGACTGAAACTTGGCACATAAATTTTTAAACAAGAAGCATGATGGACAATTTATTTGATAGTGAAATAATAATAAAAAGAACATGGGCTATGTGGTTAGACAGATTAAGAGGGGTTAGCCTACTCTCTCTGAGTTAATAAAAACAAAATGTTCCTTTTATTCAGGTGGATATAGTATCATGTGAAATCCAGAGGTCCCCAAGAGAGATGCTGTCTCATATTTTTCTCTTAACTTTTTATTTCAAAGAGTAGTTGAAATGTTTCAAGTAAGGTTAGTCTAAAGTAATTTCAAATTTACAGAGTTGAAAAAATGGCATTTGGCTGAGACTTGTCTATTGTCAACAGTTTAGCATATTTGTTCTCTCTCTCTCTCTCTCTCTCTCTCTCTCTCTCTCTCTCTGTCTCACTCACACACACACATACACACACACACACACACACACATTATTGGTTGGCTTTGAATCATTTAAGAGTCAGTTGCAGACTCTATATCCAGATGTGCATTTCTTATCCAAAAACATGTTGTTATCTATCTACCATACAATTACAAAATTTCTGAATTTTGTACTACAGATTATTACTATTATCTAACATACTATCCTCTTTTAAATTTTTCCAATTATACCAATAATATTTTTGAATCTTCCTTAATCTGGAATCATTTTTCATCTTTTCATGACTTTGACATGTTTTAAAAGTAGAGGTCAGTTAATTTAAGAAATGTTTTAAAAATTATCTTACATGAAAGAGCATGTTTGAACATGCTCTTTCACAAATTATTTGGTTTTTTGCTTCATTTTAGTGCATATAGCCCAGAATAACTGACCTCTGACCAAAGTGCAGATCCAAAATGTTGGCCCTATCACCTTCATATTAAAAGGAATCCCATGTCCAAGGTGGACCAATCCTTGAAAATAAAACTCAAATTATAGAGGCTTATTGCAGACCTCTTTGTGCAATTCACGTGACTAAGACATTCGTGTTCCTACTGTCCTGAATATAAGTGAAGGTCTTTACAATGTCACAACTGAATAAATGCAATATAAGGTATTATAAAAATAGAGCTATGTGTGTAGCTCAGTAGTAGAACACTTACCTACCATGCACAAGGCCCTGAGTTCCATCCCCAGTACTGAAAAACAAAAAAACAAAAATTATAAAAACAGCACCTTGATAGTGAAATACTCACTTTCCACCTTGTTAATGAAAGCTTTATAAAGAAAACTTTGCAATTGAGCAAGCTCAGAAAACTTTTTTCCTGTTTGGGCTGTTTTGTCAGGTTTTATTTGACCTTTTCGTTTTGAGTTTTTCAGATAGGCAAAAGGAATAGCAAAGGATTATGAAAATCACTCATTATAGAGAGAACCAGAAACCAAGGAATTTTCCTAATTGATCTTAAGATTTGGGTAGACCAGGATGTGATAATTAACCGTCAACATTGACCATCTAGTAAGATCTGTACCTCGTCTTTTAAAAAAGAACTTTCATCAAATGAGAACAGTTCTATGTTGGGATTCATGGACAGACACTTAGCAGTTTGTAGATCATCATTTTAAAAAAAAAAATGAATATCTTCCACAAATTGCAAGAGAAGCGTACACATTTGGGTAATAGTCCATAGCATTCATTAAACTTGTAAAATAGCATAAACTGGGTTTAAAACAACTTCAGTGATGCCTTGTGATCACAGGGGTCTATTTTTGCTTATCTCTCATATTTTCAGGCTTTTTATCTCTATCTGCCTACCTACAGCTTCTGGGTCCCCAGCTGTTTTATGCTGTCTTCCCTTCCCTTATATTTGCCTGGATTCCAGATTCTGACCGAAGTTTTCTTCTCCATGATCTTGTATACAATTTCCTGGCCCACCATACCTAGTGTGAGACTGGCAAATCCCACCCCATTACAGAAAATCCCCTACTTTATTATTTGTTAAAAATATTTAGAAAAAAAGGGGGTTTTGTTTTGTTTCAAATTACATCATCAAGGTCAATAAAATGATTGTAAGTATATACATAAAACCTTGAGAAATATTTGAGCAAAATATTAGACAAACTGTGGTAATTTGTTTTTAATTCTCTAAGGAAACATAATTTAAAAATAAAATTAATACATTCTATATTTAATTGGATGCTTTAAAAAATCATTAAGAAGTCAAACCTGTCAAGTATCAAACACAAAATTAGCAACAGTAGTAATAAAATGGAAAAAAAACTGAAAATATTTCAAAGAAAGCTGAAAATATAAAAAATTGACTCATGGATATGTCCCATAATTGATTACATATCTATACACTTTTCAACTAATATAAAAGTGATGACTTTATGATATGAAATTTCAATATTATGGGTCAAATATTATTATGATAGACAAAACAATGAAAAACAATTTCTTCTTCATGAATTTCTTTGCAGTGATTAATATTTAATTAAATTCAAAATTCCAAGCTAGATAGAAGTGGAAACTTAAGGATTCACCAGGAAAAAATTATGGTATTTTTCCATGGAAGATCAAGAATTGTGTAATATAATTAAAACATTTTATTAGGAGGAAGGCAAACATTCTAAGAACTCGCCTAGAATCATAATTATGACTGCAGGCTTCAGTCACACTAACACTTAACTGGTTCGGTAACTGTTTTTGCTGGCGGCACAATAAAAAATCTTAATTTAATTTTTTCACTATTTTCAGGGTCAGATATCCCCAGCAGGCACAAGAGCATTTGCCCAGTGACCTGCACTTTCCAGAAGAATGTGAAGGAGCAATGATAACTAGAAATCTACTGAGCTTTGATTCTGACCCTCCACATTCCCCCTGGCAATGCATTTAAGTCCCAGACATAGAAAACCTGAAGCTCTACTAGTGGATTGACATCATGAGAATTCTATCAGCCTCAGAAAAGAGTTTAATCAATTCCAATGGAGGAAGGATGGAAGGAGAAGCCACATACAAAATGTTCAGCAGGGTGAGAACAACTTACATTTGTGTGCATGCTTGGTTTATAAAATATTTTTACATAGATGACCTGGTTTTGTAGTCCAATCCACTTTGAGTGAAAGAGTGAAGCATTTGGGGTCCTTTCAACAAAGCAATTTTTCTTTAATTAGCAAGTAAAAAGGATTGTCAGAGATCAAGGATGAACTCCCAAAGCAATCAATCCAGTGCCATCTTCCAACCAGTGCTGATGTGAGCAGAGTTGTTTATTATTTATATGACTATTCACAATGCTGAGCATGCAAATGTGAAATAGTCCTTTCCTGGTTCCTTGCTCACACCTCAGATAACTTAACATGTATTTAGCCCTCTGCACCAACTTTTCTTTTAAGCTTACTATCTTGGGAGGAACCTGTTTTCAAGTTAGTAACATAGACATTCTTTACCACTGTAATTCAATGTTTGTGCTTAACACTCTGTGGAGCAATCAAAGGAAATAAGAACAAGACCAAGTTTAGAGGCTATCCATGTTTACCTTTATGGGATTTGGTTTTCTTGTATTTAAAATTAGAGAAGAGAACAAAATAAGTCTCCCAAATTCATGCCAATTTAAACATGAAAGGCTTGTAGTCTGATGAAAATACATGAAAGCCATCCTTCTTACAAAGCGGTATTTCTAAGACCACTGGAGAATCTTTAGATATCCCATTAATTTGTATTCTCATTGCCAGTGACCTATCCAAACTCATGTCTAAATAATCACACAGCTATTATCACACCTTTATAAAGGGTCTATGAAACACTAATAGAAACAACCCCTTCCTGTAAATGACTCAGAAATATGAACAGCATGTGCAAATGCCCCTTTCTCCCTTGTCTCCTCATCTCTGGAATCCCTGGTGCTACTACCAAAAAAAGCCGTTCTGGGGAGGCAAAAAGCTTTAGAGAAATTGGAGGTTCAGAAGTAAAGAAAGGAAAGACACTGTGAAAGGAGAATGCAGCATGGAGCTGACCACGGACAGGTGCACAGGATGAGCTGACCTTCACCAGCCCAAAAATATCTGTCCCCTACTGTGCCTGAAGTTTTGACTTCACTCTGGCATGCTGGCTGCAATCACATCACTGGGACATGCTTTTTGGATAATAAGCAGAATTTTTTCTTTTTCTTTTTCTTTTTTTAATGCAACTTGCTCTGGTAGAGTTCACAGATGGTCAACCCCTTCATGCATTTGTGTAAGTTGGCTCAATTCGATTGCTTTCCTCCTAACACCCAGCTGAGGTCAACAATCCTGAGTTAAGCAGAGTTTTAAAAAGCTGGAAAAGAAAGGTAGGTATTTTGAGTAAAATGTAATTGTAGGAAATTGTCTAATTTGTGGTAATGTAGATGGAGAATATTTTAGTCAGCTTTTTCACTGCTGTGACTAAAGGACTTGACCAGAACAATTTAGAGGAGGAAAAATTTATTGGAGATTCACAGATTCAGAGGTCTCAGTCCACAGACAGTTGGGCTCCATTCTTCAGGGCTTGAGGCAAGGCTAAACATCATGTCAGAAGAGTGTGGCAGAGGGAAGCAGCTCACATGATCAGGAAGCAGAGAGAGAGAGAGAGAGAGATCTCTTCTTGCCAAATACAAATAAATAACCCCAAGCCATGTCCCCAGTTCCCACCTCCTCCAGTCACACCCTACCACTTCATTTACCACTCCGTTAATCCCTATCAGGGGATTAATTCGCTGATTGGGTTAAGACTCTCATAACCCAATCATTTCTCCTCTGAACCTTCTTGCATTGTCTCATACATGAGCTTCTGGGGGACACTTCACATCCAAATCATACCAGAGAAGTCTAGAGGTGTGGAAATAAGGACACTGAAAAATAGAAGAGCTGCAAAAAAAATTTTTTTTTGATGAATGTCAACTATATATTTTCAAATGTTTCCTATAGCTACCCTTGTCACCAGGAAAGAAGGTACTATACAAGTGAAATGAGAATGCATACTTTTGAGCTGATAGATTGTATGCTAAATGTTCTTCCCACATTTTTAAAATGTTTTTAAAGCAATTGCTTGGTTTCAAACCCCAGGTCCACCACATCATACATACCTGTGTGGGCTTAGGACAAATTTTTAAACCCTCTGCCTTTCAAAGTGGAGGCTTAAAATAGTACACATGGCATTGGAGAGTCCTGAGACCTAAACAAGTTAATATGTAATTGTATATTATTATATTATTATAGTATATTAGTTAATATGTAAAAGTATTTAGAAAAGCTTGGCCCATTGTGAGCCCTGAATCAATGTTGGCTCTTGATTCCACACCATAGTGTGTTTGAGATGCCCGGCAATGCCCAGTTTCTTTGCATCTCATTTGTCCCATCAAGAAGACACTATGAGGCAGCACTGAGTCAAGGCCACATTCTCCCAGCAGAATTTGTAAATCCCTGGAGGAGAAGAGCAAGTAACTATGAAGACACTTGGTTGTCTTTGCACTCTTTAACAGGAAGAATGGGTTCAAGCATGGGAGACTAAATTTCACTGTAAGCATTTCCCTATAAACAAAGGAAGTTCTGAACTGCTGCCTTGGATAACCAATTATAAGCGATCCTCCACTAACTGTTGGTCATGTTTCTCCTCTGGACTTGGAAATATGAAATCAAGACCAAAGCTTCACTGTGGAATTGGGGATTTAAGTGTTTGCTCCTAACAATTTCTAAAATGGTTTCATTTTATCAACACCTCAGCTACTTTACTGCAATGACTGACATGTGGCTATATTTTTTTAATTCATCATTTGTGATTCAATGCATCCATTACAAGTTATTCTGATCCTGAAATTTTCTATGTCCTGAAGTTTTCATATTTAACTCTCCCTTTTTGCTCTAGTAATGTCCTCCCCCTCAAAGCATTCCTTCACATACTTGTGAATTTCACCTCCAGTCACAAACTGTTGCCCTTACAGTCACTCCCCAGGCTGAGACTGTCATAACCTCTCTGCATATAACCCTCCCGTCATCATTTCAGCCCAGAAAATTCCAGTCACAATTGCCTTCTGGGAATCTAAATCAGGTTATGGTAATGTGACAGCTCATTCAATAGCCTGTAACTCCCCAGCTTCTGGCCATCAACTCCCATTCACAAATTCATATTTTATAGAAAAACTTTAAATGAAAGCTTAGATTAGGCAAAGATTGTAGTTTAGTTCCCATACCTGCTGGGATTTACCTTCTCCATGGAGGAATCTGACTAAATTCCAAACAACAATGAAATACAATCAATATTACTAAAAGTTTACATTCCTCAGAATGGCAGTGTGACTGAGTACAGGGGACAATGATGTGAGCCTTGAATGAGGCATTCACAGAGTTCAAGTTTCAAACTTACCTTCTAACAAAATGACTTTGCATGGCTCTTTTAATCTAGGGGGAAAAAGTGTCTCCATTGAGATCATGTTCAGATAGATCACACTTTTAAAAAATTTGTAATATTTGTTCTGGGAGCATAGTACATAGGCAGACCGCTGAGTGGACATTAGAAACTTGAATCAATGCACTTTGCCACTAACTAGTGGTGTGACCTTGGGTAAGTCACAAATCTATAGAACCCATTGTTCTCATCTAAGAAAGAAAGGTTAAGCTTACCCACATTAATAGGCTTTTCTACTCCATGGCCAAGCCCAACAGGCAAAACTATTTGCCGAAATCAGAATTTAAATCTGATTCTTTCAGTGAGACTGGCTCACACTGATGCTTCTATATTTCCCCAATCTCTTTGTAAATGTACTCACAAGGTGCTACTACTGCCTTTCTAAAACCAAAGAGATAAAATTATCATCTTTTCCATTTTTACAAAAGGAGATAAGTTTTCAGTATTGAAAACATGTCCATACATCATTTTTTAATCCCAACTGACCTATTTGATCAAGATTCCTTTTGCCCAAGTCAATAGAATTTCCCCTAAACCTTTTTTTTTTTAATTTTCATTCAAGAAATCACTGTTTCTCATTTAAAAGACATCAAATAAGGGAGATACTGGTTTGGTTGAATGAGCATAAGACTGACTGCTAGAAAATCTAATCCCTGTTCTATACCCTAGATGAGTGACCTCATGTCTGTTTTTCTTCATAAGTAGAGAAGTAGTGATGATGTTAAATGTAAAATTCCATTTCTCCAGAAAATACACTCTCCTCATTTCAGCCTTATTCTTAGCAATCTCACATGGTTAATCTGAGTTTCTAGTGCACTGCGAGAGGTTCCTAAATACTTGCTTAATACAGAACAAGAAGAGTAGAGGTACCCACTTCACTTTGCTCAAGTTCATTATAAGCACTAAAGAAGTTTCCAGGGAAATAATATAAACATAAGAAATTGCTTTTCCTGGTGAATCCTTTATTCACGTATAAATTCACATTTTAGGAACATATACCTCTAAGGGCAAACTCGAATGGTTTGTATGCCATGTTTGCAGCCAAAAATAAGAATTTTTGCTTTTGAAATTATAGCACATTTTTGCACTTTCAGAAATGATAAAGCCTGTAGCTATGACCTTTGAGATATGCAATTGCTGCAATGTACCTAACATCAGGTACGACTAAAAGATTTAAGAAAGCTTATTGATTTGTTCAGGATTGTTCAAGAAAAATCAGGAATTAAAGAAACCCTCCAAATCAAGACTGACACCAGAGAAATCTCCACTATTTCAGTATGGATACATTTTAGAGTCTAACTGAAAGGTAATGTCTCCCAAGGTATTGAAAGCTCTTGTGCTGTCTGGGGACAGATGCTAATGAACTGTGTGACTTGAGCAAGTCCTTCAGTTTCCTATTTATAAAATCAGGCAGTTAAACCAGATATCTTTTCCAGCTCTAACATCCTATAACTCTGAGCCTGAGAATCAATGCTTTCTTGCAGATGAAGTTTAATCCTGGCCTGTTATTACAATACAGTTCAGTTCAAATATAACCCAAACAAAACCACGTCCTCCACAGCACAAAAACAACATGGAGAGCAAGCTTGATTTACATGGGAATTAGATCTAGCCTCAGATTTCAGCATTATTATGGGTTCCCACCAGAGTGCTCTGGATTATCCTCCACCCCATTCAACTGTGCAGTAAATCTTCAGGATGTGAGATCAGTGCTTGCTCTGATAAATAAATGAATCAATGTTCAGCAAATGCACTAAATCATCATCTTCCCTCCCCTCAGTCTTCCTTCCCTGCCAGATTCCTATGGAAACAAACAAACAAAAAAAAGTCAAAAGAGAAAGGAAAGCAGAAAATATTTTCGGCCCACTACAGGATCTGCTTGACCAAGATTGCCCTACATTTTATCAGCATGGCCTCCACCTGCCCTCCCACCTAGCAGAACTATTTTCAGCACATAGGCCAATGCTTATTTTTGTAGATGTATCAAGCCACATCTCCTGTTAGGCAGTTTTTGTTAAGAAAGTTATTCCTTAAGCCCATCCAGCTGTTTTCTCAAGTGTACCTTTAGGAATAAGGGGACAGGAAGCCTGAGAAGATATAGCTAGCTCAGCACTACCCCTCACAGCTTCCACCCAAGAAAAATATTTCAAGGAACCTCCCCTGTTAATAGCAGATCAACAGCACCTCCTTGTATGAAGGACAGTCATCTCATTTCTTTAGTTGGCCATTGTAAGTCCTGGATCATTACTTTTCTCATTCTAATTTAATTTGCATTAAGTCCAGGGTGTTTGGTTTTGAGACCTAACACTCAAATCTGGCAGACACAGACTCCTGGTTAGGAATGCAAGACTCCTGGGAAAACATCTGGCCTCATTCTGAATAAAAGCCTGAATTCACTTTATTCTCATCTAAAATCTTTCTAAATGTCCTTCTGAATGAAGCATATGCTGCTGCACACCCATTATTTTTAAATAAAAATAGACTGACACATGACCTTTAAGAGAACCATGAATAGAAGAATGTTTGATACATGGCTGTAAATTCATCACCAAAATGATTCTGAATGTCACCCTGCTATTTCAAAGACCCACACACAACTCAAGACTTTCCAACTTGACAAACGTGTTTTTGATGGACCATAGCCATTTTGAACTCTCTCATTATTCTCACATTGTCATCTTCTAACTTTATTGAGTCAATATCATAATTACAAAGTGCAGAGTGCTGAATAACCCTTTCTATACACTGTATCTACCATATGGTAACTGAGAAATACAAAACAAAAAGTGGCAATATTGTAGCTATAAATTAATAGTCACTAGCAAGCCTTTGCTAACATAATAATATGCAAATATGTATTTATGCATATTGTAGGTGTATGTATGTGTTCACATATGTATACACTGGACAATAAACTCGGAATGTTTCTATTTTAGTTTTTGGACTATATTTGAGAAGAACCGAAATTTCCAAACAAACACTAATTTATCTCTATTTCAGCCACAGGAATCCTCTATAATTCTCTTAATCAATCTGCCCTATCATGCACAGTTCAAACCTCCAAGAAAATACTTATCAAATTCAAAGTATATCTTTTTGTTTAGATCTATAAAACTGAGGGGCCATGCACACTTAATCTGGAAAAATATTATTGAATCTTGAAATATATGTGGATATGGAGCTCAATTGAATTAAAGAAGGGAGGGAATGATATAGTCATTGTACCTCCTCATTTTCTCCTTCAGAAATCTTTACCCTAAATGTAAAGTGAGTCTATATTGTGATGTGAGGATATGTAATAGCCCAACCAGTAAGTATCAAACTCAAGGCCTTACCCTTCCAAGTGGATTCAACAACTCCAGAGGTAACGTTATTTATATTCTAATTTGACATAAGCAATCAATTATCTTATTTTTTGCAATAAATAAATAAAAGTAAGGTCATTCACCCCACTGAATAGTTTTAGTAATTTCCCACATCAAGTAGTTCCATGGAATTCTGCATGATATACTTTCTAATCTTTTGTATAAAGCCCTTCCAGAAATATTTAAACATGTAAAAATATATAAAATCTTCTAATACTTAGGAAATTCTGACATTCACTCTTAAAAGTCATACCACCTTGCCAAGTGTGAACTCTGAGCATATGATGCTGTTTTTTTTTTTACTCTCTTGAACTCCCTGTTTCATTAGCATACACTCTTCAATTATTCTCCTCCTCTACTCAAGCCAGCAAAATCTGTAGAACACCAAAATGTCCTCTGAATCAAACATGTTTGTAATTTTATTTTACCTGCAGCTATTTTGATGCCAGGAGCTCTTTAGCAACATCATTTAGATTGCTTTTATCCTAGCATTTTTACATAACTAAAAAAAAATAAGACATTGTAAAAGATAAGCTTTGGTATTAGTAAATTGTGTGCAGCATATCCACCCTGACAGTAACCTTGAGCTATACCTGCCATGAATCTTCAACCTCTGAGGTGGGCAAAGAGATATAGGTAGAAGATGCTGTGTCAGAAGAGGTAAACCAGGAGTCACTAAGAGCCATGTTCTACCATAACTTCTCATCTCAAGAAGGCCACTAATCACCCTGAGCACACTATCTGCTTTTTTCTTTCTCTGAGAAGTCATCTATATTTTGAAAGGCCAGTATCTTGTCTTTTTGAGATTTCTTTCTTATATTCAATAATACATAACTAGTGCAAATCTTATAAAAGTAACAATGTCATATAGGTTGCACAGGAAATCTGTAGTTATGTTTCTCTTTCTAATGCATTTCACATGTAGAACATCTTTGGCTTTAGAGACAAAGAACAATAGCTCATCTGGAAGCAAATTCACTTTAAAATGAAGTTCTACTTCCAATGCAAAAGCATGAGGAGTTCTACAGATCTACCACCTAGCAAAAAAAAAAAAACTCATACAACACTGAAGAACATTTATCCAAGAAAATTTATGAAACTTTGATAAGAGCAATGACAATCTGGTATTTGTGTCAAGGTCTACTCCCTCCTTTCCCCTTCCTAGATCAGTGAGCTGGAAAATGTGCTACACAGCAATCAAGAGCACAGGGCTCCCTCTCCACCAGGTCCTCAAAGGTCTGTTTTCTCTGGAAGAGAAGGCCTGAAAGCAAAAAGATAAATACATGAAAAAGCAGAACACTGAAATAGGTAAGTATATAATTATAAAAAATTGCACAAGTACATACATCTTCTCCCAACTGATTTTAAAATTACTTTTGTAAAATAAAATGCATGTATTCAGTGTATCTTTAGACCTACCATATATAAAAATATATATGTGAATAACAGAACAAAGGAGATGGGCAGAAGCAAAAGTGTATATTGAGCTAAGGAAATTAATCCAGATTGTTACTGAAATCCTTAGGAACAAAGAGATTAGGAGATTTTTTAAAAATGAAAGTCATTATAACAAAAGCTATAAATATGTAGGTGCTCTTCTTTCTTCTCTCAGCTTCTTAAACATAAACTGTATAAAATAATAATTAAAGCAATGTAATGCTGAGTTTATAGCATTTATAGTTGAAACATGTAATAATAATATCACAAAATAGAGAAAAAGGGATAAGAACTATAACAGTAATGTGCTAGAATTACATTAATAAAATTTGAAGTGTATTCTAATAGGCTAATATGTATATAGTAAGCCATAGCTCAATCACTGAGAAGAGAACTTTAAAAAGTAAAAAAAAAAAAAAAAAAAAAAAATGACTTAAGAAATTAAAATGCTTCATTAGAAAAATAATCACTTAAAAAGAAAGGATAAATAAAAGAGTTAAAGATGTGTGGGACATAACAGTAAACCAAAAGTAAAATGATATGAAAATAACATTAATTAGAAATGGGTTAAATAATCCAATCAAAAGAAAGAGGTTGACTAAAACATCAAAAATAAGATCCAATTATAAACTGTCTACAGGAATATATTCAATATTTAAGTTTACAAATAAATTAAAAATAAAATGATAAAAAATATACATATCAGGAAATGGCAACCATTGAGAAAGCTGGAGTGACTATACTAATATCTGACAAACAGACTTTAAAACAACAATAAAAATGTTACTAGAAATAAATAGGAGTATTTTATAATGATAAAAATTTCAATTTAGCAAGAAGATATAACAATTAGAAACATAATTGCTGCACAACAGAGCATCAAAATACATAAAACAAAAAGTGACGGAAGCGAAAGGGAGACATATACATCAACAATAATTGAAGATTTCAATACTCCACTTTTTTAATTAGAGCTTTTTTGTTACATGTGCTAGTTGTGTTGATCCTGACAAATACCTGCTTACAACTAAGCAGAAGTTAAGAAGGAAATAAATCAAGGAAACAAGGAAAGGGTATCTTAAGTCATGCACAGCACCAGCCAGACCCAACAGATATCTACAGATGACAGACACCAACCAACAACAGCAGAATGTACGATCCTCTTCAGTGCATATAGAGTGCATCAGGAGAGACTGGGCTAAGACATAAAACACACCTCAATAAATTTTAAAGGATAGAAATAGTCAAATGTATGTTCTCTAACTACAAAGAAATGAAATAGAAATCAATACAATAAATAAATTTGTGAAAGTAAAAATATGTGAAAAGATTAGAAATATGTATAAAAATATGGAGAGATTAGAGCAGAAATTAATGAAATAGAAAGAAGACTGATGGAGAAAACTGATAAAACCAAAACCTGGTTCTTAAAACAAAAAACAAAAAACCAAAAAAAAAAAAAAAAAAAACCAGACATACTCTACAGAAATTGACTTGAGCCAGAGAATATAGCTCAGGGGTACAGTGTGTGCTTTGCATGAGTGTAACCCTGGGTTCCCAAACCCAGCACCAGAAGAGAAATAAAGGAGTGGGGGGAGGGAAGAGGGAGAAAGACAAAAAGGGAGACAAAAAGAGACAAAAAGAGAGAGAAATTCAGAAAGGAAGGAAGGAAGGAAGGAAGGAAGGAAGGAAGGAAGGAAGGAAGGAAGGAAGGAAGGAAGGGAGGAAGGGAGGGAGGGAGGGAGGGAGACTGACTCAAGAAAATAAATGATTTTAATACACTAGTAACAAAAAAATTAAATCAGTAGTTTAACAACACCTATCCATAATGAAAGGCAGGGGCTCAGATGTCTTCATGGGCAGATTTCAACAAAACATTGAAAGATTTAATATAAATTCTTCATACACTCTTACATAAAATTGGAGAACCAAGCACACATTTCAGTTCATTCCATGAAGCCAATATTACTGTGATTGCAAAACCATACAAAAATACAAAAAGGACAACAAACTATACAAATTAGTATCCTTTATAAATACACATGTAAAATTTCTCAAGAAAGAACAAGCAAACCATTCTAACAATTTATAAAAGGAATTATACACTATGACCAAATGGAATTTATCCTAAGAATGCAAAGTTAATGTTACATCTGAAAATCAATTCATAGAATATATCTTATCAATGGAATAAAATCCCCCAAATAACATGATCATATCAATAGACAGAGATAACATGTTTGGAAAAATCTAATGCCCATTCTTGACAAAGATATTAAACAAATCAGAAATATAAGTGCAATTCTTAAATGTAATAAGGAATATCTGTGGAAAAAAAAACTAAAGTTTACATAATAATGATAAAATATTGACTACTTCTCCTTTATGGTCAGACAAAAATGTTAACACACCACTTCTTTTCAATATCATATGGAAGTTTTCTGCGAAAGCAACTAGAAACAAATAATAAATAAACTGAATCCAGATTGTAAAGGAAGACGTAATACTATTTCTTTTCACATATGACATGATCTTATATGTAGACAACTCTAAGGAATCCACTAAACAACTATTAGAACTGATAAAAGAGTTCAACAAGATTTCCTGATGTAAAGTCAACATAGAAAAATCAATTGCATTCCTATACACTTGCCATGAGAAATCTAAAAATGAAAATAATTCCATTTACAATAGCATCAAAAACAACCAAATATCAGGAATAAATTTGACCAAGGAGGTAAGTTTTCTTCTATTCTGAAAACTACAAAATGTTTGTTGAAAAAAATTTTTGAAAATCGAAATAAGTGAAAACCCATCTTATATTCATTGATCAAAAGATGCAGTATTAACGTGGCAAGATTCCCCAAATTGATCTACAATGTAATCCCTACCAGGGTACCAGTTGACTCCTTTGTATAAATGGACAATTCTGAAATTATTATGGAATTGCAAGGGACCCATAATAGCCAAAATAAGGTTGAAAATGATGAATAAATTTAGAGTAATTGAATATTCTGATTAAATCTTACTGCAGAGGAATAGTAAATCAAGAGTATGTTACTAGCATTAAGGATGGACAAAGGGATGAATGGATTAGAGTTGAAAGTTTGGAAATTAATCCATGTGTTTATGGTCAACAGATTTTGACAAAGGTTTATGCTTTTGTATTGTTCAATAGGGAAAATCTAGTATTTTTAATAAGTAGCACTGGACAGCTGAATAACCATATGAAAAGAGTAAAGTTAGATCCTTATCTCAAAACATTTACAAAAATTAACTAAATGTAAGAGTTAAAACTATAAAACTTTTAGAAGGATACATAAAGATAAATGTTTATTACCTTAGGTTTGCAATTGATATTGACTATGACACTAAAAGCATGAGCATCAAAAGAAAAAAAGAAAAGATAAATGAATTGGAGTTAGCAATTGGAAATTAACAATGTTTGTGCTTCAAAGAACACTATCAAGAAAGTAAAATATAATTCTCAGAATGAAAGAAAACATTAGAAAATCATGTATTTGATAAGGCACTTGCATCAGAATATATGATGAACTCTTAAAATTCAATAATACAAAAAAACTCAAAAAATGGGCAAATTATTCGACATTTCTCCAAAGAGATATACAAGTGGCAAAGAAAAAAAAAGCCTATTAAAAAATGTTCACCATCATGAGTCATTCATGCAAATGAAAACCACAATAAGGTAGTCCTTCATATCTACTAAGATAGCTATCACCAAACATCAGATAATGTTTTGACTAGCATGTGGAAAAATTATAACCCTCATATACTACTGGGGAGTATGTGGAACAGCAGAGCCACATTGGAATACAGTCTGGTAGTTCCTTGCCTTAGTCTTTTCAAGCTGCTTAACAAAATCTCATAGACTGGGTGGCTTAACAAAACTTCTTTCTCATAGTTCCAAAGGCTGGGAGTTGAAGATCAAGATGTTGATAGATTCTGTTCCTCCTTTCTTGGCTTATAGATGTCCACCTTCTCTTCTGTGTGTCCTCACATGGCAGAGGAGGGGGGGGGTGCGAGAGAGAAAGCACACTCTGGTATCTCCTTCTTCTTCTTCTAAGGGTACTAAATCCCATTACAAGGTCTTCCTTATGGCCTCATCTAATTATGTTCCAAAGGGTCCACCTTCAAATACCTTCACATTGGTATTTGGTTAGGCTTTCAATGTATAAATTTTGGAGGGATATAACTCTGTCCATAGCATTCCCTAAATGGTTAAACATAGGGTTTCCACATATTCTAGCAATTCCACTCCTAGGTATATGTCCAAAAGAAATTAAAACACATTCAGACAGAAACTGATACACTGATGTTTATAGCACCAATGTTCACCATAGACAACAGGTGAAAATGACCCAGTGTTCATCAACTGGTGAGTGGATAAATGACACACAGTACAGACACTCAATGGTTTCTTATTTAACCATGAAAATTAATAAAGTAGTGATACACAAAAGTGATAAAAGGGGCACCATCATCTTGGTGGGTGGAGTCAGAGTCAGAGGCAGAGATACAGCTTTAAAACATGACTTTTCTTTAATAGGTTGTTTTCATGCGGTTATGTCAAAACTAGTTATTGAAAATGGCCTTGTCAAATGCCCTAGATGGCTGTGGAATTGCCCTCTCTGCAGTAGTCAATTCATGTCCCAAATGTTTGATCTGGTAACAGCTATTGTTGTCACCTCCCAAGAATCCCTGGCCCACGCTTTCATTTCAGGCCATTATAACAGCTTTTTAAAATCCATGGTTCAACACCACTAAATCACTACCGATTTTATGAGAGAAGAAAGTACGTTAATTGTCTTACCCTAAAGCCTAATCATACTCCCCTCTCTTTGTCCTCTGTCTTGGCTGGCCAGAGACTCACATCTTATTTTCTTTATTTTTTTTTCTTTTACATTTAGTCCTTCAAGGCATTCTGCCCACATTTTCCCAATTCTCTTTCTCTCCCTATTGCAAATTTTGCCATTCGTTTTTCAAACTGAAACATTAAAATTTTGACATGTTTTTAAAATAATCACATATATGTATTCATAAAATTATCAGGTAACTCTATTCAATAGTAACTATACAGTTTTAATTTTTTGTTATATTAAAAATAGAGCCCTAGACTAAAAGAAAAACCTTAGACCAAAGGAGAGAACTGATATGAAAATAAGAAAGCATCAAAGTTTTCATGGTTTGTCTTTTCATAAGTCGAGAAAAAAAAGTTCATTTTGATTCAGCCTATAAAACTCTGCATGCAGCCCAACTGCTTGCAAGGTAGACTTCTCCACCCTCTGGATATTTGCAAAGAACCTTTCAACAAGAAACTACTGTTATGCATGTTCTCAGCTACTGAGAGTTGTGTTGGGTTTGTTCCTGGTTTTAGTGTCTCCAGTTACAAAAAGTACATCCAGTGCTCCAGTCTTATGTATTAAATGCTACCAACCTTGTTTCTGCTCTAATGGCATTATTGAGCATGATTCTAAAAGTGATGTGATAAGCATTGCTCTGACTAAAACTGAAACAGTAAAACCAATTGCATATTATTTCAGAGCTAACACTACTGAATCAAAATTTAAGAAAGAATATAAGGGAACAAAAAGAAATCCAACACACATGCTTCCAATAAAAGTACTTTAATGAGGGAGTTATGTAGAAAGTTGTGGAAAACATTAAGGTAACTGGCAAGGGTTGTTGAGACACCCTGACTTGGAACAGTGAGAAACTGTTAACACCAGTAGGGCTGAAAGGGCAGGGAGATGAAAACGTGCTGTTGGAGTCCTGCGAGAGATTCAGCCTGGAGGGCAGGGTCACCCAGCAGGAGCTGTCGTCACTAAGGGACACAGACACTGCCAGAGACAAGGGGGTGGGGAGATTGTCCCAGATCTCTCCCTTTCCACTGGTATTTGATTTCCAGCCTGTGTCTCCCATTGGCCAAATCTTAGAGAATATCACCAGCCAGGGAGCAGAATAATGTCTGCAGGGGTCAGCTCCAATACGCATAAGGAACAGAAGACCAGACTGGGAATTTATCTGTGAAGACAGAGGTTGAGTAAGCCAGCCTAGGTAGGTCCTAGGGAAAGAAAACCCAGGAATCTCAAGAAGCGTCCTTGGATCAGAGATCTACAATGCAGATGTAGCTGCCTATTTTTAGCTCTTCTGCAAAAACAGTATAACCTGTAAAGAGGTGTTACCACTGATGAACAGAATCTTCTTTTCCCTAGGCTGTTTCTTCATAATTACATCTCTGGTGAAGATCCTTTTTTCATGTAGATCCTTTATTCACCTAGACTATGTATTATAAATTTCCTGGGGAGAGATCCACAAGTTGAACTACACAAATTGGTATTTCTTTATGGGGTCTAGGTTAAATACTACAATGTTTGATCAGCCTGGGAGATCCGGTTGTTGAGAACCCATTGTAGCTGGTCATCTCTTCCAGACCCAGAGCAAAGCAGCAGATGCTATGACATGGTACGTTAAGAGGACACAGGATGTTCTTTCTTCTTGAGGTTATTGACTTTACTTGGAATAACCATTTCTGATATCCATACTCTCAAAATCAGGACTACCTAGTCATTATTTTATAATTGTCATAATAAGTAAGGTTCTACTACTGAATTAGTGCAGAAGCCATCACAGAATGTCTGCTCATCTCTCTACTGTCTCCATCCTTGATAGTAAGGCACTTGTGAAGCACATCATGTTACTTGATCATACAATCTCAACATCATAGTATGTGTGACAGTCAGGATCACAGCAGGAAAAGCAATTCAAGACTCAATTGAAGAGATTTTAATAACAGGATAATTTCAGAAATATGTGCATTTTTAGAACACTTAAGAAGAATGTTAAAGCTCCAAAAATGTTTGATAATGAGAGGCTATTACCACTCTTAAGGCAGAAGGAAGCTAAGGTAGGTCATGGATAATGTGACCAACTATGAGAGCTGGGATTCTGCAGAAAGAGTGCCAGATGGTAGCTATCGTCATGATTACTTCCAAATACAAGATGCAGGAACAGGAATGAATATAGGATCATCCTACTTCCTCTCCTTCTACTTCTACTCTCTGGATGATGTCTCCCCCTGCCATGCCTCATTTCTTGTCAGTGGCACAGGTTCTTGGGTGGTATGATCATAGAAATCAACCTGTCTGGTACATTGAAAGACAGAAAAGATTAGGTTGAGGAGAAGACTAGGTATGAAATGGAGAGCCACCATTTGACCCAGCTATCCCTCTCCTCAGACTATACCTAAAGGACTTAAAAACAGCATCCTACAGGGACATAGCCACATCAATGTTTATAGCAGCACAATTCATAATAACTAAACTATGGAGCCAACCTAGATGCCCTGCAGTGGATAAATGGATAAAAAATGTGGCATAAAATCATGGCATTTGCAGATAAATGGATGGCATTGGAGAAGATAATGCTAAGTGAAGTTAGCCAATCCCCCCAAAAACAAATGCTGAATGTTTTCTCTGATATAAGGAGCCTGACTCATAGTTGGGTAGGGATGGGGAGCATGAGAGGAATAGATGAATTCTAGATAGGGAAGAGGGGTGGGAGGGAAAGGGAGCGGGGAGGGGATTAGCAAGGATGGTGGAATGTGATGGACATCATTATCCAAAGTACATGTATGAAGACACGAAGTGGGTGTCAATATACTTTATATACAAACAGAGATATGAAAATTTGTGGTATACATGTGTAATAAGAATTGTAATGCACAAAATAAAACAAAGTACATGTATAAAGACATGAATTGGCGTGAACTTTATTTACAAAGATTTGAAAAAATTGTGCTCTATAGTGTAATAAGAATTGCAATGCATTCTGCTGTTGTGTATTTAAAAAAATAAAATAAATTTAAAAAAAGAAAGAAAGTAATCATTTTTGTCCAAAAACAATATTTCTCCATAGTAACTCACTAAAACAATTTCATTATAGGTAAGATATTTAGAGATTCCTAGATATGACTTCTTTCCAAGATTCTCTATTACTAAAGTGCCAAAAGATCTTGCATATCACATAAAAAATACCCAGTCAAACATGTAAACAACTTTATAGTTTTCATTTTAGGGCTAATTGTATGGTACAGGCATAGAAATACCAGGAATACAAAATGTGTGGAATTCTCTATAGTAAATACACATATATTATATATCTTTCATTTTTTTTTCTTATTAGTCACCTCTGTCAAAAACTCTTGGGAAGTAATTCAACTTTATTCCCTAAACTAAAAGTGTGGCATATTATTTTGAAAGTGTCAGATTGTCATTTATGGAAATTACTTTAAAAATAAATTGAGTACTGTGATTTAGCATCAAAGCACAGTGGCTAGGGATTTTGTACATTATTTTTTTTCCTGTTTTTGTACACACAAAATTGTATGTCTTCTTGCCACTCTAGCTTCATTGCATCTGTCACATCACAAATAATATGATCAATCACACAATGCCCCAAAGGTCAAATGCATTGCAGTTCTAAATTTGTTATTTTTACTATTTTTCCACTTTGCATTATGAATGGTAAAAACAGGTTATAGATCCAAAAAAATAGCCATATTAGTAACTCATGATTTTTAAAACCACATCACAAATGAAAATTTCATCAAATAAAGTTTCATTGAATCGTAACCTTCCTCAGGATAGTAGCCCTCCCGCTTAATATTCAGATACAATGGTTGCCATGTCTTTTCCTCTCTCACTGTTAGATCTGTATCTAATAAGATTAACTCTTCCTTTGATATTATTTTGAAACAAGCTATTTACACAGTTGTAGCTATAATGACTCCAGAGACTTTAAGCTTCTTGATATTCTTATTAACATTGTAATATCTAGGACTAAAAGTAAAATATATTTTACATTTTAAATATTTACTTGGATCTTCTGTGATTGGTAATTTTATAATCTCATGTGCTTTCAGAGAAAAATATTTAAAAGTGTAATTTAAATATAAATGGCCTTGAAACACAATGAAACTTGTTAAATGGCTTTTTCTTCAAAACAGGTCCACATTGACCTTTCTGCTCTCTACAAATCATATTCGATATATGTAAAGATACCATTCAGCACATCTTCTCTATGTGCATGTGTGTATATGCATGTGCATGCGTACACACACACACACACACACACAAATACATTTAAAAACTAGAAAATATAGATGGAGTAACAATATAATGATGACAAGAAACTACAAATTTTCTATAAAATAAAAGCAAATGCTATTATTGCCAGAACACTCAATTATATACGAAAGACCCAAAACCCAATTCAGATAAAGGAGGGGACATTTAGGTAAGTTAAACAAACACATTTCCTTAACTCAATTCCAAGAAAATCTCCAACTTGAAGCATGCCATAGAGCACTCCACAGGTGGAGACTGTGCTTCTTCGTGTTCTAGCACACAGGATGCAGCTGTGGCATTTGTTTTGTTTCTATGGGCAAAGATGCTCCTTTCAGTGAAATGAGAGCCCTGGTGCAGTAGCTTTTTAACATGGACATTAAGGTTAGAGACACACATGGCAGTCCTTCATCTAACATTAGGCTTTTCACTGTCCTGCCACAAAATCAGCAAGAAGCAGGCAAAGATGGCCAAGAAATCTAGTGTCGGGCACTTCTTCCCACTTCCTAATTTGAGGGAGTTCATAAACTTCAGCATAGTCTTCCATACACCCTACCAGAAAGGCACCTATCAGCAGATCCAGGAAAAACCCACCTGCAGGTTCAGTGGACTTCTTTATCAAAACTTATATATTTACTAAATATACCATAATTTTAAATACCATGTCTGAGTCTGTGACTCACAAATTTGTATCCCTACTCAGGATTATTCCTGTGAACTACACATGTACATTTCCGACGTTTAACAGGTATTTGCAATATAAGATGTTCAAAACTAAACTCCTGGCTTCTCCCTAAAACCTATTACACTCAAGCATTACTTGTCTCAGCAAGGATACTCCTTTTTTTCAGGCACTTAGGCCTAAAATCAGGGAGAGGAGATGGGCCATCCTTGATCCTTCCTCTTCTCATACCTCACAAGCAGTGTATCACCAGATACCACTGTCTTCAAATAAGTCTTGAATCTGACCACTTTCCACGGCTGATACTGCTACTATTGTGGCCCTGCCACCATGGCCCTCCCCTAGGATCGTTTCAATAGGCTTCTAACTGGACTCCTGATTCTAATCTGTCCCCATTGCTGTTATTCTCAACATTTCTGAGAGGGTGATCCTTTTAAATTAATCAAATTATGTCTTTGCTTTGCTCGAAATTTTCCAGTGGCTTTGCACTTCACTCAGATCAAAACCCAAAGTCCATGAGATCCCACACGATTAAGTCCTTCACCATTTCTTTGACTTAATCCTCAATTCTTTTCCCCTCAATCATATCACTGCAGTTATAGCCACTTCCTTGCTTTTCTTGGAAAACTGCTGATGTATTTCAGCACCTGCCTCTTCTCATCCACTGTTTCCTCAGAACCTGATCTCTTCCTGGCTTGTTTCTTCACCTGCTCCGAGCCACTAGTAAAATGTCTTCCTCTCAATAGGCTCCAGCCAATCCTTCTATTTAACCTACAATTTTAACCTGCCTTTCCCACCAGCACTGCCAATCCTCCTTACCCTATGCATGATATAATTTCCCAATGGGCAGGAACTGGTAATTTTTATTTTATTTTATTTGTCTTTTCTCAAGTCCCTAGAACAGTGCAAAGCTCAAAATAGCTCACAAATTTATTATATGCAGTGTTTGTTGAAATGAATGAAATGGGGATCCTAAACACCAGCCTCCATATTCAAAGGGAAATTTAGTAGTGACCTGAAAAATTTTGAGAACATGAATTAGCATCTAGTACTACTGATCCTAATCATTAAGTCACCAATCTATGAATATAAGATACCATGGATCATTTGTAAAAATTAGCAGCCTTAAAGAAATAAACCAAACAAATCAAACAATTAAAATTCTACTTTAAAAAATACAGGCAATATAAGAAGAGGTCAAGATGCTTTTTTAAAGTATGAACCTTGATTTCAAGGACTATCACATCCACAAAGAATAGGCGACTATGCAAAAAAAAAAAAAAAAATTGAAGAATCAGAAAACCCTCTTGAAATTTAAAAATGTATTTGCTACAATTTAAAAATCCACAAATGAATGCAATTGCATAATAAATGCTTCAAAAAAACTAAGCAATAATTTGAAAATTCATCATGAGCAATTCCTCTAGCCTAAAAAACATACAAGATAAAGCCAGGTGCAATGGTGCACACCTATAATCCCAGTGGCTTAGGAGGCTGAGGCAGGAGGATAACAAGTTCGAAGCCAGCCTCAGTAACTTAGGCCTTAAGCAATTTAGCAAGACCTGTCTCAAAATAGAAAATAAAAAATAAAAATAAAACAGGCTGGGGATGTGGCTTAGTGATTAAGCACCTTTGGGTTCAATCTCTGGTACAAAAAAGAAAAAGAAACAAGATAGAAAGTATTCAAGGAAGCTTACAAGAAAGATGTATATAATAGAAGTACTAGGAAAAGAAAATGGAGTAAATGATGGAGAAGGAATTAAAAAAACTTCTGAATTAAACATGAATTTGAGTTATTATAACAAGTTAAGAGAGACTGCACTAAATTACAGAGAATCAATAATCAAAGAAACAGTTTCTAAAAAATTTTATTGAACTTAAGATGGACTCGATCCATTAAGGGTAAAGTTTTTGCCAGCATGCTGAATAAGAATATTAATATATACACATATAGATATCATCTGGTTAAAATTCTATAAAGAGGGCTGGGGATGTGGCTCAGTGGTTAAGCATCCCTGGGTTTAATCCCCAGTACTAATAAAGAAGAAAAAAAATAAAATCTATAAGAAGAATAATCTAATTTTCTAGAAACAAATGTCATTACCTAGACAAAAAAAGAGATTAGAACTAATAGGATTTCTCAGTGTAATTTTAAATACTAAGAAATAAGTTGTCTTGAAAGAGTACTGGAAAAAATGAATCTTATATAAAATATTCTATTGAAGTATTATTAAATCTATTATTTTATGCTATATTTAATATGTTTCTATGCTATAACAAAAAAGTTATCAGTAAAATAAATATATTTATCTGAAACATGTTTTCCAATTGTCTTTTACCACAAACACATTAAATCATGTTAATGTTCTATAGTTCTCCTGGAATTGTAATTTTTAATCTTCTGGGATCTCCTATGATCTATATAGCACCAGAATATAAAGTGTTAGGAAAGAACTCCAAAAGCACATAAAAATTATAGATTTTTTGTTGTTGTTGTTTTGGTAACAGGAATTGGACCCAGGGGCACAGGGACACTTAATCACTGACACTTAATCACATCCCCAGCCTGTTTTTTTCACTTTTTATTTTGAGACAGGGTCTTGCTAAGTTGCTTGCAGTCTCACTAAGTTACTGAGGCTGGCTTTGAACTTGGGATCCTCCTGTCTCAGCCTCCTGAGCTGCTGGAATTACAGACATGTGCCAGCTCTAACTAAATCCTAAAATGTACATACTGCCTCATATTTGTGTGCTCAGATAAATAAGACTGATTTGCAATTGCTGACAAATCTTGTACTGTAATTTTAAACAGGATCTATATATTAAATAAATGGAACATGACTTATGTCAACCATGATGTAGGAAAGTATAACTGTACTTGAAAAAATGAAGTATTCTTTTGTATATTTTAAACCATAAAACACACATTCCTGTTGTATTTTCATTTCCCCGATGATCGCACAGAATCATTTACAGTGTCCCCAGGCATCTATTACCTTATTCATTAATAGCAAAGCAAAGGACATGGTTAAGGGATAATAATGGCTTCTGGGATTTTTGCCTTTGTTGTTTTATGTACTTCACTCTATTTTATATTTCCAAAATCATAAAAGGTTCTCACACATATTATTCATTAATTATTTCCATCAATGTATGGTTTTAGTGAAATGTATACTTAAGGCACCATTCAGAGAGTATGTCACTTTGGAATATATATTTTGTATCACAGGTATTGACATCCTAATAGTATGGGTAGGAGAAAATTGTAGGCAAATTGTTTGAAAATAGAACAAGTAAAATTCATATGTTAATGAAGTTTTCTTATAAAGCTTGTATTAATTCATGGCAACTTTAGGATACACTCAGCATCCTTTTTGCTTCTTTTAGTGAAGACACTGAGACAGGACATAATTCATAGTTCATTTGTATCACTGTGACTATAAGCATAATGTTTTAGAAGAAAAATCACCCATATTGTACAAATGTCAAATATTTAAATCAAATGACATAGGAATTTTATTTGTTCTATTTTCCTACAATCACAACTATCATACAGAATAGAACACATTTTACGTATCATGTTCAATAATTTATTTAACTTCCTAACCCCCTCCACGCATACATATATACATAAGCACTATTTATAAAATACCATACTTCTTATTTTATAATTAATTCAGTGGAATTAAATTAAATTGTTAAAAAATATACCACTCGTATACACAAAATGGAAATGAATATCTACACATCCGTGTCACAGTTTTTCTAGGCACCCTGAGATAAAGTGATCAGATGAAAGAATCCACTGTTTTACAGATGCAGTCCAGACATTTAGGTGGAAGGTACACTATAAACCTAATAATATATTTCTGGGGAAAAAAGATAATGTGCAGAATCGTTTTCCATCTACACCTCTCCTGGGATCATTTTAGGTAGACAACCTAAACATCAATCCGAGCTCCCTTTCTCTATATATTGTTAAGTATTTCCCGGTGCTAGACCACTTCTTTGAACAAATATTCAGGTAAGACCCTCATGCTTCTCGACAGTTTTGTCTGATCATTGAATACCCACTGAGCATAGCCTTTGTTGTCTCTCCATTAGAAAGTGAGTCGAACATCAGTACCCAGTGACAGTTGTCATCCCTAACAGATCCCTTTCACTATCTTTCCAGGTAGGGGACAGGTCACCAGGTGTACATTTCCTATTCTACATTGTTTTAAAGCTTCCCTCGCATGTAACAAATACCTTCATATCTTTTAGCTTCTCCAGTAGCACTAAATCTCTTGAGATTTCTTTGAAAGAGGTAGTCTCAGATTAAAATCAGTTCTTCTTTCAGTATCTTCACTGAATAGATGGTGAATATTATAAAGTTTCCCTGATAATATCACCTGTAATGTTGAAGTGCCGCAAGCATTCTGCTCAGATCCACATGTGCCCTGTGCTTTCCTCTGAGGTCAGCAGCTCAAAGCAGAAGAGCCCATAATTTATCTTTCAAAGGCTGTTCCTTTCAGCTACAATAAATTTTTATGAGAGGTGAGCAAATTATAAAGATAATTAGAACATGCCATCCTTCCTCTCTTATCCTCCTTCACATAAACCCTTGGAAATACACTGTATTAAAACAAACTCATTTCTTAAAAGATCACTGTGTTAATCAGCTTTCCTTCTCTGTGATGAGTACCCCAAATAAATCAATTTATAAGGAAGGAAAATTTATTTCAATTTGTGATCTCAGAGGTTTCAGTCCATGGTTGCTTGCCCCTACTGCTTTGGGCCTGACATAAGGCAGAACATCATACAAGGAATGCATGACGGTGGAGCTGTCCACCTCCCAGTGGCTGGGAAGCACAAAGGCGGGTGGGGGGGGCAGGCACTCAGTTTCCCCTTTACAGGTACACCTCTACTCACCTAACTTTCTCCCACCAGGCCCTACCTCCTAAAGGTTCCACTACCTCCCAATAGCACCACAGGCTGGAGACCAAGCCTTTAACACATGGACCTTTGAGAGACATTTCAAATCCAAATTATAACATTCATGTTCCAAATGTTTCTCTGAGGTGTTTAGAGAAGTGCTGACACCACTTACTGAAAGTGTGACTTGACCCTGCAGAATAAAATGGATTGTGGAAATTTTAGCTATGGAGATGTGTTTCATTAATCTAAGGTCGACCCTTCATGTAGATACTATACACTTAGGAGAGAAATAGACAATGAATTTGTAACATGGGGAGAAGGAGTTGCTTTAGCATAGAAGGGGCTGCTTTAGCCCCTTTTCTTTCTGTGGTTTAAAGTTTTCTCTGAGGTAACACTTCTCTCATTTAATAATCATTGAGCAACCACTCTGGATCAGGCATTGCATATGCTGAAGATGCATCGTGAGCAAGGACAAAGACAGTCCTTTCACAACAAGATCACTGGTGTGCTGAGTGACAAGGTTACTCTGATAGTGTGCTCTTATAAAGCAGTGCTGCACATGACTGCTGTCCTGAAAGACGTGGCTAAGAAATCTGGTGTCAAGGGACTTTAGTAAAAAAGATTGAAATATAAAGTTTGAAAATGCCGATCTCTCTAAAACTGTCTATCTGATGATTTCTATACAGTTCTAGCATATCCCAGAAACTAGAGCTAAACAACTTTCCCATGAGACCCTTAAATTATGAGAAATATTCAACTAAAGAAAACTGCCAAGTTCCCAAAAGCTACACATTTTTTTCAAAGCTTTATCAGAAATTCTGGTCATACTGTGAGGCCAGTTAGAAAATTAAAATAACTTGTCCATGATGTTACTCTTGTCTAATATTTCCAATAGGATTCATAGACAAAACTAAATTTTTAAGTCACATATTTGAAAAGAACGCTTCTATTTAACTGTAATCTGCTTTAAAGGTAAATTTTAGATATTACCTACAAAAATCTGAGTTATCTTCAAATGCAGTGCCACAAGAACCTGTCCCCTCCTCAGTCCAACACCTTTAGGAAAACAAGGTCCTTGTCTGTCTTGGTCCCATTGTATATTTCAATTCAGGCAAAGTGCCTAGCAAATAGTAAGTACTCATAAAGTTTTCTGAATACATAAAAATCAATGTACATTTTTATTTTAGAAAATTGCTATTTAGTTATATGAGTAAATATCTTGCTCATATATAGTTGGTTTATTAATATATACCTAAGAGTTTATTTTTATTTTCCTATCTATAATGTCAAGAGCATGATGCCTAGTTCCATCAGTGATTTCAAGTTGTTTCTTTGTTATTTACTGTTGGAGTGCCTGTGAGGATAGAATAAGAGAATTAAAAGTGTGTAGTTCAATACCATGTTTGCAATACTTCTTTCATTAGTAAAATAAAGCATGTGATAAGGTATATCCCACCACCCTGGAAACTAGACCTTTGACCCACACCATTAGCCATTATTCTCAGGCTTTTCCTTTTCAGAGCCCTGACCTCAAACTAAGCTTGGCTCTATTGAATATATTAGATGTGTTAAAAACTTTATGTTATTTCTTTCTGTTAGCAGACACTCAGATGGAGTAGCAAGAAACTTTAATAGAGCAAACATTTGTAGATAGCCCCACCACAAATTTCTACATTACACATCTATCAAAACAATAATAATCAACTTTATTTGTACAGCAAAACAGTATGCTTTTCCTAACATGGTGTTCTTCAAAGTTGCCATTTGTGAAATGTTCGTGGGTGCAGACTTTCTGTTGGGTGGTTTAATAATTCAACATCTGGAAAATGTACACAAAGATATTAAACCTGGTGTTGCTTAATATAGCAAAAAAAATTTGAATATAAACATTTGCCACTTGGTTAAATTAAAATGTGAATAAAACCATTGTTTGCTCAATGCTTCAGAATTTTCATCCATTTACTATGGTCTTGTGTTGAATTTTAACAATAAAGAGAAAGTCTTTGTCTTCCTACTCAGAAGTACATTTTAAAATTATCTAAAAAATACATCTACATAAGAAAAATAAAACAAGCAAACAGCACTCTCTTAAAAGGTTTTCAACAAAATGTTATCTTCCAAGTGTTCATGTATTTTATTTATCTAACCGTCATCATGTTTAAATTAGTAATAACTGTATGGATTGCCTTTTCTGTTACACAGCCAGATTTGTAAATCAAGTTTGATTTATAAAACAAGATCCTGGCTAGCCCATCTCTACAGAACTTATCAGAGTGCAATAATGTGTTGAAAAATATAACTGCTGACTAAACAAATAAATGAGCAAACTACTAAAAAGAATCATAAAAATCTTATACATTTTATCTGGGAAGAAAACCCATGAAATGGCTGCTTTAGTAAATAAAAAATCTTGACAAGAACTTCACAGACCAAGATCCCCTTTGAATTGAGAAGAGAAACCACCAAGCTAAACTAGTTCTTGCATAAGATTTAGAGAAATAACAAGAGATGTATTCGCATCCTTTTTTCTCCCTCTCAATTTCACATTGAAACACTCAAGACCCTCCTGCTCTATCCCACATTTAACAAAACCTGCTTTCAGGAAAGTATTAGATATCTGTCATGTATATGTTGACATGAACTCAGTTCATTGTTCCTTTTCCCAGGTGTCTTGGTGAGATTTAGCTTGAATAATCTCCTTTTGCTTTGTAGTCAGGTTTTCTTGGTGATCAGGCTCCAAAGTGATGCCTCTGGGCCTCAGATGTAAAACTGGTTGGGGCAACTTGCTTAGAATACAGCAGTTTGTACATCAATGCTATGTTTGAAATGCATATGTGTAATTGACTTTTAGTGACACGTTTTTAAAAGGATTGGTGGGTTATTGTTATGGTTTAGACGAGAGGTGTCCCCCAAAAGCTCCCGTGAGACAATGCAAGAAGGTGCAGAGAAGGAATGATTGGGTTATGATAGCCTTAACCCCATCAGTGAATTAATTCCCTGATGGAATTAATTGAGTGGTAACTTAAGGCAGGTGGGGTGTGGCTGGAGGAGGTGGGAAATGGAGGCATGGATTGGGGTGTATATATTTTGTATCTGGCAAGTGAAGTCTCTCTCTCTGCTTTCTGATTATCATGTGAACTGTTTTCTTCTGCCACACACTTCTGCCATGATGTTCAACTTCACCTCAAACCCGAAGGAATGGAGCAGGGTGCCTATGGGTTGGGACCTCTGAAACCATGAGCCCTCAAATAAACTTTTCTTCCTCTATGATTGTTCTGGTTGGGTCTTTTTAGGCACAGCAGTGAAAAAGCTGACTGAGACTGTTCTGTTCACACGAGCAGCCTCTGCCTCACTGATATGAAAAAAAAATCTTTCTCTCTGTCCCTGCAGATGATATTGGATGATTTAACCCAGTGCCTGGCCACTCTCACCAAAGATAAGCTAGTCAGGAACATGCCCAGCTGGCTTTTGGGATGAAGGCCTAATGGCTCTGTCTTAAGGCCAGCCCACAACTGGAGGATCTCTATCAGGTCCTAACTCACTCCTGCTGAGTCCCACTGATGAAGAGAGTGCTTGTTCTTTGACCAACCAAGACCTAGTTTCCATGTGGGCTCTTTCAACATGATTCTACCTGTCCCTCTCATCTACATATGCAGAACCTGATATAGCTGATAAGTTGACACTCTGAACTTGCCTCTTCAGAAAGAATCGTATTACCAGCTACTTGTGTTGTGTCGTGGGAGACCATGTCTTCATGTAAAGTCTCATGCATTTAAAGAAAAAAACAAGCTAACTTTCCCCTGTATCTTAAACAAGTGCATTGTGAAAATTATTAAAGGAAATTCTGACACAGATAGGTAAGGAATTATTTTGAGGGTTCTGGGGACCATTTCCAAAATTCATGACGTCAATCTTCCAGCAGTAGTCAACTCCAGTAATGAGGAAAGGCCACTATAAGGCCATGTTAAAGGCCTTGTTCTCTTTAAATTTTGAGCAGAGGTTTTCCTCCCAGCAAACATAGAGAGAGGTCCATGTTCTGTATGCGACTATATTTTGGACTTCAAAGTATGAAGAATTTCTCATGACACCAAAGTTTTCTTTTAAAAACTGCACTGGGTTTGCAGCTCAGTGATACAACACATTTTTAACATGCATAAAGTCCTGGATTGACTCCCAGCACCAAATAAGTAATAAAGTATATATGATCTAATCTAGACGGATATGATTATAAGTGTTAACATTTATTGAGGTAAAAATACTTTCATGTCCTCACCTTTTGGTGACTCCAAAAATGCATTTCAAATGATAGGAAATTATTTTGTAGCTTTATTGAGAAGTATCACAAAACACCAGTTCACTCACTCATCCAAGTATTAATTTAATATCTATGTCCAAGAATTGTGATAGATACTAGAAATATAGTGGTAAAGATGACAGCAAATCCAGCTTTATTCTGTTCAGCGAGAGAAGAGCTGAAATCCACTGCCACCAAAATTACCCTTATCAGATGAAAGGGACAGGAAAAGTGGTCAATGGAAAATGCTCAACCAATTTGATCCCCCTAAGATCTTAGATAGAGTTGATTATCCCTTCCTCTTTCTCAATGGACCTCTCATTTCTCTAAATAGTCTCCTGACCCCTCATCTCCCTGACCACTCATCTCCCTGACCACTGTTGAGTGGAGAGTCCAGAGTTCTGATTTGGGCCTTCTCTCTAATCTCTACTATACTCATGGCAAAATCTTCTGGATGCAAGGCTTTAAATATTTTCTATAGTCTGAAGACACAAATTGATGTCTCCTGTTCACACATGGAGTGCTAAATCTATACATGTAACTCTGAGGTCACGTTGGCTATTTAGAAGCCGTCACACACTTACCACATCCAAAACTAAACTCCCATTCTTGTTGCTAAGGTTTTCTCTACCCTCAGGTTTCCCTGTCTTGGTTAATGAAGATTCCATCCTTCCGGGTGCTCAGGTCAAGACCACTGAAGTGGTTCTTGGTGTTAATCTGCCTTAATGTACCCCAGTACATTAGTACGTTAGTCATCTTACTGGCCCTGCCTCCAAACTATACTCAGACTCCAACCACTCCTCGCCACCTCCATTTCTTACACGTCTCTTACTTAAATTATTGCCTTTGTTCCAGATGCCCTTTCAGATTCTGCTTTCCTTCCCTTAGAGTCAACTCTTAACATATTAGAGAAAGTGGTCCTTTTAATATTTGGCTCAAATCATTCTCACCCTCCTACTAAAATCTTCCACGGGTAAACTTCAGAATAAAAACGAGTATTGTCACAATAATCTAAGTGGCTCTAGGCAACTTCCTTCATTACCTCTCCCACCTCCCTTCTCAGTGCTCTCCCTTTTTTACTGTACTAGAGCCACAGTGGTCTCCTTAAAATCCACCAACCATGAGCAAAATCCTGCTTCAGGGCCTTTGACCTTCTCTTCTCCCTGCTGAGAATATTGTCCCCAAATATTTACTAATCTCACTCTCTCATCTCCTTCAGTCTTTACTCACACGTTATTCTCTAACTGAAGCTTTTCCTGAGCATTATGTGTAAAATTACAAACCCCCTCAGTCACGAGGATTTCCTATTTCCCCCTTTCTACTTTAATTTTCTCCATAATTCTCATGATGTGACCTCCTTCTATTTTTGCAATTCATCTTTCTTATTGTCTGTCTACCTTCATTGAAGTACAAGCACTGTTAAGAAACCAATTTTTGTCGCTTTGCTTAAAACTTTATCTGTATCTAAAACTCAGTGTCTAAAACTTTAAGTGACACACATTAGGTGCTTAATAAATATATGTTAAATAAACAAATAATTATAATAGTTTCTGTTGTTGAGTTTAATGATGGAGGTGTTAAGTCAGCCAGGAAAGGCAGAGAAGGCTTCACTGAGACCTTGACAATCAAGGATGGATGATTGGCACAAACTACCCAGGTAAAAAAGAGATAAGAAAACAAAAAATTCATCTGGCAATGTCAGCATGGTGGTGGCCAGGGGACCAAAATTATGTGCTCTAAGACCAAAAGGATGTTGGATGCTGCTAGAGAAATAAATACACAGAGCAGCAAGAGCCAGCAAGAGCCCAGTTTCAAAGGGCATGTGAGTCATGCAGTAGTTTGGATTTTGTCCTAAGGAGAGTGAGGCGCCAATTAAATTATTTTAAGTAGAAGATCAGTGTGCTTAGATTACAATTTTAAAAATATGCTTTTTCTTCAATATAGACAAAGGTCCCTATTCTCCTGCAACATTAATTCCATGAAGAGGCAAAAATTATCAAATGTATCTTATCCATTCAAAGTGTTCATTTTTTTTCACATTTTAAATTGTGATCAACTTACAACCTCATTTTGAAAGCATGAGGTAATAAGTGCTCTAGTAGAAGGAAATTGTGATGATACGACAGAGAGTAACTATAACAGATAAATATAAGAAAGAATAAATAGAAAAATGTTTTGGGCCTATCTCAGTGGTGGCATTTAAACTAAGATTTAATGAATAAAAGGAGCCCTCCACAAGAGGATATGGAAGGATAACCTATCAAGCAGAGGAAATAATCCATACTAGGATTTAGGAATAGGATAGAAAAGCTTAGAGTGTGTTATCAGTTGTCTATTGGTACGTGAAAAACCACCTCAAAGTTCCATGACTTAGCACAACAATTTGTCACACTCCTGTGGGTCAGCCTTGTGGGCTGGGTTCAACTATAGTGGCTCATCCCATAATGGTCATGCTTGCAACATGACTGGTAGTTGGCTGGAGATCCACAGAAACAAAGGAGGAAACTGACTCATATGTCATCCATCAAATAGCAGACTATGGTTCAGCCTTCATCCACATAGAAAGAGAGAAAGAGAGAGATCCCAAATGTGCAGTGTTTAATTAAGACTTTTCTTACATAATATTTTCTCTGGCCTCAGAGGGCAAAGCAATTCACATGGCCCAACCTAGTGTCAATGTAGGAGGGCCACATAAGGGCATGAATGCTGAGAGGGTGACTCACTGATGCATTTAAGATGACAATATCTCACAGTGAGTTTGAGGAAAAGAACGAAGGTTAATGTGGCTAAAGCATAACCAATCAAGGATAGAGGTACAGGAAAGAAAAGATTTAAAGAGATAGATAAGTAAGGTGTAGATCATGGAGGGCCTGGAAAGGTTCAATTGTTTTCTAAGAGAGTAGAGGGACACCATAAGTTTTAGGTTTCAGTTAACATAGTTCAGTTTACATAGTTCAGTCCAACTACGTATAATCCATAACTACAAATGTGTCTTGTGATAGGAAAAGAAGTTATGCAGGATGGTCAATTATGAGACCACTCTACCAGAGGTCCTGGGAGTGGGCAATGTGCATGGCCAGGAACGGCAACAGTGAGATGAGAAGAAGTAAATAAAGAGAAAATCCAACTTGATGGGATCTGGGAAATAAGGGGTATCAAGAACCTGGGTCTTGGGGGGCTGGTGTTGTGGCTCAGTGGTAGAGTATGCACCTAGCACATGTGAGTCCCTGAGTTTGATCCTCAGCACCACAAAAAAAAATAAATAAAGGTATTGTGTCCAACTACAACTAAAAAATAAATTAAAAAAAAAAAGTGTCTGGGTCTCTGTCCAGTGAAAGATGCAGGTTCCAGCAGCTCAAGGGATACCCAAGGACCAGGAAGTGACTTGTTCCTGGTTACACTCTATAAATTAGCTAACTGAATGATTGAGTTAGGAGAGCCTTAACCTAACCAGTGCACTAATCCCCTGTCAGGGATTAACTGAGTAGTAACTGTAGGCTGGTAGGGTGTGGCTGAAAGGTAGGTCATTGGGGGTGTGCCTTTGAGGTATATATATCTGATGAGGTAAGCTTAGACTCTCTCTGCTTTCTGATCATCATGTGAGCTACTTCCTTCTGCCACATTCTTCCATGATGTTCTGCCTCACCTCCAGCCCTGAGGAATGGAGCCAACTGTCTGTAGACTGAAACCCTCAACCCCCAAATACACTTTCCATCCTTAAAATTGTTCTTGTATGCCTGGCAAAGGGACACACGCCTGTAATCCCAGTGGCTTGGGAGACTGAGGCAGAAGGATGGAGAGTTCAAAGCCAGCCTCAGCTAAGCAATTCAGTGAGATCCTGTCTCTAAATAAAATACAAAATAGGGTGGGTAGGATATGGCTCAGTGGTTGAATGCCCCTGAGTTCAATCCCCAGTATCAAAAAAAAAAAAATTGTTCTTATCAGGACTTTTAATCACAGCAGAGCAAAAAAAGCTGACTAAAACAATGAAGGAATACATTAACAAATCAACACTCCTTTGATGTTTAGATTCAATTGTAATTGTCTAGACACAATCAGGGACTGCTAATTTGAAGTTTTCATCCCACTCTGGGATACTACTGCTATATAATTTGTATTGTCTATTTCTATATAGTAAATTATCCCAAAACAAAGTGGCTGGAAACAAAAGGCATTTATAAGGTAGGAATCAGAAGCAACTTAGCTGGATGGTTCTGATTCAAGGTCTCTCATGAAGCTGCGGACTAGATGTCACCTAGGACTGCTATTGTGCAAAGGCTAGCCAAGGTTGGAGAATCCACTGCTGGAGTTGCTCATCTACACAGCCTGCAGGATGGTCTAGTCTGGTGGGAATCTCAGGTCCTGCTCCTACACTAGGCCTCTTCACAGACCAATTGAACATCCTCAGACCATAGCAGGTGGCAGCAAAAGTTGTATCTTCTTCATGACCCAATCTCAGAAGTCACACATGAACACTGGCACATTCTACCAATTAGGAGCCAGTCATTGTCCAGCCTATATTCAGAGGAGAAGCAGATTATATCTTCTGAAAAGAGGTGTGTCAAAGGCAGATTTTTAGAACCACCAGGACTACTAATAATAATCACCACCTTTTGCAGATCTGAGAGGTGTCCAAAATTTTACTAGCTATTTTATGTATGCTATTCCATTTTACCCTCAAATCTGCATCTTACAGATGAGGGGATCAAGTCCCAGATTTGCTGATTTGTTGGAGATATCAAGGCCTCTAGGAAAAAAATAAACAGTTAAAATTCTACTGGTTAGACTGACTTCAAACCACTTTCTATTTTGCGCCAACACATCCAGTCTTTTCCTTAAACTACACACAAACCCTTAGGAAAAAGTTTGACATTTCAGAAAACTAAATACAGCAGCCACTTGTTTTAAACTATGTGCTACTCAGAAGTTCTGACCACTTTGTCATACAAATAACATTATATTAATTTAAACCTTACTGTTTGGAATTTGTGATAATCATTAAAGCATATAATAGTTTAAACTTATTAAACAAGTTATTGGTATAAAAACTATCCCATTTTAAATGTGATAGCTTTCACAGATATCAGTCACATAAAATCTGAAATAATATTTTTACTAAAGCAAGCCTAGCAAGATTTATATGGTCTAAAGCTTCTTGGATGAGAGTTTATGTCTCCTTTTGTCCTGGAAACCATTAATACTAAAAATTTTTGCTAAGACACACATTTTTTACTGGTTCACTATTTCAGACTGACTTCCTTCTTCATCCCCCCCAAATATATGGAGTTTCAGCCTTGAACCCAAACTGCTAACAATAGGAAGCTAATAAAGAAACATCTTTTGGGGAGTACCTCTGACACTTGTAGATATGCTGAGAAATGTAAGTTACAGCTGCACACAGAAGCCATCCTGCTGAGCTTGGAAATGTGCTCAACTTGGATTGTGCCTGCCGTAAATTATAAGCTTATTTTGGAGGAAGCTGAACATCTGTCCTGAACAAAGCTGGATGACATAAAGAAAACACAGTGGAATTGAGCCTCCAAAGCTCTGAGACAACAAGTTAGAACCATGTTCTCCAACCTCCAGCCTGAGGTTGACAGCTGCCTTCCAAATTGGTTCCCATCTGTATCTGAGAAAGGACCAGGTTGCACTGAGAAAGGTCATGCCTACCTCCCCTCAGGGATTCCTTTTAGGGTCTCTTGCTGGGAAATGCATTTTTATTTTTTTCTCTTGCAAAGTCACTACTCCCACTTTCCTTAAAGAATTTTTACCTAACTCATATCCATATATATATCCTCTTTCATTTTCTCTCACTCTCTGGTTCCCATACTTTCATCCATCACATACATAAGTAAGTCCTCCTCTGGCTGCCTGTTTTAAATGCAGTATCGACTAATTTTGGAAGAACCTGAAATACACTTACCATCTACAGGAAAAGCTCACTGTGTGCCAGATACCCTTCCAAGTGTGGATCATACATACACTCATTCTCCTTATCTCATCACCACCATATAAAGAAGATAATACTACTGCATTCATTTTTAAATGAGGGCTCCAAAGCACAGAGACCAAGTGACCAAATGACATATCTACTGTCACAGACCCAATAAGGGACAAAGGCAGGGTCAAATTCCCATTCTTAATAACTGACCAGCTGCCTCTCAAGCAGACTCTGGTGGATATACAAAGAAGATTGAATCTGAGTGCCAACAAAGGTTTAAACTTGATTTCCAATGTCCACATTGCTTTTGCTCTTTCAGTTCTACAATTCAGGAAATTTGTAATCCTATTACCACATGGCTCATTATTCCATGGATTTGAATAGAACATGAATCAAATTAAAAACTCCCAAACACAACTAGATAGTAGCAAGTAAGAGCCTGATGTACCTGGTACAGCAGTCTCCTCTCGTTTTGAAAGGAACACTTCTTTTTTTAATATTTATTTTTTAGTTGTAGTTGGACACAATACCTTTATTTATTTATTTTTATATGGTGCTGAGGATCAAACCCAAGGCCTCGCACGTTCTAGGTGAGCACTCTGCTGCTGAGCCACAACCCCTCCCTACCAGAAAGGGACATTTTTGAACACTCTTATTGGATGCTTGACTTCACAGATGGTATTGAGCCTTATATATACTCTTTTTATCCTATACTATATACCTGTGTACTTATGATAAAGTTTAATTTTTAAGTAGTCACAATAATAAATAACTAAAAATAGAACAAGTATAACAGTATACTGTACTAAAAGTTATGTGAATGCAAAAAATATTGGATTGTACTTGCATGTTTTCACAAAATTCCTAGGAAGTATGTTATGGTTCATATTATGCATGCCTAAATTGTTAGTGTCACTATGCTTTCACTTTGAGGCCAATATTAAATAAAATAAGGGTCACTTGTACCTAAGTACTGGGCTACCTTGTCACTTAATAGATGACTACTAAATGACTAACAGGCAGGTAATATATATTACAGCATGGATACTATGGACAGAGGGATAATTCATATCCCAAGCAGGGAAGAACAGAATGAAATAAGATTTTACAATTCTACTCAAAGTAGTGTTCAATTTAAAACTTGAGAATTCTTTATTTCTGGAATTTTCACTCAATATTTTCAGATTATGGTTGACTGTGAGTTAGTGAGTTACTGAAACAATGGGAAGTGAAACCACAGTTAAGGGAGAGGATTACTATATATGTTTATGTTATCATCTTCTTCAATATTGTAACTACTAACTTTAGTATTTTATATTGGAGTCAAAGAGGCAGTTTGACCTGAAGAGCCTTTCTATGAAATGTGTTAGAGACAAGGTATACCTCTGTGCCTTTGCAGGCAGACAGCCTGGGTTCGAATCCCAGTTCTACCACTTGCTTGTCTGTGCCTCAATTTTCACATCTGAAAAATGGGCATAATGATACTTCCTTTTTATGCTTGAAATTAAAGGATTAAATACATATTAAGTTATTAGAACAGTGCTTGACCTATAATAAGTTCTTAGAATGTTGACCACTATTTAACTTGAGCAGATATGCTTTTCACCCATATTTGTGGATAAAGAAAACTGAGGGAAGGAGATGCAGAATACCTCTCCTTTCATGATCATACTGTGGGTAATTAAAGCAATTTTTTGTACTTCAAACCAAATGTTCTCTTCATACCACATGGTCTTTTAGTGAGGCTAAGAGAATACAACTCCATTTTACGGTTTGCACCTATCAGTCCACCATATCCCTTATCCTTTATCCCCCCCTAAATCCCCAAACTCCCACATTATGGTGTTAGGGTTTACAGGATTTTGCCTACAGGACAACCCTGGTAAAGACAGTGCACTTGCTAATTTACCATAAACACTATTTGGAATTGCTAGCTTAAGCTAACACTTAATATTTCCTGGGGATATTAGCACCCCCAGATTTAGATATAATAATCTAAATTATTAAATATTCCACAGTGACTTCTTTAATTCTCCAATGCCATTTTAAAAATTACTTCTGAGTGGCAGATTGTCACCAGAGGCAGCCTAAGGTAAGAAACAGAGAGGCAGTTTAGCCTAGAGGATTTTGACCTTTTGCTCTTGCCTGTGGCTGGATAGTGACTCTACCCGGTAAGTCTATAGGGATATAGCCCATGGGGGAGGAGAAGGTCATGCTCTTCTAGGGATAGAAATACATGCACAATCAGCTGATAAAACTCAAATGAGGTAACACCTCCCTTCCCAGATGTCCCTCTGGCAACCAGTGAGATGTACTGTGCCTTTTAGCAGCTGAGTCCTGGATATCCTGAGGCTTTTTTTTTTCACTTGTGCATATATAGAAATAGTTCCTTTGGGTGGGGAAGATGGGGAATCATCACCCCTAAATTTGGTCCTATGTGAACATGGACTACAAAAAGTACCATGTTCTATCGATACAAAAGTGTGAAATACTACAGCTTCTTTCCTAGAAGCTTAGGATGCTTTAGGGGCAAGGCAACACCATTCAATTTCTGTAGAAATGGCATATTATTTAAAAAAAAAAAAAAACTGAGTTAAAGTGAAGTGCAAGCAAGGAAGTATTTTGTAGATGGAAGAACCTGACATTTAACTTTAATATTGGGGAAAGAGTGGTTAGCAAAAGACCAACTTGTTGCATGCCAAGAATGACTGCAGAGACAGAGAGTGGGACCCAAGTGCCTAGGAGCTGAGGGTCCACTTAGTGTTGTGTGTGCCCATGTCAAGCAGCTGAAGACCAGAGAGTTTAGATGTTGTGAGAAAAAAAATGGATGTTTATTCAATGCAAAGACAATTTACAGCCTTAATACTAGAAGGTCTTCAACATACTACATTGAGACTCTCTAAACAGTCTTCTTAGGGCTTCTTTCAGAATAGCTTGATAAAGTGTTACCCATAGCATGCTAACACACTCCATCTGAAAGAATGGTAATTATGGGTTTTATGTAAACATTTTATACCTCCACATTCCATCTTGGATAATCGCTAATAGGAAATCAATATATTGATTAATTAAGTAACTTAAAATGGGAGAGTGCATTGACATAGACTTTTAGCAAAATGCATTAATTCACAGGAAAAAAATATAGCATCTCCCTATTTTTTGAACATTTATAAAAAGACTTCATTTGTTGTTCTACTCTAATTATATCTGAGACTGTTTTATATAGCTTATCTTATAGCCTGGGTCAGAAAGTTACATCTCAAAATCAACTGGGAAAAGCATAGTATTCTCACAGCAGTCAGCAGGCTGTCACATGCTTATTACCACAATTATTTCTTATTTGTAGGATGTGGAATTTCCAGCCAAACAAACAAAATATAATAATAATAACAATAATAATAATAATAATAATAATCCCAAGCTTGCATAAAAGAGGTAATAAACATACCCACCTACTGGGTCAAGAGAAGGAGATAAAGGGCACAAAATTGCATGATTTGTATCATTCTCAGAACCTGAGAATCCATAAATCTGTGTATAGGAAAAGGAAAATCTTACACGTTTTAACAATATAAATAAAAATGAAAATGATCAGTTTTCTATATTTTCATACTCATTCACTTATTTCTTACATTATCATAAAATATTTCAGAGCTTATCTATAAAAGATATAATCAGGAATATATTTTTGTTTATTCAACAAATATTTACATTTATTTCCCTTGAAAAATGAGCCACATGTAAGTAAACCTCAACCCGGAAATCAGGTTCCCTAACCAAAACACACTTATAAATTTATTGTTTAGAAGCTGAAACACTTTCTAGAAACATTATGAAATAAATAACTGTTAGGTTTCTGGGTCAGTCAATAAAGGCCTTTTTAATTAAAAACTAAACTTTTCTACTTCTGAAATGAAAAATAGAACAGAATATAAGGTTAACAGGTTTTTTTCCTCAGTGTGGAGCATGCTACATAGTTATGGTAGCTTCTCTGGAGTCAGTAGTGAGCCTCGTAATTTGACCAAGATCTAAAGTTTTGAGTGCATCAGAGACCACAACGGAGTCCATGAGTGAATATCAAAAGTTACCCAGACTGTTTAGTTTTTTAAAGAAGCTGGGGTTTTTTTGTGTTCATACATATTATCAGTGTCAAGAAACAGATAATGGCCTTAACTGATTACTTACATTCTACCAGTTCCTGCTTCACTTAGAACCATCTGTTTATGTGTTTTCATTCAACTTGTGACATTCTAATTTATTAACAGCACCTGAAATACTCTACCCTTCTGATATTCCTTCTTCAGCCTACTTAAACGTACTTCACTAGAGAACTGAGGGGTAAAGGCAGTTAAACAGAGACATCGGTTTAGAATGGGAGGGGGCATGGGGTAATTAATGGTGGTGGAATGATCATTACTAGCCAAAGTACGTGTAAGAAGACATGAATTGGTGTGAATATACTATGTATACAACCAGAGATATGAAAAATTGTGCTCTATATATGTAATAAGAACTGTAATGTATTTTGCTGTCATATATAAATTTTAAAAATTTACATAAAAAAGAAGTAAACTTATAACCAAAATTCAACACTCTGCTATAAGTATATTGAAGGTATATAAACCCAGTTTGTAGCTTAATTGGGGAGATAAGCTAATACGCATGCATTTCTAGTAATAATTGATGACAAGTAATTCGGGATTGTGGTGGGATGAAGATATCATAATTAAATGAAGAGAAGTAAGATCTGAAAATTTTGAGCTTCTTGGGAAGCATCATGTCAGTAAAGTCGACCTGAAGAGAGACATCGGGACAGGATGAGGACGGAGAGAATATGAAATCTCACATTGCTCCTTAGTTCTACAGAAAGTTCATCTCACCTGCATAGTCTGAAAAGAAAAACCACAGGGGTGAAGGGATTGTAAGGATAGTAGAGACAGTTTCAGGATGGGAAGTAATAGGGTTATTCACTATTCATTCAATGATATTTAGAAAACAACTTGGTCTTTAAACAAGAGTAATTCAGTTAATGGGGTAAATAATAAGGAATCATTACAGTTTTTTTTTTTTTTTGTTCATTTTGTTTTGTTTTAACAGTAGAATGGTTTCTAAAAGTGACATAATTGGAGAAGTTAGCCCTACAGCACCATGAGTCATATTCAAGAAAACATGAAAAATCTGTTCATGGACGTCAAGAAAACAAAGAGAAACAAGAAAATATATTTCTTATTTAATATATAGTATGTATAGATTAATTTTCTCCTTTTTAAAAGAATTTCAAAATTAGAATGGCATGATGACATGATACAGCAAGAGAGCCAAAACTAAATGATAACAAACACTGAAAATAAACAGGAAAAAACATGTACCATGAATGATAATAAAAGAATCCAGCATTGCAAAACAAATGTTATATTACCAATGCAAAAAGCAGAAATTTTACCAAGAAATGGATATTTCACAAGCGATAAAATTTTCCATGATATAATTCTTGAATTCTATAATAAAATATATTTTTCTTTCAATATAGTTTATCTGCTTATTTTTATAATAGAATACTTCATATTTTCTCAAAATAAAAGTAAAATTCAATTCTACCTTTATGATACTCTTTTTTTAAATATTTATTTCTTTTGTAGTTGGACACAATACCTTTATTTTACTCATTTATTTTTATGTGGTGCTGAGGATGGAACCCAGGGCTAGGCGAGTGCCCTAATGCTTAGCCATAACCCCAGCCCCTTATGAATACTATTTATATGTAAGAGTATTTTATGTATGTACAGATTCTAAATTAGGGGAAAAGCCTTATTAGGAACACAAAAGTTGGAAAAGCTATTAAATGTGTTGGAACCAATATTCAAATCATATGCCCTTTCAAAGAGCAAATTTGTGCATAAACTCCCTTGAGTTTAAAAAATTTTATATGATTACTTTCTAAGTACCAGCTTGGACATATTATCTTAAAAACCAAACTTTGTTTAAAATGGATCATTAATTCAATTATCTGTTAGTTTGAACATACCTTCCCAAACCCTGAACTTGCCTAACTCATCATTTATTTCATTTTCAGGTTATTTTAATGGGGATGAGGGAGGACTTGACTGACTTCTCAAAGGTAACAGGCTCATTTCCCCTTCCTCACATTGACAGAGCTCCAGTCGGCTTGGGTAGGGCAAGTGACAGGCTCAGTGTCACTTCTACCTTCCCTGACGATAGGGATCCTCAATGTGCTCTTAACTGCTTCCTCCAGAAACCTGTGGCATTTTGCCTTGGGCTATCTCTCTTAAGAGACATTGGACACAACTTAAAAGATTTAATTATTCTGACTTCCAACATTCACTCCCTACATCCAGGAATACCCTGAGTGCCCTAATTCTGCATACCATTTAGCCTCCATTCTCAGCTATTTGCATCTGCCCAGAAAGTAGACCACATAGCCCCATCATATAGATCATATGCAGCATCAATTAGTTTGATAGAATAAAGGAGGTCTCCCGCTTAAACCTGGTAATTATTTCCACTTCCCACACCCATAGTTCTTTCTCATGTCATCTCAGGCTAATGGCTGAAAAAAAAAAAAAAAGGAAGAGAAAAAAGGCAGAACACTGCAGGCACAGGGCTAACTGGTGTCATAAGCAACTTCCCCCTTCACCTGTCTGATAGCAATATCATTGTCTCCTGACCATGGTGGGCTGGCAGTTACAATGGACCAGAAGGCCGAAGAGCTTCACCTGCTACCCAGGGTCTATCTTCACAGTCCTCTCCTACTAGGATCTTTTGACATTTCCTCCAGAAAATATTTTTTTTAAAAAAAAAGAAAGAGAAGAGACCGAACAGATCATCTAAATTCAAAGCTTTAGCTGAAATAAATATACTGACAATTCTGTCAAAACATCAGCTTTGCTTTGTTTATTGCTTTGCATTGGTATATCTATATATATTACAATCTTTCACAACACCTGGCATGCAGACTTGACAAGGTGACCTCAATGTCCAGAAATCACATTGTCGCCATCTGTCTTGTTTGCCTCCCTTCTCACCCGAGTCTACCACATGGGATGTTGGTGCTCTGGGGAGACATCACTCAGTTATGGCTGAATCACAGTCCCCCATTGTTCTGGACAAATGAAAGAGCTCAGTACTGTCATACCTTCAGTATTTGGGAAAGACAGCTACAGACTCCATCAAAAAGATCCAGCTCCCGTACTCATCATTTTCTATTAACTAACATGTTTAAGTGATCTGATATCTTGGAAGGAAAAAGAAATAGTGCTGTGCAGTCTGGAAAACAAGGCACTGATATACAGAAACAAGAGACCCTGATTTTTTTTTTTCTCACAACTGCACACTTAAGGAGAATCCCAGACCAGAAGGCAGGAAGATCTCCTGGATGACCTTCTCTCTGTTTCCTGCCAAAGGACCAAGAGGCTCCTGAGACTATGGAGCAGACTGTGGGAAGTCAGGGTTACACAGCTCCAAAAAATCTTAAGAGCTGAGCAAATGCTATTCATTAAGACAAATATTGGTGCTTTTGACCAGGTCACTATTTAATGAGAAAAGAGATAAATGCTTGCAATTTCACAATAGATTCATAGTCAAAAGACAAGGCTAAGAAAAATATCTCAATACATATAACAAGCTTTAAAAATATCACAAAGTTTGCATTGTAGAGCAGGGATCTCCCAGATGAGTAGGTGGAAACCGGAATTTAAGGATTAGCTGAAATCTTGTTGGATTTGGAACAGAACTGGAACATGGGATATGGAACTGGTGTACGACACAGTTCAAGGACCTCTCTGATGCAGAAAGGAAGTGTGTAGCTGACTACTAGATTATCCCCCACCCTACCTCAGACTCTCCTTTTGAAGCCAGAATTAGGCAGTCAGTGTGGACAGGTAAATCAAGTCAGGTCAGATCCAGGAGGCCAATTTTGAGTCAGTCTGGCAAGTTGAAACTGTCCCCAGAGGGATTGAAATGATAATTCCTTCAGAACCCCTTCCTCCATCCTTATCAAGAAACACCCCCTGCTCCAACCTGTTGCTAAGGTAACGGGTCCCAGGAATTGCCCCTCCTTACAGGAAGCTATAAGGTTGTTAATTAAAGTGTCCTTGGCTGTTCCATCCTGCCCTTCCTCCTTCAGCACACCTGTTTCCCACCTTTTGGCCATCCCAGGAGCATTTCCTAGGCCTAGTCAAATGCCTAGTCACATACAGAGGAGAGAGAAAGATAAGGGGAAGAGAGCAGGAGTACAAAGGAAGCCTAGGATAATATAAAAAGGGCAGAACACCTCGCTTCTTGGGATAGCAGGATACCAGCTATGGCCCATTCTCCCTCCTGGGAGAAGTCTGTGTCACCCCTTTTTAAATAAACCCTGCTTCATATGCTTGCCTCGATGTGCCTCTCTAATGTTCCAACTTCAACATTTGAGGGAGCAGAACTCATCACCGGTAACTGGTGATATCACTTTTACCCTTTCTTTTTTTTAAAGGCCATTTATTTATGCACAAGTTATATATAAACACACACATGTACATGATAAAGTTAAAAACGTAATGTTTATATGGCTTTTTGTTTCTTGATTGGAGAATCTTTCATATCATTCAGTGTTGTTCAAAACACCATTTCTAAACTCTTCACTATAGGGATGTATCGTAACTTACCTGATTTTTAACATCTAGCTTATTTTTTAGTTGCTGCCACAACTGTCCTTGAACATGTATTTTCATGTAAAAACAAAAACCTATTGCCATCATTGTATAATGCCTTTTCATCTTGGCTAGTCCCGTGTGTGTGTGTGTGTGTGTGTGTGTGTGTGTATTTGTACATACATAATTAGTTTTCGTGGGATGTGGGTAGTGCCAGAAGAGTAGACCCACCTAATAAACTTGACCACGGCTAGGTCTCAGAACAGTGTGACCTGGAATAGGGTGTATAGGCTGGCTTTCTATTTTTCAAAAGTTTGTTCTTTTAACAAAATTGGTGGGAAAGTTTTTAAAATGATCAATGTTGTTCAGATAATATAGAAAAACATGCAAAACCCACAGCTTTTGAGCCATTCAAATGCACTCACAAGCACAGCAGACACCTGATCTCACTCCTGCCACAGCACTGTTCTATAAACAGCAGCACATGGTTTGGGGCTGGAGCCTGATAAGACAGGCAGGCTAGCCTCAGCCCAGTTCCCTGTCCCCTACCACTTTCTGGGGGCACCCTTTTATATGCACATTTTCCATAGCAGCCACGAATGTTGCTTCCAGCTGCCCAGACCTGCCCAGACCTTCCCTGGCATGCTACAGGACAAAAGCTCAGAGCACTGGCCTGCACTCCTGCTGCCTTCGGCTTCAGAGCAGCAAGAGGCCCAGAAGCCCTGAACACTGCTCCCCACTGCCCAGCTCAGCCCAGCCTTTACCCTGCAATGCAGACGCAGAGTCTCCACCTTGTTGCAGACTGTCGGACACCCCACCCAGCGCCCTCCAAAAATTTCTCACTGCCCCCAAAAATCTTCCTCCTTGTCAAAAGGAACGCACAAACACTTCTTTCCTGATAAAGAAAGCTGAGAAATATTGCTTTGGCTTTAAAATTGTTGAAATGGGAAGAGGGGGCTTAGCCCTGGAACTGCCATTCCCTAATTACAGTGAGTACAGGGATGGGATGTCATTTATTTCTCAGTGACTTCCTTTGCCCTCCAATGGTGGTATTCTTAGATGCCTGAACAGAATGAGAACGGCATGAAGCCATCATGTGAGCCCTGCACAGTGTAAACACGGTACCTGCTCGCTGCAGCATTGTGGCAGGTGGGCGGTCCTGGACGGCACGCACACATACCCTGCCGCCGGGCACCTCACCTGGGGTGGGAAACGCACCTGGGAGCAAAGCTACGGACAAAGAACAAAGGCAAACGCTCACATCCCTCGTGTTCTTTGCTGCCTAGCATACTCCTTCTCCATGTGGTGCTGGCTGTCATTGTGCCCAAAGGTAAAAATAGCTCCACTTTCAAGCTTCACCTCAATAAATTAGGACAAGGGTTAGAGGCCAAGGTTCTAGCAGAGGGATCCTTGGTAGCAACAATGGGATGGCCCCTCAGTCCAAGGGGAGGTTAGTCCTGGGGTCACAACCTCTGATAATTTGCTTCTACTCACTTCATTTGGCTCTGACAGCACCACCCACGTAAAGATCGGTGCATGTTCCTTGATTCTGAATGGTCTTTGAAAAAATGAATATGTTCAACTGAATCTATTTATCTTGTGGGGAAATGAATATAATTCTAGTCCATGTTCAAAGTCACATTTTTTTTTTTTTTTAGCCTTCACAGTAGTATATGGTTAAGGTAAGGTAGCGTGTCAAGCCAAAGTCTTTTGTGAATCCAGGGCAAAGCTCTTTTTCCAATGACATAAGGTAATTATGAATAGAAGGGTAATCCTCCTTCAAGTCCAGCAGGAGCTCAATTCCAACTATTCATATTGGTCATACCCACTTGGAATGACAAAATCATTGATGGAGGACGGCAGACACAGATATGCATTATTCACAGAGGCCTCTTCAAAGGAATTCCATAAATTATAGGTTTTCTGAAACTGAAAGCTTCAGTGAGCTGGCAGAGAATGCCAGGGGTGACGAGGTGTAATCAGCATGAGTATTGTTCCTGCTTAATTTGTCCCTTATAGGTGGCTGCATTTTATGCAGTAGGAAGAAGGGCTCTCTTTGTGCTTCCTCAGCACTGCCTTTACCTCTTTCCAGACACCCTAATTCACTGGTTTTTGACCTTGGAGTTTTTTAGAATACTAGGGCCAGGGTCACACCCTAGTGAGTCTTCATTAATCTAGAGGCCTGAGCAGGATAGTTTTTTAATCTTCCCACGGGAGGCTAATGTGCAGCCAGGCTCTAGAAATAATAAACTAATCACTCCAATTCCTTAAAAGATTTGCACATTTTTTTAACCAATTAGAAAAATTTAGTAGTTTCATCCAGGAATAACTTCCCAGTATAGATTCCAATTAAGAAAACTGCAACACATCAAAGTAAGTCAGGGTTCCCCAGAGAAACAGAACCCATAGAATGGAGAAAGAAGCAATCATTTTAAAGAATTGACACATGTAATTTTAGGGCCTGGCAAGTTCAAAATATCCAGATGAGCCAACAGGTTAGAGATCCAGGAAAGAACTGATGTTGCAACTCAAGTCCTCAGGCAACATGGAGGCAGAATTCCTTCCTCCTTGGTTAGGGCCAGTGGGTGTCAGTTTTCTCTCTTAAGCTCTTTAACTGATTCAACTGATTGAAAAAGGCCCACCAACATAGAGGATAATCAGTTTTACTCAAAGTCTACTGATTTAAACGCTAATCACTTCTAAAATACTACCTTCACAGCAACATCAGGACTGTGGTTTGATCAAACAACTGAACACCATAAACTTACTAGTTGACACATAAAATTCTCCTTCACAGTGAACTTCAATCAGCATATCTGTAGTAAAGAAGACGCAGATCTGTGACCATCCGGAAAAGTGCTTCAACTCTTTGTGTCCCAACTCAATAATTATTTTAATAATTTAGTACATGCTAATCATTTAATATTGTATCCAGAGAGGACAGGAGTTGTTACTATGAAATGAAGGATATCAGAATAGCTGAAGAGTGCTAGAGAGCAGAGCAGAATGCACTTGAATCATCTGAAGTGGGAGGATGACAAGATCTGAGACAAATGAAAACATGAAGTTAGGAGCCAGAAGTAAAGGTGCAGCCTTCACTGCCATTTAGTGCCTCTGCGTAGGGGGATGGAGGCTTTCTTTTGAGGAAATCTCTGGCATCAAAGTTCATTCCTGGCAGATGAGGAAGGGGTAACAAGAAAGATACCATACACAGAAGCAGGAGCACTGTTACAAACCCTTAAAGAAGGACCCAGAGCCAAACCTATAGGGAAAGCCCCACTTGCCATGACAGGCCAGTAAGAAGAGTGAAATACATCTGCAACATAGTTATGGACAAACACAAATTTGCCTTCCAGCTATAAGTATAAAGTACAAACTTAATGCCAAGTTAAAATATAAGATATGTCAATCAGAAGGTAGAACTCTTGCATTTCATTGTGCTAGATATCTTTTACTCACCCTTCCAGACCCATACCCCACCTTTTTCTCATCCTTTCTGACTTGTATTGGCTACACCAGAGAACACCCTTGTTTCCTGCCTTGGAGCAGGAGGTGGGGCAGGAGGCTGTGGGGTGGAGAGTGCCCCCTGGGGTGCAGGATCCTACCCTGCAGAATGACCACAGGCCAACTGACAGCATCCCTCCCTCTACTAAAGGTCCTGTAGGTCACCCTCTCCACAAAGCCCTTTTTCTCTTTTTTTCCAGGGGCAGGGCTTTAAAGTTGCCCATTTTTACTTGCCCAATGGAGTTGCAAATCAGCAAGGAGAGGAGTATGGCCCCAGGAAGCCAATGGAGGGACAACAAGTAAGTTACCATAGGAACTGGTAACTGTCAGTGTTCCTGCTCTCCACCCACACTTTTGTCAATGGCTCCTGTTTGCAAGTAGGGCATTGACTGATGCAGCACTCTATCATGAGCTTGAGACTTGAGCAATATCCATGCAGCCCTGAGTTCTGTACAAGCAACAATTATCTAGCTTGGTTCATAAGCAAGGCTAGTATGCTGTGGGCTAAAGCCAGGATGCACATCTGCCACATCTTTCCTTGGATGACCTTGGAAAGGTAACCTCTAAGCCTCAGTGACTTCATATATAAAGTGGGGGAAATAATATTATCTCCTAAAAAGAGTTGTTTTAATAATTGTATAGTTTAATTTAGTACATTTAAATCACAGAAGAATGAACACCTCAGATGTCAAATACTCCAGATGCTTTGGGGGGATTTATGAGGTCAAAACTACTTTTACAATAACACTAAGTCACAATTTTCTCTTTTCACCTGTCAACTTTTGCACTGATGGGATAAAAGCAACAGTGGGTAGAATGCTGACACATTCACATAAATCAAGGCAGGGACACAAGCTGTACTGGTGGTCATTATTTGTCATCTTTGCTGCCACATATCTTCAGTGAAAGAGAAAAAAAGGAAAGAAGGAAGGAAGGAAGGAAGGAAGCCACTTAAGAAGGCCCTTGATGTGATGAAGTAAATTTACTTATTAAATCTCAACTCCTAAGTGCACATCTTTTTTAATATTCAGTGTGACAAAACAGCATGAGTTAAACACTTTAGCTGCATGCCAAAGAAGGTAATGTACTTCTGTAATCCTTTGAATTGTGAGCTGTGCTAGCCACTTTTTTCATGAAAGAGCTATTGAAAGATAAATGATATAACCATTCAGTCTTGGATATCTGTCACACATTCTTTCTAAATGAATGACATGAACCTGTTACTTAAAAAAAAAAAAAAAAAAAAATCCTCCGTCACCACGAACTTGACAGCTTCCCAATACTTAGAGACTTTCTAAGGATATGGGAGACAATATTAACAAAAGTGATCTTTTGATATTGTTTAGTGATACGGGTCACACTTTGAAGATCTATACAAATCACACATAGGTAAAAGACCCATTCACATTACATGACGAACCAAATGACCATAACATAGTGGAGTATGAATTTTATTGATATGGTTTTGGATTCTACATTGCAATTAACTAATTTTAAGAAATTACTTCTTGTCAAACTCTAATGTAGTATTGAGGAAGAATAATCACAATTATCTGGAAATGCTATTAAAACATTTTCCCCTTTTTAACCACCTATCTTTGTGAAGCCAGATTTTCTATAGCTCTCCTTCAACCAAAACACTTTTAACAGATGAAATGCAGAAGTAAATAAAAGAATGTTTCTTCTATTAAAATTTTCAAAAACAAAGCTTGTCATCTCACTAAATTTTTTAGAAAATATACATTTTCATAAAAGTACATTATTTGAATTCATACCATCATCCCTCTGGTTATCAGGACTACATCACTGACTATTCTGGGTCTGCAGCTTGCAGATGGCAAAATTTCTCAGCCTCCATAGCCAATTGAGCCTATTCCTAGCAATAAATAGATAAACAAATAAGTATATGTGTCTGAATGTGTGTGTGAACCCATGCATGCAACTGTATCCTGATGTTTGTACTTCTTTGCAGAGTCTCAATTAATACAACGTGTAATGAAATACTGGAGGGTAGAAGCTCACAAAATAATTCTCAGAACATTGGTGGAAACAGAGGAAGCTAAGACAGCCCAGAATCCAGCAAGTCTCTACCAGAAGGTCCGGTTTGGGTTCCAATGTTGGTTCTGTATTCCCTGAATACTCACCACTGTGATAAATTTCCACAGATTCCCTCACAGTGTTAGACAGAAGCACCTCATTGGCCAGGTTCAGCTTACTAAGGAGTAGGAGCAGGAAGAAAGGATATTTGTCCCTTCTTTTGGTTTTTGCTGGAGATCTCAGCCCTCCCTCCCACGATCTTGCTCAAATGCTGGAAAGCCAAAAAATCATCTAATGTTCCCCACAGCAATCCTCCCACTGCAGAAAACCATAGCATTGGAAAGGATTGTGCACCAAAATCATAGTAAATGCGTTGCAGTAGGTTAAATGAATAATGTGCCCCATTCACTAAAAAAGAAAAGTATTTTATATCTTCTGAAGATAACATTGATAAGACTGAGTTTATCTAGATTGCGCCCTATGGCAGCAGATATTTCAACTTGCATCATCACTCCTTCTAATTATTTCAAATCCTGCCCATTTTTTAGGCCAGTCTTAAATCCCTATTCTGCCATGAAGTGACACAAATCCTTTTTCTGTTAAAACAATCATTTACTCACTGGCTGAAATATATGTATTTACAAACATGCCAAAATCTAAATTAATGAAAATGTTAAGATAAAAAGAGTGATCCTGATGCCCATGACATCTTTTAAGAAAACAGCATCCCAGGACTAATATTAAGCAGTTAACAAACAAGAGTGTATTTCAACCATTCGCAGTCTACCTGAAAATATAACTAGTGACTTCCTGTATCTAGTGGAGCAAGTAGATTCCAGTTCAAATCTCACCTTTTTTGTTTCCCACCCAGGTAACTTTGGGTTAAGTTACCTAACTCTCTAACCTGGAGTGGCTTTATCTAGAAGATAATAGTAACAACAACAGCAATAATAATAAGATTTAGCTCTTATGGTCATGGTTGGGTTTAAATGGGAAAATACACAAGGTAATTAGCAAGGGCCTATTCATAGTCGCTTATTAAATGTTATCTATGATTTGCCAGGTGCCATGGCATACACCTATAATCCCAGTGGCTTGGAGGCTGAGGCAGGAGGATCACAAATTCAAAGCCAGCCTCAACAACTTAGCAAGACCCTGTCCCAAAATAAAAAAATAAGAAGGGTTGAGGATGTGGCCTAGTGGTAAAGCACCCACAGGTTCAGATCACAGTTCCAAAAAAATAAATGGTAACTACAATTTGACTTAGACCTCAATTCTGTTTTCAAGCTCAATTCTTGAATGAAGTAATAATCATCCCTTTCAAATTTTCAGGTTTTGGTCCAAGTAACAGGCAACAGAGATTTATCCAAATTGATATTTAACTAGCTATTTAATATTGAAAGATAATTTAGGTATTAGGTGATTTGCCATTAAAAACATTGGGTTGAAGGTCATTTTCATTGTTTTTCCCAACTTTTAAATGGTTCACATAAAATTGCAGGCTCTTAAACGGTGGTTTCAAGCAAGTTCACTGCAGAGCTAAAACACAAAGACAAAGGTTTGATTCCCTCCCTTAGAAAATTATACTCAAGCAAGCAGAAAATATTTCAACTCTGGTTTAGGAAAAGGAAGAGGAAATGGACCAGCATGCTGGGGAGGGAAGTAGGGATGCACTGCATTTGTGAGCACCTCCAAAATATTCTGAAATGTTATTCACTGCTGAGGAAGGAAATCTGAGTTGACATGTTATTTTCTGAGCTGTTTATTAATGCATTGACTAGGGAAGGAGCCTGAGCAGCCTTCAATCCCATCCCCCAATTCAAAGTCCATGTCTTGTCACCAGCTCTCTTTGCTAGCTGAGAGAAGGGGGAAACTAAGATCCTGAAAAAGCTGTTAAGAACAGTTAAGGAAAAAAAGAAACCTGATCTTTTCACTCCTTGCATGAATCCAGCAAAGCTTATGCCTTCAGTGGGAGCATGTGAAACGGAATTTCCATTAATCTTGGGCCAGAAGAAATGCCTTCTGTTCAGCCACAATCAATCAGCTCAAATGAAGGGGTAGTTATGTTTTTTAACCAAACTGAAATGCTCTGCCGCTGGACTAATATCCAGAGCCAAAGAAATTAATCAGGTTTGTACTGACGACCAAGGTTCAAAATGTAATCTTCATTGATGGCTCCAACTCTGCAGTTCACCAGTTAATGGGAAAAACAGACCAATAAACGTCAAGGCCTGAGCCTTACCAAGGACCAAGAGGTAATCTTGCTACCATTGTAAAGAGCATAAACGGTTCTTCTACATATCACAGCAAAGTGACTAAAATCCATCTCTCCCATGAGAAAAGGGGAAAATAAAAAAGATTAAAGTGCATCTTGTGGGTCTGGGGTTAGACAGAGGAAGGATTTAGTGATGCCAAGAGGTGTTCAAAATTAGAATCAGTTATTTCCAAGCTTATTTCAGCTCCTATGATTCCTCCCCCTTTGGGGTTTTCAAAAATCAGACTGGTTTGTGTACCACCGTCCAACTCTAGCTCCTGACAAGCAATACACTCAAGAAATTCTGCAAAGTGCAAAGTAGGACTCTCTACATTTAATAAGGAATTTATTTCAAATGCTCTCAGACCAAGCACGGAGCGTACACCACATCTCTGACTATGCTTATAGCCAAATGTGTGAACTAGAATCTGCGGAATAAATCAATGTGATATTTCACAATCCAACTGGCATTTATTAAGCAATTATTACTGCAAAGTACTGTGCCAAGTATGTAGGGTGAACAAAAGAATACATGTCTATGCCTTCACACAGATTAAAATTTTTTGGAGGGACGAATAACTACAGCAAAAGGCAAAATTAAGAATTAGAATAGGAGGAACAGCGAATGCTGTGGAATGTAATCAGGATGGCTCTTCTTTTCCCTCTGCTGCAGCCCTGTCACCTGCTAATGACAGTTGCCAAAGTAAATGACCCAACAGTTGAATCACTGCCACCTTCCTATTATAATTCTGCACATGTCCCCTTCCTGTGGAGCCCTTAATCAGCACTTTGACTTCAATCACCATGATTGCAAAGACCTGACTGCAGAACAATTGCAGAAAGTCATGTTTTCACCCTGGCTGGTATGGTTTGGAAAGTTACTATCTTCAGAGAAAGTAAAAGCTCATAAGATAGTGCAATTTCCCCCTTCAAGGTCTTTGTAAAAAATACCTGATGTGAATTCAGTAGTATTTTACTAACCAACATATATGAAAATTTCTAATTAGAATATCATGGGATCATATACCTCATCTTTTTTTCCCTTCCCTCTGATCTCTTCCTAGTTGTAATTAAACCAGCTGTGGCTATTTATGCCTTTTTCATGTTCCAAGAATAGCCTTCCCCTCTTCCTGTCAGAACCATTAGAAAGAAATAAAGTCTTAATACTAACTTGGATTAATCACACCAGGATCTTATTTGAGCCTATAATTAAAATCCAGTTTAATCCATGGAAATAATTAATCTAATCTAGCAGGCCTCAATGAGAAGCTACTATTGTAAATGTTCTTCCCATACCCAAAGGAAACATCTAAAAAGAACTCTCCCATCAACCACCCCACTCAGCTTCAAAAGACCCATGCAATATTAGAACCAAAAGAATCTCAGGAAATTCCACTTTATGATCCAAAATAAGAGAAACTAATGAGGCTCAGTGCTAAAAAAAAAAAAAAAATGTTTTGCACCTAACCTATCCACACCTTATTAGGTGTGCATCATTGTCCTTCTGTGAAAAAGAGAAAAACAAATTCAGGGTAGAATCAGGATTTGAATCCAGATCTCTCCAGTCATATTGCTGGTGATCTCTTTCCTCCTGATGCTAACTCCATCAGAGTGGTCTAAGTTTCCTGGACTCTGCAGCAGCATGGAGAGGTTCTATCCCAGGTCTACAGCAATGGTCCAGGGCTCTGTGGTTACCCAAGTCTATGCCTGGAGAAGAGTAGTCTCTGCAGAATCCCATTCTGATGAAAAGAAGGCTCATATGATTCCTGTAGCACAGCTGCCCTTATTTCTTTATTTTCCTCTTTCTTTTTTTCATGTTGTATTCTAATTCTTGATTTCAGTAGTACTAAATGTTCAGAATAAAAACCTACTTAGTTCCCTTGCCACAAGTGAGGGCTGTTTGATGTGCATTGGTATGTATTGTACCTTCTTTTAAATATTACCTGCACATTTGTATTCTACAGACCTTTTATATTAATGTTATCATCAAACCTTATTATGTGATTTGCTTTTTCCATTTAATGTATTTTGGTGCTGTTTCCACATCATTTCATATAATTCTGATTTTTCATTTGAACACATGGTAAGTTTCCCCATTATATGAATGCACAATGATTTTAATAACAACATTCAGTTTGTTCCCAGTGTATTGCTATTACAAATAACAACATAGCTAAACAATTATAAAATTAGTGGAAGAAAATGTAGAAGAATTTAAAAAAATAATCCTGAGAGAGAAAAACTCATCTTTAACAAAATAGAACAACCCAGAAGATAAAATAACTATTAACAATATTGACAGTATTAAAACAATAACATTCTAAATACTGAACATTATTTAAAAGAAGAAATACTCAGAATATACACACCAGAAGATTAACATCCAGAATATATAAACTGCTCCTGTAAATTAATATAAAGTACTTTATCTAAAGAGAATATAACTAATGTTTTACCAGAACAATGTGATTTTTAAAGTCTATGTGTTATAGTTACAGTTATATATTTACTAATGTTGAGATATTCTTGTTTTCTGAGTTCAATTCATTGTGATTAAAGTTTACTTTTAATTGTATAGTAAATTATTTTAATAAATTAGGATCAAAATTCCTAATATATGTTAAAGAGTACTTCATTGATACTTGTGCATTAAATTGAAGTATTATTTATTTAAGGGGGAAAAAACTATCTTTGTTACTATTTTTCAACCTTTCTCTGTTATATTGATAAGAACATAAAATAAGTATATTTTATATTTATTCTTAGTTCTATTTAATCCATCCTTTTAACTTTTGTCTTTATTTTACTTGTTTTGGCTGAGTCAATTAATTTTTATTTATTTCATTTTTCCTCTCTACTGGTTTAGAAGTAGTAAATACTGATACATTTTAAAAATTTATTTTTAACTGATAAATAACATAAATATTGTACATATAAATGGGATACCATGTAATGTTTGATGCTTGTACATACTATGTAATGTTTAAATCAAGTACATTTGTCTCCTTAAATAATTATTATTTCTTCATTGGGAAACTTTGAAAATCCTGTCTTCTTACTTTTAGAAATGTATAGTACATTATTGTTATCTAAGTCACCCTACTATGCAATCAGAGAACACCACACAATCTTGCTCTTAACTGTAACTCAGTACCTACTGATACACCTTTCCCCATCACTCCTTTCTACTCTCTCTAAGCTCTGATCATCACCATTCTATTCTCAACTTGTAAAAGATCAAGATTTTTAGATGCCACATGTGAGTGAAATCTTGTGGTACTTGCCATTCTGTGCATGATTTATCACTTTACATAAAGATCTCCAGTTCCCTCCATGCTGCTGCAAATGACAAGTTTTCATTTTTTATGTGTGACTGATGGTAGTCCAACCTATATGTGTACCATGTTTTCTTTATCTATTCATGAGTTGGCAGACATGGGTATTTCCAGTTCTTGGTACTATGAATGGTGCTACAATAAGTGCAAATATCTCTTAGATATACTGATTTCATTTCTTTTGTATATATACTCAGTGGGGAGATTGGTGGATCCTATGGTAGTTTTATTCTAATTTTTTGAGGAATCTCCATAATGTTTTCCATGATGAATTCATTAATTTACATTATCACCAAGTGTTCCCTTGCCTCTTTACACATCCTCACCAGAACTTGTTATCTTTAGTTATGTTGATAATAGCCATTATTACTGAGGTGAGCTGATATCTAATTATGGTTTTGCTTATATTTTTGTTAAAATTGCTCTTAAAATTTTTACACAAAAAGCTAAGCATATTTGTTTCTATATTCTCACCATAGAAATTTTAAAAAGGAATCTTTGGGTATTATCATACTCACCCTCCCCATATTGCTCCTCAGGAAATAAAATAATAATAATAAATAAAAATAGAAAAAGCATTGATTTTTAGTCTGGATGGCTCTTACTTTCCTTATATTTTGCATCAGTGGTTACTTTTGTGTGTTTCTTCGATCTCTATCCTATTTTGATGCAATCTACTCCTATCACTATCATTTTGATACTATTACTGAACAATTTTTTCAGAGATAATCAGTGTATATAGTAAATTCTGGGTCCCTGTGTGCCTAAATATTATGTATTTCTCGCTATAAATTTGAAAGCTTTTGTGTAAGTCATTCAAGTTTTAAAATAGCATTCCCTTTTGGCAGGAAGGGAGTGAAGTGTATGTGTTCTGCCAGCCAGCAACTTCCACTTTTGAGAAAAAGTTGTATTGCATTGTCATTACCAATAAAAAGTCTGAAGCCACTGTGAGTCTTGTTCCTTTGTAAGTAAGTTGTTTCCCTCTTTTCTGAAACATACACTTTCATCATGTGGTATGCAGTTGGGATCTTTGATTATTCATGTACATAGGACTTGCAGCATCCTTTCATTCTTAAGGCTAATAACTAGTTCACCTTGTGAAATCATCTTTTACCATTTCTTTACAAGGTGAAGATACAGGCTTTGGGATGGGGTTATGGCTCAGCGGTAGAGCACTTGCCTTGCACGTGGAAGGCCCTGGGTTCGATCCTCATCACCACATAAATATAAATGAATAAATAAAGTTATTTTTAAAAAAAGATACAGGCTATGGAGCCAAACAGCCTGTGACAAATCTCTTCCACTTTATTGCACCTGCAACTTTAGGCAAATTGTTTAACCTCTCTGTTCCTCAGTTCCCTATTTTAAAAATAATAATAATAGTTTCTTTTTATTGATTTTTAAAAAATAGATGACAGCAGAATGCATTACAATTCTTATCACACATATACAGCACAGTTTTCATATCTCTGGTTGTATATAAAGTATGTTGACACCAATTTGTGTCTTCATTCATGTACTTTGGATAATGATGTCTATCACATTCCACCATCCTTGCTAACCCCCTGCCCCCTCCTTTTCCCTTCCACCCTATCTCTTAGAGTTGTCAAGGACTAAATAATTTTTTCACATTTCTCTTGTACTCACTGAATTATTTCCATTTTCTCATACTGGTTAGACTTTTTTTTTTCCTTTTTTCTGTATTGGTTTTCTTTGAATATCTAATATTTCTTGGTTATCTCTTTATTTCATGACTGGAAAAGTTCCTTAACTAAGCTAATGAATGCAAATGACTGGCACATGTTTTGTCTGCAATTAAAACCTTGCCAGTGTGTCCCCTAAATGTGAGAGCAGACTGTTACTACCTTCCACATGAGTTCTCCTATGCATGCTTCAAGATTCCATTCCTCTGTTACGCTTCCAGGATTCCCTCACAGGTTTTGGATCAATGATAACTTCTTCTCTGACCTTCTGCTCTCTCTTGTAGATATATTGCTTTGTTTTTGCTTGTGTATTTCCTGGAGTTAGGGATCAAACACAGGGCTTTGCACATACTAAGCTTATGCTCTACCACTAAACAACACCAGCCTGATATAGTACTTTTGAAGATGTATTTTATGTCATTAAAGGGGAGTGAGGCCAGACATGTGCTGAGATAGCACTCTCAAGGATGGCCTCTTTCACCTACTATTTCCCTCTCTCCTCTCCAACTCTTTTGTGCATGTTTAGAAACTCCAAAATCATCTCTGTCTTAGAAAACCTTTGAAAGTTTGGCTCCTGCATCTTTTCAAACTCACCAGGCACCACCCTCTTTCTCTGAAACTCCATGCTAGAACCAAATTCAATTTCCACTCATTTCTTAAATACGATATGCCATCTTTCACCTCTTGACCTTCACAATTACTCCTACCCTTGTCTGATCACCGCTCATCCTTTGAGGCTCTAGTCCTCACTTCCCTCACTAGAAAAATGAAGCTTTGGGATAAACTGTATTATGTTTTAAATTATATGCAGATAAAAAATTCATCGATATCTGGACTTTTCATTCTTACTTCCTCAGTAAAGTGTCACATATTCCACTGAAATATGTGGAATGCAAACATCTAATTCTTACCTTAGTCCTCTATAGAACAACTCACACAGAATTTTTAATTGAAAAGCATTTTTCAAATGCTGAATAAGAAATTAGCATGTCAGCACAGCAGGTGAAGATAGATTCCTAAGAAAAGTAGCCCAGCTACCCAGTTAACACCTTTCTTAGTTTGGAACCCTGATAAAGAAATGGTTTCTGACAGAGCCTGGCAAATTTTCATCAATTAATATAAGAAACTCAAATCCTGACCTTGAATAAGAACACTTTTAATAGACTTAACATTTTTTCCCCTCTAGATACCAGGGGCAATATATATGAGCATGTCCCATCTTGCTGATAATATTTTGCCCTCTTATAGCTTCCAACAAGAGAGTAGGCAAATAGTTTGCCTTGTATTCCAGTCACATGGGCATTTCTTCCCATGCTATGGGACTGGAATCATCTTCTATATCCTGATATAAATAGCACTTCTCCAGGACTTGTCATGGAGTCTTCTTAGGTTCCACCTCCAGCCCTCACTCCTCAGCTTATTCCTTATGTTCCCCATCCCCCAGGAAAACTTGGCTTTCTGGAGACTTTAATACCATCCAAATCCCTATGTCATAAAAGACACAACTTGTCAATAAATGCTGCAGCTGTGGTCATGGAAAGGGAGGAAATTCACTTTAAATCACCCTCTCTGAGATGAAAAAAAAAAATGTCTGGTCCAGGAGGACATCAGATGCCGTCTGGAAATGTCGTCACCAAAGTCACACAGGAAGTGGTGGTTTCACATTGCTACAAACACTGTCCTTATTGTTCACACTGGTGAATGAATGTTTTCTGCTCTCACTAATATGAATTTCCACCAAAGAAATATCCTGGGAAAACAATGTCGAACTCCAAGAATAACACAAGTATGAGTTTACTGTCAGGCTTTCTAATGAGATTCAATCCCTTCACCTTTTATCCCCCAGGCACTTACAGAGACCATATAATTTATACTGAGACAGGTTTGAAAGTGAAAGGAGCTCAATGAACAACTACATCAGGCCAGCAGACACAAACAGGACTGTCTAGGACAAAAGGAACATACCCTACCAGAGACAAATATGCTAACTGCAGAACTTAGTTCCTTCATAAATCGTTTGGCTCACTATGTATCACGGTTCAAGCGATTAATCAATCCTATTCACTACTGGAGAGGAACATTTATTCCCCATTTTTCATGTTCCTATGTGAAGGCATTTGAGGAGGACACACTCTCCTGGCCCCTCCTCCCTATCCCCTGGCTCATTTAGCATCACATAATGAGTGACATCATAGTTTAGATCTGGAATGTTCCCTGAAGGTCCATGTGTTAAACACTTGGCTCCCCAGTTTGATGTGATTGGGAGTTGGTAGAAACATTAAGAGTCAGGGATTAGTGAGTGGTCTCCTGGTCACTACAGGTATGCCCTTGAAGGGAGTTGTGAGACCCCAGCCCCTTTCTCTTTCTCATCGCACAGCCAAGAAGTAATCACTTTTGCTGTGCCATGTGCTCCCACCAAGATATACTGCCACAGGCTCAAAACATCAGGACCAACTGATCATGAACTGAAACTTCTAAAACTGTGAGCCAAAACAAACCTTTTCTTTTCACAATTTGATCATCTCAGATCTTTGTTATGGTGACGAAAAGCTGACTAACCCAATGACTATTCTAACTAATGAGTAGAGGAAGCTGATCAACTTTTACCTTCTAGGAATGATACCAGCCTTCCTGTGAAGAGCTGGTTGACTCCCTGCCTGCCCTCCAGTGGGAGCCTGAAGATGCACAGAGCCACCTGTGGATAAGGGGATAAATCCATCTAATGTAGGTGGGACATTTGAGCAAGACCTTTTACCTACAAACCATAATCCATATCCTCCAATTGGCTTTTATGAGTAATGAAGCTGACTTTAGATCCCAATTTGTCTCCCTTTAGCTCTTAATTTTCATTTGGTTCTGAACTTGGAAGGGGAAATAACAGGTGTTATGTGTTGACCCCTAAGACTCTTACCCCTGTTATTTCCACTGATTGCTCACCTTTGTTATTTCCTCTGCTTGCTGGAAACAAAGGCTACTGAGAATCTCAGGGATGTAAAAGAACATAAGAAAAAAAGTATATGGACACACATCTCTCACCTTTGATGATTAAAAAAAATACTGTTTTTTTATCTCAAAAGTAATTTGAATGTACAACATTTTGGATAAGGATTCAACATGATATTAATTCTCTCTCTCTCTCTCTCTCTCTCTCTCTCTCTCTCTCTCTCTCTCTCTCACACACACACACACACACACACACACACAATCACACCCTGAATAGATACAGCCATAGGAACTATTCTCTAGTATATTCCTCTTTAAGGATGAAAAGCATAGAAGAAGTGTTGGAGAGACTAAATAAATATCTTAAAGTGATTCTAAAAGATGGAAGTTTTCAAAAACACCAATCACATAGACATTACATCATAAGGAATTTGGTGATACCCATCTGCACACATATATCATGTATACATACACATATATGCTCACACAGATAGACGCTATTCTAAACATCACTCTGATCTTCTCAGTCAAAAACCAGTGATTAATCTGCTATCACTCACCTTTGCTTTTTATGTGAACAAGAACTGACATCAGGGGGCTGGGATGTGGCTCAAGCGGTAGCGCACTTGCCTGGCATGCGTGCGGCTTGGGTTCGATCCTCAGCACCACATACAAAGATGTTGTGTCCGCCGATAACTAAAAAATAAATATTAAAATTATTTCTCTCTCTCTCTCCCTCTCTCATTCTCTCTTTAAAAAAATTATAAAAAAAACTTTAAAAAAAAAAGAACTGACATCAGTATAAACATGGAAATAACATTTCTAATGAATAGATACCAAGAAAAAGTATAGTTTGTAAAGTATATATAGATCATTCATCCATGTTATGCCAAATGTGCAATAATTTGGAAATATTTACTACTTTACTGCATGTTGGTTATCTTGTTGAAAGACATAAAAATTATTTTTAATTTATTATAGTCAGACTAGCCACCTTCTAAAATTTGTAATTATTGCTACATAAATAATTCCACCACTCATGTTATTTTAGTGTAAAATTACTTCAAAGGAAACAAATGAAATCTAAATTGTTTTCATCAGCTTTGCCTTAGATTATTCTAATTCTTTCTTTTGCTTTATTATTTCTTAGAGTTGGTAAGGGCAAATTAATTAGCAGCAATTTGAATTAAGACAACTATGGATTTCTCCTGATAAATTATGGCAGTTTTATAATTAATATTGTAAACTGCCTGCTGTCCTACCAATTGGGCTACCAAATGGCATTTAGACAGGATTGGCTGGCACTAGATATAAACACTTTCTTACACCTAAGTGCTCAAATAAACTTTGTGTTGAGAGAACTACGGATGTTAGTTTATGTAAAACTACCAATGTGTTCATACTTTTTAAATGTAATGAGGTTGGGGAAAGGAAGATAACTGCATTAAGAGTTAACTCCAGATTTAGATTTGTGCAGTCCTGGTGTACTTATCTTCCTGAGTCTTTATATTTCTGTTAAAATAGTCGCCCCTGTTGGTCTAATTATAGCCCCAGAGGAAGAAGGAGCACATGCAGTGAGTGGGAGTAAGATGCTCAGAAATTACCCACATGGAGAGAAACAAGAAAATTTGACTTTTTGCCAGCTTCATCACTGAGCAAAAACATGTAGTTTTCACTGAGTGAAGGTTTGCAAATTTTGCCATAAGCAAAACACATTTTTATTGCATCCTAAGTAATTTCCCATTATAGAAAAATATTGCCAACTCAATTTAGAGTTTTTGTCTCACAAAATGCTAAAACTTTGTTGAGGGGTAAAATACCTAACCCCAGATTCATTTGATTAACAAGGAAACTAGAGGCTAGAGAGGGGAGTTTCCATATTCCTCCATATAAATCTTCTGGAAATAGGAAAGATAGGACATTTGGAAACCCCCAGCATAAACTAGGTACTATCTGTGGGGGGTGCTTGGAGTGGCTTTTCATGACCAAACAAAATATAACATCTGGATCCGGAGGGAGCAAAAACAAAGAGCAAGTTCTCCTCTTAGACCAAAAATGTCCTATCTGTAAGCCTATGTGGACAACATCAGAGGCTACTCAGCAGAACTGTCCCTAGCCATCAGCACCATAACCACCCCTGATGTTACAAAGATGGAGGTCAAGTCTGGATGGATGTGCAGAGCTCCTTAGTGAGGCTACATGAGCCAACCAAGGGTCCAGAAGCATGTGAGATCAGCCCTCCACTTCACACAAAAGAAAGAATTAACCCTTACACCTATCCCCACAGTTTTAACATAAAGTTCATGAAGACATAAGCCAAGTCTTATATATAGTCACACATCACAAAATGCTGAGGAAGCCCTAGCACACAATCCATAGTGGGTATCCAATGAATATTATCTCTTTTTTTCCTATTTTTTATGATGCATCTTTCCCTTTTTAATTAACAAATCTCAAAAGGATTATATGTTTGCTAAACAAGACTAAGAAAATTTACCCCTTGACCTCTAGAGATTTGCCCCTCAGACATTGGCCCTACCAAATAATCTAAGATCATCTTTCCAAACAAATTTTCAAATTACAGACAACATCCCTTGTTTGATGGTTTGAACTGACCTCAGGATTATATGATAAATCTATTGGCGATAAGCCAGATATTTCAGACAGTATCTGAGTGTAATCTAAAGTACCCCTTCTTAGTGAAGGGGGTGTACCTAGGTAGTTGTGGTACTACATGAGTCCATGGTTCTTGCTTTGTGCCTGAATCTGTAGAGGAAACAAAGAAAAAAATGCATACTCCCAGAAAAACTAATAACAGGACAAAATGGAGCCATGGCCCATTCTGGGGAGATTTTCAGCATACCTGGAATACCTGTTTCTACACTTTGGATAGAATCCTTTCCCATATCACACCAGAAGCTCAATTGGTAAGAACCAGAGAAATTTCTAGCTTATCCTGTGGAACCACCATTTGACCCAGCTATCCCACTTTTAAGTCCACCCAAAGGAATTAAAGCATACTATAATGACACAGCCACATCAATGTTTATAGCAGCTCAATTCACAATAGCTAGATTATGGAACCAACCTAGGTGTCCCTCAGTAGATGAATGGATAAAGAAAATGTGGTATATATACTCAGTGGAATATTACTCAGCTTTAAAGAAGAATGAAATTATGGCATTTGCCAGTAAATGATTGGAGTTGGAGAATATTATGCTAAGCGAAATAAGCCAATCCCACAAAAACAAAGGTCAAATGTTTCCTCTAATATGTAGATGTTAATTCACAATAAGGCGGGGGGAACTAGGGAAGAATAGCAGTATTACCTTAGATTAGGTAGAGGGAAGTGATGGGAGGTAGGGAGGGGATGTGGGGATAGGAAAGATAGTAGAATGAAACAGACATTATTACTCTATGTATGTATGTATGTGACTACATGACCAATTCTGCAACACAAACACTCAGAAAAATGAGAAATTATATCCCATCTATGTATGATATATCAAAGTGCATAAATGCATTCTACTGTCATGTATAACTAATTAAAACAAATTTTTTTTAAAGAGATACTCCTCTTTCTACACATGTGTTTGTGAGGGAAGAAAGGTCCCCAAGAGCTGCTCATTTTAAACAGATGAAGGCTCCACTCTAAAACAAAAGTAGAAACAAGGGCTTGTAAAGGAGAGGAGTGATGAGATTCTCTATCACCATGAAATTAGCAATGAGTGGCATTTTCCACCATCAAAAACTACTTGCAAACTCCCAAGGAGGAGGGAAAAAAATCATAGAGATGAGAAGAAATAACATTAGACCTGGCTTCAATACTTCTTTCAGTATGTAATATATCAATGTCCTTTATTCTCAATTTTTTTTTAAAAAGGAGCAAATCCAGTTTCTAGATGTGTCAACAGTCAAAATCCAAGCCAGTATTTGTGTCAGATATGTTTCAAAAAGTCAAATATTTTTTCAAATTTTCATTCATCAGCTTAGGTAAGGTTTAATGACAGAAGCACTTAGTGCTCTAACCTGTCCAATTCCAGGACACCATGGAAACTATTCTTGGGCCCTGGAAATGTTGAATTTACAGTTTAAATAACTATATTTCTGTCTAGACATAGAACATATAATGGATAGTTCTATTGTCCTCTGATAGTAACAGAGCAGGGCACATGGGCATCAGGGGAATCATGAAAGATGCTCAAAACTATAGATCCCCCATCCTAAGTTTTCCTCATTTCTTCATATACTAACCCATGCACTAAAGATTCTCCTATCAGGAAGTGTGTGAGTTGTATTTAAAAATATACAATGATTTTCTTATACCATCATGAGAGAAAAGAGAATGAACTTGATATTAAAGACATTCAAAGAAATATTTGATGCCCCCAAAACAAGAAAAATGCAAATGATTTCAGAAATTATGATGGACTAGCATGTAAGTAATTGATAGAAGAGGACAATTCAGAATCTCTTAAAGTTCAAACTGAATTTATGAGCTTATTGACTAAGAAGGAAACAAAAAGAGAATTATAAAGGTGTTTAATGACCATAATTCAAATAGTCATATCACCTTATATAATGGAAAATGTACATTTCAAGTAAGAAGAGCTGAGTAGAAACTTCAACTCTCATGATCACTCCAGGTCTGACCTTGGAAAGGTCAACCAATAATGACAGGGTTTAATAAGTTTTAGGCACTGCTGTAATTATTTTATGTGCATGAAGTCATCAACCTTTAAAATAAACCTACAAGTTCATATAATTATTGGCCTAGTTTTATATCTCAAGAAACTAAAACATAAAGGAATAAGTAATTTGCAGAAAATTGCATAGCTAAGAAATAGCAAAGTGGGATTTCAAATACTGAAGATTCAAACTCCAGAGCCCTCACTCTTAATCACCCCCACTTTTCTGCCTCTTATTTAATTTCATTGAGTCACAGTCCCCTCAATGGAAATATGGGAATACCACTTACCTCATTGTTCTGGAGCCAAACTCTGAAAGCAGTTTGATATAAAGAATTACAAAGATGTAGAATGCTATCATAAGCATAACAATATTTATGCTTAACAATATTTATTGTATTACTTGGCAGAAATCCCTAATCAAATCTACATTTGTTAAGGTCTAGATATTAGGTATCCCCCAAAAGCCCAAGTATGAGATAACGTGAGAAGCCTTAGAAGTGAAATAATTGGTTATGAAAGCTTTAACTCAATCAGTGAATTAATCCCCTAATAAGGATTAACTGGGTTGTAACTGAACCCAGGTAGGATGTGACTAGAGGAGGTAGGCATTGGGAGTGTGCCTTAGGGTTAGATATTTTGTATCTGGAAGTGGAGTCTGTCTCTGCTTTCCAATCATCATGTGAGTTGCTTCCCTTACCACTCTCTTCTGCCATGATGTTCTGCCTCACCTTGAGTCCTGAGGAATGGAGCCGACCATCTATGGCCTGAGATCTCTGAAACTGCGAGCCCCCCAGTAAACTTTTCCTCCTTTAAAATTGTTCTTGTCAGCCAGGGTGTGGTGGTAACACAGTGGCTCGGGAGGCTGAGACAGGAGAATCGCAAGTTCAAAGCAAGCTTCAGCAGCAGTGAGGTGCTCAGCAACTCAGTGAGACCCTGTCTCTAAATAAAATACAAAATAGGGCTGAGGATGTGGCTCAGTGGTCAAGTACCCCTGAGTTCAATCCCCAGTACAAGAAAGAAAGAAAGGTATTGTGTCCACCTACAACTAAAAAAATAGATATATTAAAAAATATTGTTCTTGTCAGGTCTTTTCATCACAGCAGCCAAAAAACTGACTAATACACCATTCTTTAATATTGCAAAACAGGCACGGTTAGGAAGGAGTAAAAAGGTGGGAGGAATAGGAAAAGAGAGAGGAGTCACAAAAAAAAAAAATGGGTCATAAGAAGGAAAAATGCTATAATCAAAGTTAAAAACATGTAAAAATTCATAATACATGGTTAAAGGGAAAAGGGTGAAATAGTCCATACAGTATTATTCTAATGTGAAACAACCTGTGTGCTACTAGGAACAGTGGAAATATGAGTGATGCTGAGTGATGGCACTTGACCTTAAGTCATGATGGACTAAACTTACTCTCCTGCTTTAATCAATTAGAAATTTTCAAAAAATTATGCATAAGATGACAGTTTTCAAACACTGGACAAGCGGTGCAGGTTAGTGATCCCTGAAAGAACAAAAAAATGAGTCCTAGAAATGTCTCAGCTCACTGCCTGGAGAGTTGTCAGTGTCAATGCAAAGAGAGGGAAAGGAAATAGAGTACAGCAGTCTCACTAATTGGAGAAAACAGAGCTCAGAATTTTGAGAGGTTAAGGTAGGCAGAATTTACAGGACCAAATAGTGAAGAAGGGAGACATACATAAAATGGAAGTTCCAAAGATCTGTAGAAGAGTTCCCTTGAGTCATTGGCCCAGTCCTGATCTACATATGCAGTTAGAAAAATCACCAAGGCCAAGGGAAAGAGCCCTCAACACATAGGGGGAAAAAAATCTCTGTAGCGCACATAGCACCCAGAATACCTATAACTCAGAGTGAATAGTTACCTAATACATGCTCATGGAGTCAATTCTGGGTCACTGAGTAGATTCTGCCTTAGTGGGAAGGACAAATTAGTCATTAAAAAAAAGACTGTTTCTGGACCTACAAATGCTAAAAAAAAAAAAAAAAAAAAAAAAAATCCTTCAAAGAATTAAATTGATTCCAAGTATCCAAATTAGATCCCAGAAAAAGCTCCCCAAATACTTAAAGGAATACAAAAATTATCAGTACCCAACAACATCCAAACAAAATTTGCTAGGCACAAAAAGGAGCAGAAAAATAATCAAAGGGGGGGAAATCATCTAAAAGAAACAGGCACAGAAATAACAGGTATGACAGAATTGATAAACAAAGATATTAGCATAAGAAATGCACCCCATCTGGGCACAGTGGTATCTCTAGTCCCAACCACTCAGGAGGCTGAGGCAGGAGGATCACAAATTTGAGGCCAGCCCCCAACAACTTAGTGAGACCCTGTATCAAAATAAAATCAAAAGACTGGGATGTAGCTCAATGATAAAGAGTTTGCCAGGCATGAGTGAGGTTCTGGGTTCAATCCCCAGTACCACTAAAAATAATATAGTAATGCATATAATATAATATGATACAATACAATATTTCAGGAATCCAATTACACACATATGAGGTTAATTGGTATTGCTCTAAATGTCACTGATACTCTGTTCTTATTTTTCTAGTCCTTTTTCTTTTTGTGTTATATTGGATAATTTATTTTGCTGTCTTCACATTTGCTAATATTTTATTCTGCAGTTCACCATATGTTGTTGCCATGCTGCTTCATATGATATATGCTCAAGAAGGTAGAGGAAAACATAAACATGATGAGGATAGAAATGGACAATATAAAAAGGACCCAAGCAGAACTTCTAGATGTGAATGAGAAATTATCTGGAATGAAAAGTAACAACATATAGAAGACTGCAGAATAAAATATCAGTTAACGTGAAGACAGAACAAAATAAATTATATAAAATAGAACACACCAAGAAAAAGAACTGGAAAAATAAGAACAGAGCATCAGTGACACTTAGGGAAATACCAATTGGCCTCATATGTGTGTAATTGAATTCTTGAAGGACAGGTGAAAAGAGTGATGTGGTAAAAATAATTTAAAGAATTTGGTGAATAATATAAACCACCAACTCCAATAAGTTTATAAACCCAAAGCATAAAAGTATTAAAACTAGGGCTGGGATTGTGGCTCAGGGGTAGAGTTCTCACCTAGCATGTCTGAGGCACTGGGTTCGATCCTCAGCACCACATAAAATAAAGAAAGAAAGAAAAAAGGTATTGGGTCCAACTACAACTAAAAAAAAAATATATATTAAAAAAAAACTACACAAAAGCATCTGAAAATCAGATTGAGGAGAAAAGAAATAAAATGAGAAAATATTAGCAACAGCCAGGGTGAGGGGTGTCAAACTGCATACAGATAAACAAAAAAATGATAGCAATAGAAGTATATTTTCAAGGTACACAGAGGAAAAAAAAAACTCTCTCATCCTAGATGCTGATACCAGCAAAAATATCTTGCAAAGAAAAGATGAAATAAAGATGCTTTTAGACATACAAATACTGACACAACTTATTACCAGTAGACCAGTAATATAAGCTGTATGTGTGTGTGTGTGTATGTGTGTGTCTGTCTGTCTATATGTATTTTCATCTATCCCTCAAGCAGAAGGGATACAATACCACATGGAAATTTGGGCCTACCCGGTGTGATAAAGAGCACTAGAAATTATTAATATGAATAAAAATAATGTTTTTCTCATGTTTTGGGTCTCTTTAAAAGAAAAATTATTAATATAAGCAAGTATAATAATGTACCATAACATGACTCAGTAAAATTATAAAGCTAATGACAAAAAGGCTAGAATGTTGGGGGCGCAATCAAGTCAAGATGGTGCCTGGCAGTTTGCCAGGAGGAGTGGTTTGTGAGGCAACGCCACCGAGCCATTAAGATGGTAGAGATTCCTTATTGGCTGACTGCTGTATCTAGATGATGCTAATTGAGTCAAGCTGTGTGTAATCAGTTAGGTATATATACCTCTGCTGTTCCGAAATAAAGCAGTTCCCGCTTCAACCTTCAAGTTGCTTGTCACCTCCCAGTTATTTTGCCCAGCCGGACTGCGGCACTAGAATAACTAAAATGGAAATATACTGCAGTAGGAGTCTTAACACTATGTATGACATAATAAATATGATTTGAAAGAATACTGGTGTTTGAGTCTGCTTTTTTGCCACTGTGACTAAATATCTTACCAGAACAATCTTAGGAGTCGAAAAGTTTATTTATGGCTCACTGTTTCAGAGGTCTCACTCCATAGACAGCTGGCTCCACTCCTCGGGGCTCAAGATGAGACAGGACATCACTGTGTAAGGGTGTGGAGGAAGGGAAGCAGTTTACATGAGGATCAGGAAACAGAGAGAGATATCCACTTGCCAGACACAAATATTAGCCCAAAACCATGCCCCCAATGTCCTACCTCCTCCAGCTGCACCCCACCTGCCTTCAATTGCCACTGGAATAATTCACTGATTGGGTTAAGGCTGTCAAAACCCAATCCTTTCCCTTCTGAACCCTCTCACATTGTCTCACAGGTGAACTTTTGAGGGACATCACACATCCAAACCATAACAATTGGTATACATTAGAGATGCATATTTTAAATAATAAGGCAACTACTAAAAGTATCACAAATAAGGATATCAACTAATAAAAGTATCATGAATAAGAAGGATATCATGAATAAGTCAAAACTGGAGGTAAAATGGAATCATATAAAATACTCTTTAAAAGAAGGCAATAATAAAGGGGAAAAAAACTAACATTAGATGGTATGTATATAACAAATATCAAGATGATAGACTTAAAGACAATCACTATAATAATCAAAAGTTAATGATACAAATAGTCCAATTAAAAATCAGAAATTGTGGGGCTGGGGATGTGGCTCAAACAGTAGCGTACTTGCCTGGCATCCATGGGGCTCTGGGTTAGATTCTCAGCACCACATAAAAATAAAATAAAGACGTCGTGTCCACTGAAAACTTAAAAAAAAAAAAAAAAAGATGTTGAAAAGTTCTCTCTCTCTCTCTCTAAAAAAAAAAAATCAGAAATTGTGGTATTAGAATTTTTTTAAAAAGTAAATCCAAATTAAATGCTGTCCAGAAGAAACCCACTTTAAACAAACAAGAACATATGAGTTAAAATTAAAAGAAAAATCCCAATGGCATTCCTCATAGAAATAGAAAAAGCAATCATGAAATTCATCTGGAAAAATAAGAGACCCAGAATAGCTAAAGCAATCTTTAGCAGGAAGAGTGAAGCAGGTGGCATCACCATACCAGACCTTAAACTATACTACAGAGCAACAGTAACAAAAATAGCATGGAATTGGTACCAAAACAGACTAATAGACCAATGGTACAGAATAGAAGACACAGAGACTAACCCACAAAACTAAGATTATCTTATATTAGACAAAGGTGCCAAGAACTTGCTTTGGAGAAAAAATAGCATCTTCAACAAATGGTGCTGGGAAAACTGAAATCCATATGCAACTAAATGAAATTAAACCCCTGTCTCTCACCATGCACAAAACTCAACTCAAAATGGATCAAGGACTTGGGAATACAACCAAAGACTCTGCACCTAATAGAAGAAAAAGTAGGCCCTAATCTTCATCATGTGGGATTAGGCCCCAACTTCCTTAATAAGACTCCTGTGGCACAAGAATTAAAATCAAGAATCAATAAATGGGATGGACTCAAAGTAAAAAGTTTCTTCTCAGCAAAGGAAACAATCTGTGAGGTGAATAGAGAGCCTACATCTTGGGAGCAAATCTTTATCCCTCACACATCAAATAGAGCACTAATCACTAGGATATATAAAGAACTCAAAAAACGAGACATCAAAAAACAAATAATCCAATCAATAATGGGCCAAGGACCTGAAGAGACACTTCTCCAAAGATGATGTACAATCAACCAACAAACACATGAAAAAATGTTCATCATCACTAGCAATTAGAAAAATGCAAATCAAAACCACGCTAAGATTTCATCTCACTCCAGTCAGAATGCCAGCTATTATGCATACAAACTACAATAAGTGTTGGCGAGGATGTGGGGAAAATAGTACACTCATACACTGCTGGTGGGACTGCAAATTGGTGCAGCCAATATGGAAAGCTCTATGGATATTTCTTAGAAAATTGGGAATGAAACCACCATTTGACCCATTATCCATCTCCTTGGTCTAAACCCAAAGGACTTAAAAACAGCATACTCCAGTGACACAGCCACATCAATGTTTATAGCAGCACAATTCACAATAGCTAATTGTGGAACCAACCTAGATGCCCTTCAATAGATGAACGGATAAAAAAAAATGTGTCATATATACACAATGAAATATACTCAGCAATAAAAGAGAATAAAATCATGGCATTTGCAGGTAAATGAATGGAGTTAGAGAAGATAATGCTAAATGAAGTTAGCCAATCCCAAAAAATCAAATGCTGAATTTTTTTTTTATATAAGGAGGCTGATTCATAGTGTAATAGGGAGCAGAAGCATGGGAAGAATAGAAGAACTCTAGATAGGGCGGAGGGAGGGGGCATGGGGTAATTCATGATGGTTGAATGTGATGATCAATATTATCCAAAGGACGTGTATGAAGACACGGATTGGTGTGAATACACTATGTATACAACCAGAAGGAAAAAAAAAAGAAGTCAATAAATTTGGGCTGGGGTTGTGGATCAGTGGTGGAGTGCTCGCCTAGCATGCTTGAGGCAATGAGTTCAATCCTCAGCACCACATAAATGTAAAATAAAGATATCATGTCCACTTAAAACTAAAAATAAATATTTTTTTAAAAGAAGTCAAGAAATTTAATAAGCCTCTAGATAGAAGCAAGGAAAAAAAACATAGAAGACAGAATTTGTCAATATCAGAAACAAGAAAGGAGACATCAGGACAGAACATACAGAAATTATAATGATAATAAGGAAATATTATGAAAACTTTTATGTTAACAAATTTAGCAACTTTGGTAAAATAGATAAATTACTATCTAAGCTCACCCAAGAAAAAAGTAGATCAATTAGATAACCTGAAAGAGCTGGAAAAAAAAACAAAAATAAAATAAATTGTATTTTAATTCATAGTTAACGTCTTCCCATGAAGGATTCCAGAACTAGAGGCTTTGCTGATGAATTCAACAAAACACTTAACAGAATGAAAGAAAGGGAGTGGGGACAGGAATAGGAAAGATAGTGGAATGAATCTGACTTAACTTTCCTATGTTCTTATATAAATACACTACAATGAAATTTTAATGTCATGTACAACCACAAGACTGGGATTCTAATTAGAATAAGATATACTCCATATTTGTATAAATATGTCAAAATATAAATACTGTCATGTGTAACTAAAAAGAACAACTAAAGGGAAAAAAACACTCAATAAAGAAATCATACTAATTCTATACAAACTGTTCTAGAAAAGAGGAAGAACCTCTTACTAATTGATATGAGGCCAGCATTACTCCATTACCAAAATCAGATAAAACATTTCATGACATGAATAGTTAGCGAAAATCTCTTGTGAACATAGATTAACAAATCATTATCAAACCAAGTCCAACAATATATAAAAATAACTATACATCATGATCAGATGGGGTTTATAGCAGGAATTCAAAATTGGTTTGACATTCAAAAAAGGAACCAATCTAATTAAGAACTACATCAAAAACTTAATAAATACATATTTTAAAATTCTGACAAAATTCAACACTCATTTATGATTTTAAAGAATTGGAAATTAAGAATAGAAGGAAATTTCCTCAACCTGATAAGTGATATTACAAAAAAAAGAAAACAAAAACTGCTAATATATTTAATAGTCCTAATAGAGTGGTTGAATGGTATTTCTTCACCTAAGTAAAACACATGTACCATTTTATTCAACATCATAATAGGTGGTCTACCAGTGTAATAAGGCAATTAAAGAAAACACATACATATTGAAAAGGAAATAAAATGATATTTATAGAGACACTAGTTTTCTAGAAAACCTATCCAAGATCACTAGAGGGTTGAAATGTAGTTTAGTCTGCTTCTCTAGCATGCACGAGGCCCTGGGATTCAATCCCCAGCACTGAAAAACAAACTATTAGAACTGATATATGACTTTACAAAGGTCATAGGATAAAGGTCTATATTTTATTTTTATATAGTAGCTATGAACAAACAAAAATTTTAAATGATACCTTCATAAAATTAAGAAATATTTAATGAGAAATTAACAACACATACACTAAAATTTTATACTGAAAACTAAAAAAAAGAAAAAATAGTACTCTGGAAGAAATTCAAGAAAATCTATTTAAATGGAAAGATATAGAGGCCCAGCGGCCCGCCGGCATGGTACACAGTCACCCCAATTGGAGGAGGGGCAGAGCAGAGCCGCTGCCCACTGCCCACGCCTGCAAGGTAGGCAGACCTGCGACTGTCTGGCAGAACAGGCCCAGCGACCCGCTGGCGTGGTAGACACGTCATCCCAATTGGAGGAGGGGCAGAGCAGAGCCGCCGCCGGATCCGGCAAGGTAGACAGACCTGCGACCGACCGGCAGAACAGGCCCAACGGCCCACCGGCGTAGTAGACACATCACCCCAATTGGAGGAGGGGCAGAGCTGCCGCCTGGGCCTGCAAGGTCAGCAGACCTGCAACCTGGAGAACAGGCCCAGTGGCCCGCCAGCGTGGTAGACAGATCACCCCTATTGGAGGAGGAGCATAGCTGCCGCCCGCCCCTGCAAGGGAGACTTTGAAACTATACAAGAGCAATATAAATATATAGGGGGAAAATTCAATAACACAACAGTTTCACCAAGCAGAAAGAAACGCGAGCATTATGAAAAGACAAGGAAAGAAAGGACTACAAGCAATGCAGGTCAACTCAACTTTAGAAGAGGTAATATCTGCAGCAGATGGAATGTCAGATAAAGAATTCAGGATTTACATGCTTCAGATGATCTGGAGTCTCAAGGAAGACATTAGACAGCAAAATCAGACAATGAAAGATCATTTCGACAATGAATTACATAAACAAATCCAAGAAGCAAAAGATCAACTATACAGGGAGATAGAGGTTATAAAAAACAAACAAACAGAAATCCTAGAAATGCAGGAAGCAAAAAACCAAATTAAAAACTCAAATGAGAATACTACCAGCAGAGTAGAACACTTAGAAGATAGAACATCAGACAATGAAGACAAAGTATTTCAACTTGAAAAGAACATAGACAGCTCAGCGAGACTCTTAAGAAACCATGAGCAGAACATCCAAGAAATATGGGATAACATAAAGAGACCAAACTTAAGAGTCATTGGGATACAGGAAGGTATAGAGGTCCATACCAAAGGAATGAGCAATCTGTTCAACGAAATAATACGAGACAACTTCCCAGACTTGAAAAATGAGACAGAATCCCATATCCTAGAAGCCTACAGGACGCCAAACGTGCAAAATCCTAAGAGATCCACACCTAGACACATTATAATGAAGATGCCCAACATACAGAATAAGAAGAGAATTTTAAAAGCTTCAAGAGAAAGGAAGCAGATTACATTTAGGGGTAAACCAATCAGGATAACAGCTGATCTTTCAACACAGACTCTGAAAGCTAGAAGATCCTGGAACAACATATTTCAAACGCTGAAAGAAAATGGGTTCCAACCAAGAATTGTGTATCCAGCGAAATTAAGCTTCAGGATGGAAGATGAAATTAAAACCTTCCACAATAAACAAAAGCTAAAAGAATTTGCAGCTAGAAAACCATCTCTTCAAAACATCCTCGGCAAAACATTACAGGAAGAGGAAATGGAAAATAACAATGAAAACCAACAGTGGGAGGCAGTACAGTAAAGGGAAAAAATTATCAAAGAGGAAAAACAAACCATGTTAAGTAACATAAATAAACAAATATGGCTGGAAGAACAATCCATATCTCAATAATAACCCTAAATGTTAATGGCTTAAACTCACCAATCAAGAGACACAGGCTAGTAGAATGGATCACAAAACAAGACCCAACAATATGCTGCCTACAGGAGACGCATTTGATAGGAAAAGACATACATAGGCTGAAGGTGAAAGGTTGGGAAAAATCATATCACTCATATATGGACTTCGGAAACAAGCAGGAGTATCCATACTCATATCAAATAAAATAGATTTCAAGCCAAAGTTAATCAAAAGGGATAAAGAGGGACACTACATACTGCTCAAGGGAACCATACACCAACAAGACATAACAATCATAAATATATATGCCCCAAACAATGGTGCAGCTATGTTCATCAAACAAACTCTTCTCAAGTTCAAGAGTCTAATAGACCACCATACAATAATCATGGGAGACTTCAACACACCTCTCTCACCACTGGACAGATCTTCCAAACAAAAGTTGAATAAAGAAACTATAGAACTCAATAATACAATTAATAACCTACACTTAATGGACATATTTAGAATATACCACCCAACATCAAGCAGTTACACTTTTTTCTCAGCAGCCCATGGATCCTTCTCAAAAATAGATCATATATTATGTCACAGGGCAACCCTTAGATATTATAAAGGAGTAGAGATAATACCATGCATCTTATCTGATCATAATGGAATGAAACTGGAAATTAACGATAAAAGAAGGAAGGAAAAATCATGCATCACTTGGAGAATGAACAATAGGTTACTGAATGATCAATGGGTTATAGAAGACATGAAGGTGGAAATTAAAAAAATTCTTAAAGATAAATGAAAACACAGACACAACATATCAGAATCTATGGGACACAATGAAAGCAGTTCTAAGAGGAAAATTCATTGCTTGGAGTTCATTCCTTATAAAAAGGAAAAACCAACAAATAAATGATCTCACACTTCATCTCAAAATCCTAGAAAAAGAAGAGCAAAACAACAGCAAAAGAAGTAGAAGGCAAGAAATAATTAAAATCAGAGCTGAAATTAATGAAATCGAAACAAAAGAAAGAATTGAAAAAATTGACAAAACTAAAAGTTGGTTCTTTGAAAAAATAAATAAGATCAACAGACCCTTAGCCATGCTAACGAAGAGAAGAAGAGAGAGAACTCAAATTACTAGCATACGGGATGAAAAAGGCAATATCACAGCAGACACTTCAGAAATACAGAAGATAATTAGAAATTATTTTGAATCCTTATACTCCAATAAAATAGAAGATAGTGAAGGCATTGATAAATTTCTTAAGTCATATGATCTACTCAGATTGAGTCAGGAGGATATAGACAACCTAAACAGACGAATATCAATTGAGGAAATAGAAGAAGCCATCAAAAGACTACCAACTAAGAAAAGCCCAGGACTGGATGGGTATACAGGAGAGTTTTATAAAACCTTTAAAGAAGAACTAATACCAATACTTTTCAAGCTATTCCAGGAAATAGAAAAAGAGGGAGAACTTCCAAATTCATTCTACGAGGCCAACATCACCCTGATTTTTAAACCAGACAAAGATACTCCAAAGAAAGAAAACTACAGACCAATATCTCTAATGAATCTAGATGCAAAAATCCTCAATAAAATTCTGGCAAATCGGATACAAAAACATATCAAAAAAATTGTGCACCATGATCAAGTAGGATTCATCCCTGGGATAGAAGGCTGGTTCAATATACGGAAATCAATAAATGTTATTCACCACATCAATAGACTTAAAGATAAGAACCATATGATCATCTTGATAGATGTAGAAAAAGCATTCGACAAAGTACAGCATCCCTTTATGTACAAAACTCTAGAAAAACTAGGGATAACTGGAACCTACCTCAATATTGTAAAAGCTATCTATGCTAAGCCTCAGGCTAGCATCATTCTGAATGGAGAAAAATTGAAGGCATTCCCTCTAAAATCTGGAACAAGACACGGATGCCCTCTCTCACCACGTTTGTTCAACATAGTTCTCGAAACACTGGCCAGAGCAATTAGACAGACAAAAGAAATTAAAGGCATAAAAATAGAAAAAGAAGAACTTAAATTATCACTATTTGCAGTTGACATGATTCTATACCTAGCAGACCCAAAAGGGTCTACAAAGAAACTATTAGAGCTAATAAATGAATTCAGCAAAGTGGCAGGATATAAAATCAACACGCATAAATCAAAGGCATTCCTGTATATCAGCGACAAATCCTCTGAAATGGAAATGAGGACAACCACTCCATTCACAATATCCTCAAAAAAAATAAAATACTTGGGAATCAACCTAACAAAAGAGGTGAAAGTCTTATACAATGAAAACTACAGAACCCTAAAGAGAGAAATATGCCGCAGTCTGCCTGGGCACAAAATCACGAGCCACTCACAGCCTTGTAGATTCAAACAGCAATTCTTTATTCCCGAACTCACACCGGCACTCTACAAACACGTTCTGGGCAAATCCACACCTCCACTGGGCTTGTATCCCAAAATACTCTCTGAATCCCGCGAGAACTCAACGGGAACTCAAGGAGCGGGCGCGCCTGAGGCAGCAGGATACTCCCTATTCCCAGCAGGATACACCCTAAACCTGGATCCGCCCTGGTCCTTGAGCAAGGTCACCTTTCATGCAAAGTCACTGCAAATGATCTGGGTCCACAATGGAGAGTCCTTCTTCTAAGCAACATGGGGTAGGCTGACGAAGAATTTGTCATGCGTCATTCCTACTTGGCAACGGCTCTCAGCATCAACTAGAAGAAGATCTTAGAAGATGGAAAAATATTCCCTGTTCATGGATAGGCAGAACTAACATCATCAAAATGGCGATATTACCAAAAGTTCTCTATAGGCTTAATGCAATGCCAATCAAAATCCCAACGGCATTTCTTGTAGAAATAGATAAAGCAATCATGAAATTCATATGGAAAAATAAAAGACCCAGAATAGCAAAAATAACTCTAAGCAGGAAGTGTGAATCAGGCGGTATAGCGATACCAGACTTCACACTATACTACAGAGCAATAGTAACAAAAACAGCATGGTACTGGTACCAAAACAGGCAGGTGGACCAATGGTACAGAATAGAGGACACAGAAACCAATCCACAATATTACAACTGTCTTATATTTGATAAAGGGGCTAAAAGCGTGCAATGGAGGAAGGATAGCATCTTCAACAAATGGTGCTGGGAAAACTGGAAATCCATATGCAAAAAAATGAAACTGAATCCCTTTCTCTCGTCATGCACAAAAGTTAACTCAAAATGGATCAAGGAGCTTGATATCAAATCAGAGACACGCCGTCTGATAGAAGAAAAAGTTAGCTATGATCTACATACTGTGGGGTCGGGCTCCAAATTCCTCAATAGGACACCCATAGCACAAGAGTTAATAACTAGAATCAACAAATGGGACTTACTCAAACTAAAAAGTTTTTTCTCAGCAAAAGAAACAATAAGAGAGGTAAATAGGGAGCCTACATCCTGGGAACAAATCTTTACTCCTCACACTTCAGATAGAGCCCTAATATCCAGAGTATACAAAGAACTCAAAAAATTAAACACTAAGAAAACAAATAACCCAATCAACAAATGGCCCAATGACCTGAACAGACACTTCTCAGAGGAGGACATACAATCAATCAACAAGTACATGAAAAAATGCTCACCATCACTAGCAGTCACAGAAATGCAAATCAAAACCACCCTAAGATACCATCTCACTCCAGTAAGATTGGCAGCCATTAGGAAGTCAAACAACAACAAGTGCTGCCGAGGATGTGGCGAAAAGGGTACACTTGTACATTGCTGGTGGGACTGCAAATTGGTGCAGCCAATTTGGAAAGCAGTATGGAGATTTCTTGTAAAGCTGGGAATGGAACCACCATTTGACCCAGCTATTCCCCTTCTCGGTCTATTCCCTAAAGACCTAAAAAGAGCATACTACAGGGACACTGCTACATTGATGTTCATAGCAGCACAATTCACAACAGCAAGACTGTGGAACCAACCTAGATGCCCTTCAATAGACGAATGGATAAAAAAAATGTGGCATTTATACACAATGGAGTATTACTCTGCATTAAAAAATGACAAAGTCATAGAATTTGCAGGGAAATGGATGGCATTAGAGCAGATTATGCTAAGTGAAGCTAGCCAATCCCTAAAAAACAAATGCCAAATGTCTTCTTTGATCTAAGGAGAGTAACTAAGAACAGAGTAGGGAGGAAGAGCATGAGAAGAAGATTAACATTAAACAGGGATGAAAGGTGAGAGGGAAAGGGAGAGAGAAGGGAAATTCATGGAAATGGAAGGAGACCCTCAGGGTTATACAAAATTACATACAAGAGGAAGTGAGGGGAAAGGGAAAAAATAACAAGGGGGAGAAATGAATTACAGTAGATGGGGTAGAGAGAGAAGAAGGGAGGGGAGGGGAGGGGGAGGGGGGATAGTAGAGGATAGGAAAGGCAGCAGAATACAACAGACACTAGTATGGCAGTATGTAAAAAAGTGGATGTCTAACAGATGTGATTCTGCAATCTGTATTCGGGGTAAAAATGGGAGTTCATAACCCACTTGAATCAAAATGTGAAATATGATATATAAAGAACTATGTAATGTTTTGAACAACCAACAATAAAAATTTTAAAAAATGAAATATATATTAGATTCAATATCACTAAGAAACCAATTCTTCCCAACTTCAATTGTATATTCAATGTAATCCCAATCCAAATTCTACAGGTTTTGAGTAGGAATTGGCAAGCTGATCCTAAAATGTATATGAAAATGCAAAGGACTAGAATAGACAAAATACTTCTGGGAAAAACACAGAAGCTTTATGCTAATACTTACTGGAAATCTATACCTTCATAACAAGATGTGATATTGGTATAATGATTATTATTCAACAAAACAGATTGTACGGTCTGGGGTTAGACCCACATATACAAGGCCAATTGCTGTTAGACAATATGCAAAAAAAGAGTGTGAGAGACAGGATGAAAGGGAAGAAGAAAGAGGCATAGAGAGAACAAAACTTAACTCACCTCATACTTTTAAAATAAGAACCAAAACTATGAAATTTCCAAAAATAAAAAATAAATAAATAAGAGAAAATCACAGATTAAGCATGTGTCTTTTAAATAAAACCAAAAAATATCCCACCAAATACGAAAGAAAAAAATTGGTAAATTTGAATTAATCTGAACTATTTTGCTTTTCAAAAAACACTTGAGAGAATTAAAACCAAGCCACAAAATATAAAAATATATAAGAATATAAAAATGTTTGTAAGAATATATGGAAATATATGCTCAATATATAATATATATAAATACTACATATATATATGTAAATACTATATATATATAATATAGAAAGAAATACTCAATACTAAAAAGGCAAATTACTTAAATCTTTTAAATGGCTAACTTGTTTGAATATTTCACCAAGAATAATGTACAGATACCACATAACCACATGGAAAAATATTCACAATTGCTTTTCATTAAGGGAATGAAAATTAAAACACAATGAGATACCACCATACACATACTAAAACAGGTAAAACTTAAAAGCATTACAATATTACATGCTGGTGCTTGTGGAACTCCAAAATGGTGCAACTATTCTGAAAAACAGTTTGGCAGTTAAATATAAACTACCTGTGACTAAGCAGTTCCCTTCCTAGATATTTATCCAAGTGAAATAAAAGACAAAGGTCTATGCAAAGATTTGCACACTACCCAAAATTTCAGAGCAGTTTTATTTACAATAGCCCAAAACAGGAAATAACACACAGGACTACCAATTGATGAATGGATAAACAAATGTTGGTATATCCATACAATGAAATTCTATTCCAAGTTTAAAAAGAAGATCAAACTTCTAATAGATACAGCAAGATTGATTCTCAAAAGCATTGTGGTAAGTGAAAGAAGTCAAACACAAAAAAACTTTGTGCTGAATGATTTCATATTTATTAAATTCTAAAACAAACAAAAATCATATCAATAAAGAGTATGTCAGTAGACCCTGAAGTTTAGGGAAAAGTGTTAACTGTAAAGGAACATAAAGGATCTTTCTGAGGTGTTTGAAATATTCTGTATTATGATGTGGTTACATTACTGTATTTGTTAAAATTCACAGAACTTTAAAGTTTAAACTATAAATTTTATTACAGGTAAATTATACATCAATAAACCTGGCCAAACATACACTAACATGACTTTTCCTTATTGATCATTATGAGTATTTTTTCTCCTCAGTATTTACAGTGTCATTCAGAATTTCTACATATATAATAATTACTTTATAATTAGAAAGAAATGTATTTTCTAAGAAATAGTTTAAATAATAATTGAAAGAAGAAAATAAAGGAATTAAGGTGAGTCAAAGAGACATACATCATGTATGTGTGAAGAATTGAGAATGGGACTCCCATTTATGGAAAAATGTCATGATAGGTAATTGGATGAAGAAATCCTCCAAATAAGAATATATAAGTGATGAGTAAAGTAGTCAAAAAACAATAAAAGAGAAAACATTTTAAATACATGAGAATCAAGATAATAATCTGAGGCCAGATACACAAGCAAATGAGAAAAGCATGGGAAAGGGGATGGGGGATACAAAAAAGAAAAAGAAACATGAATCAGAGAATTGAATAGGGTCTGAGGTTGCAGTTTTCATTAGGAAATCTGTCTGTCTCTAAGGGTATAGATTTAAATAGCTACAACTTCTCAGAAAACAAGAAACAATACTTGGATCTCTAAGGTGAATATGAAGTCAAGTCAGGAATTTTTCAAATAGAGGAGTCCTGAAAGAAGACAGAGAGGTGCAACAGACAAAGGTCATTTTAATTCACCAGAAATATATACAAAGCATAAACTTCTATGCACATAATTATGATCACAATCAATAAAGCAATAGATTTTTAAAACCACTGGAAGAAATAGAGAATCCTCTTTCAAAATGAGAAGATCCAGGGTCTCTCTCTTAGGACTTAATAAATTAAGAAAAGAGAAAGAGAGGGGGAGGAGGAGAGGAAGGGAGGGACGGGAGTGAGGGTAGGGAGGGAGGAAGGAAGGAAGGAAGGAGAGAGGAAGGAAGGACAATGTAACACAGTTAACAAGATTAACATGTTTATCTCATGTGCATAAGAAAATTATGCTCAATAAATAAAGAATATGCATTCTTTTCAAGCAACCATGGAATGTTTGTAAAAATTGACTATTTAATAGGCCATAAAGAAATCTCAACAAATTTCAAAGAATTGATGTCACACAAACTACATTCTCTGTTTGTCCACAACACATTAAGGATAGGACTTCATCATTAATAATAATAATAATAATAATAATAATAATAATAATAATATACACACATGTATATCTAGAAATTTTTAAACAAATAAATAAGAAATAATAATATAAATACTTTAAAGTAAATTAGAAGAGGATATTGGTTACCTTTGAAGAAAGCCAAAGATACATCTGGAAAGGGGTACATGGGAACTTTTAAAATATTATTAAGTTTTACAGTGTCAGCATTGGTGCATATTTGTTATAAGGTGTACCTTTATCTCAGAGACAGTCTTATGCATGAGAATGCCTTCATGTGTGGATATGAGGTTTTATTCTTTATATTCACACCTTATACATTCATATAGCATGAAGTATACAGATAGAAGCAACTTCAGTGAAAGAGGAGCAGGGAGAAAGTAAAAGGATAAGGTAGGAAAAGAAAGAGTCAAAGAGAAAGTAAAAAGTAGGGGAGGGGCGGGCAACACAAGAAAAGGAGACAACAGAGACAGAGAGAGCACTGAGAACTAAGTAAGAGAGATGGTGAGAGTTGAGGACAGAGAAACAGCCGTGTCTTTGTTTTTGAGGACAGTATAGAGCAAGGAGACTATAACTGGGCTCCTAGACAATGGTTCCTTATTTTCTTCATCTCCCATTTCATTGGTAAATTTAAACTCATGTCCCTTTTCTGAGCAATTCTCAAAGTATATTATGTGGACCCATAGGTATAGCCAAGATCTTTTTAGGAAGTCTTCAAAGTCAAAACTATTTTGTAATAATTCACTAAGATCTTATTTGCCTTGTTTCTTTCTCATTCTCTCACAGGCATGTGGTGGAGTTTTCACAAACTATACCATGTGCCATGATATCATATCTCCTTTGAGTAATGGAACATGCATTTGTGAATTCTTATAATTTACATTTTCCCTGTTTTAATTTATAATATGTTAAATACAAGTATATCTGATGAACATAAACAAGCTTATTTAACTGCCCATGTTGTTATGAGCAGCACTTGTGTGCTTTTTGTTCTTGGTTTTCTTGCCTCAGCACCCCCCCGCCACTCCCCACCCCTCACCCAGTATGGAGGTACCTGCTGGCACTGATGTGACTCCATTCTCAAAATTCTCCATCTTCTCCCACACCCACACTCACCCCAGCATACACAATGCCTAGGTCTTCCTCCAGGCATAGGTGGACTCCACAAAATCACCTTCCATTGACAGAATAAAGTACTGACCACAGTGAAAAGATTGAATGAAACCAGACCTCTACACTGCAACTTTCTTCCAGTCCCACCATTGTGAAGTTCTTGAGCTTGAAATCATTTCAGTTTGCTATCACTCGGTTTCTTCACTTTCAAACAACAACTTCCATTCACCTGCGTTCCGGTGTCTCTGCGGCAGCAGGGACGTATCCCGGTCACCTCCTCATGCATGTGACTCTCACCCCACTGCTTTTGCCAGTCAGACCAGCAATCTTCTCGGTGTTTTCTTCTGCCTGCCCCTTGTCATTTGTCAAATCACACCACCTTTTAATTCACAACCTCTCTAAAATTTTACATTAACACAAAATGCCTAACTGGTTAGATTAGTTAACAATAACCCTCCTTTTCTTAAAATGTCTGTCAATTTGTTGATCTGGCTTAACCCTTCCTCCCCACAGGTAGCAAATGAGAGAGGGAGAGAAAGAAAGAAAGAAGAGGAGTAGATAGGACAAGTTAACTGATGTCCCTTCATCCAGTAATACCTATAAAAACTTAAATTGAGCAACAAATACACAGTTTATGGTAACTTTGAAGTAAATATTTATATTCTTGGAGTTCTATTCTTTTGAGAAAATAGGTGAATTTTTATATATATATATATATATATATATATATTTGATGGTACATTAATGTGAGTGAAAATAAATGACATAAGCTCTAGATTATGATTTCCAATCTATTTTAATGCACTTGTGTCAATTTCACTGAAACATTCAGAGAATTGAAAACTTGGTAGCTGATGGGTTAAGAGAGGGGAAGGGAGGAGACAGATCCAGAAAAAAACAATTGTGGCAACTTCATGTGCATTCCCACACCTGAAGCATATCTGGGTGGCCTCTCACACTTACCAGCCAATCAGTGGATGGTAATCATCAGTCAGATGCCATAGATTTTGCCTATGCTTATATATTCTATTCTCCACCCACTGCTTTACCTGATCAACTATCTTCATTAGGAATTATCAGAAAAAAAAACGGGGGTGATGTGGTTATAAAAAAGCAAATAGACTAGTAACAAGATAATACAACTGGAGAATCTCCAATTAAGATTGATACTTCTGTTAAATCAGCCATTCCACTGGAAATAGATATACCAATGAAGACATGACCTATCTGGGAAATCATAACCTCTTCCTCATTATCTTTTATTTGTTCTAGTTCCCTGGTTGAGGTACATGGTTTATGTCCTTGGGTACAAACACATCAGATGGAGTTTGGGTTTCCTACCTTTCTGGAAAAGAAGTACAGTTCAGTGACCTATAGTTAATAGGACTTGGATTCAACGTCTGAGGAACTCTCTGGCCCACCAAATGCAGAATCTTCTACTTTTAAATTGCCATGAATTTTTTTAAATGCATATGTCAAAGAGAAATCCAAACTATAGATAATGCAATCCTTAAGTTTAACTTTAAAATACAGCTGTTGTTTATATGGAAAATTGCCCACATTGGTGACTTGGAATAATTCATAATTGATATAGACAGATTAACCATATGAATCATCTATACTAAAATATCATTTTGTGAGTTCTTCAGTCTTTTATCCCCTGAGGGATGGTATACAAGCCATCAGATACCAAGTCAAGGGAATTTGCAGAACCAGCAACATGTTATGGTTTAGATCTGAAATGTCCTCTTAAAGCTCATGTGTTGAAAGCAATGTCCCAGTTCAGCAAGGTTCAGAGTTGGGTCTTTTAGGCAATGACTGGACTATGAGAGCTATGACCTCATTGGTGAATTAACCTATTTGATGAGTTATTTCATTGATAGCTAAATGAACTACTGGGTCCTAGTTGGAGGAAGTATGTCATTTGGGGGTTGTGCCTTGGGAGGGTTTATCTTCTCCCCAGCCCCTTTCTTACCTCACTCTGTTTCCTGGATGCCACAAGCTGAACAGTTTTCCCCACCATGCCCTTCGGCCATGGTGTTTCTGCTTTGGAACCAGTGAATCATGGACTGAATTCTGTAAAACCACGAACCAAAATAAATTTTCCCTCCTCTAAGTTGTTCTTGACAGATATTTTGGGGCACTATGACAAAAAGCTGACTAAAACTATGCTCCTCCCAAAGGGGAAAAAATGATAACATTAATTTACCTATTTTATCAAGAGCCCCCAGCTCACAGTAATCTATTGTTTTAGGGAATATAAATGAAGCATGGGCTACAGTACCTGCCACCAGAAAATGTACTCCCACATCACCATCAAACAATGAAATGGTATATGATTAAATGCTACATATGTAGTCCAGAGAACAACTACTATATTTAATAAGGGAGACATCTGGAAGATAAAGTTGAAAGAAATGATGATTTCAAAATATGGTGCTTGATCAAAATCCATACAGGTGACAACAGTAATGATAAATCCCATAGATCAGAGAGCCCCTGTGGTATGATTTTTGCAGAACACATGTAGGCTATGCTGTGCTTTGAATGTGTCACCGCAAACTGGAGACCTAATACCCAAGTTCACATGTTAACCACATTAGGAGGGAAAGCCTTTGGGAAGTAATTTGGATAAGATGAGATCATGAGGGTGGTAACTAGCGGTTTTATAAGAAGAGGAAGCAATGCCTGATCTAGCACATTTGCTCTGTCTTGACATGTGATGCCCTCCCCCATGTTGTCATGTGGCAAGAAGACCCCCATCTGATGTCAGCATCATGCTTTTGGACTTCCTAGCCTCCAGACTGTGAGATTAAATAAACCTCTATTCTTTATAAATGACTCTATGATATTCATTTATAAACTAAGACAGGGACCCATTCAAATTGCTGGTGGTTGGAGTTGAGAAGTCAGGAAAGGCTAGACAAACAACATGGTCAGCTGCATCATGAGAGATGAAAAGGAGGTGAGAATAAAAAGTGCTCAAAGAAATGATAGGCAGTTCAGTGCAACTGAACATCATGGCTTGGGAACAAAATATTGGAACAGTATGAAATGAAGCTGGAAAAGTAGCCACAAAATGTCAAATCCTCAAGGTCCTTGAATGCTATGCTCAGATAGATATCCAATTATGTCAAAGCTTCCACAAATGCTCACTTCAGGGAAATCTCACAGGAGGCAATAGGAGAAAGTCAACTTTAACCTTATCTGGAAAGCTTCCATGCCCCTGAACTCCCATTACACCTCTGTTATACCATGAAAATAAATGAAGAGTCGAGACTGTAGATTTGGTGACTGAAAAGTCACCCACAGCCAGGAGGGAATTGTGTGCACAGAAACAGCTCATCCTAGAAATACAGGCAGTACCAATCTCCAAGGAAGTAGAAACTGAGTACAGAACAAGAGAATAATGTATAGTTGTGGGTTTTGCACTAGGATAGAAAGGAACTTGCTGAGCAAAAGCCCAGCTCTTGGATAAGAACAAGGGTGGGAATGCAGTGCCAGAGCAGGCAGAGGCCAAGAGAAGTGCTGTAAGTTCATGGGTTAATGAATTAGCAAGAGATGGTTCCAAGACCTCTGATGAGGCTGAGTCCACGGCACCTCCTGTGCATCTGAGAGGGCTGCAATGACCTGGCACCACCTCAGTATGTAGGACACTGCTTGGGGCACTGATGGAAAACAGGCTATGGGTATGGGTGTGGGAGTAAAAGTGGAACACACTGCAGGAAGAAGACTAGCAAAGGATGGAGGTAAAAAATATACTCATTTTTGCAAAATCGATCACATGACCTTTACAGGAACTTTTCCTTTTTTTCTTTTTGGAGCCTGAGACCTGCTGTGGAATGTACATGTCATAAAATTCCAGCACATTATGAGAACATAAACTTTTTTTCTTACCAGTGGGATTTATCAGGACAGAATCTTTTACTTGAAGCCAACAAAATTTTCAGCGTAGGCAGGAACAGTGTAATGAATCTCTGTTCATGAATAAAGGCATTTTTTCACCTGCTGAGGCCATTAGTCATTATCCAGTGTCTCACTGTGACATGCATGGTGGAGAAGTCAGTCCATTGAAAATAAGATAAATTGGTAATTCCAAGTTTGCAGGATGAGTGAGTGTCTCATCAAGTGTCTCTTTCTCTCTCTCTCTCCTCTCTCTCTCTCTCTCTCTCTCTCTCTCTCTCTCTCTCTCTCTCTCTCTCTTTCATTTTTCAGGCTAAATGAACAGGTGTTATCACTGCTTATATGTACACCTGCATAAATTCTATTCACCCTTCCAGGTGCAAGCCAGGAAAGGGTATTAGAGAAATAGAGTGCTTGAGCACTTTGTTGACTGTATCAATTTGCTGTGTCACCATGCCCCTGGCTAGTGGATGTTTCATAGAGAAGCACTGACACAAACAGGAAATAAGCCCCAGTTGTTATCACTTCAACAAGGATCCACAACCCCAACTACAGTAATCTCTGGTAAAGCTGGATAGCAGAAGAAGAGCCAAGGGCTGATGACTCCTTCAGTCTTATCCTGGAATTGATCTAGATAGTCAGGTCTGCAGAGATAGGACAATGGCCAATCAGACTCCAAGCAGCCTGACCTAACCAGGTTTAAGGTGAGGAATCTAGTCCCCCCGTTTCACTTGCTTAAGTGTTGGGGAGACCAAGAGAGAAAAATATGGGTCACCTATTTCCAAGAGAAGGAAGAGGGAGAGAAGGTAAGGCAGGCTGCTCTCATCCTCAACCCAGGGATGTGTCCATTGGGAAGACCCAATGAATGTCAGGCTCTGATGGAACAGATGTAATAATCATAAGGAGAAGATAAAGAAAGTGTATTCTCTCATACTAGCATTTTACATATATTACCTGATTTAATCTTCACAGCCATGTGTGTGTGTGTGTGTGTGTGTGTGTGTGTGTGTGTTTCCTATTTAACTAGAGAAGAAAACGACATTGAGAGGTTCATTTTCTAGAATAGGTGAGTGTCCAAATTTGAACCTAGAGCTACTCCAGGATCCATGTTCATGTTCATTTCACTGTATCTTGATGACTGGGGCTACCAGAGTGAATTACCAAAAACTCAGTGGCTTAAAATGACAATTTATTAACACACAGTTCTGGAGGCCAAAAGTCCCAAACCTAGGTGTTGGAAGGGACACACACTAATAAAAGGCTCTCAGGAAGCATCTGTCCTTGTGTCTTTCAGCTTTTGGTGATTCCCATTTCTTGATTAGCAGCTATATTGCACCAGTCTCTTAGTCTACACATGGCTACCTTCCATGTGCATCTGTGTATAATCCCTTATTCTTACAAGGACAGCAATCACTGGATATAGATCTGTCCCTAATTCAGTTTGATCCGGTTTCCAAATAAGGTCATATTCTATAGTTCTGGAGACAACCAACTACAATGACATTTGCAGTATGATCTTCTGGACCAACCAACTAGGGATGCAGGGGATAGATATTACAGGGATATGCAGAATGATATTTGCTATGCACTAGATTTGACAGGCAGTAGGTTAAAGGTATAATAAAGACTAAATCTATGTGATCATAGAACATTAGCTGGGACACAGAAGTCTAATCAATTTTGTGAAGAAAGAGGGTAGAGAAGAGGAGAAAACAGAGAGGTGACAGAGGCCACTTGCTCAAGTTTTAATTGATTCTATAGGCAATTGTGTACTCCAGGATTCTTGCATTACAGGGCCATGATCCATATGATGTAATAGAGTAATATTCTTGCTTCTATTTGCAGAATAAGTCAGAAGGCAGAAAGTAGCTACAAGGTGGTACTGGTGGTACTGGTTGAGGAAGAGGAGCACAGAGCTAGAAAATGTCAGGAAATATTTGATAAAAGATGAATCATGTGGAACAATAGTAAGGAAGGTGAGGATTAAGATAAATCCAAGTTTGAAAGGCTGAAACAATATTTTGTCACTCTCAGTGAAGGACAAATTAAGATTTCTAACAATCAGGCACTGGCCCAACGAGAATTAAAATACAGTTAAGCAAATCAGACATGATGCTGGAAAGTACAAAATACAACAGCAATATACAGTGGTTCTGTGGCTCATATATAGCAAGTGAAGTATACCTCATGTCCAGCATGACAGCATCTAGTCCACAGGATTTATCTCATAGCCAGCAGGCCCACACAGTGCACCTGCACAGTTCCTCACTTCTGGGAGCCCAGGAATACCCTTGGTGATGATCCTGTCTTATCACTTTTTTTTAGTTCTTTGTGCTCTTTGATTCAAAAGATCCTCCCCATCCCCATTCCTCACCGTAATTTGGGGGTAGTTGTAATGATCATTTGTATACAAGTCTGCTTGTTCTTTAGAAAACTTCCAGGGGAGAAGGGATATCTGATTTACTTTTTATATTGAGATTTTAACTTTTAGGTAGTTTTAGCAAAACTGAAAAGAAGGTACAGATTTTCCATATAACCAAGAAACCCTGTTGCCACACATATAAAACCTCCTCCATTATTAATATCCCACCAGAGTGGTCCATTTTTTTAAAACTGACAAATGTACATTAACATATCATTATCACTCAAAGTCCATACTGTATATTTAATTTCAGTGCTGTACAGTCTGAAGATTTTTACAAATATATAGTGATTTTTCTCAATTACTGGACCCCATTTATCAAGATCTCCAACTTCTCCAGATCATTTTTCTGAAAATTAGTAAGTGGGGAACAATTATTTCCACTCTCTTTCTTAGAAGAATTCACTTGTCCTCTTGTAAGTTCAGAAATTATAGTAGAATCTGGTTCCACTACGTAATACTTCACCAGGCAACATTGTAGTATACAACATTACAGTATTATGCAGTTCAATTTTACTGCCCTAAAATCTTCTGTACTCTTCCTATCCATCTCTCCTTCACCCCTAAATCCTTGCAACCACTGATTCTTATTATTGTCTCCATCATTTTGTCTTTTCTAGAGTGTCATATATTTGGAATTATACAGTACATAGCTTTTAAGAGGGCTTTTATCATTTAGCAATATGCTTTTAATTTATTCCATGGATTTTCATATATAATTTCTTTGTAGTACTGAATAAGATTACTTTGGTGTACACCTTTTATTTATCTATTCACCAACTGAAGGACATTTTGTTACTTCTAAGTTTAGGCAATTGTGAAAAAAGTTGCTATAAATGTCCATGTGCAAAATTTTGTATGGACATAAGTTTTCAACTCATCTGAATAAATACCAAGAAGACTGCTGGATCTTATGACAAGAATATGTTGTAATAAACTGCCTTCCAAATAAATTGCAATAAACTATTTTCCAAAATGGCTGTACAATTTTGCATTCCCACCTGCACTGAAAGAGCATTCATTTCTATTACTCTACATTCTCTCCAGTATTTTGTGTTGTCTATGTTTTGGATGTTGGTTGTTTTAGTTCAGTGTTGTTCTAGTTCATAATTCCTTAGTGACAATGATGTTGAGCACCACTTCATATGCTTACTCTCCATATGTATATCTCATTTGGTGTGGTATCTGTTTAGACTTATTTGACCATTTTTTAACTAGAGTGTTTATTTTCCCCATTATGGTTTGGATATGTGGTATCCTCCAAAAGCTCATGTGTGAGACAAGAGCAAGAAAGTTCAAAGGTAAAATGATAGGCTACTGATATGGAATAACTGAGTGGTAACTGTAAGGCTGGATAAGGTAGGTCACTGGGGGTTTTTGGTGTTTATATTTGTCCCTGGTGTGCAGAGCTTTCTTTCTCTGCTTTCTGACTGCTATGTCCTGAGTTGCTTTTCTCTTCTACACTCTTCTGCCATGATGTTCTGGACATCTATGGACTCAGACCTCTGAAACCATGAGTACCAAATAAACTTTTCTTCCTCTGAATTTGTTCTTGTCAGGTCTTTTGGTCAAAGTGGTGAAAAACTGACTAAAACATTCCCATTGTTAAATTTTAAGAGTTCTTTGTGTACATTGGATAAGAGTCCTTTACCAGATGTTTTTCACAAATATTTTCTCCCAGTCTGTGGCTTGTCTTCCCATTATTTTGATAGTGTCTTCTGCATAGCAGATTTTTTTTTTTACTTTCCTACACCAGTTTTATTTAAAACACAAATAAGTATTTTACTTTCTATAATGGCAAATGGTTCAAATAATGCTGAATATGAATCATTGACTAATACAAGGGCTTTAAATATGAAACAAAATTATTTTTTAAAAAAGAAAAATAATACAGTTTATATATACAAGAAGGACCTGGGATCTACAAGCTGATTCCAAAAATGAAATGGGTTTATAAAATCTGGTGAAATTGGAACATGCCACCCCTGCTTTGGAAAGGGGCTACAATACAACATTGAGTCAGCTGAGGATGGATTGGTAGAGGTGTGTCTATAAATTAATTTCAAGTCATTTTTGCTTGGACAGAATCATCCAGATGGTCCCAAGGCTGAATGGGCAGTCCTGTGCTTTCTTCCTTTTCCATATTCCCAAACATATGAGTTCAACTTTTGAAGAGATACTTAAAACAGCAGTTTCTTAGGAGCCTATGTGGCAGGTGGTTCAGACTTCCCCTTGAGAAACAAAACTGGCCACCTACAACAAAGTATCCAAGTGGACAAGTGTGTCTTTCCTTCTCCTTAGATTATCCACACAACATGTCTCCTTTCAAGACTCTTATCCTCCTCATTCTTGTTCCCTCACAAGTCTTAACCTTGAGGTGATATGAAGGAAACCAACATCAAGAAAAGAAAATTAAGAAATGAGGAAAACTGCAAGGTATACCAGAGACCCCCAGAGCATCTCAATATCCCTGCTATAGTACAATTCAGTGTACTTACACAGCAGAAGTTTTAAATGACGTTCAGCTTATCAATTATTTCTTTCATGGATCATGTTTTTGGTGTTATATCTAAAATGTCATTGCCATAACCAAGGTCACCTAGATTTTCTCCCAAATTATCTTCTAGTAGTCTTATAGCTTTGCATTCAACACTTAGGTATATTATCCACTTTGAATTAATTTTTGAGGAGAGTATAAAATACTTATCCAGATTCAGGTTTTTGCACATGGATGTCCAATTGTCCAAGCACCATTTGTTGAAAAGAATATCTTTGCTCATTGTATCACTTTTGTTACTTTATCAAAAATAGGTGATGATATTTCTATGGATCTATTTCCCAGATCACTAATCTGTTCCATTGACTTATTTATATATTTTTTTGCCAATATCACATACTCTTGATTACTATAGTTTTATAGTAAGTCTTGATAGTCAGGTACTTTTCAGTCCTCCAAATTTTTCTTCACTTTCAGTACTGAGTTGGTTATTCTGGGTCTTTCTTTGCCTCTCCATATCAACTTTAAAATTCATGGTAGAACCACAGTGTATAGCTTTTTATCTTTTAATACTATTCTCTCACATTAGCAATAATTTTCCAAGAAAAGACTACAAGGTTTTAATGAAAATCAAAACACTTGAACTCTTCTTATAAAAATGAAAACATTTCCAATGTTTTTGAATATGCTTTAAACTAGTACAATTCTATTATTCTGTACAAGCAAAATACTAGATGGTGAATAAAATCTAGAAAGCTTGGGTACTGTCTTTAAATTTAGGAAATAAAAAACTTTTTCATAATACTTCCAAGACATTCTGGGAAATGTAGATGGCAAATATTTTCAAAGGTTTTAATCTAGTTTCCATTGAAAGGAAATTTCAATGTCATAGTCAAATACAGAATATAGCAAGCACATCAGAAAACAAAAGCAGTATTCTCAACATTCAACATTTACCAAAATATGGATAAAATGATTAAATCCACGGCAACATTTATGTACTTTCAGAAGCCCATTCAGTAAAATATGTACACCAGACAATCTACCTTTTTCCAAGACAGTCAGGCTCCCCTTCATCCTCAGGGTTCACACATCAGTGAGAATTTTACACACTTGTTTTTGTCCATTCTCATGGATTTTCACATTGTCCCCTTCTTAAATGTGCTCAAGAGAAAACTTCAGAGACAGTAAGTTTTCTCCACTCCAAGGATAATATTATTTCTTAAAGGAATGTCTTTCTGTTAGTTCTGGATACTGAACTCTTTCTAATATCAAAAATTCCTAGGTTCTGTTTTCTTTCCAAACCATAGTGAATCATGTTAATGCTCCATGCAGAAGTATTCCCAAACAGGTATTAAGGCTTCAAAAATCATACCTTACCCGAGAGAGGTGTTTCTTAACTATTTAGATGTCTTTTTTTCTTAATTGCAACCCTACATACTCCATAATACATGAAGGCTATTGATATACTATATATCTGTGTAGGTTTTGTGGCCCCTTGGAGGACTGTGCACCATTAATTCCTTTTTTTTTTTTTTTTTTTTTTTTTTGGTCTACTCCTAAGAACCAACTTTCCCCACTTGAAGTTTGATATATCACTCCTGAAGGAATTCATGCTGTAGATGTCAAGGCTGTTCTATATGGGGTATTGTGGGATATTTTGATGAGAAGGCCCGTCTTCTGACTTTTTCCTGCAGGAGGTCAACTTTAAGCACAACTTTACTTTAGAAAGGACAACAGAAATGGAAGAGAGTTGTGGTTAAGCCTTTGTCCCCAATTTTGCACAATCAGCTACCTAGGAAAGTTCACAGAGATAAGCCCTTCGATGTTAATTCTGCAAAGACTAGAACAACAGTAAAAGGAGAAAAGGAGTATCTTGCTTATTCAGTGCCCTGGGTTTTATTTTACTTCTGAGAACTTTGTATAGCTGGATCCTCCGAAGACGTGGCCCAAAATGTGGATGCTAAGTTCATGGTTTAGAATGATCTGAGGCTGGACCACTGGTTCTGACCCACTAGTCCAGACCCCAAATTCACAAATATAACCTGTGAGGGTAAAGCTCATTACATTAGCATACACAGAGAAATATTTCATCTCAGGCAAATAGAGGTGGCTGTTGACCTGGTATAGCAATTAAAACTGAAACTGTTCCTGGATACAAATCTACTTCTGCCTTTCCTAATCGATACCAACTCCTACCTCATACCTCCCAATGCATTTACTCCCACTCATTTATTCTTTGTTTGCCTGATAATCTTGCAATCTGTGGTTTCCTCTGTTAAACATTTTTGCAAATTCAGTCATGAAGACTCACAGCTGAGGGGAGAGAGCACTATGGCCTCTCCCATGCCCAGAGCTCTGAAAACAATTATGACCTGCAAGAAGAATAATTTGGTGCCAAGACATCTAGTTCCTTCTCGGGGAATCTGAGAACTATACCACCAACAACTCCATACTCTAAAATAAAAACTATCACACTTTTCCCATAACTATGAAAAGTGTAAAAAAAAGATGGATAAGAAGAACCAACCTCTTTATTGCTAATATGCCCAACAAGAATATTGGATTTTACTTGCAATATAATCAATGGGGTCAAAACAGTCACATTTTATATTTAATTTACCTTTATTTGCCTCACAACTAGAACTTTCAAAGTTTGAAAATTTAATTCTAACTTTTGTAATTGCCTGTCAAAAGTCATCCAAAAGATGTCTTTCCCTTCTTGCAGGTATATACCTATCCACCATGTTCCTTCTTCCTGTCCCACCATGCTGTTTTCAAAGTTTTGAAGTCAAAATGAAGCATCCAACATGCCCACAACCATCCAGTTTTATCCTTCTACCATGATTCCTTTCAGTTTCTTCCACTCACACAGAAGCATTTCCCGATGGCTTTAATCAAGTATTACCTTGTACACAGTACCCAGCCAGCATCCAGAAGAAATGGAGAATCTGACGCCTTACGGCTCATCTATTTCACTCATCAAGGGTTAATGGAAATGATTTTGCTTCTTGGAAAAAGAACTGAGTGGAATTCCCACCATGGTAGAACTTCATTATTAGATATTAATGCTCTACAGACCCAGTGTGAATTGACTGATTTTATGATTTAGCAATTATAATGTGAACACTCAAAACTACGTCCCAAGAGTTACTATACTTAGCTTAGTACAGCCAGATGATGTAGTTGAGTTTTAATTGCAGTGAATTTGGAATAGGACCATATATCTGTTAGACATAAAATTTCACTTATGGGCAAATTGCCTCTGTAATAGGATCCTGCCTTCCTTGTTCAAAATATCCCTCCTTTCTCTTCCAGCCTTATCTGACCCTCTGTTGCAGGGGAACCCAATTAGACTGGGAAAGCTACTAAAATGAGCAAAAGGGTCAGGGGAAATGAGGGAGAGGTGAGACAAAAAGGGAATGAGAATAAAAGAAAGAGAAGACGAGAGAACACTTCCCATACTTCACCCAGAGGGGATCTTTTGCCAGACATTGAATTTCACTCCAAGTAGCTTTAGCAAATATGGGTCCTTTTCACATGGTACCTCAAGGGATTTCTTTTGGAACTTTGAAATACTTTGCTAGTGCAGAATTTCACAGCTTTGCTACAAACAGAAATGTGATATTTATGATTAACACTTTTACAGAAGCTCCAGGCCACAGACTGTCAGTGATCACAAGCAAAGAAAAATAGTCAGTAGAGCAGCAAGTGTCTTACGTCACCCCTTAAACCATGCTTCCTGCCTGGACCATCTGGTACCAACAGTCTTGGTACAGGAATCTTTTTATATGTGTATTGCTTCTCTTCTTTAGATTAGAAGTTTCTTGAAGGCAGGGACTGTATTTTATTCACTTATATATTCCTACAGGGAATTACTATTATAGTAAATACATAATAAATATTTTATTAGCTGCTAGTTACTAGTGCATTTTATGATAATAACTACATAGGGAGTTCAGGAAGTTGAAGTCATCTCAACCAAGATACTTGGCAGGCAGTCCTTTGACATGCTGCTGTTGATATGAACATTAAACACAGAGTTAATTAAATAACACACACAGGCACACAAATGAGATGATTTGGGGAAAACAGCAGGTAATGAGAAGGAAAGAAAGACAAAAGAGAAGAAGGAAGAGAGGGAGGAAAATAAGTTAAGGCTATTTCTAACTTCACTACCAAACACCAGAGTATCTGCCCCAATCAAGCAACAAGAAGATGAAATTTCCCTCTGGACCTTTAACCATGAAGACATTGATATCTGACTAAAAACAGGTTAAAGGAATATAAATACAAACCTTCCATCTCAGCCCTATTACTCAGTTATAGCTGACAGGAAGTCTCCTTAATACCATTTGGATGTTCCCTGTTTATAAAGATCAGGAAAGAAAGGATGAATATCTGAAAGTATTTGGCCTTCTCCAGATCATTAAGGAAGTTTCTGGGGGGGAAAAAAATGAACTCCAGTCTAGCTTGAAGATGGTGCTTTTACCTCAAAAGAACCTTTTGTTTATTTCTATTTATTTCCAGGTTTGAATGCCTGGGAGAGTAACATTATGGCTTTATTTTGCAAACCTGTCAATGGCTGATCTAAGACTTTAAAGGAGGCAGAATCCAGGCAGTTGTATAAATGCAGGTCTAGCTGGAGACTCTCTCCTGGGGCTTCAGGTAATGTTCACTCAGGGTTCCAATAAGGTTTAGGCCAGTGCTAGAGGCAGATTAGCAAAAGAATATCTGAGCATGGAAATAACTGTCAGTGTAGCTCTGTGTTTCCTAATATCTTTAAAAGCGTGGATATTAAAAAGGCCTTGTCTACAAACTAAGAGTCTGTGGGAAGAGGTGATTCTCTTCTCTTCCTTTAAATATGTCAACTAAAAATATATGTATGTATATCTTTTGATAAAGCACAAGAGGAAAATAGTTTTTCTTCCCTTTGCAAAGGCAGGATAAAAACAAAACAAAATAAAACCCCTGACACTCTGTGTTTTATCACAGAACTCAGGCAGTGTTGATCACATGAATATCCCTAGGGCCCCAGTAAGCAGAGCCATCCCGCCTGAAGCTGGGTAGGGACTCAGAGGGCACCCTGCAAGGGAACCATACACCCTTGAAGTGAAAGTTTCATAAATGGAATGCACCCAGGTTGCAAGATCTTAGAGAAGCCAATTATTTCTGTTTATTCTGATGGGCTCTTCAGAACTACAAACTGAGAAGGGGAATAGTTTGTTGAGATCTACCCTTAGAGATAAGAAGTAGCAACAAAAATTCAATAGGGTTTCCAGTTTCCATTTCAGTAAGGCAAAAAGAAATGAAAGATGGGAGGATAGACTAAGTTGAGTACCTGAGGCCAGGGGAGAGATTTTGCTTTTCTTTCAGAAATACTGAGCAACTAGTCTCTTCTCAAATGGTCTCAGAGCTTAATGTTACAGATGTCTTTGTTGGGATCTGACCATAGAAATATTTAGAAGAATCAAAGCATGTCCTAGACCACTTTAAATCACTCGAGGAGGAAGTTACCTACTTTGTTCTTGCAGAGGACTGCCTCAGGGTACTGGATCCTGCAACAATATATACTGAGCACCTACTCGTGCAGGCTGCTGGGACATCAGTGACAGCAAGCAAAACTTGCAGAACTCTGCCCACATGGATCTCTTTATCCAGCAAAGGAAGAAAATGAGTCCTATCACCACACAGAAAGTTACAAGCAGTTTCTATAGTAGAAAAAGGGTAAGGCTTAGGAAGGCATATAACAGGATTCCTGAAAAAAAAAATGTCAATTGTAGAGAAGTTAAATGTGCATATAAAGGTGGCAAATAACATGTCTTAAGATGAGACAGTACACTTTTAGTAATTCTGATAAAAGGGGCATTGGCATTTTTGTCAAGTATGACCTGCAAGAAGAATTTGGTGCCAAGACACCAAAGAATTACCAAATTCTTTAATGCTAATCTTGATGACACATTAAAATTAACCTAACATGCCTGTCCTACCTCTATAAATCTAATCAAGTCCAATGAGTATTGTTTTAATAAATGTTTTCTCACCAAAAATTCCAAGATTGCATCTCTGATATACCTTGAACTTATCAACAATTTAGCTTGAGTTGAGAAAATGTTCGTTGCAGGCACTTTTATAGTGAAGACAAAGTACAAAGTCCTTTTGCATGTCTTAACTAATTCTTTAAAAAGGAATGTCCTGAAGGAAACTTACTGCTAGGAATAATTTTATAGAGGCAGAATTTAATTTTGGCTTTCACATTTTATAACTTGAAAATGCTTAATGAATTCTGATTGAGATCAGTAAAATATATAGGTACAGATGTGGGCCACAAAATTACCAAAAAAAAGAAATAATAAAAAATTAATATTTCTTGATTTAAGTCGCTCAGTGATTTATGAGATTTGAGTTTCTATTCATTAGTAATAATAGTAATACCAAGCATTTTAAAGAAAAAAAATCTGAATGATTTTCCACATATTTTTGTCTTATATGTACAAAGCATTTATTCCCTTGGTAATTCAATGGATGCTAAAAATTCATTTGATAGACTACAGACATGGCACCAATGCTTCACCTGTCCTGTGTTCACACTCTTTGCCATGTAGCCTTGTTTTTCCCTCTCCCTTTGATACTGTCATCCCAGCTGAGGAAACACGAGGGCCGCTGGCAAGTTGTAGACATTGAACAACCTCAGGCAAGACTAGCAGAACCACTAACCCATTTCCCAGATTCATGAATGACAAAAGCTTGCTGATCCCAGATTCATGAATGACAAAAGCTTGCTGATTCTTATAGTTGGGGATTGTGGTAGTGGATGATGCAGCATTATTGTGGCAACTGGAAACATATGGCATAAAATCTTAGTCACTATTGTCTCACCCAACTGAGCAGCCCTATTCCTGGTCTATGGTGAGATTCCCCCATTCTCCATGCAAGCTACTTCAATTTTTTTCTGGAATTCCTCAAGTTCTCAATCATCTTCCTAGACTCTTCATTTAGTGAAACATTTGGCTGCATATTTTTTTAATAATTGCAGTTGAATATAGAGATCCATTTATCCACAGTCCAATTTGAGAGAGATGTCTTATTCGGTAAAACAGTCTAACTCCACAAGATATTGTAAAATAATTCCAATCCTTCAGTTACATTTTTCTCAGGATATAAGAAGGGAATCCAAACTCAAGACTTATCACTGCAGTTATTATATTTCTCTGTCTTCTTTTAGTTACCTAGCCTCCCCATTAAAAAAGAAGAAAAAAACTCTAGAAATTCTACCCACCCCCTAAAGCTCTCTTGTTCATACTAGACAAACTCTTGCTTCAGTTCTTTCTGCGTATTTGTTAAAAATATGTGATCTTAGGCCCAAACCTAGACCCTGTGAATCTAAATTTCTATGGAAGAGGCCAGGTATTTTGTTTGGTTAAAAAGACCATGGTTAATTCTTATAATCAAGTGAGCTTGGAAAGCAATGCTCACTTGAACTCTTGTTCTCAGCTCAGCTGCACATTGGGATCTCTTGGAAAGTTTTTAAAAGCCTTGTTGCCTGTGCCTGTTCCCCACTCCATGATCTGATTTAATTGAAATGGAACAAGGCCTGGACATCTGTACTTGTAAGGGCTCCCCAGGTGATTCTCATGTGTAGCAGTTTGAGAACTAGTGGTTCTGTGAAATTCCATACATCTATTGCCCCAGGTGTACAGGGGGAAATAGTGCAGGCATACCTGAGGGTATAACTGGAAGAAATCAAAACAATCATATATGTAAATCTTTCCCCTACAATATTCCACCTGCAAACAAATACAATGAAGTTGATTTTCCTTCAAAAATGAGGAGTAAGTAAAGATTATGGGTTTTCTTCTTATATCAAGAGTAATTCCCAGCACTGAGAGCATTGGAGGACAAAGGGAGAGGATGGAGAAGAAAGAAAGAGAAAAGGAGAAGGGATAACACAACATATTGTAAGAGATCTGCCAGACACACCTAGTAGAGACTGGAAATCATTATTTTAACATTAACTACAATAAATACCTCAGAATCTCACAGTTGCTCACAAAGTATACAGAAAAAAATATAGCTTCTTTATTGACTGATTGTTTATTTATTTTCTATGACAAATCTAATCTTCCACATAAGTCTCTATGCTGAAGAGAGAGGTCAAACTAGGATCTACCTAGACAATCAGTAGACAAACTAGGATCTTCTTAGACAAATCAGACACATTCAAAATGATTCAGTATGCAAAAAGATTCCTTCTGGTAGCTATCTCTCTGTCAAGGTCACTTCTAAATGTCCTATCCTCAAGGATAAGATTATCAAGGATGATCATAAGATCATAAGATCCTCAAGAATCATGGAGGAGATGATGGTGTGGAATCCAAACACCTATTATTGGATCAGTGGTGGCCTTTCTGGCCCTAACCCTAATCCTGCTCCAGTCAGATCCCTGTCTATTCATCTGATCACTAAGTTGTGTGAACATGTACCATCTGCCTTTGCAGAGTAGCATCATGGCTCCTATGGATAAAGTCCATTTTCCCAGTCCTCAGCCTCTAATCTCAGAGTCCCTCACACACATATGTCTCCTTCATTCTGACCTCCATCCTCCACTAAAGGAGTAGCCCCCTCAGAAACTTACCATCCCCTCAGTGTTACACATTCTGAATTCTCTGTATACTGTGTACATGCCAGGGGAGCCAATAGTGCTATTCCACTTCTACACTTCAATTTCACACCAGACTCAAAGGCTAACGTCTTCTTAGGTGTTCTCAACCTTCCCCACACAATATCCACTCACTGAGTACTCTAGGGAAACTTCCTACTTATGCAAATGTTTCTAAAAGTGCTACCCACTTTACTGTCCCCACAATCCACCACCCACTGAAGTGACAGGCTTTCTTTTAGCTCTCTTCCTATCCAAATCGTGTCTCATGACTCATCCTTCCTGAAAGAAAAGTTATAAGGAGAGAAATTGGCTTACATATAACAGAACATAAATCAGCACCAATTTCAAAATAATATTTCTGCCAATTGAGAAAAAAAATGTGTGCAATAAATGCAATTGACACTGCATTTAAGAAAGGTGATTGTAACCCAATGTGGCTTAATCATTTGTGAAACTCAGTGCAAAATGAATGTGAGACCTGCCTTGTTCAAACATTGTTGAGAAGTTTAGGACAGTGAGGGAGATCATTTGGCCACACACAAGAGCCTACTGTGTCTTCACAAGTTGCAGCTACATAGATTGCATACTTATGAAGTCAGCCCTGGTTGCAAATATGCTAGAAGACAATCTTTACAACAGTACCCATTAGAAGAGAACACCTAAGGAATCAACCTGTGGAATTTCACATATGATTAATTTACAGATTTAAAAAAAAGATCTCCAAATTATTCAGTACAACTGCTTTAGTGTTGAAGACATCTTTCAAAGGGAAGAAGAGCAGAATGAAATTGACCAAATTATGCTATGTATATATTTGAATACATCACAGTGAATTTCACCATTATGTATATCTATTAAACACCAATTTAAAAAAAAAACTATACATGAATAGAAGGAAGACCTGTAGGCTAGAGAAAGAGGAGCAGGAGGAAGGGAGGCCGGGAGAGAAACAGGGAAAGAGGAAGCACTGGGGGCTGAAGAAGAGCAAGTTACATTCCACGCATGTATGACTATGTCAAAATGAATCCAATATTATGTATAGCTACTAATAAAAACATAAAAATGAATAAACAAAAAAAATAGTCATTTGTACAAACCTCCTGCTATATCCACCCTCTAATTAAAGGAAAGTTCTCTGAGATGATTAAAATGCAAAAAAGAAGTGTTTCCATCTTTTTCTTTCCATCCCTCCCTCCATCCCTTTGGTAGTTGGAATAAAGCACACTGTTACTTTACCATCCAATTAATTATAAGACTGTCAGAGGGTTCCCTTGATGGAGATGGTTGTTGAACTCCCCAAATTCAGTATGAGCTTAACAACCCCTCAAATTATAGAGCAAGTGGCAGCTTCATGAAAAATGAGGATAACTTTTTAACAACAATTTTAACTCAAGATCTCTACATCTTATTCATGCCCAGGAAATGGTAAATGCAGGTAAAGCCACAACTCATTCAAATTGCATTGTCTTTAAAAATTGCTTACTTTCTTTAAAGCAGACTTAAGGGGTTTTGTTTGTTTGTTTTTGTTAGTTTGGTTTTTTTTTTTTGTATATTGCTTTAATTACTATTCTGCTAATAGTGTCTTCTAATCAGAACATGTGATCGGAGGGTAAATTGACTTTATAGTACAATGGGGAAATTAAGTCATTGAAAAGCACTACTATTCTTTGTTTAATTATATCAAGAGTGTATTATAGGGCCTATCTAGCACTATTTCAGGTTTATGAATAATCTAAATATGAAGAATATAGAAAAAGTTTGTGATTCTTCTAGCCATCACAAATCTATCAGCAGATGCTTCATCTGGGCACAAACTTTAATACAGTCCAGATTTGAAAGTATTAATATCAAACACAATAAAATTGAATCAATTATTCCAGAAGAACAAACTGCTGATTTGACATTTGATCAGCGTATTGTAAGTACAGACTACTATTTGGTGATAGTCACAAGAGAACACATACCTAGATGTTAACACCATACAAATGGCCATACGGCCATTGCATACCAAAGCAATGAGCAAAAACATTGATGACAATGGCTAACATGTATTGAATTATAAGAGTTTTATATACTCAGAAATTTATTCTTTCTAGTCGCCTCATGAGGTAGGCAATATTATTACACTAATTTTATAAATGAAAGTGTGGCTCAAAAGTCTACACTCTCATCCATATGCTATGCTGTTTCTCAGAATAAGCAAAAGACAAAACTAAACACTATGTCAAGGTAATATAAAATCCAGAAATATAAAATTCACCTGGTATAACATCTTTATTATTTCACCAGAATGAGTAGCATGGCCTTAAAATATTAGTCAGATGTATAAGCAATCATATCCAAGAGGATTTGGCACTAGAATTTGAATATAATGGCATTGTTAATCTGGTTTTTCATGTTGTGTTCCAAACACAAGCAACTGAGTTTGTAAACGTGTATTACATAACTCAGTTTTATAAGCATGTGTCTCCTTCAAAACAATTTGAGTAATTCTGATAGTTTAACTGAATTAACAAAAATAAATAATGACTAGAAGTTTCAATTAACCTTTTTCATGTACAATTACCAATGACTTATTTCCGACAGCAACTTACCAGCTTGCACATTTTCAACCAGATGCTAAAATGCACAAGCAAACTCTTAGCCTTCTCTCATTTTCCAAGCTAGGGGTGAATCAAATCACCCTGAGAATTGGGGTCAGCTGCTTTGCTAGGGATTTAAATCATGACAGAGAAGTATCAAATGTAAAGCAATTAAGTCTGACCAGTCATGATGGCCATTTAATGAGCTTCCATGTGGCAGAAGGGAGTTCACTCTACCTGTCTCAAATAGGTTGTGATATGCCGTAAAGCTAACGTAATAAATAATTTAAATTCTGAAATATTGCAGCAGAAATGCCTTCCTGCTGACTGTGTAGTACCTGACTGTACTGTCATAAATGGAGACAGTGGTAGGCACCTGCCTACTGACTGGTTAAGTAGGGGATGGGAAAACTGCATGTCTTTTTATGGGAAAGAGTTAAAATACTGGTTAAGAGTTGAGGATATTAGGGCTTGTACTTAACATCCATTTATCGGGCACAATGGACAGGCCCTGTCTCCCGTGTCAGGCACCTAGCAGGCATGGCCCTGAGATTGAATTAATGGTGAGAAAGGAGGTTGTCCTATAATTACACAAGAAATCACATACTCTGCTATTTAGCCAGCAAAGCTGAGTGGTTTCTGTAGATGGTAAATTAACCCAGTGGGGATTGGAAGAATATTTCTGTGCAAAAGATTTCTTTATTCATGAGAATAATTGGATATTGAAAAACCATCATGTATTGTATCTTGATTTGAAACTGTCAACGGATATGTGAAGCCCCCTCCCTCCCAGCCCCCTCTCCTTGGTCCTGTGTGTCTTTGCTCAGCCAATTATGGAGTTGCCTCGTTTTAGTGATGCCCGGAGCCCGGGACCCACGACAGCTCCCAAACCACAGAGGTTGGGGCACAAACCCTCCGGCTTGAGAAGCCTGTCCTGATCTGCATTGTCCATTCAGGTCATTAAAGTGACCCCAGGAAAAAAGAGGAATAATAATATTTGGGGGGAAAACCCCAAGAGATCAAAGAACAGTCCACCTTTCAGACAGAAATGTGAGCTTTGGCTTTGAGGTAGCATCCTCTAGGAATGAAGGAGAGTGCATATTTTTATGTTCCTGCATTTTCCACACATTCTCTTTCCACATCCACATTCCAAATATATCATTTGGAGAGAAAGTACCAGACAAATGCACTAGAAGTTCACAAGTTATGAGGTAATTGCATTAGCACATAGAGAAAAGGGAAAGCATGCACAAAATCCTGATTGGCATTTCTCTGTTTAAAAGGCATTATTTTCCAATACCTGAGCATGCCCAGAGGAGCTGTCTCTGAGCAGCTGTGAAACAGAACCTTTTTACTTCAGGGTTAGTGCAGGGAGCTCATTAGCACTGGCTCTACCCTCAGCTAAACAGCCTTGTTTGCATATTGAAGCAATAGAATGTGAAGGTGTTAAAAAGGAAGAATTGCTGCCGCTACTCCTGACTGACATGTCTATCTGGGCTCTTGTGTTTACAAGAGAATAACGAAGCTGCCCCAAAGCCCCTACTGGGCCTGATTATTATGCAGAGGCTTCTTAGATTATGTATAATTGATATCCTTTTTCCCTCCAGCTAACCAATGGCAGCTCTCAAGAGTAATGCTAATTCTCCAGCATCTTACCATCCAAGCAAACACTGGAAATTGCTATCTTTCTTTCTGCTTAATAATTTTTATAAGACCAAAAAAGTGACATTTACATTTTTTTTAGAAGCACGATAACTACACAGTTGTGTAGATTTTACTGCTTAATAACAATCATTGAATCAAACAGTTGAGAGATGGTATTCAGGACTTGCTTAGCCTCTGCAAGTGTGCGTGTGTGTGTGTGTGTGTGTGTGTGTGTGTGTGTGTATTATGTGCTTGATAGAAATACACTGAACAACAGTCACTCTTTCTTTAAGGCAAAGTATTGCCTCTAATAATCCCCTTTCATTTGGGGCAGGGGGTGGGAAAGGAGATTACCCAAATTAGCAAACCCTATGTGTTCTAATCTCAGTTTACATTTGAAGCACTTCAAATGGAGCCACTATTACTGGAAATTTCTAAACACACCCATGCCTTCACATCACCATCCACTGGGGCAATTCTTTTAAGTCTTGAAAGTTACTTTTTGAGGGAAAAAGCAAAAATAGATGACAAAATTAGGCAAAGGAGAGACAGTTCTGCTGTGTTACGCATCTGTTCTTGGTCTATAGGTTGCTTGGAAGAGACAGATGAAGGAAAAATGGGTTGGTGGTATAAAGTCCTCATATAGCCTCCGGAGACCACTCAGTTTCCTATACAGATTCCCTAACCTTTTGTGAACATTGAAATCTGTGTGCGACTTGGAGATTAGAGCATATCAACTTAAACATGCCACTAAAAGATAATTTGACAATCTGTTAAACTGAAGGTCAGTCCTTGATGTGAACTAATACCTATGAAAGTGTCCTAACAGTGTAACACCTTCAGTCCATGTACCAAATTCAGGCACAATCCCTAAAACAGCTTATAGCAGCTTCAAGGCAACAAGGAAATTTGTTTTCAAGTTAGTCATTCATTTGACAAATTTTGTTGAGCAACTCTTAGGTCTTAAAACTTGTCCATAATTTAATTGTTAACAAGAAAGATCATGTTTCTGCCTCAGGGAGCTCCCTGTGTAGTGATGGACAGAGACAATCATTCAGGCATTTGGGATAAGCTGTGATGTGCACCAAAGTTTAGGAGGCACAGGATGCTTTGAGAGCTAGTGGGGATGAAGCGTGGACTCCAATCAACCTAGTGATCAACTTCTTTTCTAAGCCAGGAAATGCAGAAGACCCCTCATGTGCCCAGAACAACTTGATCTCAAAAGCCAACATGTAGGAAATAACCTAAGGACAAGAGAAGAACAAGGCTGTTCTAAGCTCAGAATGAGTTCAACTGCACAGTCTATCTCTACTGTTCTTGGGAGAAGATTTGGGTGAAGCATGATTCTCTTTAGCAGTCAACTATATATCCCCAATGAGCTTCTCAGTTTTTCTCTGTGAACTATCCATCAATTTTACTTAATTGTTTTAAACTTGCTTATATTGCAGTTGGTACCATTTTGGGGAACCATGTTTCTAAAAATTACACTGTTGAATGAAGTGGGAGGAAAGGTAGAGGGTGATTTCTGTTTCTTTTTGTATCCATGACTAGTGCTTTTTTACTCTATTCATTAAGGAGAACTGAATGTAAGGTATAAGGTCACAGATGGCTCAATTCAACAGGACGATGTGGTAGAGAAAGAGTAAACTATGAGAAAAATAAACACTTGTATTTTCATTCAAAATAACTTGGCCCATGGTCTCTATACTGGGCTATAAAGCACCTCCAAATTCCTGATTCTTAACCATCCCCTGAAATTTTAAGAGTGAGTCAGATCATTTAGCATTAAGACTCACTAAGGTACCTGTACAATGAGAAAATGTGAGCATTTTTACTTCAACTAATAAGAAAACAGCCATTCTCCAGTGTTGTGACAGTTCCACTCCTGACACAGACTCACAGCAAACTAGGTCCAAGGCTGGCCTTAGGGTGAGGCCACAGTGAGAGAAGTGCCCTTTGAAATTACAAGGAGAAGCAGGTCAGACCTGGCCTGGGTTTCCCCAGTCATAGCACATTCCTTTTCCAGGACTCCCTTTGGGGAAGAAAGACAAAAGGAGAAGTCTGAAGCCTGCAAGCTGCTTAGTTGTCAGTTTTTACCCAACTTTCCAATATCCCCAAAGTTTCCTCCTCCCTATAAGCCAGGAGCCAAAGCTACAGAGCAATTAAAATCAGCGAAGTCAAAAAGTTAAAGTCTCCAAGAGAACAACTCAGGTATGTATTTCAGTATTTGTCACTCTGTCTCCTTCACACTCTTGGTCAGTGGCTATAACTCCATATTTCGTGAACAGAGATGTCTGCATCTTCCAGCATTTCAAATGTTCCCCTTTAGGGTTAAGATCAATGGTTATACTACAATGTAGCTTTTATTTTATTTACTTTTATTCATTATTCATATTTTCTTTTTTGCCTAGATTTATTTCCAGATCTGCTCTCTCCAATTGTCTTCAAAAACAAATAAATTGCAAAAAGAATCAAGCTCCTGTCTGCTCCCAGGCTTCATTGTGCTTGCACCAACATGTAGATCACAAGACATTGTCTTTCCATCACTATGACTAACAGAACGTGAGGGTCTGGTTCACCTCTGCTAACAGTGCTTACAGTCATTCTGGAATTTTTTTCATGGAATCTCCAAAATGGTCTGGAAGAAGACTGTTACCTCTATTTTAATCAAACAGTATGAAAGTAGTTATTGGGACCCCTGTACAAATTGCCAAACATGGAAATTTTCCTTCAGGAGTGAAGAAATGGATCACTGTGAAGACCCTGCCCTGCCCTGAATAGCAAAAATAGGTAAATTTGGCAAGCAGTTAAAGCCAGCTGTGTGTATACTGTGAGGACAGTCTCATACAGGGAGCAGTCACAAAGTGTTACAGTCACCCAGTATGAAAAAGATGAAATCCCTGGCTGCTAGGAGTGTCCAACCTGCTAGGGAGAGAATTTTGCAAAGAAACAAAAAGAGTAAATAAGATGTGGAAAGGAGCGTAAGGGCTGTAAGCAGTCAGAGGAAGAGGAGGTTGACATTTCTTAGAGATATTTCACAGAGAAAGTGAGAAATGAGTTTGGCTTGAAATATAAGGAGTTTTCTATGCAAAACAGTGAGAAGGCAACCCTAGAAGAGAGAATAGCCTGTCAAATGGTGAAGATGTTTTAAAAGGGGAAGTCTAAAGGTGGAGCCTGATGGGTATAGCAAGACAGGGTCCATCACATGGTTAGCTGCTGATCCTGGAAACACCCATGTGAAAATTGGTAGATACCCCTATATTAAAGGGTTATTAGAAATTTGGAATCAAGAGAATCTCTTACAATTCAAAGCACCAGTCAGCTCTGACCAGTCAGCTTTTCTGACCCAAAAGTTTATTACCAATCACTTTAACTCTTCAAAACAGAGTCAAGATCTAGAAATACTTCCGAGCTGTTTGTGGGTTTCCCCCAAAGCCAAATGATCAATATATCACTGAGACCTCCATTCTTGTTTTTTACTCTAATGTTGTGATTCAGCAACTTAGGATGAGCTCTTCTTTATACAAAAGTCAGAAGTACATAGAAACAGTGGGTTTCTGAAGTAGGTTTCTAAAGCTCTTGCATGATCTTCATCAGACAGGGCCTAAAACACAACTGAGAGTCTCTGTGGTTAGGATGAAGTTAATTCTACCGGGTTACACTATCTTCAGGGATGTGAAGCAATCAATTGAAATAAAGGGCAGGGCTGTGAAACTGACTTTGACAACATTAATAATATTTAAAATTAAAGATATAAAAAACAAAAACAAACCAATAAACAAGTGGGAAAACCCAGGGATTTGACAAGATGAGTCTTAGTTTTCTGGACTGATAAACATCCAATGTTTGGGGTTTTAGAGCAGGAGAGTAGTAAGTTTCAGTGACAAAATCTGAATATTTAAAAGCAATGCCTTACTTTCATGATGGTGCTGACCAAAAAAATGCATGTTTTAAAAAATATTTTTCTAAACACTACAAAGTCTCTGACACTATAATTTGGAAATGCCTAGAAATATTTTTGAGTATTTAAACTGGTTGTTATGGTTTGAATCTGGAATATCCCCAAATGCTCGTGTGCTGAAGGCTTTGTCCCCAAAGCAGCAATTGCCATTAGTATACTTTTCCATGACAAGTATGCATTAGTTTACAACAATCATCACTAACTAGAAGTCTCCTTTATTTCTCCATTGATCACAATAGTATGAACCTTATTTTATAGAAAACCTAGGGATACAATAATAGAAATACACCAAATGTATTAGGATATTAATTACTTTACTCAATGCCAACCCCCAAATGAAAGAAGTAGACATGAGAGCTGAGCTATTCTTGTATTAGATGAAAAGTTTCTCCAGGATGAAGAAGGGATGTTTTACAAGATCCTCTAAGTCATAATGTGTCCCTAAAGCTGCTGCAAAGGGACCAGAAGAAATATGTGATCTTTTGGCATCCTGCCAGGACCCAGGGGATGTTACTACAGTTTCATGGCCAAGCCTCAGGCTGATTTCTGAAATGACATCACAGCCACCCTATTTAAACGACCTTACCAGCTGATGTCTAGTACCAGCACCATAGGACACTAGGAACATTAGGGGCTAAAGGGTGCTGGAGATATCATTTTATCTGGGTATTGATAAATATGAGTTTTATGTGTCCCCCACATTGTTATGCTTCCTTCTATTCATGAGCTCAGATGGCATTTAAACTACAGCCTAAACTACAACTTCTAGGCTTCAACCATTTCTCTAATGATTAATATGGAAATTTATCTTTCGCCTCTTTCCTAACGTCTGATATAAAATATAATACTAAATAACATCCCTATCCATCATTAGAATTAGCTCTTTTCTCCTAGTCAGAATCCCCAATAACATACAACTACTTAGGTGATTGGGGAACTTCCTTGGACTTCTTCAAATCTGTATGATTGGTCAAGAATTCTTGGGAACCTTGCATTCTTTGTAATATATTTCTGTAATATATCCTTTCCTAAGATATAGGAAGAAGTTAAATGACCTGTTTGCAGAGCCAGCTATCACTAACCATCAATCCAATCACAACTCTAGCTCCAGATTCCAATTCCAGACCTTCCCTAGCTGTGCCCCATCTTCCAACTCCTGGGTTATTTTCTTACGTGGCTGGCAACCTCATAAAGGAAGAACCTCCTCCACCCCACACCTAAATCCCCAAGGATGCAGGGAATAGGGAGCTACAGTGAAAATCAGGGCCCTACTTCCCAATTGGTATAACTGCTGATTAGGAAGGTGGGAAAGCTGATTCCCAGCTCTGCAAGGTGGCAGGAAAGAGAAGCAGACTTTTCTGCATAGCTAGATTCTGACAAATCCATGTTCAGCTCTCAGGGAACACTGTCTGATCTGTCTGTAATGAGTGACAGCTGTGACAGGTGTAAATACCCCTGTGTTGTAAATTTCATGAAAGCAATACACCTGGGCCATCTGGCTTAAGTCTGCAGCCTGCTGTGAGCTCCTCCTTGACACCCCAACTGCTGGGGAAAACACAATGCAAAGCCCATGCCTCCACAGGAAGGACAAGCCGGGGCAGCAGGCGAGGCCTCTAGACCAGCAAAATAATCACAGCCACGGTGCTGAGACATTGATTGTGCGGCAGTGACTGCCTGAGTGGGTTCTTTTCTGCTTTTTTTTTTTTTTTCCTTTTGAAACAGGATCTCACTATGTTGCCCAAGCAGGCCTCAAACTCCTGGGCTCAAGCAATCCTCCCGCCTCATCCTTCCAAATAGCTGGGATATCAGGGATGCAGTCACCAAGCCTGGCTCTGAGTTTCTTTTTTTTTTTGTTTTTTAATTATCAATTTATTTAATCTTCTGAATGACTCTATAACTTAGACAATATCCTTACATTCCTGGAAGACACAGAGAGGTTAAATAACTTGATCAGTGTCCTGAGCCAATCAACAGCTGGACCCTAATGTAAACCCAGGTCTGTCCACTCCAGAGTCTGAGATTTTTATTACTATACTAAAACATTTTTAGCCTTTGTTTCCTCCCAATGCTCCAAGAGGTTGGTAGTGAGGGTTTATTAATGTAAGAAAAATCAGAGATCTGTAAACTCTCAGCACTAGAAAGTCGAAGCAGAACGTTTTCTTAGCCTTTCGGAGGCTGCTGTGGGGCCAGACATAATAGTTAAACAGCTGGAAGAGTCACTTTAATGACTCACCACAGCTGTACTTTTTTTTTTTTTTCCTTTCTTTCTTTATTTCTTTTTGGCACTGGGCTGTTTGGATTAAAACATGGAAAATGTCATGAAATCTTATAAAGAGAAGAGTGAAAAAATTACAAGAGAAGCTGGATTCTGAAAGGCACTAAGATACGATGACAGACAAAAGCCATCACAAGGGTTAATCGCTGTGGGTATTACACCACACCTGTCCAAGAGCAGGGTCCTGGAAAGCATGAGGCACTTCGTGCCAAACACCACCACACCTTTCCGGATCAAGTCACTGTGTTTAACCACCAGTCAGCAGGTCATGGTTGTCAGCTGTGGAGACACAGAACTGACATTTCAGAGGAACACTCTTTCAGAGAGATGAGGCTACAAATAGAGATCATTGCCATACATGATTCAGGGTCTGTGCAGCATTAGGAAGCTGTTTGGAACAACACACTGAGAAATTAATACAAGACCACTTGGAAAAGCATATGATTTTTAAAGAGTTCTCCGGAAAAGTCATATTTTAAGAATCTACTGTAGTTCCAGTTATGTTTTTGAGTATCTGACAGTGACAACATCCATTTCTGCACATCACGTGTTCAGGCAAAAGGTGTTCGTTGCAAACCTGGCCATGTGATTTTACAGTGCTCACTGTTGGCGCTCCATTCCTGCCAGGCCGTTTCCCCCAGCGACTCTGGGCTGCCAAGAATAAAGTCTAGTTGTCAATTTCAGGTTCAACTCCACCCAGTCCCTAAGCCAATCCTCTCAAGCCTTATAGAACATCAGAACTTCCCCCATCTCCTGGGGGTTTAGAAAAATGTCTTAGTTTAGTAATTAACATTCCAAAATACCACTGCTGTGCCTACCAACCCACAAATCAGTTATCACTGCTATATATATAACAGAGCACTTCAAAACTGGTGCAGAATAACCATACATTTATCTGGTCGCTATTCTGGGGATTAGCAGTGAGGATGAGGTACAACAGGGACAGTTGGTCTCTGCTCATCTGGCATTGGGTGGGCTTCTTTCTGTAGTCACAATCTGTTAGCAGGTCAGCTGGGGGTTGGTACAACTTGGTGGTTTCATTCACATGACTAATAGCTACCTGGGACAGGTGATTAAGTCACCTTGTTTCTCTTTGGTTTGGCCTCTACTTTTTCCAGTAGGCTAGACAGAGGCATCTTTTTCAGGATGGCAGAAGCATTACAAGAGAGCAGAGAAGAAGCTACAGTGTTCTTGAGGCTTTGCTCCAGAATCAGGCAGTGTAACATCCAATGTGTGCTATTATGCAAAGAAAGTTTAAAAGGTCAAACCAAATTCAAGTTGTGAGAAAACAGACTTCATCTCTTAGTGGGAGGAGCGTCAAAGATTTGTGAACATTTTAAATACACCACATTGTGAGGTGATACCCTCTGCTAGGTATATCCACATCCTTCAACTTGTGATATTTAATTCGCCTTCTGATGGACACTGGTTACTCTACTGGGTCCGTAGTTCTGCCCTGAATCAAAACCTGGTGGGTTCCAGTTGGCGATCCCCTGTCCCTTAGAGAATAGTTGTATATCTAGATCCTACCCAGTTCCTATTCCAAACAGAAGTACATTCCAGACATGGCAAAAATGTGTGGTGGTTTCCATCATTATTCATAAGATCAGTACACCTAGATGTTAAGAAATAATTCATCCAACAAATGTTGGCTTGTGCTATTTGTCAGTAGATACTTGAGAAGTTCCTGGTCTTTTGAGAAAACAGATTTGTCCACAGATAAATTGCATTGTAATGTAATAATTGTGCTACAGAAATATGAACAATTAGCTGAACACTACCAGGATCTAGGGAAAACTTGACCAAAAGCGGGTAATTTAAATTGGAATTTTAAGGATAAATAGGAGTTTGCCAGCTGATAATGGTAGAGAAAGGACTTTCGGTGAAAGAATATGTAAAGTTATGATAGGAAGCCTGGTCATATTTAGAAAAGCCTAAATCCTATTTTATATGTACATGAAGGGAGGGACTGAGATCAGGCTGGGGTGCGTGCTTGAATCCTATGAGGAAGCACCTAGGCTGAAGGGTTCATATTTTATCCTGCAGGCTGGAATCCAGCTGGTAGGTGTTCTCAGACTTGGCTGCTCCTCAGAATAACCGGGATGTCAGCCCAGACTGATGAATCAGGAGAGCCTTGGAGCCTGGGAGTCTGAGCTGTTAAAAACTACCCTGGTTCCTCTGATGACCAGCCACATTGGGAAGCACTGCCATAATCTAACAGAGGAGTTCCCAGAAGAGTCAAAAGTAAGGAAAGTGATGTGTTTGCATTTAGATTTTGGGAAAGTAGCCCTTGCAGCAGGATGGAGCAGAGGGATAGTGAGGAGAAAATGAAAAAATGTCCCTAGCCAGCTATTGAGGTGACCTAAGTATGAAAGACAGCAGTGCTCAGGGTCTGAACCAGGGTGTGAGTCTGTGGAGAAGGGTCAGAGTACAGGAGTACTTCTATGGAACAAGCATTAGAATTTTGTGAGGAGGAAAGTGAGGTAAATAAAGAAGAGAAAGAAAAACACTGAATTTTCAGTGAAGTGTATCAAGAGTGGAATGCCATTAGCTGAGGTCCAACATTTCAGACATGCAGAAAGCCGGATGTCAACAAGAAAGCAAGATGGATGTATCCATATGATGGTTGGAAATATGGATTTGAAAGTTTAAAATCAGTTACAGAGCCCTAAACTTGAAGAAATCAATAAAGAGATGGGAGCAGAAGCCATGGCAGTGAATAAGCTGGCCAGGCATCATATAGAGTAATTCTTAAACTTTGAAGAGAAAAAGAATCATCTAAGAAGGCTACTAAAAGGCACACTCCTTGGACCTGTTCCCAGAGATTCTGATTTGAGTGGTCAGGGATGTGTGTAAGGGATGAGTATTTGTAACCAGAAGAATCATAGTTTGAGAAACTAACCTAGACAGAACGTGGAGATAAGACTGAGATAAAAGAGATAAAAGAGGCAGAGAAGAAGAATTCAACCATAGAAACTGTTGTGGACTGAACTGGGTTCTTCCAAAATTGGTTTGTTGAAATCTTCACTCCTAATACCTCAAAATGTGATTGTACTTGGAGACAGGGCCTTTAAAGAGATAATTAGGATAAAACTAGGTTATATGCATGGGTCAATATGACTGATATCCCTATGAGTTGCAGAAATTTGGACATATATGCACATGACGACACCAGAAGAAGCCAAGGACAGGCCTCAGAAGGAACCAACCAGGTTAACCCTTTGACCTTGCACTTCCAGCCTACAGAAATCTGAGGAAATAAATTTCTGTTGTTAAGCCTAGGGCTTCATTATGGAAGCCCTAGGAAACTATTACATAACTTAAGGTGAAATGGCAGAAAAATCAGAGATTAAAAACATGAGGAAATGATTGGGGATGGCCTGTAGCTCAGAGGTAGAACACATGCTTAGCATGTGCAAAGCCCTGGGCTCCATACCCAAAACCAAAAATAAAAAGTAAGTAAGATAAGTTAAGTAGAAAATTTAAAAAGGAAAGAAGGTACACCAAAACAATGAGGGAAGGGCAGTCCACAGGGTCTGATTCTGTAGGGAGATCAAAGATGATGAGACCCAGAAAAGAGGGTAATTGCTGAGTGATCTAAGCAAGACTAGCATCAACACAATGATAAAGCACAAAGCAGACTGCCACCAGACAAAGACTGACTGGAAGTTGAGGAAGCAGTTAAGTGTAGACTCCAATTTCCAAAAGCGAAGCAGTTCTGAAGTGGGCTTTAGGCTAATGCCTTGAAGGTGAGGCACATTTGAGGGGAATGTTTTTAGGATGGAAGAGTTGGACATATTTGAAACCAAGAAAAGGAAAGGAACGGATAAGATCATACTGAACACTGATGGAGCAAAAGAAAGGAAGGGGCAATCAGAGAGCCAGAAAGAAGCCAAAATATGAGTTCAGATGGTAAGAAAGAAGAGGAGAAGTGGAAGAAAAAAGAAAGAGAAGAATGAGAAGGAGAAAGTGAGAAGGCATAAAAGGAAAAGGTTCCACTTCTTTTTCCCAACACAAAAGAAAAGAAAAAAGATAGATGATATGATAAATAACTTTGAGATGGAAGTAAATGACAGCCTGTATGCTTTCAGTGAAGTGTGATGAGACAGAACAATCTGATTTTCTCCAATTCACAAAATGAACAGGGAGGACAACCCCTTCCCTCCTTCTCTCTTCACCTGAAATCAATTATCTGGCTTCACAAGTAATAATTCGGTCAACACAATACTGTACTTGAAATGTGTAGGTATGAGAGAAAAAAAAAAAGTCAGACCAACTGTGAACCTTACAGCCATGCTTGCATGTGAGGATTGACTTTTATGCATTCTGTTATGACAGTTTCTTAATTTGTCAATATAGTTGCTGGTAGTGACCATATATAAAAATGAGCAAGATACAGTTTTTGATCTTAGCTTATAATTGCATTCAGCATAAGGGCTACACTAAAGGTAAGCATAAGGCAGAGACATATTTAAGCAGATGCAGAACTGGAGGAGGTAGCATCAAGGAAGGAACTCCAGGAGCCCAAGGTCACAGAAAAGTCAATAGGAAAAGGGACTGAAATTCTTCCTCTTGATTTGGCAGGTATAGACAGTAGACATCTTAGCAAGGACAGTATTGGTGACATGGCAATAATTAGGGGTTAGTGCACGTGTAGGTCTTCTCCATTTTCCCTGAGTTCTTCATGTCATGTCAACATAAGTGCCATCAACAATGCTTTCCCATTAGCGAAGCAGTTCTCCTCCTAGTTATCTAACTCAGAAAATGCAGGTCACAGTCTTTTAAAAATGATTCTATAAAGAATATTGAAATTTTATAAAGAATTCACTTAGAAAAGGACTTTTAAGGGGGCTGGAATTGTAGTAGCTCAGTGGTAAAGTGCTTGCCTTGCATGCATGAGGCCCTGGGTTCGGTCCCTAGCACCACATAAAAATAAACAAATAAAAATAAAGATATTGTGTCCATCTACAACTAAAAAAAAAAATTAAAAAAAAGAAAAGGACTTTTAAGAATACATAGGCACAACCAGATAAGTTTCTTATTAATTTTAAAAATGGTGACATTCCATTTTGATCTGCATTTACCCTGGCTTTGAAGTATATTCAATGATGGTGAGATGTGCTTGCCTTTTTTTTTTTTTCCTTCTTTCAGAGAGCTTCCACTTAGCGCTTGATTGTGCATGTCTAAGACACCACACCTAACCACTTTTTTCGCCAGGTACTTGGGGTCAAACCCAGGGCCTTGTACGTACCAGACAAGTACTTTACTGCTGAGCTACATCCCCAGCCCTATCCATTTTTAACAGAGTGAAGTCTATCCATTGTCTGAGCCCTCTGATTCTAATGTAGTTCCTTTTGCCTTGTGACAAGGGAAAAAAAAAAAAACAGAAAATAAGTAATGGCAGAAATCAAGTATGGTAAGACATTTAATTATATCCTCCCAATCAGTCAGCCTATCTTTAGTTCTTAAGTCTCTTCTAAGGACCCAGAAATTTTCTTATAATCATTATGTTGACTACAGAGAGCCCTAGAGATTAACCTCTTTTGTTTTCTAATGTAAAAAGTACCATGGATGGTCTAACATTTTTAAACAAAATATACAATGTTTTTAACAGAACAGAACAAAATCTTGCATGATCTCAGTAACAACATTTTTATACTCCATGGATTTAGGTGAGTTCGACAAATAAATTTGAAGGACGCTGTGTGATGTGTAGACACAAAGCAGCCTCTGAGTGAGATTGAGTTTCTCTTCCATTGTCCAAGCCTTCAATGGCTTCTTCTCCTGATATCTACTCACCAAGTAACAAGAGCTTTACTTTTAGTTAGTCACTACTTATAAAGTCAGCTGTTTTAATGAGGACTCCTGAAAATATTACAAAAGGCTTCAAGACCCAAGTACTGAATTCTTAATGATGGAATTTCAGACCCTGTGACAACTGAGTGCAATTTGGAGGAAACAGGTGTTGCTTGTTGCCTGTTAATCAACTTCTACATTTTCCCTGATGTACAGGGACAGAGTATGATCTGTCACATGGTCTAACACTGAAGAGAATAGTTGAAATCAGGACCACCCAAGTGTACTGAGGATATATTGGTGTCTTTCCGTATCAGGGTGGCCATACTTTCTTTGCTGTGCAAAAGGCATCCAGCTCCTCTGAACAGCCCATATGTAGCTAACCCATCTTACTTCTTGGCAATCAGAAGGCACTCTGTTGAGTCTGCCAGCCTGAACCACCTGTCATGTGTCTCGCTCCCCAAACAGCTGGTGAAAACCAATATCACACTGAGCTTCAGCCCCTGCTGTGGAGCCCGGACTTGGCCAGGGAATTAAACACACACACATGTTCATTCAAGCTTCTTCTGACTTTGCAAACACATCGTGACAAGTAGCACACCATTCTGAGCAGAACCACAAAGCCTTTGGTTTTGATTACATGAAATGCCTCTGGTGAAAAAGAGCATTTGCTTTTTTTCTTTTCTTCCCCTCCTCCCCCCGCCCCAGCATGAGTATGTGACTCCAGATTTGGGGCGGAGTCCCACAGACACTGTCTTATCCGGTCTGTGTGCACTGATCCCATATACCCTGAGCTGAATTCTGTCTTGGGTTAGCCCAACCCTCCTAGCAGCAGGGAGTCTGAATAGGAAACTTTTCCCAGGCATAACCCAGCAGGGCTAAGATTTTCCCAGGAACAGGAAAAAAAAAAAAAAGATTTTCCCTCCTCATTGGCTCCATTAATCTATAAGGCAACTATTTGACATGTTGCATTCCTCTGTTGTAAATAAATCCAATGATGTGAGCCTTCCAGGTTATGGCTTTCCTGTCAAGTATCAGGTGTCATGATCCCTATGGTAATACAATAAATTTAAGGCTCTCAATGTAGCGGGGCCATCTGTCAGAAGAGCCAGCCTGTTCCAGATGAACATTCTGACAGAATTGGTAACCTTAAAGAAAAAAGAAGGGTAAATATCAGTAATGGCATTTTTGTTTCTTCACCATGACTTTGGGCATGCTCTAGAGAGATAAGGAAATGCCAAAGGGCAGATATGGGGAAGGCCATTTTGTCACTTCCTAATGTAAGTGTTCCACCATTCTCTGGTGAAGAGTGCTTACCTGATTGTGTACCTACTCTTTCTGTATCCACCATCACTCCACCCATTCCTTAGACTTACCTTGTGGCATCTTCTTTCTAGTCCTTGAAAATCCTGAGTGAAGGGAAGGGTCAGTTATTTACACATAAATATGCAGTTAAGTCAACATGACCTTTGTTTCTATTGCATTTTAAGCCTGGTCTCTATGGGGAGTGGGAAGAAGAAAACGTTGAACTATGTTATTTCCCTGTGATTACTCTCCTATGGGATAAAGTCAGAATTCCTTAACATTCGGTCAACAAATTTGTGATTTACTTAACATTTCTGTATTAAAATCCTAATATATCATGTAGGCTTATACAGAAAAGCATCTATCAACAGAGAAGATGATGGACAACCAGTAAATGTTTGTTGAAAGAATAAATAGTGAATAAACCAAAGAGGGAACAAAGTATGAATCATCATCCCGATTTATGTGTAAGGTTTCATGGCAGAAATAAAAAGGACAGTTCCAGGACCCCACTATGGATACTAAAATCCATGGTTGCTCAAGTCCCTTATATTGAATAGCACAGTTTTTACATATGAATTATGCACGTATTTCTGTATACTTCAGAGGATCTCTAGATTACCTAATATAATGTGAACGTTCTGTAAATAGTTGTTCTACGAAGCATTGTTTAGGGAATAATGACAAGAAAAATCATCCAATCTCATTTTCCCTCCTCATTTCTATTCTAATGATGATCTAGCTCCATCACCTTCTTTCAAAATTCCCCACTCATACCTTGCATACTGCAGTCTCCATAGCTCTGGTCAACCAATCTGACTAGATGGCTGCCCTCAACCCATCTCAAGTAGGGGTAATCTATGACCCTCTCACATTTGTCCTTCTGGGGAACTCTTCCCCTTCCTCTTCCCACATAGAATTCTGCTCTCAATTTCCCATAGATTTTTTTTTCTTCCAGAATTTATCCTATTCTGCACTATTTCTTAGTCATGATTATACCTCCTTCCCCAACAAGACTATGAAATCTGTTAGGACATGGAGACTGTCATTTTATTCCTTAGAAATCGATAACCAGTGTTCAATGAATGCATTTTTAGTTATAGAGATATCAAGCATTGGTGACTCTTACTTCTTTGGATAAAAATCAATCTTCTGTTTTCTGAAAAATCCTTCATAACCATTCTATAAAACATGCTTCTTGAAAGAAGAAGGGTAACTGCACCATTTTAGTTCTGTTTGTTTTGCAATTAACAAAGAGAAAGTTAGGCCCTTTTTATGAAAGTGGCTAGCTGGGTTCCCAAACTGTTAACTTCTATCACTACCTGTCATCAATGGCAAAATTAATTTAGGCATCCTTGAGGGTGGGTTTTAAGTACAGGAAAATTATTTATAGTTACTTTGTATTTTAAAATTAGTATGACTTATTGAAGTTACTAATTCACAATTCTGTTTACCTAAGCTTCTAAATTTAATTCATAATTTTATAAAGATTTTAAAAGATTCATTATCTTACATATCTTAATTATTTATAATCTAATAAATTTAATAATAATTTATAAGGGGTCTTCTATAAACTTAGTTAATTCCCTTAAGTACCTTAAACTGCATGCATAAATTTAGAGTATCTGATTTGTTTTACATACCTCAATTGCTTCTAAGAACAAGAATCTTTTTAAAATACAAATTTTTGTAAATCAAACAAGTTAAAGGCATAAATTTGACAAATTTTAAGTTTCATTAATATTTTAATAATGTTTACACACTTATTAAGCTTCTCAAAACTTTTGATTTAAAAGCCCAATAATAACCATATTTAAAATTTGAACCATGAAGCCCATTTTATTAGATATCCTGTCTTTTCAGGTATTTAAATTGCTACTAAATTGCTCAAACATATACATATAATTCCTAAATAGAATATTATGGGTCAGATATACCTCATCATTTCTTTAACTTTCTGTAACTTATCAGGGTTAAAAGATGCTTCTATTATACCAAGCAAGTGAGGGTTTCCAAATTCTTGGACCAATATTAAATATTATGAATGAGAAAAATTTGAGCTGAAGTTTAGGATCCATTCTTGTCTAAGAAACTGATGGGACTTGCTGACTCTCACTCAGCCATTTTAACAGTGGATCCATAATACAGAACCGTGGACCTCCCAGCCTACTTCCCTAGGTTGACATTCCATGTTATTTAGTTCTTTCCTGATTTGAGCCCTTTTTCCTTTTCTAACACAGTTAATGCCCTTCCCTGATTTTTGTTTGTTTTGTTTTGTTACCCTGCCATAACATTTTAATGTCTTTCTGTCTAACTCTGAAGACCCTTTTAATGGCATCTCATTTGATCCTTCAGACTCTAATGAATTTCTTTCATCTGATTTGGGTAGATTATATTCAACAGTAAGTTTTTCTAAAAGCTACAATTCTTAAATACAGTAATAAGACATCCAGTTGGGTTCTGCATGTTTATCTCTTGTGGCTTTGTGAAACCATCTAGTTACAATATTAATCATGCTGATAACAGCGAACACTTGGAAAAAGTCATTTATCTTGCAGCTCACGCTCTTATTTAAATTGAACTCCCTCTTTAAAAATTCCTGATCTACCTTACCTGGCTTCCCATAATACTTATCACTTGCTGACATTATACATTGCAACTTGTTTATGACGTCTTCTCCACTTAACCAGAATATAAGAGCCTTTATTTCTTTGTTCACTAAAGTATCCCAGCACTAGCTTGGCAGTTAGTAAGCTTTCAAAAAAGATAAGTTGAATGACAGAATGAATATAAGTGGGACTGGCTACATAAGTTGTGGGGCCCATTGTAAAATGAAAATATAAAGACTTGTGTTTTAAAAAATATTAAAAATTTCATGAAGGTAACAGTAGAGTATCAAACCAAGCATGGGCCCCATCTAAATAGAGAATGCCATGCAACTACACTTATCAAACACCCATAAATCCATCCCTGAATATAAGTAAACATGTATACATGCTAAACTGGCACACAGAACACTAAATTGTGCAAAGGAATGATCTCATAATAAATAGGGCACTTGAAATTCAGAATACCCTTCTGTCTTCTGTGATCCCCTGAATGGACTACAGCATCATCGTAAGGTGCCATGTTCTTTCAGTATTCACACCTTATTTGGGAATCTTTGGGCCAGAATTATTCTAGAAAACTCATTACAATCACTAGCAAATTTTTCAAGCATCTCTATGTTCACAATAAGAACTGCCAGCAGCCAAGGAAGAGCTAGATGACAGCTACAAAAACCATATCCTTACATCCCATCATGGTACACAAAAAAAAATCCCAACAGAGATTATAGAAATAGGTCAACTGCAAAGGATACACATAGAGGTCTACACGCTACATCAATTCTCAGTAAATAAATTATACATATATGCATTATATGTATTTACATATATAGATAGATATTTTTAGAGTTTTTTAAAATATCTTCACTTTTTATTTATTTTTTTTTTATGTGGTGTTGAGGATCGAACCCAGGGCCTCATGCATGCAAGGCAAGTGCTCTACCTCTGAGTCACAACCCCAGCCCCCATATATATATTTTTAAAACATGTGTTTATCAAATAAGTATTTGTAAGATAAATTTAGTTTATTACATATCCATAATTTGGTTGAAAGAAACCTCAGGAACAAGACAAGGACACACACAAAAACAAAATTGTTACTGATATTTTGTTTTGTTTTAAAAAACAGGGCTTTATAAGATTTATTTCTATTAAAATTGTATATTTTTATATTCTTAAAAAAAAATCTAGATCGTTTAATTACAGAAGTAATGAGGAATTTGACATGAAGCCATAAGGATAAAACACTGTGGATGGAGCCAAAGCAATGCTATTCCCCAGGGTGAGAAAGACAGAAAGGTCTTGCATCACAAGGGCGAGTCTGGGTGACTGCAAGGTCACCACTTGATGAGTAAAGATAGAGTCAAGACAAAAAAATATCAAGTCAGGAAAGTCAGTCCCGCTGGGGAGACAAACACACAAAGCATAACTCACAGTTCTGGAAAAACCCCAACTTTTTCAGCCTCAGTCAGGATATAAATCAGATTTGCAATTAACCATTGGCCATTTACCTGAGGCCAATGCAATTCAGGGAACAGCAAGTCCACACTTGCCTCCTTCTTGGGTTCTAGAATCTTCCTTTTTCTGTTCCCTAAAAATGTATCAGCCTAATGTCTCATTGGGGAATTGAGGGACAAGAAGGACACATATTCCCAGGATGGGAAGTTTGTGTCACTAGACAGCATCACCTAACAGGTAAACCCAGAGCTTTAGTCCAACTCAGCTTAGCAAGCTCCATGACCCAGAGCAGGTCACAAGATATCCCTACAGCCATTTCCTAGACCATAAGATGGATCAGGATTTCTCTCTATGATCTTCATCTTCTTAATGATCATGATGATGTGAACAGAGTTTACCAGTAAATACAATGGGCTGTTATTTTCTTTCTTTTGAAAATAAACTGTTTTCCTATTACACAAGGGAAAAAACTGTAATGATTGAAAATCACTGCATTAAATAAATTTGCAAACCCTAAATAAATTCAGGCTACTTTCTAAAATATCTTTCGGAACAAAATAAATATAAACATACCAAAAGAATTCAGCTCACAAAGTTAAAAAAGATTTGGAAAAAAAAATCAAAGACTCAACATAATATAACTCAAGAGAAATTTTTTTTGGCATGCAGAAGAAAATGTGGAAGTACTTTGTCTCTCTTACAACCCAGCCCTAGGCTAGACATGAAAATCCGGTAATGATAAATTAGGCTAACCCAATAAGTGGGTGTATGTACACCTGACATTTGTATCAATAGGATATACACTAGACACAAATTATCCAGACTGTACTTCTGCAAAGACTAGAAAAAAAGATCAAAGTCCATTTGAAGTGGAAGAATTATAATTTCAAAATTAAGGGAAAGGACAACAGATTAAATTGAGTAGTTCCTGTTGCCCACTATGATAAGCTCTTCAAAGTCTTCATTACTCTTTCTTCTAAAATCAACAACCAGGACAACAAAAGAGAAGGTGGTGGGTGGTACATTGCCCTGCCATTAGTGGGGGAGGGGAAGTCTAGTGGGAGTTTAGAAGGAAGTAAAGTCTGAATTTTCTGGCCCTATAAGAGTGAAAATCACTCAACATTTTCCCTCGATTAACTTGCTTGCCAAGGCTGGTCAATTCACCTAAAAAGTTTCTGTATTCTACTTAGTAAGCAATTGTGTAATCCTGAAAAAATAAGCAAATTTATCTCAATTGCCCCACAACTCCTAGCACCCTTGGAAGTTCCTCCTTTATTCATTGTAATATCCTTAGTAGCTATCAGAGGAGTGTATTCCTATGGTTAAAGTAAAATAAGTATCTGTTGAGTCAACAAAGGAGAAATTAATATTAAGTTTGATGATTTTGATTATTGATGATTATGAGTAACTGGGAATGTCCTCTAATTCACCTTATTTCTCCAGTTCCCAATCTTGCGGATGTCTCCAGCCCTCCTCCAAGACCTCCACACTAGAATTTCTGGGCTTTTTTATTTCCTTATTAAGGAGAGATGGACAAAAGAATGATGTTTAACCCCATCAATTTTATTATACTTTAGAAAATTTGTCAACATGGAAGAAAAATTGTGTTAAAAAATCAGGAGTAGAGATCTCCATTCCTTGACTTCTTTCTCAGTTTCATGTTACTAAAATAACAAAGACACAGCTGTGGCACTATTAAGGTCTTTGCCTTCCACCATGCCTGCAATTCTCAAATTGTCTATGGCATTGCAGCAAAACATAATAGTGCCACTACAATTTGATTTTATCCTACTTCCTCTATTATTTAGTTTATATTATTTCCCCAGAGACTCTCCTTTAATTTTGCCCCTGCCATGACCCTAAAATGTTCTTCTCATAACACCCTCTTGTCATTCTTCTCTTGAATGCTCCATTCAGATGCTACTGTTTAATGACACACACTTCTTTTTCTTTTTACCGCTTTTCAGGCAACACCGTTCAACCTTTCCTGTATGTTTCCTGCTCTGGATTTCCTCTGATTATTAAGTAAGTTTTGCTTTGTCTGTGTTTGAGGTGCAGAGCTCATGATTATTTGCCAATATTCTCAGTATTATAATTTTTTCCATATCATGTTGATTAACTCTAGCAAAAAATAACAGAAAAGGTCATAGCTTTCCGACTTTCTACATCCCTAAAGGTTTTTATACAGCACTTCCATGTTAAAAGGGTCAGTAGTGCCCCTAACCAAATTAGGATTCTCTCTCTCAAGCAACAATTGTACAACATTCTTACATCAGGTATAATTTCATTTGCTTCATGATTTTTCATTCATTGGCTTATTTCTGTATTTCACAAACAATAAACACCTGGGTGGAAGTCACTCTTTAAATCATTTCTGTTTTATAACTTTGGAGAATGTCAATAAACTGAAAATAATTTTGTCTACTATAGGTAGAGTTGCAGAAACACGTATGTGCAAAGTACAGAAAAGTGGCAGCAAACGGTGACACTGGATCCATGGTGTGGCTCTCAGAATCCATCTCACTATTTCAATCTTCACACATTCTGAGGGTACAGCTGCATTAGCTAAGTTGCTGCCTGACATAGCTGGTGTCTACAGCAGAAGGCATCACAATTGTGTGTTGTTTACAAAACATGTTCAAGGAGGTTGGTGAGGTCCACTTGGCACTTACTTCCGTGTGTCTGCCTTTTGATGTCTAGAAAAGTGCCACTTGTTAACCAAATCACCCCATTTAAAAGAAACTCCCTATGATTTGGAGACTTGCCTGGCCAGACTTGCCTTCTCTCCTTTAACTCCATTTAAGTCAGGTCTGGTTCAACTTCAAGGCTACAAACTTCAAGGGACTTGACAGGAGAGGGAAGGAAAGAAAATGAGCCTGGGATCCTTTCCTCTTAGCTCTTGTTATCTGAATGGTTTCTTGGTCTATTACTATGCTTATTTTCTGTTTTAATTTTTCTTTTCTCACCAACCAGTCATTGAATTGTTTGAGAGTGGAGTTGTAGTTTTTAAAAGTAGTAATTCCAATTGATACTTTGGTGATTATTGAGAATCTAGTCCTCTAAGAGGGTAAGCAAGATAACTTGGGTTCTAGTACTCACTCTGATTAGCAATAATACTATAGCTAAGGCAAATCCTACCATTATACAGGTAGAGTATCCCTTATCTGAAATACTTTGGACCAGAAGTTTTCAGACTTGGAATTTTTTTTTAATATGTGCATGCATACAACAAGATGTTTCGAGGATGTGACCCAAGTCTAAACACAAAACTAAATTTTCTGTTTCATATGTAACTTATATGCATGGACTGAAAATAAGTTTATATAATATTTTTCCTGGGCTGCAGTTTGACTTTGACCCATTACATGAAGTCAGATGTGAAACTTTCTTTTTGACATCATATTCAAGAATTTTAATTTTGGTGCATTACAGGTTTTGGACTTTTGGATTAGGGATACTCAACCTGTAGATCATTTAATCATTAATTAAGCTTTTCTCTTCTAAAAGAAAATTTTAAAAAGATAAAAAACTCAATGAACTTTAGTGATTTACAGAGACACACACAGTAGTTTAAGAAATAATACAGGTAAGAAAATATGAACAAAATTAATAATAAAACATAACTATGGTACCAGTTGAGGTTTTTAATCAGGTACTCAGATTTTTAGTAGCCCAAACAAGCAGCATCATTTAGATTTCATTTTATCAACTCTATTATCTGTAAAATTGGAACAAAATGTACACTTAAACTATTAGACAATTGTGGTATAAAAATTTCTTACATAGTATATCTAAAGCTAATTACTCAAAAACTTATCAAATTTTAGTCTAAATATTTTTAGAGTACCTATATAGCAAGGTCATTTTTTAAAGTTTGAAGTTTTAGATAACTTCAAGTTATTGCTTTATTTAACCTGTATGTCAGAGATAGGACATGCTAAAAATGGTTTATTGCCTCTGAGCCAATCTCAATGTGACTTTTATTTTTCTGTGAAGAATTTAAGATCTTAAAAAATACCTTCACCATTCATATAAATCTTGGAAAAATAGATTCCAATGAACATTGTTCAGCAAAAATATCTTCACCATGTTGTCTTCAAATGATCCTCTAATTCATATTTTATAAGAGTTGCCATATTTTGCTAATAACTTTTATTAAAGAAATAATTAATAATTTATCACTTGATACTTTTACTACAAAAGTCACATGTACACAATAAATATATATACCTACTACATATACACATACACACACATACACTCATACACAAAAACACACAGTAATAGCTAGAGAAGATGGTTGAAATGTTCAAGGATGAAGAATTACAAGTGTGAGATTGGTAAATTTATTCACAATGCATCCAATCCATACAAACACAAAGAAGACGGATTCACACATCTCACATTAGCCTTATCACACTTTGTGGCTTAATCTACACATTAAAAACACGTTGTCTTTGTTATTTCTCTACACTTTCTCATGCGCTAAAGTGAGACAGCTGGGGCATTGCCCTGTCAGACCCCATCATGCTTTGAAAAGAAACTTTCACAGTCCATAAAGAAAGATTAAACTACTTCTCACTGCATTATATAATTTTTCATATTTTGGAAGAAAACACAACTTCAGAAAAGCCTGAAAGGGGCGACTCTCAGAGCTAGAAATTGTACCTCTACTGCTGAGAAGTAGGGATGCTGCATAATCTTCCTTTCAACTTGCTTCTGGGAATGTCTTTAATGTTCTGTGGTCATGTGCTTGGGCTCTGCATTGTTCCTCTCTTGACTGGCCCGAAGTCTATGCGACTCTGTTTAATAAGCATGAGATAGTAACAATCACACCAGATTGTTCATCTGTAACTTGAGATTCCTGGAAGAAAAGTGCTACACAGTAGCTTATAGTTGAATTTCTTTCAGAGCACAGGCAATAAAGGAGGCATTTCTCAGCCTTCCCCCGCCTCCCGGATTTTTTCTTTTCTCTTTCTTTTTTTGGCCTTTTACAGTACCAGGGTTGAACTCAGGCCCTGCTTTGTCTACAGAGCATGTCAAAAGAGTTAGGCTTTAGAGTTTGGCAAGTGAGGGTTCAAATCCCAAGACCGCTACTTGTTAATGGTGAGAATTTAGGCAAACCACACTGAGCTTAACCTTCCTCATTTTTACAATAAGGATAACATTATATACCCTAGAGAATGCATTTGAAAGTGGCTGATTTGTAATAGACTCCAAAATATTAGTTTTTCTTTTTTATCTTGTTGCTCGTGACATCAAAACAATTATTTCAAGGAAAATAATGTCTTATATAAACAAAGACATTATTTGATTGTCTTTTTACTTTTCAACTCTGTGATTTAGCAAGTTATAAAATGTCCTAGAAAAGATTAATAAAGGGTTTTTGAACAAAAGTCATATTTTTATTCCTAATAATAAGAGCATCTTGGTCAGTTCTTGATTTTTGCCTAGTAGAAATTCATCTGTTACTTATTGAATAAGAAATTTAAAAAAGCATTGTCCATTTGTTGGTTTAGAATGAATGAATGTTACAAAACTTGGAATCCCACTCCCTAGCACTATAATAACAAAATCACTATGATATTGACAACACATAAAGGCAATATTTGCTCATTGTGTGTTCTAGTCATAATTTTGATATGGTTTTGGTTTTTGCTATATAACTCTTATGCAAAAATATCTGGGTGATTATGAGAGTCCATCTAAAATCTTAGAGTGGCAAAAGGGCTTGCAGCCATAGCAACCTTCACACACAGAGCAGGACCCTTGTCCACAGAATAACAGTCATGTCCTCTTTTACCTAGAATTTAGTGGTTCAAAGCGGTTGCACATTTTCTTCCAAACTTGAGCCAACAGTCTAATGATTAGACTTAAACAATTAAAGTGCCACATATTCAGGAAAACTTTGATGAGGCTTATCTTTCTTTGGATAAGCCTCATCAAAGCCTGTTATTCACTCATTAAGTGACTGGTTCATGCAGGACTAGACTTATGCTAAGAATCACTTCCATTGTTACAATCTAATATTTCATATAGATATTGACACTTTTTACAATGTCAAGCTCCCAGAGAAAGCTGAAAATTTGGAGTATGTAATTAAATGTTTGCACTACATCTTACTAAAGGCTCAAATACTTAGTAAATAGATTTTGTCAAATAATTATTTTTAAAGACACTTCCATGTAGAGATGTAACACTAGTCCAATGGCAGACGCAATGTAAGGATATGTATTTGCTTACTATCAAAAGCTAAAAGGGATACAAAAATCTGTTTAGTATTTTTAGGAAGTAAAAGATGCCATTTAAAACATTTCCCCCAGATGCCCTGGAAAGAAGCAAATGGTGACAAGAAAAACCTGACTCTATCCAAAATAATCATTATTAAGTAATGTGTCTGGGAATTTGAGCCATTACCCTGCAAAGTTTAAAAATTTTATAGGCATTTCTGTAACTACTTGTTGCACATTTCCTTTATGGGTACAGCAGGGTTCTTTTCTCTTTTTCCTATTTCTACTTTTTACACTTATTTTTTCTCAGGAAAAAAAACTGATGAAAGAATATGAAATTTTCACATATTTATATCTTGATTCCATTTAAATATTAAGAATTCAATCCATTTATCTCCTAAAACTCCAAATCCACTTATTATTTCATAATAGTTTTACCAGTCTGTGTTCTGATCTTTCAAACGCACATATTCCAGAGTTACTTGAATTCTTTAACCTATTAGCCAGAGTGAGCATAACTTTTTCCCCTATAAGTCTTCCCTTTATGAAACTAAATTCAAAAAGATTTTCATGCACATCTCACAAATCACTATCAGGCCTTCAATATTAATCACTTCAGACTCACCAAAGAAGGTCAACTTGTGAAACTAATGCAGTATGGAAGAATGAGCCATAAAACTTGGTTCTGTAAAATGAGCTCCATCACGTATAGCAGCACCTAGATGAAAACAGGCCACCAGCATCATGTTGATCCAGAAGGAGGTCCCTCTATGAGAGTTTTTTGTTTTGTTTTGTTTTAATCAATTGCACAATTGAAATAAGAAGGAAGACTCAAGAAAGTCCAGGAAGAAATGTCAAAGCTCATGTACCCAGACCCTCATTTTGTTAAAAAAAAAAGAAAGAAAGAAAATGAGACCTAAGGAAACTGAGACTGGACTTCATAAACAGCCACCAGGTCCCCTCTCTGATTCCTTATTCTGTCCCTAATTGGCTTGTACAGCAAAGTGGTAACTCTTGGCATTTATGCATCACATGAAAACTTAACCAGAATGTGAAATTCTCAAGTCCATCAGGCCTGGAAGAACATGCAGACAACCCTTGGTTGCCCACCAAACAATCTTTGCTCCACTTACTCTTCACTCTAGAACCCCAGTTTAGCTCAGTACTTCTCTGAGTACTTCAGAGAAGATAGGTCTTCAATAAGTCAATGACAGGTCAAAAAAAAGGCATAACTTGCAATTCTGGCCCATGAGACATAAGACTACTGGCAGTTCTTCCGGGATATTTCATCTCTTTTAAAATTGGACATGAAAAGCAATGTGCTATCTTTCTTTTTCCTTTGGCCCTTGGACAACGTTATTTGAGGACAGGTCACTGGAAGCTGCCATTTACAACTATGAAGTAGCAAATCTGAGAAAAAAAGACACCATATTGAGGGTAGCAGACAGGAAAGATGAGGGAAATTTGGCCATTCATAGTGCTATTGAGTTGCTAAACTAATTCTTTTGGACCTGCTCTGCAACCTTCTTATGAGAAGTAATAACTTTTCCTTATTGTTAAATCATTTGAGTTGAGTATTCTGTTCCTCACATCTAAACACATTTTGTTCTAAGGCATTTTAAATATACTGTTCTCTTATGAGACCAATTATTAAACAATATGTCCCATTTTGATGTTAAAAATCTGTGTGTTCATTGTAACTATGACATAAAGTGAGGTATTCTGAAAGTGATGAGATAAGAAAAAAGGTTGAGAATGATTGAAAAAGCCAAAGTTTTAGGACCCTGTAATCATAGTGGAATTGACAATCTCCCCCAGCTTTCCTTGGAACCTGCAATAACAAACGTATTTACCAAGTATTTTCAAATCCCCCAGTAAAAAATAAGCATTTTTCCATGATTGTAATATCATACCAATATGGATGCACAAATTCAAGCATTAAAGTTGTAGGGTTAGTTTACCCATGCTAGGAAAACCTATGAGGCAGGATATGATCTTATGGTATAATAAGCAATTTGTATTTGATCTCTAATCCCCTGTTCCTGACACCAGAGCTCCTAAACCCCTTATATATAGGTGTGCTAGGAGAATTTTTTTGTTGTAATATTTGATATTTGACCTATGCTTCCTGGCACATGGCTAAAATCCTCAAATTCTCCAGAGAGATGACTATCTTTGGCATGGTAATGAAATGATCTGACTGGTGGATGTCAGCTTCTAGATAACTTGGTGATGGGAGTGGTCACTAGATGAAAGACCAAAGCACAATTAGAGGGTTAGGACTTTCAATTCCATCCCCACCCCACTTCCAAAGAAATGAGAAGTGTTGAGGTTTGAGGTGATCATAAGGACCAGTGATTTAATCAAGCATGCCTACACAATGAAGCTGCCATTAAAAACCCCAAAGGACTGTGTTTGGGAGGTTCTGGACTGGTGAACACAGTCATGGGCTGGAAAAGTGGCACGCCCCAACTCCACAGGGACAAAACCACCTGTGCTGAATTCCCTTCCAGATCTCATCTTAAATATTTCTTTTTCGGGCTATTCATTGATATCCTTCAGAATAATCCCTTAATCAGCCAAATACTAAACATGAGTGTTTCCCTGAGTTCTGTGAGCTGCTTTGACAAGTTAATCAAACCTGAGGAGGGAGTCACAGGCACCTCTAATTTATGTCCATGATCAAAAGTTTTGGAAGTCTACTCCTATGACTGGCATCTGAAGTGGGGGCAGTTTTGTGGAACTGAACTTTTATCCCATGGTATCTGACACTATCTCCAGGTAGATAGTATCAGAATTGAATTTTAGGATACCTAGCTGGTGTCTGCTAAAGAACTGCTTAGTTGGTATGTGGGGAAACCATTCCCATACATCTGATACTAGAATTGTTAAGTGGTATATGGCAGTAGGAAGAATACTTTGATTTTGCCTGTCTTTATCCAGGTGAAAATTTATATTTTGCTGCCTTACCAGGGTATTAACACCCATTACCACCTATGGAACCCACACAGCAATCATTAGTTCTTGCTATTCTTTAGTATAGATGCTGCCTTCCTTTTTTTCTGATAAAGGCAGGCAATTTCAATCCACTAGCTTCTATTTAAAGATCAACACACAAAGAAACAACACACAAATAGTGCCATCATGGAGACTGAAAACGAGGACGATATTTGAGGTCTGGGACACCCCCATACCCCTCAGTTCACCTCACTAGACAACAACTTGTTCAGCCTACAGTGCAATTGACCCTGTAGAACATGTGCACACTGCCCCTGCCTGACCTTGGCTCAGATTGAGAATCCTCAAGGAACAATTATAGTTCCACATATTTCAAATGAAATCTGTAACTATTATACTGGACCTTCTCCTTTTGGCTAAAGCACAAACATAATGAAATCTTCTATCTGAGTGATTTTTTTAAAAAATTCCATTATGTGAATAATTGAATTGGGTCAATCCATTTTAAAGTAATTAGATCAACCATATTATAAAAGATTTTTTGGGTTTAATATATACTACTAATGAAAAAAAATGTTTTCATATTAATTTTTTGGTAAATATGAAATGTTTCAACTTTGAGTAAATAAAATACATTTTCCTCTGAATTACCCAGATAACTGCCTGACCTCTCTATTTGTCCCTACTCTGCCAATTCACACAGGGCCAAAGAGAAAAAATAAGTATGTCTTTTTAAGCAGACTGATTTTACTAAGTAAACAATAGAAATGCCATAAGAATTTTTTTTTTAATTCTAGAATGTAGATGTATTTTCACAATGCTAGCAAAATAGAACATTTCTAGGTACTCCTCCATGGTTAAGTAATATTTTACAGAGTCTCTGCTGAGAGACCACATGCTGACATGATACATTTCTGGAGTATGGATATGAAATACAAGATAAAATACTAGATTCCAATTAAAGTCTTGTGGCCCCAGACAGAGCTGATATATTGGCCTAAAAAGATTCTCATCCACTTCCAGATACCCCAGGGAGGCTTAAGTATGTTCAATAAAAATGAACAGTGTAAGATTCTTTTTTTCTCTCTTTTTTCATAGGATTTTCCCAAACCTGAACTCAACCCAAATACTTAATGGTAAAAATTTAGATTTTATTCAGTGACAAGGAACCAGGAGATTAAAAGGTAGTTGAGGCAGTGAAAAGATCCTGTACTGAGAGGAAATAGATTGGGGTTCTGCTTTCAATTCTGTCACTAATTCACTGAGGTCCCTGAGGACCTTGGTTTTCTCAACTCTAAAATAAAGAGGGTATTCTCTTGTCTCTCACATGTCTCACACTGCAATTGTACTCAATGGCCTTGGTGCAAATATAAGGAATTTATGTGTAGCTCTGCAAAATGTCTCAAAATACCTTAAGGTCAACTCTAAAATATTTTAGGGCAAGCTAAGTAACTTTTCAAGAAAATCTTAAATGCATCATTTTTATGGTCTTCAATGTCTACCTCCTCACTCTGATCCCTACCCAGGTTTTTGGCCTTGGATAAGAAAAAGCATCATAATTTATCTTTTGAGTCAAGCCAGAAATAAGGAGGAATCCTCAATACCTTCTTCTGTCATCCACTACCTAACTCTCATCTATACCTGGACCTCCCAAATACCTCTAACTCGATTATCCATGTTTGAATGTCTACTTCACCACCTTTGCAGATCTAATCCACTCTATAATTTTCCCAAAACTACTCACCCTACTAGATGAGAAAGGATTCTGTAGATTCTTTTTAAAATCAGTTTTGGTCATGTCACTTGTGTGCATGCACACATTCCCAAAACCCTTCAATGCTATCTTCATTCCTAGCAGAAACAAGAGAAAAATAAGCACCTTCCTCTCTTCACCTAGTCTGTGCTTCCTCCACACTGATATTTAAGGGCAGAGGCCCCCTCCTCAGAAAAGCTTTCACTGGCCTCAATGACCAATCAGATCCCTCTATATGGGTCCTCAGAGATATTCCTCTACTTCATAGCATTTATCTCATTTGTAATTCCACCTGTATTGTTTGTGATTCTTCTGTCTCCCCAATGAGTCTCCAAATTCCACAAAAGCTGAGACAGTGTCACTTTTGTTCCGATCTTTAGATCTAGAAGTTAGCACAATGTTTGACGTGTATTGGATGGTCCATAATACTAACAGAATGAACATTGGATGCTGTGTTACAAAGATGAATTTGCTAAATCCTAGACATTCAGAATGATCTATGGGTCATTGTTCAGGGCCAATCATCTAACAAATTCTTACTTGATATCTTTATAGCATGGCTAAATAATATCCTAAGCAATGGGGACATAGTGATAACAATGACATGTATCCCCTACTCAGGGTCCATTATAAACTGGTTATTAGATTTTGTGGTATAATTTCCACTAGAAGTAGCTAGATTGCAGGAATTCCACTATTAACCAACTCTATGATCTTACAACAATTCTACAATGTTATATATGAGAAAATTGCATCTTCAATTTCCTCATCACAAGAAGATTAGATAATAGCTTTAAGTTCTCATCTGTCAAGTCATTTTTTATTATTAATTGCTAAATGATAAAGTCCTTCAGGTTTTCTTGGTATAAAGTAATAGCTTATCAAGTAGTTATCATCTCACTTCAACTCACTAGAAACTTGTCATTTTCTGAATCACATATATCTCATGAGTTGCCTCTCTTGAGTCTTTAATGTCAACAGTAGGTCCTCGAAGCAAAAATCTTTTTAAAACTTCTATCTAAGGAAGACAAAAGACCATTTCTTTGTCTTAACAAGAGGCATTTATTCTCTAAAAATGGACAAGTGAGCAAGTCCATAATTTAAAAAAGTAAAAGTAAATATGTGGTTTTACCTTTAATCAAAGCCTAAAATTATATATTGTTTGGCGAGGGACAAATGAATCGTGAGAAATATTTCATAAAAAATTTAGAAAAAGGGGACTAGGTACGTAACTCAGTGGTTGAACACTTGCCTAGCATGTTTGAGGCCCTGGGTTCAATCCCCAATCTCTCTCTCTCTCTCTCTCTCTCTCTCTCTCTCTCTCTCTCTCTCTCACACACACACACACACACACACACAGGAAAGGATGTCAAAGATAAAGAAAAAAAAATTCACCCCAAATTGTCTTATAATAGTCATGAAATTTAGTAATGATGTTAAAAAAATCTACATCATGTTAAATATGGGAATGATTTTCGAGACCTATTAAGTTCAACCTTTTAATTTTTCAAAGTGTGGAAACAAAGGCTCAGAGATTAAATTATTTGTTCAAGGTCAAAGGGGGTCAATGACAGCATCTGGCATAAACTCTAGATATGGGTCTGGGAATAGCAAAGGGCATGGACTCCCAGCTAAAACATGAGTTTTCTTTCTACATTCGACCAGTTAGTCAATAATTCATTTGAAATATTCCACTTGAAAATGCAAAATTATACTGAGAAAATTGAAGTTAATCATCAGTTCCCCAGCCCTGTGGAGTTCTATGTGGTTACTGAAGGCAGAGTGAGATAGGCGTTGCCAGGACATCAGGAGGGCCAACATTACTCCCATGTACGTTTTTAAAAGTAAAAGAGGATATTTTATTCTCATATAAATATTTTAGTCTCACTTCTTTTTAAATTTGAAAAATAATAAAAATGGAAAGAAGAAAATTCTCTTTTATATTTATCATTGGAAACCAATTTACCCTCTTAGCTTGTTTGTATGTTTTCTTCAAGTTCTCAGCATAAATTTCAGAGCTATGATCAAACATTGAGCACTAACATGTTACACTAACATGATTTCTCTTTTTATTAAAGTATAGGGTTGAATGTCAAAAATAGTACCACAAATTGTGGGCTTTTTAGCACAAACATCTCATAATTTCATGTCATTCCCTTTTATTTGGTATCATGGTTAAATTGTCATAGTTGGGGGAGGGAGAAAGGTAGGACAATAATGTGCATTATTTGTATAGATGAAGAAGCTGAAAATAAATAATATAGTGAGCGTTTCATAAAACTGACCTCAGCTAAACTTATTTTCACTGTTGAACATGTTTGAGGTCATGCCATTCACAAACAAGTATTAGAATTCATATTTCAATAAATTTAAGATAATTCTTCTCTAAAATGTGATGAGGATGTGTTAATCCAAGTTAATAAAAATTTTCAGTTATCCCAAACAATGTGTTAGCAGGCCAGCCTAAGTTAGACATAATTTCAATATTTTTTAGAAAAAAAGTCCCATAATAATAGGGGTATATCAAAGGGATAGAAGCCAACTCAGAGAATTTCCTATGGTCAGAGTTTAAAAAACTTGAACAACAAAATAAATAAAGTAGCATTGAGTTATAATTCAAAGTATAAAATAAATATCTTTAAATCAATGTTAATATAAATAAATAGCAATATTTTAATAAATAGAGAAATAAAGACAAGTCTTATATGTATAAAATTCCTAAATAAATACTTTTTCCTAAAGATGGAGGAACTTAACTCTCCACTTCTTCAATCTTCCTTCATGACCTCCTTCCACAGAATATAGGTCAGAAAGGGGAAAGGGGCAGAATAAACTCTAACAAGAGAAACTGAGGAAGGCTACTTCCACCAAGGGATCAAGGTCAATACCTACAATTGATATCAAGTCCTCTTGATATCATGTGGTTAAAATGATAGTTTACCTCTGTTCTTCTTTCGCCAGCTCCATATTCCCAGTCTAACCATAAGACAAAACCCAATAGGGGGCATCCTGCAATGTACCTGGCCAGCATTCCTCAAAACTGTCAAGATTATCAAACACAAGGGAAATCTGAATAACTGTCACAGCCAAGAGGAGTGGAGAGAGACGTGATGCCTAAAGGTAACATGGTATCCTGGATGGGACTCTGAAACAGAAAACTCAGGAAATCTAAGTAAACTATGATTTTTAGTTAATAGTAATGTATCAATATTGGTTCATTAATTCTAATGAATCTATCATATTACTATAAAATGTTAATAAAAGAGACTATGCAGAGCTGGTTATATGAGAATTCTGTATACTAGCTGCTCAATATTTCTGTAAATTTAAAACTGTTCCACTAATTAAAACATAAAATATGAGTCATATTTTATAAGTCAAATATGTTTGGGGGCTTGGGGGGAGGTTATTGTTATTGTTGTTGTTTTTGAGACAGGGTCAGACTATATTCGCCGTGAGGTCTTGGGTTCAAGTGATTTTTCTGTCTCAGACTCTAAAGTTGCAGGGAATCCTTTGTCACTGAAATCAGCTGGAGTCATATTAATTTGTTAATAATCAAAAATGCCCTGCTTAAACCTGGCTACATCTCAAAACTGGCTCCTAAAAAAAAAAATGAGCATCTTTAGGTTGGGAATGGTCCAGGCATCAATGGCTCTCAATCCTGGTCACCTAATGTATTCCAATAACAATATATCAAAATTTCTGCTGATGGGCATCAATAACTTCAAAACCCTATCATATTACAAAAAAGTCTAGTTTTTCATGTAACCAAATCATATAATTGCACTTTTGCTGTATAATAAATCATAACAGAAATCAAAAGTCACACAATTTTCTCTCTCTTTAGATATCTGTGGGATTCTGACATCATAAAAATAAGTAAAATAGTGATTATAATCAATTTAACAAATTTGGGGAATTTAAAGCTGAAAATTATGGAACCTTTCTTATTTTTTACTTTCCCTTCCTTGGGAAATTATTTGTTAAGATATTGAAAATGTGTTTAAAAAAAAAAGAAAAGAGCTTGAATTAAGAGAAGAGAAAATGAAATCTTTAAAATAAATCAAAACTATACTCAAGGCATCTCAAGTTCTGATGAATACAGACAGAATCCCTGCTAGGTCTAGGAAAGCGCTATCAAAATCATCCTCAGTACATCAGGAGACAAGCCCTAAGCCCCAGCATAAAGGCTACAAGGTGTGTGACCTCCAGCTCCCAGAGAGGCCCTGCCTAACAATGAGGGCTTTCCAGACTCTGAGATAGACTTTGTAGGATCAGAGGTCATCCCTGTCTATTTTTTAAATGCTATTTTAAGAATAGGAGCCCATCGTTGGCCATTCAACTCTAAAATGTGTCAATTATACGCTGACTAATTGAACTCTTCTATGCTATGAAATCAGGAAGCTGCGAAGTTCAGGAACACAAATATGAAGAAAAGAATCCAGGGCTTGTTTTCCCTCTGCTGCACTTCACACTAACTATCTGATCTGGAGAGGTCAGACAGGAGTCTGAAAAGCCCTGGGGATGGCAGGATCTCTCTGAAAATCAGGTATCAAATTGGATTTTTTTTTTTTTTAAATCAAGGGCAGGGGTAATTCCTACTTAATCAATGGGGCTTCTGTCAGAGCACTGGTTGCTTAAGAAAGCCAAAGAAACCCACAAGGTTTAAGATGGTTCATTCTCAGTCCCTGGATATAGAAATAGCCATAGGCCCTTTCAGTTATGCTTAGCTCATCAAATCAACACTCTGTTCTATGCACTGTGGTGAGGTGAAAACTACCAATCAATCTTTTGGAGTCAGAAGACATGTGGCCCCACAATGACAAGTTAGTAGGCTATTTGAATTTCTGTGTGTCAGTTTACTCATGTGCAAAATAAAACTAAGAATACTTAATATGTGTAAGGATGGGATTCTTAATATTAAATGGATAATATATGATTTGCTTTATATTGTATAAGTAGGCAAATAGTACTTGTTACTAATATCATTGCTATTGCAAATAATGATATTATTAATAATAGTGGTGTTATTAATTCTTTTAAGATTTACCAACAACCACACTCTGAACTCTCACCGATTTTCAGCCTAACCCCTGCCTTATATTCCTTCAATAACCCACATTCCTCCTCTCCTTTAAAGTTCTGCTAGGTATCTCCCTCCCTCAGGAAGTTAACTTATTCAATGCTGGTCGGTCACTTTGCTATCAACACCCACAGGGCCCTTGCATGTATAATCAAAGATCTTCCACAACATACCTGGTCAAGAACCATAACATCATTTCAGAGCAGAAAGGGACTATGGAAACCACCTATCCCTAACATCTTTATTTTATAAGTGAAGGATGGAGGTTCAGAGCATTTAACTGACCCACTGTTTGGTGGCAGAATGGAGACTAAAGACCAGTTGTCCAGAAAATGTTTCCAGCATTATCCAAATCTGACATTAACCTGTGATAGTGTGTTATGGTTTGGTCACAAGGTATGTCCCAAAAGCTCCTGGGTTAATGTAAGAAGTCAAACGATTACAGGGTAATATTTAATCAGTGGATAATCCATCTGATAGGTTAATAATTTGAATGGAATACCAAGTGATAATTATAGGTGGGTAGGATGTAGCTAGAGGAAGTAGGTAACTGAGGGCATACACTTCAGAATTCTATCTGGTCCCCCTGGCTGCCTGCTCTTCCTGCTTCCTGCTTCCATGAATGAGGTAAGCAGCTTTCCTCTGCCACGCCTTCTTCCCTAATGTTTGGCTTTACCTCAGGCCCAGACCAATGGAGTCAGCTGATCATGAGCTGAGACCTCTGAAACAGTAAGCCAAAATAACACTTTTCCTCTTCTAGGTTGTTCTTGACAGGTATCTTGGTCACAGCAACAAAAAAACTGATACATAGTGTTAGCATTATTTCCTGAACAACACAAAGGACCTTTTTAATATAAAGTATGGATTCCTCAAGGCCTCATTTTTCAAGCAATAAAGTCTACAAAGGACAAAGGGGTATAGATGCTTCATCTAAAACATGTGAGTGATGGTTCATCTAAAACTTGAAAATGTTTATTGACAGCACTTAGTATTACATTTTATATACAACAGATGCTCAATTGTTGCTTTTGAAGTAGGAAAGTTCATATATGAATGAATGAGGACTCAAGAAGGAAGCTGCTCAAAACCTTCATCCAAAGTATACAAGAATTTGAAAACTTGATCTAGCACAAAAATTCATTAATTTTTTAGAAATTTTTTAAAAATTAACTTTGCTAAGTTTAAATGCTATTTGAAGACAGAATTCTCCATGTGAAGAGAAGCCAAAAAGCTATCAAGGATTATATTAAACCATTATAGTTCCAGTTAAAATCCCAAATAGATTGTGAAAAACAAGAGTCACATATTAAGATATGGCTAATGTCATACTGGTTAAAATATCACATTTCTGGTCCAGTTACAGACCAATGAGCAATGAAACAAAATGGAGAGTCTAATAGCAAATCCAAATTCACATCAAAAGTGAAGTATAATAGAAGCAACATCACAAATAAGCAGAGAAAAATAAATGGATCACTTAATTAATGGTGTTGGGAAAATTTGCTCATCATAATGAGAAGTTCTAGTTATATTCCTACCTCACCCTATAAACAAAAATAAATCAAAATAAATTTAAAATAAGTGTAAAATATGATATTGGGGTTGGCTGGGGGAGGGAGAGAGTTGCTTGATGACTCTAGGTCAGGTAGGATTTTTTAAATATGTCAGAAAAAAACAATACCAGTAAAGGGAGAAAAGGAAGGGTCTGATTACACTAACATCAAAGATTCCTGCTCCACCAAACATACTGCAGACAATGCTAAAAGACAAGTGACAGATGGAGAGAAGATAGTTCCAATGTATATAACCAAGAAAGATTTAATACCCATAATAATTTAAAACTCTTACAGATCAGTACAAATGAGAGAGAGGCAACCCAATAAAACACTTGACAAAGGGTATGAATGTTTCAATAGCTGAAGTAGAATCTGAGTAGTTGATGTGGACAGATGTGTGTCCTCATTGATGGGTAATTAGAGGCTTCCAAATTAGAGACATTAATTTATAGCTACACTGATAAAAATAAAAATATATGAATTAAAATACTAGCCACGATTGGCAAGCATGTGGGGAAATACAAATTCTCACAAGTGCAGGTGACTTTGCAAATATTTGTACAGCCACATTACTGAGCAATCCAGCAATATATAATATAATCATTTAAGTACATGATCTGTAACAGGAGTTTCTGAATAAATACAAACATATATAAAGATGTTATAATAGCAAAGAGGAAAATATTTTAAGTGTGATTTATGCATATAATAGTTTATTATACAAGGGTCAAAAGATAATAAATTACCAAGGACAATGAAAAACAGTAAAAAAAAATTGTTGAGGAAAACATAAATAAGCAGTTGAACCTTGTACAGTTAACAATAATGTTGAGATCAAGTTCAGAACATATAGAAAAACAACATTGTCTATTTTTCATAGACATTCATATGTAGGAGGTAGATGCTCACCAAGCAGATGGGAATAAACACCCTATGGGGAGCCAGACTATTGGTAATGAGGTTGGAAGACAAGGGGAAGGGAAATAAAAGGATCTGAGACTAGAATTATTCCTTTAATGTGGCACGAACCAAGGAGGAGCATTGGTCATATTAATACAATTTTCTACACTTAAATGCCAAAGCAGTTATAAATAATAAAGAGAACATTTCTGAGTTGGAGTGAGGATAGAAAAAGTAAATCACCTATTTTTAATTTATAGACAGTGAAAGTAAAGAAAGGGGTTAACCTAAAATTCACTGAAGTCAGAAACGTATTTGGATAAGTGGCAAGCCCCTCTGATAGCCCTTTCATAGTCAAGGGGTAATTGAGTGTTAATTCCACTGACCTTATTTGCAGTAGCTCCTCCATCCCCCGAGCATCCCTGGCTGTCAGGCAGCATGCTTTACATAGCTGTCGACTTAATGTTTTTCTTTTGACTGAATTTTTTACCTGAGGCATTTCAGTCCTGTAACTTCAGCAATCAATTTAGGCCCAAAGCAGCACAGGCCTCCGTGCCTGGAGAAGGAGGCATTTGCATGCAAGCTAACAGCTTAAGCACCAGGGAAATGAGCTAGGTCCAAACAGATGTAAGAAGTAGGACTGTATGCTAAATCACTACACAGCTCATTTGCCAGTCATGAAATTAAACTTTGTGCATGATAGTGGGAGTGAGAGTTACAGTGCTTGTGCCTGTGTGTGTATGTGTGTGTGTGTATGTGTGTGTGTATGTATGTGTGTGTGTGTAGGTGTGTGAGTGTGTTCATTTTTCTGTGGTGTGGCAATGATCAGTTAAATTTTTTTTAGTCTTTTTCAAGTTTTAAACTATTTTTTAATGTTGTTTGCCTAATGATCCTAAGCCATTGCTTTAAGAAGCAATCATGAAATTCTAATAGCTAGACATGTCATAAAAGGAGAAGTGGTTTGAAATGTAATTTGAATTGAGTTATACTGAGCAAATTAGAATTATGTTGTTTAATTTTTTAGGCAACCCAACTTCTTCCAAAGAAAAGCATGTTATTAAAAAGCATAACATGCACCCAAAATTTGTCATTATATATTTTTAAATTTTTCCAAAAATAACACAAACTCCAGATTTTTGCTCCTTGCAAGGATAAAATATTTGGTAAGATGAAAGAAGACCAGTAAAATAATTTATTATATCCAAACCTTTTGACCAAGGGAGAAATTGCCATATTATTGACTTTATGTGTAAAAGAAGTGGCTAGGATTCCAGTTAAAAGTTTCTTCCTAGCTATGTTACAGAATAAAAATAATCAAGCCAAAATGTGACTGGCATATAAAGAATCTCAGAGCCAGATATTTGTGGGTATTTGGAATGAGAATAAACAGTTTGACTCTCAGCTGTACTGGAGGAAGGGAGACCTTATAATGCATTCATTCCCAGCTAGCCCTCAGGGATGACATTTAATAGTCTTAACTCCACCTAACATAGTGCAGCCAGTGATCCCCTACCTAACAAGTCACAATAATTGTTCTTACCCCATTGGTCTGCAGGTCAATGCTGTGAAAAGAAGTAACTCCTTAGTAAAAAGCAACACATTCATTTATATAAGACAAGAAGAGCAAAGAATCTCAAAAAACCAAACTGAATAAAGAATAATATTGTCTAGAAACCAAACCTAGCAGGTTTCAGCCCACACTGTTGAAGATAGAAATAAAGGCAAGGCATTCTGTAAGCCACAAGGCATTCAATAAATGATGGGCATTCTTTGTAGCAGCTTTTGCCCGAGTTATATCTGGATGAACAGACAGAAATTCACTTGGGAGTAAATAGGTCTAGTGGGCAAAAGATTCCTTAAGAATGAGCAGTGTCTCCTGCCCCCAGGGCTTGCTCCTTGGGTGTCATTTATCAGAAGAAATGATTGTTAAGCACATTGCCATCACAGACCTTCCCCCCTCCCTGAATCATCCAGGACCATGGTAGATGGGTTGGCCCCAGGGAACTCAGGTCCATTTTAATAGTGCATTCATATATCCACTCAGAATGCTTTGTTGGGACTGAGTACCTTCAACTGAGTGTCAGAATATTATTTTGCACTCAAAATTTCAATCAAGCTACTAAAATGTGGGCAACGAAGGAAGTGGAGGAGGAAAGAAACCAGAGAGTTCTGAGGAGGTGTTTCTCAATCTTTAAGGTGAACTCAAATCACCCTGGAGTTAATTAAAATGCAGATTCTGACTCTGCAGATCTGAGGAGGGGTGGAGCCTGCAATGTATCACCTCACAGGTGTGGGCCTCAAAGATAGTCTGGCCTCAAAGTTGAGCAGCCAAGGCTAAAAACAGGTGAAACAAGCAGAAGGGGATAATAGGCAGCAAAACTCCTTTACTGGGACTAATTGATGGGAAAACCAGGAAGTAAATAACTGCACAGTCCACCTCAGCAAGATGTGTGTCCTGGAGGTGCTGAGAACTCATCTACTGCAGCCTGAGCTCTTCATTTTCCCCCTTAGTCCTGCTCCTTTCCCCTTGTGTCTAAATATGCCAGTGACATCAGCAGCCACCCAAATCCTGCAAATTTATTCTCAACTCCATCTTCTCCTTCCCATCTCCACACCCGACCCCCAGGGCCATCAAGGCAGCCTTCCCAATCTCTTCTGTTTTCTGTCTCTTAGTGCTACAGCCACGATTCAGGCCTTGCTGTCTTTAGTGGACCACTAACCTGCCCTCTGAATGGTACCTTTCACTGTTTTCTCTTTCAGATATCTCCCGTCCTTCCATGCTGCTATTACAATTCTCAATCCCAAATGTGATCTATATAATTTCCCTGTTAAAATTCCTCCCATCTGACTTGGTTTCCTGTTTCCTAAGGAACAGAGAACAAAGCCTTGAGTGTGTATCAAAGACCTTGCAGAGGCTGATTGCAGCCTCTTTCTTGGTCTCATTTACTGTCTTTATCTTCCCATTCCTGTTAGTCAGTTTTCCATCACTGTGAAAAAAAATGCCTGAGATAAGCAATTTAAATGGAGAAAAGATATATTTGAGCTCACAGTTTCAGAGGTTTCAGTCCATGGTCAAATTGCCCTGCCACTCTGGGCCTGTGGCGAGGTTGAACATCATGGCAAAGAGAGCTTAGTAGGGCAAAGCTGCTCATATTGTGGCAGCCAGGAAGCAAGTGAGAGAGATTGAAAGGAGCCAGGGCCCCAATGTCCCCTATGAGGGTACACCTTCAATGACCTAACCACTTCCCAGGAGGACCCACTTCCTAAAGTTTCCACCACCACAGACTGGGGACCACGCCTTCAATACATGGGCTTTTTCCCTCAAAGATCCAATTCAAGCTCTAAACTACAGCAACCCATAATAACCCTTTGGTAGATGGTCATTTTAAACACTTTACATGAAAGAAAGTTTACAGGAATGATTTGTCTCCATAAACCCTTCCAAGGCACACCCCCAATGACCTACTTCCTCCTACTAGGCCCAAACTCCTGAAGTTTCTGTCACCTCACAACACCACTGCTAGCTGGGGACCAAGTCTTGAGCCTTTGGGGAACATTCTAGACACAAAAATTAACAATACCCTTTGCTCCTTTTCTCAGGCACCACTCTTCACATGAATTCAGGTCCTATCACATTCTGATAAAATCAGCCATGGCATTTCCTCCTCCTAGAGTAACGCATTCCAGCCATCAATCTCTACCACTTTGGGGGCTAAAAACCACCTCTCCTTCCACAAAATTGACTCTAAGCAGTGTTTTATTCTATATGAAAACTTCCAGGTATGATATCTCCTGGCACAGAATAGGTAAAATAAGAAATACTGCTGGATCAATGAAGAATGCCAGAGAGCTATCCTCTGTTCCTTCCATCACACAGCTGGAAGGCTAGCTTGAGTTTGGAGTCAGGAAGAATCAGTGGAAATTCTCATGTTCTACTGACTCCTACCTTAGCTGTCAAAACAGAAAATTCAGAGTTTTAAGGTCCTAGAAAGCTCAGGAAGCTTTTACTTGGTCATCAAGGATAATGTCTGAAGCAAAGAGATTTGTTAAGGACACCAGTATAAGCAAGAGACACGGAAGATTGAAGGTGATATGCAATCGGAGAGGACTTTGTATCATCTCAAGATCAAACTTGTCATTCTTTTATTGACTTCTTTACCTTTAAAGGGATCTCAGAGCAATTTAGAAATTTTAATAAAGTTTCTGAACTTTGTTTAGCCTGCCCCAGCAAAGTGGTACATGAATATGAGAAGAATAAGAAATCAGAGGTACCAGGGACACTAGACCATTATACTTTCTTTTTCAGTTGGCAGTAAGAGCACACCAAAGCTCATGCAATTAGATGTCTGGAGCAACCACAGAAGGAAATGAAGGAAATCTCAAGAAATGAAGTCCACATCCATTAATTCAAGTCAATAACATAATTGGTTTTATGAGGACAAAAGAAATACATGTGTCCCCAGTATGGGGAAGTTGTGAACATGTTCAAAAACAAACAAGTAGCTTTGGAATGCTGAAGTAAGAAAGTTTCAGTCCACTGTTATATTGTATTTCTCTCATACTGAAAATAGTAAAGAATGACTGTTCACTCATCTATCCATTCCATCAATCAGCCAACCAGCATATACGGAGTTCTGTGGTGGTTTCAACATTGTCCACTAATTCATTGACACTTTCCACATCACCTAGGTTAGTTTCCATCCCTTAAAATGGGGCCTGGCATATAATATTGTGAATGAACTCAATACAGTAGAAATGAGGATACCCAACACTCAGGAAGTATTAGAGAAGGCATACTGTTTTTCAGAGTTCTCTTGGGACATATGACTTTGAAGCCTTGAGGCACCATCTAAGAAGTTCACCTACTCAGAAACTGACATTTTGGAGAGACCACATAGAGAAACCAAATAGAGATAAAGATACATGCATAAGGAATCTCTGCCCTTTCAGTTGTTTGAATCTTCCCAGCCAGGCCAAAGACATGTGAATGAAGAGGTTTGAAATGAATGCAGCTTAGATACCATGTGACTGTAATCACAAGAGATGTCAACCATGAGCCACCTAGCTGAGCTAAGTCAATCCCCAGAATCAAGTGAGACAATAATTGCAATAACAATAATAATAAATAATTGTTGTTACTGTGCATCATTGAGTTGGTGTGATTTGTCACACAGTAACAGACAACTGGAATGAGTGCCTCATAGATGTCAGGTGCTGGGATGGGTATTAGAGACACCCTTCCCCTTGCTGACCCAGTGCTCTATGATAATGTAGGCAGCAATGCCCTGGTCTCCATGATTGTGCTGTCCAAATAGCAAATATTCATTTAAATAGACACATGCTAATATAAAAAAAATCAGATAAGTGCTAAAAGTAAATGAATAGCCAACAGAAGTGATTTAAAGGAAGCAATTTCTTAGGACCTGAATCAGGAAAAAAAAAAAAAAAAAACAGAAACTGGGCTAACTGCCAAAGATTGGTGTGAGTAAAATGTGCTGGAGAGGGAGGATCTCTTTAGTCTAAGTGGGATGGGGTTATATGAGTTCCTTTGGGGGAGAGTTCCCATGCAGGAAAAAAATGTAAAAAGAGTAGAAAAATCAACAAGAGGCATATAATTGAGGGTCTTCAAGGGCATTGTAAGGTTTTAAAAAAGCTAGACTTCATTTTCTAGGCAAGAGGAGGGTCCTGAAGGTTCACAAGCCACAGATTTGCGATTATGAAAAGTACAGTGGGAGAAACATAGATCAATGTACTGGAATCCCGCCAGAGGAAGAGAGGCCCATCAGAAGACCCTTAAAAATAACTGTCATAGTTAGGTCTTTCATTCAACTTCCCTCTTCCACTATGACATGCCCCTCACCTCAGTTCTTCCAAAATATCCTTTTTTGTCACTCTCATCCGTTGCAGCCCTTTCTAGTCTATGGTGCCATGACATTCTCTTAATGACCCATATTGTCTTGTGCTGGGGATTCAGTTATTGGGAGGATTTCCTGGCTGTTCTCAATTCAAGGAATAAGTCGACTCCTTCCATCACCAGGCCCACTGACAGTTGCTTTCTGCTGATCCAAGAAATTCTTAGTGCTTGCTGTTTATTTTGACTATTTGATCCTCAGGGCTCTACAGAGTATCACTAGTTCACCGATGCCTGACAGGTTCTATACTGAAGTGAACGATACAAGTGCAGACATGTTCAGGTGTTCCCTGAAGTAGAAGCATTCCTGGTTTCTGGAAGAGATGATATGTAATAACAATTATATGGTGCTTTCATCTTCAAAGCCCTGCACAAACATTATCTAATTAACCCTCACTACATACCTAGAAGGCGGGGAAGCATCATTAAACCTGGGTTGCAGGAGAAGAGATTGGAAACTACACATTGAATGACAAGCCCTCCACCGGAAAGGCTCCATGTTGGTGTCAAAACTAGCAAAGAAGAACTCCTGACCCTCATTCCTAAGCCAAGGTCAAGGGAGAAAATCAACAGTGAGATCTTAAAGTACATTGCAAAGGTCATGTCTAATATCTCCTCTTAAATTTTATCAGAGAAGAGGAAAATAAATTGTATTCATACAGGGAGGCAGGATTCTAGGGTGCTAGTGTTAGAGCGGTCCTGTCAAGTCCTGTGACCTCTCCATACTTTGAATTCTTTATCTGTCAAAGGAGCTCTATCAGTTTGCAATTCCCAACACATAGCAAGACTAAAACAATTCATGAAAAGGGTGCTCAGAAAATGAACTCTACTGAGGTCCTGGGGATATCAAAATGTTAGCAACTGGGAACATTTATAAGAGAGATGTGTCTTCATATTCCTATTTTACATACTTTCTACCTCTTTCTGCCACATCTACACAGAAGCAATGTCCCTCATTAATTCCCCAAGCTGCAGCCTCAAGATCTCTCTCCTCTAGCAAATTTACCTTAGAAATAGCCCCCAAAATCACTGTCATAATGATTTAGAATCAAATGAAGTTTTGATAAAATCAGAGGGGGTCTTTGCCTTTTAATAGGAGCTGAAAGTATTCTTTATTCAAATTGAAGTCCTGACCATGGTCTTCCAACAACAGGGAATTCTCAGGGGAGGTATCTGAATGGTGGGGCCCTGACATCATACCACCCATGCTTATAACATCCTCAGTGGCGGCCAACATTTTTGACTACTTACAAGGACCCAAGCTCTGTTTTGAAAGGAAGTCTGATACGTGGATGACAGGATGACCTCTAGACTTTCTACTTCTAAGAAATTATTTTATCTCTGTGCCTTCGCTTCTTCTCTCTAAAATGGGAATAAGCATACCCCCTCTCAGGGTTATTGTGATGATTAAATGAATTAATGCCCATTAAGTGCATAGCACAGTGCCAGTTACACAATAAGCACCAAAATGCAGTGTCTATTATTATAAACACTGACTTGCACTAACCAGCATGTGTTAGGTGATCACCAGTTAATGAGCACTAGACCCATTTTATAGATAAAGAGGATGAGGCACAGGGCTGAACACACTGGTTCTAGTCAAACAGGTAATCGGTAGTGGAGTTGAGACTCTCACAGAACAGCCTGAGTACAAAGCCAAGCCCTGGCCATCAAGGGGCATTACACAGGCCTCTCAGCTTCCAGGGCCTTTCAGGCAGCAATCCTGGCTGCCAGTTGCCAGGCTAGTTTCAAGTCACAACTGGCCCACATCAAATGCACAAAGTTCTCTCTCTTCTCCCTATCTTGGTATCTTTATCTTTAAAACAGACATAATAGCTACCATACAAGTTGGCCATAAAGATCAAAAAACTTGTGTAAGGGGATTTTGAAAATTCTAAAATGCTCTCTCTTCAAATGTAAGGGACTATTATTATCTTCTGCAAGCTGAGCTAAAACGTGGCAGCTATGAGTAAGAGGTCAAAGAACCCAAGTTCCACAGGTTTTGGAAGGTCACTTGTGATTCGGTGGTTCCTCTGTTCATGGATATGATTGGCAGCCCAAGAAACCAGGTCAGAGCTGAGTTCATAGGGTCTGAAGTCAGGTACCAGGTGGGGCATCCCACCCCAGGGACGACCCTATGTTTCAATCCTTCTGGGACCCCCACCATGCAGCCCTCCCAGCAGGTCATGAGGAGGCAAACCTTCATCTACCCCATAAACCAGAAAGCCTTTCACCTACCAGTCACTGTAGTTACCATTCAGTTCCTCAAAATTCCTCCAAGTCTGTGTACCTGACAAGGGACCCTCTAGACTGTGGAATCTGGAGTTCTTTGAGGAAGGCAGGATGAAAGGGGGATCTTTGTAACATATGTAGGATTCCAGGGGTTTGGGCTCTACCACAGGCACTTTGTTAGCCCTCCTGTTTTTTCCTGTTTTATGGCCAAGCAATCCCGAAGTTTCTAAAGCACTGTGGGCCATTTCTGGTGAGTGCTCTCCTGAGAAGCCTGAAGAGAATGCATACCAGGCCTTTAGACACATTCACTACAACTTGTTGGGGACCAGTTGTTCTCCATGTGTTGCTTTTAAATTCCCAAGGGCAAAGGACCCAAATTGTATTGTTAGAGGATACAAGCAACCATTTTTAAATTACTGATTATTTTTTAATGGCAGTAAATCTGCTTTCACAGTATAATCAAAATGATCTCTTTTAAAAATCAACATTTTCCTATCTTGTGATTTGGTTGACAAAACCCACCATCCCTTATCCCAGGAAAAGAATAAACAAAGGACAAGAGGCAGTTCTGAAATGACAATATCCAGTATGATCCCTTTCCATCCTCCACCTGCAGTCATGGCCCAGGTGCCAAGCTGATGAAGGTGATGAGGTCCAGGGATAATTATGCTGGCAGCTTCAGAGCTGCCTCTGGGATCTGTCACACTATCAGGCTGCTCATTGGCTGCCACACTGCCAGGCTTCTCTGAATGCTATTTCCTGTCCTCACAGCTTGATTTCGCTACAATTTGCACATACTTTACGACTTATGAATAATGTCCCCATTCAAATATGTCATGGGATACAGTATATTTTGGGAACCACTTAATGGCAAAGGTGAGTGATTTGCCCAAGCTTGTATATATTTTCAGATTCCTACTTCCCACTGGTTTTCCAAATGCCACCCCTGGTTCCCAGTCTTTGCCTTATTGTCACAAGTGTTATCGTTTAGCATGTATCAACTATGCTCTGTTGAGCCAGGCGCTCTAGCAAATGAATAGAAACATAATGTTCCTGCCAAGTTGATTTATCATTTAAGCAGAGTGAGCAAGAGAAGAAACAAACAGTAGGAGAAGATGCACGACTCACACTGAGGTTAGACCATGGCAAAACTGGGCCAGATGTCTTCGCTGTGCAGCATCCTGATGCCTCCCACAGACAGCTTCTTCTTGGAGGGAGACTATTCTGGGGTGAACTTTAAGGATTTTTTTTCCCTGAAATAAGGCTATCACTCTATTTGTAACATCCCCCTGAAACAGCATCCTGGTCCTGCTTCAGGCAGCCTTGCTTGTCATCCACAATTCTAACTCACAGCCTCTGTTTCCCTTCAATCTGTTACCCCCATCCTATTATTTAATCAGGGACGAGGGCAGGTTTGAGAGCACTCTACACCCCCAAGGGAAATCTTGATCACATCGTTTTTGTTAGAGCAGGCTTTTTGTATGTCTGCGTCCCTACATTCAAAAGTAAGCCAATGCTGCTTTCTATCATTTTTCTCCTTTACTGGCAATTGGGTAACATTAGTACTTTCAGCTATGCTGCTTTTTAAACTAAGTATTGTTTACAATTATTAAATAAATCTAAAATAAAGGAGGTGGAAGACAGTCAGAAGAGTATATGTCAGGTAAGATCTCACAAGACGAAAGTTTTAGATAAGCAGAGTTTCAAGATCAGTGTAGGACAGGGGAATGAAAAATCAAGTCAAGGATTGGGAGGAGCTGGCAGGTGCTCCATGACCTACACCACAGGGATGAAGGCTGCCTGAAGCCTTTCCCTGCAAGGGTCGTGCCCACACCAAAGTCACAACTTGAGCTCAGGAAAGGATTCGTGTACACACCGAGGTTAGCCCATGGCAAAAGCTTGTGGGAATTCTGTCCTAAGTCCTAGGTTTGTCCCACCCGGACCATTGACTCAGGATTCTCAAGTTGTTCCATCCTAGAACTCAGTGATATTCTCTACCCACAGGGTCAAACAACTTAGTAGAACAGGAGGAGTGAGGATTCAGGAGGAGAGAGGCACAATGGGCCTAGGGTCAGCAGCTTCTCTTTGGTATCTCACCTTTGGTTATCTTAACCGAACCAATTCCTATCCACTTCCTGGACTATAGAGGGCTCTGGTGCCTGGCAGCATTTTTTTTTTTTTTTTTTTTTTTTTTTTTTTTTTTTTTTGCTTTGACAACCCCTCTTCTGTGCACTCAGCTGAGCTGAGACTGGAAATGCTCTGCATAAAGTCCTTGCAAGGAGAGGCAGTTGCTTCCTGAAGGCTACTTCCCCCAGTTCTCCCGGAAGTCCTCCTTTTTGCACCTGGTATGAATACTCATTGCCAGACAGTTTAGCTTGATTCTCTTTGAGGCTCTGATGGTCTCTGCCTAGAACCGGTACCTCCAGTTAATCTCAGAGAGGTAGCAAATGTGTGCATCCTCTGTGCTCAGCTTTAGTTTGTAATAGGTACAACAACCTATGAAAAAGAGTCTTGTTTTTAGGCTATTGTTTAACAGATATTTTTTAACTCCTAAGATTTAGAAAGTCTAGAAATTTCCCAAAATACACTCAACTAGCAAGAAGTGAGGATCAGATTAGTATCCAGTCTGCCTGGCTCCCAGATCCAAACTCAACTAACTACCTTTTAGAACCACAGTGATTGTAGAACACAATCTTCCTCTGCTAAAACGGGAAGTCAGTCTTTTTTTTTTTACATGAAAAAAAAATCATTATAATTATTTGGTTCTCGTTAAATATATTTTTATTTACTGACATCATGTGGCCATGCTCTTCAATCAAAGCTGTTTCACCTCCTCATTGGACTCCAAGGATTCTCAAAGGTAAGGACCATTTTTCTGTTTTAAATTATTTTCTTCTTTGCTAAGCTTCACTAAGGTAATTTTCAACCTCCAACTGAATTAAAAAAGTGTTCCTAATCTGCCTAACCTGGCAGGGTATGGCTTGCAGTTTGTGGGTTGGAATTTTGTTTAATAATTTTTTTTATAACATTTCCAAAAATCCAGCTGAAGCTTCAACACAAATGTGTCCCTTCTGAAACCAAAGAGTATCTAACGATGCTTCTACACTTGTGCTCATGGAGAGACTTCATCCCTTAGTCAAAGAGGGACCACGGAGGCCCCTGAACCTAGAATCAGTACCAGAGCCCTGCACTCTCCCTGCTCTGGTCAATAAAGGATATGTGTGCTGTGGACAAGACTCCATCGTTAACTTGTTCCCATATTTCCTCTGACCAAATCTTCATGATATTCAATATTATCATCATTGTTTTTCAAAACACAATTATGCTCTTACCCATGCCTGACCATTAATAATATGGCAGTCTTTATCTTAGAATATGCAACGTAAATGTGTTAGGTCAAGTATTTTAGCAGAGGCATAAAAATGCCCTCTAAAAATTAAAAATGTGAGGTGTGTTTTTTGTGTGTGCATGTGTGTGTCTGTGTTGCTGAGGGTCTCATGCATACTAGGCAAGTGCTCTAACATGAAGCTACATCCTCAGCCCCAAATGTGGATTTTGAAGACAGACTTTAATACACTATATATCATAAAAAAAATAGAGCAGAAGGCCACTATAATGTTAGGGTATAGTATAATGTTTTTAATACACCATCAACAAATTAAAAGAAATTTAACACTCCCATGAGGTATTGGTAAAAACTTCAGTCCCTTAATTCACCAACTCATTTCACACTGATTATTTGAGTCTTGACATTTCTTACTTACTTAGAAAAAGAAATTATTGTAAGATACTGTTTTAATTGAGGGAGAATCATATTATTTCCAAAGAACAAGTTTTTTTAAAAAAGAGAAGCAAAGTAAAGATACATGTGAAACTAAAAGATCATTGGCCCAATTTCAAGTAGACTTTGTGCATCCTTATTGTCAAGGACCCAGAAGTATCTGTCAAATTGATCAAAAGGAAATTCCCTTAATGAGTGAGCCCAAGCAAACCTCAACATGAGAACACTGAGTAAAGTCCAACTCAACCACAGTTTCCAGGTATCATCTCCAGAAAAAAATTCAGAGAATTTACACATCATCTGAATATATAAGAGCAGGAAAATCATCAGGGCAAGGCAAATAAATCAACTATAACTTTCACAAAAAACAGAAAAATACTATAACTGCAGGTTCATATTCTCTTAGGTGGACAACTCGTTAAAATCATCTTGGGTGTCATGTAGATAAAATCAATTTTTCTCAGCTGAGTATAAATTCTTCCAATATAATTCATATTTATTTAAAAGAATAAAGACTTAAAAAGACAAATTTTAAAGTAAATTGTTCTCAATATCAAAAGTCTTACGAGTATGATGTAGAGTTTTTAAAAATGTGTACACTTGATTCCTATCTCTGTCTTACTAGATAGCTAGAATGTATCCCAACAAAATCCTTGAATTAGAGGGTGACATTGGTTTCTAAAAGTATAGTAACAATATTTTGCTCTTTTTTACTTATAGTGTAGTGGAAGTGAAAAGGAAACAACCCTGACCTGAATATTCTTGCCATTTGTTGCACATGATGAAGCCTCGTACAGAAAGACAGGAGGAATAGGCAATGAAAATGTGTTTCTAGGATCTTCTAGAAATAGTTCCTCTATTTCATTAGCATACTCTAATTGATTAATGAATCAATTTGGAGTTTGAGCCTAACTTTTTGGTAAGATTTGACACCCAACTTCAGATAATCATAAATTTTCATTTTAAAAACAAGCATGAGGAAGATAATTTTTGACCACTTATATGTGCTTTTCCTCTCTGGCCTATATTTTTTTTTAAATATGTAAAGCATTTTGGTTGTGGCTATAAGTACTCATTAACTTCATCATCAGAAAGTACTCATTAAATCCTAATTGAGCCAGGTGCTTGGATTAGAAATGGCACCCTGAAATTTCAAGTTGTGGAAAGCTTCTCACTGTACTTATAATGGAAAGATGCCTGTGTCTACGAATGGTTTAGCTTCACATATTTGAAAGTGCGTTCAATCCCAAGGGATTTGTTTTGTATGAGTCTCTAGATAGCAAGTTGTAAGATGAGAGTGGTGAAGGGGGGATGGTATATGCACTTGCTTGCAAACAGGTACTGGTGTCTATCACTAAAATATAGATATGCACATATCTATATTTCCCTGAAATAAGTCCCTATAATGAAGGCATGTCCCCCTAGAGAGTAGCATATTTAATTAGAATGGATTTATGTGCGGCTTGGCTCACCAGGATAGCCTCAAGAGATGAACGTCTTGTTATGGGAAAGCCCAAGAGGTGTAGCCGCCAATCTTCCTCCAGCAGACTCGGCACAAAATGAATTGTAAAGCACAGCATGTTCTTCCTGCAATAAAAATAAAGAGCCAGTCACTGGTTTCTGCCCATGTTTCAAGAATGAGTTCTTAGAACCCAAGAGTCACACCTTTTGCCATAGCAGGTAAACATGCTTCTACAAAGTTGAAACCCTGAGAACCAACCATTAGCCTCTCAGATGCTATGATTTAGCAAGGAGGCAGGACTCCCTTCTACCCAAAATTCATACCATAACGGATTTCTAAATACAAACCTCTCAAATCTTTTAATTGCAAATATTTCATTCATCCCTCTATAGCCAAAAAATTACTCTTGATAATTCCTTAACTAGGCCCATTATTTTCATTAATCCTTTCTAAAGAAAACAATTTTCTTTGAAATAAAATATTTACATGGTAGCTTTTTGCATAAAGAGAAAAAATAATGATTTTAAAGTTATGGTATTTAACATACTTTGAATTTAAAACTAAAATTATGCATATTAAAATATTTGTTATTAAAATCTTAAATAACTAAAAGTCCAGAAATCTTATGTTGGTATAGCTCCTTTAAGTTGACCAAAAATAGTATAAATCTTTACAACAATACTTTTGAGTGAGGCAAGGAAGATATTACTATCATTCATATCCAGCCAACAAATTTGACTATCCTCTGCTAAATTTAAAAACTCTGAAATGATTAGAGAGCACAGATCCAAATAATAAGAATTTTAACTTAAATTGCAGACTCTGCCAAACAGAAATGTAACTGAAAGTGCCATTTATACATGCATCATTTTTATTGGCTGCCCAGAAATTTCTAGTATAAACCTAATCTAATCATTACTAGTATTCATTCACCTTAAGGTGATTCCATAGTTATGTAAGAAGTAATAACCTGAGGTCTAGGGTCACCCCTCTTGTCCAACATGTGTAACTCATGTGTAAGTCAGCTTACACTCATGTGTAAGTCAGCTTTCCATCACTGCAATAAAATATCCGAGATAATTAACTTAATAAGGAAACAGGTTTATTTTGGCTCATGGTTTTAGAGTTCTCAGCCCATGGTCACTGATGCTTTGGGCCTGTGGCAGCACAGTACAACAGAAGCATGTGTTAGAGGAGGCCTGTTCACTTCATGGCAGCTGGAAAGCCAAGAAAGAGAGAAAGAGGAAGGGGCCAGGGTCCCGCTATTCCCTGCAGGGGCACAGCCCCTGCGACCTAACTTCCTCCCACTAGGCCCCACCTCCTAAAGGTTTCATCACCTCCCAATAGTGTCAAAGGCAAGAGATTAAACCTTCAAAACATTAGATGTTTGGGAATGTTGATGATCCCAACTACAACAACCCAGAATAACCCTGTGTTAACTAATCACTTTACCTAAAGCCTTCATATCAAAGAAAGTTTGCCAAAATTATTTCAGTGTCCTATCATGCATACATACTAAGCTATCTTGGTGACCATTAGCCATTCTAAGTGCTTTACCAGGAAGCTTTCTAAATAAACTGCAGATTATTTAGCAGAACTGAATCAAGAAGAAACTTTCCAAGATTTAGCAAAAAAGGCACAGGCAAAGAACACAGGCTGAAATAATGACTAGGCAGCTCAAGAAGAAGAAAAAAAAAAGAGTAGAAAATGCCATCCCTGGGTTCATTATGCCTCTTGAACTGCTGGGAGTGAAGTTAATTTTTAAATGCTTTGAGGTGATTAAGAAGCAGGGCATCACTCTAAATGTAAATAAGTCCCGTTTTCATTTCCTTGAAGCTGACTCAGATTGGGGCAGTCACCAGCTACTTAGCCTGCTGATAAATTTGAGATCTGTAGTTTAGTTCATAATTAACCCTGTCTTCTTAGGAAGCCCAAGTTTAGTAAACTCATTTGTAAATACAAGCACACCCAGAGAACTTGTTCTCAACAGGTTCACTGGGGAAAAGTTGGTTTGTCACAGAAAGCCATGTTAAGATCTGAAAGCCTTGTTGTATTGATGATGGATTGCTGACCAAATATTTGGCTGAAGGTGGTGTCATTTCCTTCAACCAACAAATCTGAGAAGTAATTTGAGAGAACATCTTAGCAATTGAATTTTTGGTCCCTTTTCTGATAACAAGATTTCTGTTCCTTCAACTTACAGCTTCTGGAAAGAGCCCAATGAATTATTTATTTCCCACTAGCTCACTCTCCCTGCGTAGGCTGTATTCATTCCTCTATCTTATCGTAATAAGCCAGGTCACCCCTGAACTGAACTTAAATCACGACTGCTTGGCATTGCCTGCTTTATGGGTCTGGATGGCCTACTTTATATTGTTTGTACTTCACTGAAGTCGGTGTGCTGGTGTAAGATTGTATAACTGCTTTACCCCGGGAACCCTCATAAAAATGAGAGGGTTGGCTCATAAAACTATCCCACTGTGCAAAACTGTAAATAGCTTCCTCAGAGGCAGGACGAATCCAAGGCTGCAAAAAAGTGTATACCTTTGGTGCCAGAGAACAGAACCACCCCCTCCAGAGTTTGTACCTCCACAATCCGGTGGATCCTGCTTGTCCTGGGAATTGAAATGCCAATTGTTCTGTCCATGTTTTGCAACTCAACACCATTTCCTCACCCCTGTTTCCCTTCTGTTTCCGCTCTGCCACTGTTTGCAGACATGGGAAACAGGCCAGAGGGCTCAGATGAGGACAAGGCCCCTGCTGAGCACAGTCATGTTGACAGGCCAAGTGACAATCTCTCATCGTCCTCACTGTGTTTACATGAGGGATTAAATAAATAAACAGTCTCTGGACAGCTGCTGTTTTTGCTATCTGTTTTCAAGCTTCACGATGGTGTTCTAGAACAAATAACTCTACCCTCATAGGTTGGGCAGAAGTGAATTCAGGGATTATTGAGCTGTCTACATTGTTTGCAATACTTCCATTACCAGCACACTGGGACACATTTTTTATCTTCTTCAGTCACTAAATACAACCAGCACCTCGATTTGAAAAGAGTTTTCTTCCCAGACTGTTTTCTTGGGAAGCAAGGAAGGAATAGCAAAGCAACTTCACGGCTGCAATGCAACATGGGAGAAGGCTGCCCTGCAAAGACCCACCTGGGAAAGCCGGCTCTTTCACTCACAGGCAGCATGAATTTGAGCCCCATGCAAAGTACATTTCACCTTTCCTAAAGCAACCAGACCGGAGGGAAGAGCTGCTAGAAAGACAGGGTAGCCCAGAGCAGTGGTTCTCAAAGTGGGGCGAATTATCATCATCCGAGAAGGTGTTCGAAATGCAAATTCTTAGGCTTATGCATAAGAGAAGTTGGACCTAGAAATGGATGTTTTAAAATGCTCTCCAGGAAATTTTGATGTGGCTAACATTTGCAAACCACTACTACAAAGAGTAAGCACAGAGCAGGGCTGGAGTCTATCATCAAATCACTTTGATTTAGTGAATACATTTCGCATATTAAACCCTAGTATAGGGCCTACCGATAGAAATATTCCATAGCTGTTAGTTATAATTTCTTTCATTCTTTTGAAATGGAAACACTAGGATTGGAACAAAGTATATGTGCCCCATGGATAAGGGGGGATACATTCCAAGAAGCCCAGTAACGACCTAAACCTTACATACACTGTTTTCCTACATGCCTATGATAAAGTTCTATTGTATAAATTAGGTACGGTAAAAGGTCAACAATGATAAATGATAACAAAATAGAACAATTATAATAATATACTGTGATCAAAGTTAAGTGAATGCATGTGCTCTCTCTTACCCTCTCTGGCTCTCTCTCTCTCTCTTTCATCTCATCATACTACATATTTTTAGACTGTGGTTGATGCAGGTAACTGAAACCACAGAAAGCCAATATAGATATGTAGTGACAACTGTGTGTGCTCAAAAAATGAAATACACAAATGAATCCACACACACACACACACACACACACATGTCAGGATTATATGTGATTAGTTTTTGTTTTGCGAAGAAAAGCGCTGATGACAATGCACATTCTCTGCTTTTCAGAGAACAAATTAGAAAAATGATTGTACTCATCTCTGACACCCTGAGAGCATCAAATGCATTTAATAAATGGAATAGGTAAAAAGAGGTGGAGGGAAGAAGAAGAAAGAAGAAGGGATGGAAAGGGTGAGAATTGAAATTGGTTGCTTTTCTGAATCAATATTTAAATGGAGACAGTGGCTCTCAGCATTTATTTCTCCAAGTAATCTATCCTAGAGCTGGGAAATCCAAGAGCCCTTCAAAGAGCTTTAGTCCCTTTTTGGCTTCTTCCCTTCAGTTAAAGCAACTTTTATTCTGATGAAAAACTACTTTCACATGGATGCAAGGTTGGTTCAACATACGTAAATCAATAAACGTAATACATCACATCAACAGACTTAAAGACAAGAATTATATGATTATTTCGATAGCTGCAGAAAAAGCATTTGACAAAATACAGCACCTCTTCATGTTCAAAACACTAGAAAAACTAGGGATACTAGGAACATACTTCAACATTGTAAAAGCTATCTATGCTAAACCCAAGGCCAATCTAAATGGAGAAAAATTGAAAGCCTTCCCTCCACAAACTGGAACAAGACAAGGATGCCCTCCTTCACTGCTTTTATTCAACATCTATGGAAAAATTAAACACAACAATAGACTTAAAGATAAGAATACAAAATACAACACCACTTCATGTTCAAAGCACTAGAAAAACTAGGAATAGTAGGAAAACATCTCAACATTGTAAAAGCTTCTACGCTAAGTCCAAGGCCAATATCATTTTAAATGGAGAAAAATTGAAAGCATTCCCTCTAAAAACTGGAACAAGACAGGGATGCCCTCTTTCACCACTTCTATTCAATATAGTCCTTGAAACTCTAGCCAGAGCAATCAGACAGATGAAAAAAATTAAAGGGATACAAATAGGAAACAAGAACTCAAACTATCACTATTTGCCTACAATATGATTCTATACTTAGAAGATCCAAAAAAAAAAACTCTACCAGAAAACTTCTATAACTAATAAATGAATTCAGCAAACTAGCAGGATATATAAAATCAAAATCCATAAATCAAATGCATTTCAATACATAAGTGATGAATCCACTGCAAAAGCAATTAGGAAAACTACCCAATTTACAATAGCTTCAAAAAAAATACTTGGGAATCAACCTAACAAAAGAAGTGAAAAATCTCTACAATGAAAAATACAGAACACTAAAGAAAGAAATTGAAGAAGACCTTAGAAGATGGAAAAATCTCACATGCTCTTGGGTAAACAGATTTAATATTGTCAAAATGGCCACAATACCAAAACTATTATACAGATTTAATGCAATTCCTATTAAAATCCTAATGTCATTCTTCATAGAAATAAAAAAAAGCAATCATGAAACTCATTTTGAAAAATAAGAGACCAAGAATAGCTAAAGCAACCCTTAGTAAGATTAGTGAAGCAGGAGGCATCACAATACCAGACCTTAAAATAAATTATAGAGCAATAGCAACAAAAATGGCATGGTATTGGCACCAAAATAGACATGTAGACCAATGGTACAGAATAGAAGACACAGAGACAAACCTTCACAAATACACTTATGCTGGATAAAGGCAACAAGAAAATACATTGGAGAAAAGATAGCCTCTTCAACAAATTGTGCTAGAAAAACTGGAAATCCATATGTAGCAAAATGAAATCAAACCTCTATTTCTCACCCTGCACAAAAAATCAATGCAAAGTGAATCAAAGATCTAGACACTAGAACAGAGACCCTGTGCCTAATAGAATAAAAAGTAGGCCCAAATCTTCATCATGTCAGTTTAGGACCTGGCTTCCTTAACAAGACTCCTAAAGCACAAGAAGTAAAATCAAGAATCAATAAACAGGATGGATTCAAACTGAAAAGTTTCTTCTCAGCAAAGGAAACAATCAATAACATGAAGAGAGAGCCTACAGAATGGGAAAAAAAATCTTTACCACACACACCTCAGATAGAGCAGTAACCTCTAGGATATATAAAAAATTCAAAAAACAACACCAAAAAAAAAAAAACCCAATTAATAAATGGGCTAATGAATTGAACAAACACTCACAGAAGAAGAAATATAATCAATCAACAAACATATGGAAAAATGTTCATCATCTCTAACAATTAGAGAAATGCAAATCAAAACTACTCTAAGATTTCATCTCACTCCAGTTAGAACAGCAATTATCAGGAATACAAGCTATAATAAGTGTTAAGGATGTGGGGAAAAAGGTATATGCATACATTTCTGGGGTTGGACTGCAAATTAGTGCAACCACTTTGGAAAGCAGTATGGATATTTCTCAGAAAACTTGGAATAGAACCACCATTTGACCCAGCTATCCCACACCTCAGTTTATACCCAAAGGACTTAAAATCAGCATACTACAGTGATACAACCACATCAATGTTATAGCAGACTAACTCACAATAGCTAAACTATGGAACCAACCTAGATGTCCTTCAACAGATGAATGGGTAAAGAAAATGTGATACATATACACAATGGAATATTACTTGGCCTTAAAGAAAAATGAAATCATGGCATTTGCAGGTAAATGGATGGAATTAGAGAACATCATACTAAGTGAAATAAGCCAATCCCAAGAAACCAAAAGTTTTCTCTGATAAGTGGATGCTGATTCATAGTGGGACAGATGGGGAGGGAAGGAACTTTGGATTGTGCAGAGGGAAGTGAAGGACAGTAGAATGAGACACATTATTACTCTCTATATATGTATGATCACACTACTGGTGTGACTCTACAACATGTACAGCCAGAGGAATGAGAAGTTGTGCTCCATTTATGTACAATGTGTCAAAATGCATTCTACTGTCATCTATAACAAATTAGAACAAATTAATAAAAATAAATTAGAAGGGAGACAAGTAGAATAGAAGAAAGGGATCAGGGTGGGAGGGGAGGGAAAGGGAAGGTACTGGGGAGTAAAATTGTTCAAATTATACTGTTTTATTGTGTGCACATATGAATATATTATAAGACATCCCCCAAAAAAAACCCACTTTCAGTTCCCCTCTAATTCTGATGCTTGCTGGGAAGAAGTGCTTGAATACAGTACTTGAGGAAGCTTTTGAGATTGCCAGATGATGGGGTCAGGGGCTATAGAAGGGGAGCTCAAATGAAATCTGCTCATAAGACTAAAGGGAACATATCATCATGGGATCACAGGAGATACCTCATCATGGGACCCTAAGGAGGGACTGATCATAACTTCAGAAAGCAGTCATCATGCCCACCCAAGGCTGAAGTTAAATCAAGTGAGAAGAAAACTGCTAGCTAGAAATATCTGTAAACAATAAATAAATACATTAATAAATAATGCTAAATCTGAAAATTCTACTCCCTTCATTTGCTGTGAGAAAAATCCTTACTGTCTTGATAAATTGAGATGGGATGAAGCCATAACCAACTACCAGACCAAAACCAAGACTAAAGGAAACTCCCTGTCTGGCATCCAAGCTGATGGTGTATTTTCTCTGCTACAAACAACCCAATTCTTGAGAGGCAGCTGCAGAATATTAGAAGGAAGATCTCAAATCCGAAGATTGTTTGGCATTTCTTCACTTTTCTCCCAAAATCAGACTTATCAAGGAACAGCAGAACAGAGCTATTGTTTAATATTAATTGTGAGGTGAGAATACTTCTTGGAAGTCAGAGGCACACCCGCTAAAAGAAGGCCCATTCATTGGTCCAAGACTGGAAGCAACAGAGCTGTCTGCCTTCAATAGTATATTTGTAGCACCATTGTGTGGCTGTCACACCTGTAACCACCATCCCATTTGCCCAAACCCCACCCTAAGTATGGTTTTTTCAAAGAAGTTCCATAACAGCTGTGATCTATTCTGGTCTGACTTTCTTCATGAAAGCATTGCATTAGTCAGTTTTCCATCATTCTGACAAAATGCCTGAGAAAATCAACTTAGAGAAGGAAAGATTTAATTTTGGCACATGGTTTCGGTCCATGGTTGACTGCCTCCATCACTTTGGGTCTGTGGTGAGGCAGAGCATCATGGCAGAAGGGCATGGAGCTAAGAGAGAAAGGGGCCAGGGACAAGATACAACCTTCAAAGGCATGGCCCAGTAACTTACTTCCTCCATCTGGGCCCATTCAACTCTGAAATTATCAATAGATTTATCCAATGATGAGAGCAGAGTCATCACAATCCAATCACTTTCCAAAAGCCCCACCTCTGAACATTTCTGCATTAGAGACTAAGTCTTCATTCAACACATGAGCCTTTGGGGACATGTTAGATCCGAAGCATAACAGGATGTGACTGTAAGTCAGGATATTAACTACCTTCAAGTTAGATTAATCTTAAGCCGATATAATAAATACAGGATGTTAGTTATCATCCGTAGGAAGATATCTTACTGATTTCCTACCTCTGGCCACCACCATTTTCCAGTGTCTGAAACAATTTAACTAAACATCTCTTTGGTGCAAGAGGTTTCCACTCTTCTCCCCTAACTGTCATTTGTCTTTATCTGACCCCAAGGAGTAATTTATATCACTTCAGCCTTTTCCTGCTCACAATCCAAGATAATTTTTACACTAGGAAGGAAACTCCAACCAATAACTTTTTGCTGATAGTATTCAATAAATGGTTGGTTGGCTGATCAACCCCCAGATATAATTCTACTGAATAAAAACTCTTCTTCCTTTCTGTTGTTGTTGTTGTTGTTGTTGTTTGGGTACAGGGGATTGAACCCACGGATTGAACCATTGCTCTTCTTTCTTAAATCATTTTCATTCTTACCACCAACTTACCAGTTTCTGGTCTTTATTTTTCTCTATGTTGAATCATCAGGTCTGTTCTGAATAGAAAACCACCCACTGCTTGTCCACAAAAGCTATCAGACAGAGGAAGTGCAATGAGAACAGCAGGAGGAGTGACCAATTTCTCTTCTAAAAGTTATCATGTAATAATAGGAAAGAGAACAGGTTAAACCCAAAAAGAATAAATTAATGAGTAAATACAAACAAAAGTAATAAAAGCCTACGTTCAACTTGGAAATTCAGCCATCTTTGACAAAAACTTTTACCAGAGCTCTTTGCATAATATATTTGTTTCCCTTTGCTCTCCTCCTCTTTTTACAACTGACCAAAAGCCACAGAAAGCAGATTTCCTTTACTACCCTAATGTAGGAATGGTGAAAATGATGAGCTCATTTCCCAAATATCTCAATTTAGAATTTATTCAGAACCATATTCTCATATCTGATAAGAATGAATTAGCAATTCTACTTAAGCAGTGGATCTAATTTGCAAGGAGGCAGAATCAAACTTAAGGAATCCCTCTCCCTTCTTCTCATGACCTTTTGAGGAATTATTTAATATCTCTTGCTAAATGAAATATTACAGGTCCATCAGAAGAACCCCCATCTCTGAGAAAATAGCATCAAACAGCAAGCAGCCTATGGCTCTGTAGATAGTGATCAAATGTTGACTCCACTGATCAGTGAGTGGCTTCACTTCTCTGAGCCTCAATTGAGGCTCACTGGAAAATGGGATGAGGCCATTAAAGAACACATTGTTCACTTCGGAGAATTCCAGCCTCCTAGTGAGGATTGGTATGTGATTTGCTACCACTGCAGTTTCACAAAGAACTTGTACTTAAGCTGTCCCAACTGATCTTGACAACATCAACCTGAGGATGGTGAGGCAAATATTATTGATACCTTCATTTTAAAAATTAAAATAAAAATTTTATTATACTGATGAACTGACCTGCATTCAACCACTTAGAATAGGCCAGAGCTGGCACTTAAATTCAGTGCCAGCTGAATTTAACTACAAATACTTTCTATCTTTGTATTAGTAGAAAGTTCTTTTTTAATTAATAAAAAGTTGTCTAATTTGATTATAACAGCAATTACCTGAAATACTAAAATAACATTAATAATGGCTTTGGGGCAGACACTATATTTTTACAATTTGACAAATGGGAAAACAAGTTAGGGAGCCAAGACTTGAAGGAAGACACAATGGGTCAGCGGGAGGGCAGCAACTAACACCAAGTCTGCAGGCTCTTATTCTAGTTGTCTTTTCACTAAACCAGTGGATGCTTCTAAAAGAAGAAACAAACTCTTCCTTAAACTAAAACAAAGAATTTCAATTAGTTAACCCTGAAGGAAAGCTTTCAAAAATTAACTGTTTTCAAAGTGCAGAAGGTACTTTCTGCAAATCATTTCAACAGCAGTTAACCTTTCAGAACTTTTTAAAGGACAATTTAAAACAAAGTTAGGGAAAGATAAGATACCTAATATAAATACATTGCCCAAGATTCCACCTAATCTCTGGCCTTCACTTTACAGGCTCTGGAGTTGAGGGTGGAGGTGTGGAGAGATACACAGAGCAAGGGGGGACCACCTGTGTCTACTCCCTTGAAGCCACCTGGGCTGGGGGAGTGCACGGAACCAAAGGTCTAGTTGAGGGCCTCTCCTGGGGTCTCTTGTTTTCCCTGGAAAGGCCTTCAGTTCAGGTACCTCCTGATAGCTATTTCCAGACAGGAGGAGGGCTCTTGTTCACTGGACAAGGCCCAGGGAGAGGAGGCTCTTCCTAGCTGTGTGAGAGGGCTTATAATTTTGTAACCAGCAAATGAAAGGGCAGAGAAAAATCAGCAAGAACCCTTGCATTTTAAGGTATTTCTAATTTGTGCAATTATGTAAATGCATTATGCAGCTCTCCCTAGATTCAGTACTGCTGTGAGAGAACAGATACTAAAACTGCCTGATAATACTCACTTGGATTATTTATGTGTTTAATTGGAGAATTGGGGTGGGGAGCAGGGGGTTTTATTCATTTTAAGTATTTCATAATTTGGAATCTTTTCTGCTCCATTTTCTGAAACATAGACTGAAGTGGAATGGGACTTCCTTACTATCATCCAGTTTTACAATAAATTTTGTACAGAATGATGATCCCTAACTAGAGTTACTTCAATGTGACAAGCAAGATGAGAAAAGGCAAGTGAATAATTCGACAATACTGGGAACGGGAGAGGAGGTACACAACTGTAGGAAGGATGGGGTACCAGTGGGCCATAGCGCATGGTCATGGGCAGTTAGGCCAGCTGGCTCTTGGCCACTGTGAAGATTAATAACTTAATGATTTGTTACTCTTTGATATATTTGCATAAGTTTAGCTCCCCAAAGGCATATGTGCTGAAGGCTTGTGTGCCAGCTTATGAAACTACTGGAAGGCTGCAGAAGCTTCAGGAGGTGGGGTCTAATAGAAGGAAGTTAGGTCATTGGGGGTGTGTCCTTGAATGGGTTATTGGAGTCCAGGACCCTCCTCTCGGTTTCTCTTTCCCTCCCCACTGCCAAGAAGTGAGCTATTTCTTCCACCTTATGTTCCCACCACGATATGTTGCTCAATGCAGGCCTAAAATCAATGGAGCCAACTACTCCAGACACCATATACCAAAATAAACATTTCCTTCTTATAAATTATATATCTCAGGTATTTTGTCATAATAATAAAAAGCTGACTAACTCACTCTCACTTTTTAAGTGACTGTGGTAAAATGTCAAATTGAAGTTAATATAGACAATAATAAAAATGATCTTGGCAATCATTTTGTAATAAGTTACTGGTTCTTCAAAAAAAAATCTTGACTTGAGCCTCATTTTTTTTTCCAGAAGTATCAGAACTAGAACTGATGTTAAATGAAATAACAATTCACTTATGGTGAAAAGAGCCCCGGTTGTTTTATATACATGGTCTCAACAGATTTTCTGATTTAGTCCCTGAATTCCAAGACTGAGTACAGTACAAAGAAAGGAGTGAAAATCCACCAGGAAATCTGATGGAGGGAGGGCTATCCAGAGGCAGCAGAACGGGGGGAGGTGGGGCTGGCAGTGTGGGGACCATGGTCGAGGTGTGTGTCTAATGAGGAGGGATTGGGGTAATTGGGGAACTGGATGGTGGAGAGAATTAAGAACAAGGCTGTGAGTATGAGAAGGTTTGCATTACTGCATTTATGTCTGAAAATATTCCCGCATAGTGTTTTTTCATCTCTAATCTCTAATGACAAAATGAGCTCAAAAAGGTGATGGATTTGCTCACAGTCGTGCAGAAACTGTAGGGTAAAACCAGGACATGATCCCAGCCCTAAATTATGTGCTCTTTTAGACTTTGATAAAAGCTGTTGGATAAAATAAAATCTATATGCATTTAAATCAATATACATTTAAATGAAATCATATATATATTCAAGAGATCCTCACTGTTATGGGGGACAAAAAACTAAAGGTCTGCTCTGAAGAGGGGCTCCCAGTTTTGTAAACTGAAAGGAGTGAAATGTCACCCCTGGTGTGGTCACCTGAGACCAACGTAAATCTCAGGACCTTGGGGATGCAGGGGAGGAGGACCCCCCAACCTGGAGTCAGGGGCAGGTGAGAATTCCAGAGTAGGGTAAAGTTCAACCCATCTTAAGGGAACAGTGTTCTGTCCAATTACATGGTAGGAAGACAGAGGGTACAACTTGCAAAAGGTATCAAGCAAGCTGAACTTAAAAGAATTGGATATTACTGGACCTCAGGGTACCTGAAGAAAAAGGGTAAGGAATGAGGTTGGAAGAGAAGCAGAGTCACATGGTGCAGATCCTTGTGTGCACACTAATGATTTTATCTTAAAGGTACAGAAAACTCTTTGAAAGCTTTAAAACAAGAAAATTTTCTAGAAAAGTGTTCACCTATTCCCAGTATACAGAAAGGATATTTGTTAAAGGAGACGGAAATGCTGATTAGCCTGATTTGAGCATGACACACTTGCATACCTACACCTAATTAAATTGTATTGTGTCACATAAATATATATAAATATTAGGTATTCATACTTTAAAAAAAACAAAAATTCTAAAAAGCAGGGAATTTACATGCTCACACTTGTATTTTAGAATGATCCCTCAGCCTCCAGGGTAGAAAATAGATTCAGGAGTGTGTTGGATGCAGGTTACCATCTCTCTCCGATTTCCTCCTTTTTCATTCCTAACAGGTTATTTGGTGCTTGTGTGGATTAGTCTGCATTTGTCCCTCCAGAACTAGCCTCTTCACTTTCTTGCCCTGCTCTTCACACCATCTGACCTTCATGACACCTACCTTCTGCCTTGGGATACAATGACATGGGGGAGAAGAGAGATCTTATAGTACTTCTCCCTGCTGACATAGATTTGCATCCCTCTCTGACCACACATCTGTCTGCTGGCATCTGCCATGGCTACAACCCTCATTGCCTCAGTAACATCATTCTCTTCTCATGCTTCTCAGGTTCAGGGATAGCTGTAGCTTTCCATAATTACTAATCCCAAGGAGTGTCACCATTTTTTTTTTAAAGTTCCCTGAAACCTTACTATCCTCAGTAATTGGTCCCTTCATTTAATTCTTTTGGAATAGAGATTCCTATAGAGACTCTGTCTTGCTACCCCATCCCTAGTTCCAAAGGGCGATCCTGGTTCACCTAAGCCAACCAACATAGATGATCCTTTGGCAAAGGCTCTTGATTCAGGGACTGATGAGAGCCTTAGTTTGGGCTGATCAGCCTAAAGGAAATGATGCATGTTGCATTCTTAAGGGACATCTCTCTGAGTCTCATCTACCCCCCTCTCCCTCCCCACTTTCTTTTTACCAGTTCATTGCTATGAGCTGCCCCAGGCAACACGGTAATAAAGCTGATCCTAAAGAGAAGAGAGGAAGGACAAAGCAAGCTTGGGTTCTTCATGTCATTCCTCAGCTACTTTCAGGCAACTCGACCTTTGAACCCTCAGTTATTTGAAATCGTAAATTTTTATTGTTTAAGTCACTTAAGTAAGATGTTTCTATCACTCATAGCCAAAAAGAATTCCCCAACACAACTAAGGGGAAAAGAAGATAAGCAATGTTTGTCCAAGCCATAAAAAGACCAAAAAAAAAAAAAAATGAAAAGAGAAACTGTACTAAGGCAATGGCAATGATGATGGGGGAGAAGGGAAAGAGCCAAGATGCACAACAGACACAATTTCCACATATTGCATGAAAGGTGAGTACAGACCGCCCCACCACCAATCCACACGGAGACCAGAACAACAGGTAGAAATATCACAGTGTCTAAGTGCCCATGTTGAAAGTTGTTTCCGAGATCAGAAGTGTACATGCCGTAAATAATATGAGCACCCATCTTTCATATGGTTTTATGATTTCAGGTCATTCTAAAATGCTCTTTTCATTTTATGAGATGTATTATTATCAGAACTTGGCAGACTTAGGGACTTCTCAGTTCTAATTACTCTATTGCTAAATATTATAATGGCACATTGTGCTTTATGTACAATGCATTTCTTATGTGTCATATGTGATGTGATTTTTCTATAAATGAAAGCCATATTTTACATTTTAGGTCTTACCAGAGCATATTTGTTTCAGTGGAACTTGTATTACACCTTCTTTTCCGATTTCTTTGATGGGCAAGAATTATCTTATAAGCAAATAATAACATTCTTGAGATGTGTATTTGGATTTATAAATTTCTAGTCTTACCTACAAATTAAAAAAAAATAGGACATACCTTTGTAAATCCAATCTCTTGTAATTGCATTATGTAGTCAACAAATATTTATTATTTAAGTGATATTTTAAGATATTTTTTCAAATATTGTAAGGTCAAAATATCCTCAAATAATTTCAACAGTCCAGCTGAAAGAATAACAAATATACTTTTAAAACAGACAACTCAGAAGAGGATATACAATCAATCAACAAATATATGAAAAAATCCTCATCATCTCTAGCATTCCAGAGAAATGCAAATCAAAACTATTTTAAGATCTCATCTCACTCCAGTCAGAATGGCAGCTATTATGAAGACAAACAACAACAAGTGTTGGTGAGGATGTGGGGAAAAAATGTATACTCATACATTGCTGATGGGACTGCAAATTGATACAGCCAATTTGGAAAGCAGTATGGAGATTCCTTGGAAATCTAGGAATGGAACCACCATTTGACCCAGCTATTTCTCTTCTCGGACTATACCCAAAGGACTTAAAAATGGCATACTACAGGGACATAGCCACATCAATGTTTATAGCAGCACAATTCACAATAGCTAAACTGTGGAGCCAACCTAGATGTCATTCAGTGGATGAATGGATAAAAAAAAATGTGGCATTTATACCCAATGGAATATTACTCAGCACTAAAAAGAACAAAATCATGGCATTTGCAGGTAAATGGATGGCGTTGGAGAAGATAATGCTAAGTGAAATTAGCCAATCACCCAAAAAACAAATGCCAAATATTTTCTCTGATATAAGAGGAGTGACTCATAGTGGGGTAGAGAGGGAGAGCATGGGAGGATTAGGTTAATTCTAGATAGGGAAGACTTGCCCAACTCTCTTTGCAAATGCCTTCTAGAACACCAATATTAAAGGTATAATCTGCATTTATCAGACTTCTTTGCAGCTATGGGTTCTGGATATGGTGCAGGTTTCACCAAACTATACCAACATGAGAAATCTTCCCTGTGAAGAAGCAATCATACGTGCAGTTGAGCTGTTCTTGCTAACATAGTGGCATAGATGTGAACTTCTGGGAAAACACTGGGGGAAGCTATTATGTCTATCCCCCAGTGTCATAAGTGCCAAGTGACAGTGGGTCACAATGGACAATAACTGCAGAAATGGCTTTTCACTTTATCCCTACATCTCCTGGGGTTACTAACTGTGAGACATCCAGACCTGTTTTTCTAACCTTCAGGGAATTATGTGAGTTATTTAATACTCATTAATATATCTCTTTCTGCTTAAGTGAACCAGAGGGAATCCATCCAAGAAACATGAAACATGAAGTCAAAAAGACTTTCTAAAAAGAGAAGGAATTTGGACTGTGTGTTTGAAAGTTGGGAAGAATTTCAATAATTGACAAAAAGAGAGAAGAGGAAATTCTAGGTGACAAGAGACAATAAAAAAAAGAAAAAGAAAAAGACATGGAAAATAGGGTAGTCAAAAAGACTAGAGCAGAGGGTTCATATTGATTGAATAGTGATAGTATTAAGATGGAAAGAGAAGTTAAGGATCCTTAACCAACAGAAATTAACATGGGCCACTGGCTCTTACCCCAAAGCCAATGTGGAAATGACCATGAAACTAGAAAACAAAATTGGTCTGAGACAGGAAAGCATGAAAAAGAGGAAAACATAGATGGCAAGTAAAAAACATGAATAAGACCAAAATCCCAGTCAAACCTCAATTTACAACCCTGGGGTGTCACAGCACATTGTTACATGGGAGTACAAAACCTGGTTGCCTGTGCTTGGGTCTTGTCTCCTGATTCTACCATTTATTTGTGTAACCTTGCTCAAGTTCCTTGGCCTATTTGTGCCTCAGTTTCTTGTATGTAACAAGAAGATGACATCTTTCTCAAAGATTACAATGACAGTTAAATGTCTATGCAAAATCCTCTGAACCATGCCTGTCGTGCAGGAAGCACTATAAAATTTTTCAATATTCTAATTAATACTTAAATTTGCTCAACTCACCAATCGAAAGAACATGTTATTCAAATTGGATTAGCGAGACAAAACACTCATGTTCTCTACTTAAAATTTCAAAATATAAAGGTTGAAAACAGAGAGAGGAAAAAGAAGAGTCAAGTTAACATGTAGAAAATGATGGAATAACTTTTAATATTGGACAAAAACAATTCAAGATGAAAACTATAATGAAGGAAAACCAAAATATACATAGAACGACATATACTTTTATAAAGGAAAATTTAGATAAAAATGCTTAATAATCATGAATGTAGATGCATTTGATATAAATTTCCTGTGTATTTAGATTTGATATACTCCTCTCAGAAAAGATAGAGCAAGCTGTCAAAAATTAGCATACATAGATCTAAATCACATGACTAATAGCCTCAAGACATAACATAAATATAAAATTTTACACTCACCAAACAAAAATACAAGTTCTTTTCAAGCACACCTGCAGTATTTATAAAACCTGACTAGGTACAGACCACGTAATAGTCCTCAATAAATTATAGGGAAAAAATAACATCATATGGATGATATTCATTTATCAAAATGAAGTAGAAGTAAAAACTATTACCAAAAATGCTAGATTGAAGAAAGTCCATATGTCTGGAAACAAACAAATTACATCTTATTTGAAGAAGAAATCATAAGGAAATTTCTAAACATTTAAAAATGAACAATGATAAAAATACTTTGTCAACATGTATGTGATAAATGTAATACCCAAAAGGAAATTTAAAATCCCAAATGCAGTTCTCAGAAAACAAGAGAGATCAAAAACAAACAACCTCAGTGTAGAGCTTATTTGCACTGAAAGCTTTTCTCTGTAGCTTTAATTCAATGCAGGAAGATTTAAGGAGACATACCATCTCCCCAGTTTCTCTTTTCCAAGATCTTAATTTGTGTTTTTCTGTAGACTGGCAGAGTCATGCTCCTGAGAGTGTTTATTTTCCATCATTCTCTCAAGGCTGGGTGATGTGACTGATTTTGGCACCCCACTCCCATGTAGCCACAGGCACCAGCTGCTGGTTTCAGCACCAGCTCAATAGCTTTCCACCTGGCTCCTTGGGGTTCTCAGGTCCAGGCTTCTAAACCAGAACTTTCACATAATCACCAGACTCCTGCTTCCCAGGATCTTCCAGAGGACTTCTGAAAACTTGTTGGGCCTTGCTATTCTCCAGGCCCTAAGTCTTTTTATTTCCCCCTAATTCCCCATTTTCCAGATATTGTCTTGGAAATATTGATAATTATTACAATAAATCATCCAGTTACAACGTGTGTGAAAATTTCCCATTTCTTTAAAAATCAAAAAAAAATCATAAAATATAAAACAGAGCTAAAGATGAGAGAACACTGAGTCTTATATTTTATACTTTTATGTATTTTATACACTTATATATTATAAGAGCAGAACTAAATATGCTCTTTGTGTGTGTGTATACCCCTATGAGAAGAAGATACAGCAAGGATCCAAAATGACAACTATCCCTGCTCTAGACCTTACAACCTTGTGGGAGAAAGGCAGTTAACAAACCAAATAAGTATATCATGTTGTATGATGATACTGAACAGAAAGAGAAGCAAGCAATGGAGAAGGAGTGCTTAAGGCCGGGTGGTGGTGACCTCACAATTAAAGGGCAGATTTGAAGCTTAAATCTGACTCCCATCAGGAAAAGGAGGCTGTGACAGCTTTCTCTAGCCATACTAGACTCTCTTTTCCTTCACCCCAAACCCCACCAGCACAGAATAGCCACTAATTCCTTTGATTTATTCCTTTTCTTTCTCCTTTGTGGTACTGGGGATTGAATGAAGAGGTGCTCTACCACTGAGCTACATCCTCAGCCTTTATTATTTTACTTTGAGGCAGGGTGTCACTCTGGCCTCCAAATTGTAATTCTCCTTCCTCAGCCTACCCAATTACTGGATTATAAGTGTCCCCATCCTGCCCTCTCTCCCTAGACCTGACTCACTTCTGTCTGCTTCCAGGAGTCTCCCAAGCCAGGTGGCCTGAGCTGACCTCTCTGGCTCCTGCATCCCTGTAACGAATGTATCATCAGCACCTCTGTTTGGGCATTTAGCGCTCACTGCCATGAACACATGGCTTCTTGAGTACAAAGGAAAAAATGTCAGTTATTAATGCTTGGGGCTAATGCTCTGTATCAAAGTATATGAATGATAAGACAAAAAATATAAATTATTGAAGCTGCTCTACAAAGGCCTGCAGCTGGTGTGACAAATGCTATATGGAACCTCCTGGAATTTACTGTGTAGCCCCTGAAGCTTCTGTTTCCTCATCCATAAAGTGGGTGTGCATAATCCCTACTTCATAGTGGTGTCGGGAGGACAAAGTGAAATTAAGTACTAAGACTGTGCCTGGCACTAATCAACCAATAAGCCTTTCTGTCCTACCATCACATAAGATGGGGTTTCTCTTGTGCTTCCCCTCCAGGTAGATCACCTGTGTTCAGATTCCCAGACCTGAACTCCCTCCCTCAACCCTCCCTCTATTGAAGTTTATTAAGTAAGTCTGCTCTTACTCATTTATCCTTACCAAGAGCATGATTTTAATTCACAGGACATAAATTTCAGTGTGTCACCTCCACCAGTATTTGCATATTCGAGCTTCTAATCTGTGGAGAAGTTTCAAATCTCACTAAATAGATAGACTGGGAGAAATATGGGCAGTTAAGCTGATTTGAGTGAGCTTCCAAAACTTCCTCCTCCCACCTTCCAGAGATGGATGTGTTAAGAGCTTGCTCAGCCACAACTGTGGAAAGCATCCTCCATGTCAAATGTCAAGGATATTTTCCAGATTCTGACATTCAGCCCCTGAGAGACCCTCCAAACCTCTTCCCTCCCATCAGGAATCAACTGAATGCAGGTTTCAATTCTCAGTGGCCCAGAAGTATCCTCAGCACCCTAAGGAGATATGTTCCCTTTTGAGATATGTGTCATAGGAGACATATATTGTGCCTAAGAGGTGATGCAGCCTGTATAGGAGGCTGACATGAGAGAATGGCTGGAGTCTATGAGTTTGGAGCTAGGCAATATAGCAAGACTCTGTTTCTTTAAAAAATATATCAAATAAAAAGGCATGCATTCTTTTCCCAGGAAGAACCCTCCCACGGGACTGTCTATACAGGAAGCTGTTTTAAATGGCATCTCAATACTCTTTGCAGTTAGGTTTCTCAGTATTAAAAAAAAAAAAAAAAACTCAGCATGAAATGTATCCATCTCCATTTTGTTATAAACTTGGGTAGCTTGAACTGTAGACCCAAAAGCTTCCACTTCGCATGGGAGGAACTACCAAGTGAGCCCCTTAACCTCCTTAATCTCAGGGCTAGCACCCAGATGGAGCTCTGGAAATGTCAGCAATGAGGTCTCACTCTGCCCTGGAGTTCTTATGACAACAGTAAGATGATAAAATAAGTTTAGTATTGTTACATTGTCTCCCCACTCGAAACACAAACTCCTTCAGGGAAGAAGGACTTTCCTATAAATCATGTGCCCCGAAGTCCATAGCACCCTGTACACAACATGGATTTTTCTCATACAATTAATCAAATAAACTTCAGTACAAAGCTAGGGTTTCTCTACTCTCTAACTCCCACCATCTATTTGAGGATGACCCTTTGAGGTGAGCAGTCTCATGGTGACTGATTCTTCAGCTTCGACAATGTCACCCTATGGCTGATGAGAGGGAATTCAAATGCCAACAACAGACCAAAAAAAAAAAAAAAAAGAGCACACAATAAAGTTCTGAAAGTGATACATGTGTTTTGTGGAAAAGAACAAGATTTTCACCACTTCTGTGAGTTTTTATTTATAAATAAATAAATTACTGATTGGAAACATGAGATTATAAATTACTTCAAGCTGGTGCATGCAGTTTTTAATGATGCCAATTAACATAGTCTCTGGATTGACATTTCAGAGAGCTGTATGTGAGCAATTTAACCCTCTACAAAGCTGATCCTGATGTAGGAAGTCACTGATGAATGAGATTGTTTGCTACAAGGACAAGAAATGCAAATGCTTAGGAAAGACAAAAAAAAAATTAGAAAAATCACCTGAGAAATAAAATTTCTTGGTTTGTTTTAGCCACTTTAATGATGACTCTAACAAGCACCAAGAAGCCATGCCTTGTTATTCTCAGCTGCATCTAATCTCACACCTGTTCATACTCATTAATCCTTAACTTCTGATAGTATTTCCATGGAAGGGGGCATTTTATCCTCACCTCAGTAATTAACTTTGCAGTGCATACTATAGAAGAGAAAGCCAGCAAGCACCCAGAAATGATAAGCAGGTGGGACAGTCCAGGCTGCACATGGGGTGGGCACAAGTGTCCTTAAGATGCCCAGGGGCAGAAAGGCCTTTTCCAACCATCAGCCCAGGAGGCTGCAGCTCAGCAGTACTTCTCACTGAGCCAAGAGAAAGGGGCCTTCCTCGCCTCATAAAACTCGTTCTCATTATAGGCTTAATATTATTAACAGCTAAATGACATTATTTAATTTCCTCACTGGAAACCTAACCCACACTGACAGTAACCATGTTTAGCAGTGTCAAAACTAACTTGGATTTGAAGGATCCATATAACCTACTCAGTCTAGAAAATACTTGTATCAAAATTAAAAGTTGCAAAGATATTCATAGCCACTGGGGTGATTTTTTTTCTTTTTCTTTTTCTTTTTTTCTTTCTTAGTGAGAGGAGCCTAGATACAATAAATTTATTCCTACAATGCCATTCCTGAAATTACTCTCAGTCTTTCAATGTTTTTGTAAGGATCAATTTTGCTACCATGCTCCATATATATATATATAGATAGATAGATAGATAGATAGATAGATAGATATAGAGAGAGAGATACAGATATAGATATAGATATATATAATGTCACATATATATTATATAGTGTATATATAATATTACATATATTATATAGTACATATATAATATATGTTAAAATATATATATATATATATAAAATATTTGTGTGTGTGCATATGTGTGTGTGTGTCCATATCTATCTGTCTATATAGATAGATAATCTTTGTCAGTGTTCTTAGCCCCAGTTAGTGTTAAATTCTGGAAAAGGCCTGTGGTCTATGTGAACATCAGGAACAGTCTATGCACTTGCTTGGGGCTGAGTAAATGTCATTAGTGTCTGAATTTGGAGACCAGCCTCTCCTGGGGCTCAGTGTCTCTCAGCTTCCCTCCCCTTCCCTTATTGTTTTTTCTACCTGTAACAGAGAAAAGCAGGAAAGAAATACCTCCAGAGGATCTGATTCGGTTGCCACAGGGAAGTACTGCCAAAAGCTGAAGCATAATTCTGAGAAAGCTTGCTCTCCACTTTTGGCTCAGAACCAAAATTAGCCTCCAGCCTGAATCTCCTGCTGAGGGAGACAGCTGGGAAGAGACCAGTGTTCCCAGCCAGCTGGTCCTGGAAACAGTACTCTCCTAAGGCACAGGAGGCCCCCTGCCATGAGAGGGCAAGCGCTGCTCCCTGCTCATAATACCTTGTCCTGGCTATGTCTACCTGTGTGTCTGTCTCCAGGACTTATGGACTCTGAGAACCAGAGAGCCTCTTTCTTGATCACCTTTGGATTCTGATACTTAGCATGCATTTCATGGATGTCTTTTAGATAAACAAGCAGATCTAGGGACCCATTAGCTGTGTTCCCCTGTCCCTTAAGCTTCTCTTTGCCCTTCATGATTCCACTTTTCCTTCATTCCCCACCTGCACTCTGGTTTTTCCTGGATGAAAATGTTGAGGATGGAGCAGAAAGCCTGTGAGATCTCACAAAACCTCCTCCTGTTGGCCGCAACAGACATGAGTAGTTTAGGAGCCATCCTCACTCACAGAGATACTGACTCATGATTCTTCCCCATGGCAGGCAGCCCCTGACCTGACCTACCAAGGTGTGAAGTACACCAGACTAGACCCTACTACACACTGAACACAAAGATCCAGAGACAGACAATGATCCAATTCTCTGCAGTGCCTCCTTCATTCATTTATTCATTTGCTACTCAACCAGTTACCCAGATTTCATGGAAAAAAGAATTGGATCTCCTATCAGCCCATCACAGGTTCCAAATCTCACTCACCTAAACCTCTCCAAAACAAGCACAAAAGATCTGAGAGACTTGAGTGAAGACACACTCCAGACACACTCCAGAGTCTACTTCTATGACCTTGAACATTTCACTAAACCAAGTTTTCTCACTTTTCAAAAGTGAGATAACAGCATGTGCCCTTGTTTCTTCCTGGGGATCCTCTGGGAGTTCTAGAAAATGGTATGCTAAGGGACTCTGTAAACTATGATGTAAGAAAGAAGTACTGTTGTTTCTTAGTCCATTTACAACTGGTAAAGATTTGGGATTTTACAGTGAGTCAGAGGGAACACTGTAATGCCACCTTTTTGTGCTAATATTTTTCCCAAAACTTAGTTCATTCTTTCTCAGCATCTATAGCCAGGTGCAAGTGACTTGGGGTCCTTCACTGCCACTCGTAATCTCATAATAGAGTCAAATGCCTCTGCATTTTCCTGTTCCCCAAATGCAGCAGTTGTAGCTGCTTTGAAGCCTTTGAAAGGCCAGATATCACACTCCATATATTCTCTGGAAAGGATATTTGGATAGGAGGTCACATATTGGGTTGAAATTGAAAGATATCATCCACTACTAATTTCCCAAATAGAAGCCTATCTGGCTTTACTAAGACTGAGAATGTGAGAAGGCCCTAGGAAGTTTCCATCTGTCTGCTTGCAGGACACCCCTATCTTTCATCAGCAATTCACAAACCCATTTGGCCTTAGATAGCAAAGGAGGTTTGGAGGACAGGGAGAGGAGAAGAGGGTGAGAGGTAGGAAAGACTCTCATGGCCCTCCTAACACCGGAAGAGTAGACCCAGAGGCCATCCAGGGCCCTGCCCCAGAATGCTCTCTGCCAGGCCTTATTTTTAAACACAGGAATTCAACAGTCCTGTGAATGATGGGGAATAAGATAGAGTGAGAGAACATTAGCAAAGAGGAAAAATATTGAAGGGATATTTAAAAATAAAAAGTCACATATGAAAGAAGCAAATGATAGGAGGACACCCCAAGAAAACTCAAGTGGGACTTCGCAATGCCAATGGAGAGACATCTAGAGGCAGACACTCCCTACCTCCTTCCATGAGAAAAATCATAGTCCCCAGAAACTAAATGCAAGTTGTATGAGCAAGCTTCTGTGATTTCCACTTCCAATCCCCATGTTCAGGTCAAGGTCAACTCACCTGGACTGTGAAATAGCCTAATCACCTGCCTCCCTGACTACCCTCAAACTGCCTTACACAAACAGCTCTTCTAAATATATAATTCTAACAGTGTCACTTCCTAATGAAGACCCCCGTTGATAGAATGTGCCACCCCCAATCCAATACAGAGCAAAACCAGATAAAATAGACAAAACATAAAACTAAAGACATAATGAGGGGAAAAAAACAACCCTAATAGTCCCCCCACAAATCAGAAATAGAAAAGAAGCACAAGTCAGTGGGCTGTGCTGGAGCCAGGGGCCTCCTGGATGCCCATCCTGGAAGAGGATGTGGCAGGTCACAGTTTGGTTCCAGTGAGGCAAAAAGGACAAAATTACTCCACTGCAAAGTTGCAACTTCACTAACTTCACTCAAGAACTCCTACCCTCCATCCAACACCAATCCATAAAAGAAGAAAACTGTGGCTAACTATCCCCACAATGGCTAGGATTTCTAATAAGCTATAAGACAGAAAGGAAAAGGTGGAAAGACAGTTAATCCTCAGTCAAGGCAGAGAACAAATCACAATATCCCCAAGACCACTTAGGAACAGGAGCCCTGTAACCTTACAGGTTTAGGGCAGGGAGCCCTGAGCAGCTGGACAAAGGTGACCACAAAACCACTGGCCCAAGAGGGCTGAACACAGAAAGAAGAAAAATAAACACAAAAGGCTCCCACTCAAAATAAGCCTGCAAAGCAAAATTCCAAAACAGAGGAAGAAATCTAATACTGAGAAAGAAAGCCAATAAAATCAACATTCAAAACACGAATAAGCCCCAGAGGAAGCTAAGCTTTTGGAACCATCTGGCAAAACTTTTAAAAAATAGGTGTTTCATTGCCCAATGAGATAAATGGATAACTTCCATTTTTAAAGTGTGAGAAACTTTAAAATGACAACAAACGAAAAATATAAAGACACTGAATTAAAAAAAAAAAAAAGCCTTAATAGATGATATGTGCCCAAACTTGACACAGGGAGAAGAATTGCAAGGAATCCCCTCCAATGTAGCACAGCAGGACTGTAGGCAATTCAGATACACAGAGAATGACTGAAAGATGCAAATGCCCAACAGGACTTCTCAAAGAAGGAAATAGACAAAATGGTGAAAGAATATTACTCAGAATTCAAACTTTCCTGGATTTGAAGACATGAATCCTCAGATGGAATCTACCCTCTAAGTAGAATTCAGGATTAAAATATTAAAGCCATTTCCTAAATTATCATACTAAAACTACAGAACATGAAAAATAGCTCCCAGAGAGAAAAGACATTATCTACAAAGGAACTAGTTAGAATGGCAGAGGAACTCACCAGCAACAACAAATAACATAAAACAACAGAATAATATCTTCAACTTGATGAGAAAAAATAATAACTCTCAACTTTAGAGAGTTTATAGGGAAAAATATGTTGAGACCTTGAAAATTTAAGAGCATTTCAATATCTATAGGTCCTCACTTAAAAAATTAAAGGATTATTTCAGAGAAAAGAAAAACAAACTCAGAGAATAGATACAGGTTTCAAAAAATAAAAATGAGTAGAAAAAACAATAAAATGTTCTAGCAAGCATATTTATTACATGAAAAAAATACTTTTTATATTTATTTTTTAGTTGTACACAATACCTTTATTTTGTTTATTTGTTTTTATGTGGTGCTGAGGATCGAGAACCCAGGACCTCACACGTGCTAGGTGAGCGCTCTACCGCTGAGCCACAACCCCAGCCCCCCCCCCCAAATACTTTTTTTAAAGAGAAAACTAGTTTCAAAAATAAGATGGGTAGATGTTCTATTGATGGTTGATTATGTGCCCATGTCACTTATGTGCCATGTCACTTATGTGCCATGTCACATACACAGAGAAATTTATAACTAGTAAATTGGTTTAAAAATTAAGAACAACTATTGAAAAATGAAACTACAATTTGTAGCTTACAAATCAGAAAAGATCAAAAAGGAAAAATTTAGAAAACTACCAACTCCTAGGAGAGTAGGAAAAAGAAGAAAAAAATCAGATAAAAGGGGATGGTCTGAATAAAATTCAAAATAGGGTGGTAAAAATATATCAATAATTATAATAAATGTAAAAGGATTTTCCCATCTATTTAAAGGTAGAAATTATCTCATAATTTAAAAAATAATTCCTGTATGCTACTTGTAAGAGAACATGTACAACAAAAGATACTACAATATTACAAATTAAGGAGAATAATGGATCAAGCAAATAACTTTTAAAAACAAATTTATCATAGTAATTTAAAGCCAGGCAAAAATAAACATGTTAAGGAAAAAAATGGATAAAAAGAGATTGTAAAACAAATTATTATTTACCCCCAAATAAATTCTAGCTGGACTACAAACCTTAAAATGTCAGACTTTTAAAAACTTAGAGCGTAATGCAGGGAAATAATTTAATAAAATCTTGGGTAATGATTCCTTAAACTAAACAGTGAAAATTACAAACCATAAGCTTAAATATTATTTTCAAAATTTTAAAACTAAATTGAATATTAAAACTTACTTTTTTTTTTTTTTTTTGTACCAAGGATTGAACCCAGGAGCGCTTTACCACTAAGCCACATCCCCAGCCCTCTTTATTTTATATTTTCAGACACAGTCTCACTAAGTTGCTTAGGGACTTGCTACGTTGCTGAGGCTGGCTTTGAACTTGGGATCCTCCTGCCTTAGCCTCCCTAGTTGCCGGGATACAGGCATGTACCACCAAGACAAACAAAACTTACTTTATGTCAGAAAACTTTTGTGTTTGTTGTGTTCACTTGTGTAAACAAATCAGCGAACAAGATAAATCATGGGCCTGGAGAAAGCACTTATTGTGCATACAATCTACAAATATTACAATTGGTATATGTAGAGATCTCCTAAAATTCAATAAGAAAGGAAAGGGATACATACAAAACACAGTAAGAAACAAGGGCAAAGGAGAGGAAAAATCAAATCCTTGAGAAGCTCACCTTCAATTCCTACAGAAGGCAAATTTCAAGAACAGTAGAAGAGTAGCCATGTAAGATATCAAGAACTATTATTAGATTATGGTATGTATTGCATAGCAATAAGATTGACAAACAGACAGTGGAAAGTAATTTGTTAGAAGTTGTGCATATCATTTAATACCGTAATTCTAATTCTGGGAATATTTCCAAGAACAACTTCTGCTTATTTTTCCAATGGGCCTTGTACAAGAAGACTCTTAGCAGAGTAGGGGTATAGATTGGTGGTAGAGTGCATACTTAGTATGTACCAAGCCATTATGTGCTTTTAAACGAAAAATGTATAAACAAATTTTTATGTTAATTTTATATTCACACATTTGCATATTATGCTGCAGTTAAAAATAACCTGCTACACCAAAATGTGTAAACCAAAAAAACAGTTTTATAAAAAGAGCAAGTTACAAGATCACAGAGTATATAATTAATTATAGAATAATTAATTTTAAAGTATATAATATTAATTATAGAAAATTTTAAACCTTGGAAAGCAATATTGTATATTGTTTATGGCTTCATAGAACTTCAGTGGGGTTATAAAAACCTGAATGTGGATGATGAATGTAAATTCTATAGAATGGTTATCTTTTTTTATGTTTTTAAGTTTGTTTTTGTGGTGCTGGGGATTAAACCCAGGGGTTTGTGCATGGGAGGCAAGCACTCTAACAATTGAGCTATATCCCCAGTTTAGAATGGTTATCTTTGAAAAGAGGAAGAAGTTACAAAGATTATTCACAAAGACTTCAAGAAAATCTACAATGTTGCATAACTTTTTTAAAAAAGAAGGAAATTATGGCACAATTTTAAACCTAATAAAGCTGGGTGGGAAATTCAGAGATCTTTGTTTATTCTATTCTATAACTTTCAGTATTTCTAAATACTGTATTTCAACGCAGTCACATCGAAGATCATTCCATTGCTGTTCACTGTTCTTAGCATGTAAATAAAAATCCCAGGCTCCTCCTGCATCAGCCACTCTCTTCCCAGCTCCTTTCTTTCCAGACTTTTAGTACCCTCCTGCCCTTCACTTTGTCTTGTAAAATCTGTGCTTCTCTTTAATAAGAATGCTTGCCTCTCCCCTCACCCCCACCCCCTTCATTTAACTGACTCCTCTTTCATTGTCAAGCTCAGATGTCATACCACAGAAACCATTTTTCTTGCCTATCCACATTACAAACTCTCATATCTCATGAACATCTCTTTCATTGTCCTTATAAATGTTAAAATTAATTACTCCTGTATTTTTTAACACCCTGCTCTGTAAATTCCATAGAAGCAAAGAAAATACCTACTGGTTCTATTTACCACTTAATCTAACACAAGGCTAAAGCATAGTGTATGCCCCATTGATGTACTGGAAGAAGACAACGGAGGGAAGAGAGAGAGTGGAGGGAAGAAACAATGAAGGGTTTGGGATTGTGGGAGCAAGGCAGGGCATGAGAGGGAGAGGAGGGCAATTCTAACCATTAGGAATTAGTGATTGGGGATATGAGATTGAAGAGGGAGACCAAGAGAGGTAGAGGAGGAGAGACAAAGAAAAAACAAGATTGTCCCAAGATAACTTTAATTTCTTAAAACCTATATTGAAAAGAGCTTTGGGGGCTGGTTTCTATTGGACTGTGCTCAATCTCCCAGGATACTGTTATCTACAATTACTGATCTGTAATTATATATTTCCCTCAGGGGCCTGGTTGCAGGAAGCCATGATTACAGGTTCCTGCTAAATTGGCCCCTTGTGTATTAGTCATTATTTTAACATTCACTGTAACAGCATCCTCAATAGTGAATCCATATACATAAAAGGGGGAAAAGAAATCATTCTGTTAATGCCAGGCATTAGTTCAGTGAATGAAGCAATTAATTAAAGTGGATCAAACAGAGTTTTCAAAAAGTGGAATGCACTAACACACACACACACACACACACCAACATTCATGCTCACGCTTACATATACACACCAATTAATTTGTTTCTGGCGCAGTGAATATGTATTAGAAAATAAATCTAAGAAAGAAAGCTCCTTAAGGTTTTTAAGTCTATTTTGTATTCCAAAATAAGATTTGAATGATGATTATGATCCCAATGATGATAATGATGACTACTGATGAAGAGTGACTAATATTAGGAGGGTATTTACTATGTGCCAGATATTATACTAAAGTGTTTAACATGCATTAATTATCTTGTGTAATCCCTATAAAGCCTTTTGAATAAGGAATTTTATTACTCCATTTTACAGGTGAGGAAACTGAGGTATTTCCTCCCAAAAGTTACCTAATGATAGAGCCTAAATGTTTTATCACTTTGCCAACAGTTTCACTTGCCATTCCCAGCCCCTTTCCAAATTGTGTCAGACATATGCCACATACCACATACCCCTTAAAGTTTATTTTCACAGATATATAGTGGAAACTAGATATGAAAAACTTTCATTCAAATGTTTGAAAACAGAGACATATGCAGTAAAAGCAGATATCCATACTAAATTTACCAAGTCACAAAATGATAAATCTAATTCCCCCCTCTATATTTTCATTCTGAGCAGATGGTCACACAACTGTTTAGCCCAGTTGGTTAGCATCCCTTATCCAGACGACAAAATCCCAACAGATGTTTGAGCCTTAAACATAATGAATTTATAACATTGACAGAGCTTCCCACGCCCGACTTTTTGTACCATACCCCACAAAGTTGGTTTGTTTTAAAATAAGTACAATTGATGTTTTTCATGGCAATAACGCATTAATTGACACTGTTTCAGTTACAATGAAAAGGTGATAAAAATATGGTTGATAAAAATAAATGGAGATGCAACAACCCATATCTGAGAAGGAAGGATAATTTTGTGTTTTCTATGGTCATTTATAAGCCATTCAGCTAGAAACAGTAAATAGTGCTCACCTGTTAATCCCAGCCACTCAAGAGGCTGAGACAGGAGGATCGCGAATTCAGCAAGGGGGAGAAAAAGCATTCAGATGCAAGTAGTTTATTTTCTAGCATTGGATGAGAGTTCAAGTGCCCTCATTGAGTCCTTTATATCCAGGATTCTCAAACAATCTTCAAAGCCATAAAATACACCACTTTGAAAGACATCCTGAGTCAGACAGATTTTATAAGCAAAGCAGGTGCCTGTCCTAGCATATCCAAAGAGAATTTTATAAATGAAAATGAATTTTCTTCTTTCCTTAAGAAGTACTGGGACCAACAAAACTGACACAAAATCTGTAAAGAAAAAATGTAGTTTAATTCAATGAAAGACAAATTAAAATATTTCCATGATTTTTCAAGTAGATTTTTTATTCTTTTTGCTTTTCTTCCCTTATACACCACCAGAAACTAAACTCTTGTTTGAAGATGGAGGCAAAGGGACCATAGTTATCATCTTCAAATCCCAGATTTCAGATACAACAATAAATATTTCCAAGCCAGAAGGCAATGACTTTACTGGGAAACAAAGACTGGTATTCCCACCAACATGTTATGAATGTTCTGATTGATGATGCTCAGCATTTATAATACAGAACTCATGGATAAGACAGGAAGAATCACATATGCAGACTGTGTTTTTCTACTCATCTCATTATCTGCATGATCTTGGACAAATTATTAATCTGTCTGAAGTTTCTTTGGTTTTAAAATGGGGGAGTACACCTAACTGATAACAGTTGAAGGCATCCAAAATAACACTGGACAGACATACAGAACATTGCCAACAAAAAAGTGTGGCTCATGGGACTTGAGTCAATCCCAGAAGTTTTTAGAATCCCATAGAGAATACCATCAAAGAACCTAAGAGTTTTAAGAGCAGAAGAATACCTTTCGATCATCCTGGTACAGCTCCTTCGTTTTAAGAAATAGGAAATGGAACATCCCAGTAGTAAGGTCTTTCCATACTTAATGGGAACACAGACTCAAAATGATAACCAACAAATGAGCTAATTATAAAAGGTGGTCCTAGGACACAGTAAAGGTCCCAGTGGACAGGGTAAAGCTAGAGCTTCATGTATTTCTGATGGAAGAATGACTTCATAGAAAGACTTTGCCAATACAAACCAAGAAGTCCCTAGTTTCTCAAGAGAACTCAAGGTCAGCCCATTGTTTTTAACTTAGGCATCTGGCCACTTGGCTTATACTTAACTCACACTAAAATACGGGGGTTCTTTTTCCGGTGGCTTGGTTCCAATTCTCCCTGTCAGAGCCCCCAGTTATTACAACTATGTAAAAAAAAAAAAGTCACTTATTCCCAGTGCTGAATTTTCTTCTTTTTAGTTGGTTCTTCTCCTAAGAAGTTAAAAAGTAGAGAATGAAGACAGAGATAACTGTCATTTGATTTCCTTCCCACACAAGGCATGCCATTAGCTGGAGAATAATGGAATCTATGACTTATACCCTATTCTAAACTCCTAGTCATTGAAGGAATCCCACCTAAAACATTAATGACTTGATTATCACGTCCCAGAGTACATATGAGTTCTGGCATCCTCCGAGTGACAAAGGCATCCATTCCACTTTAAGATAGCTCTATTTCATAGGGAAAAAAAAGATGTTCCCCCTAAAATTTGCCTTTCTAAAATTTCTCACCATGGTTCTTAGCTCTTCCCCTGAAGCTAAAGCTTGTACCTTAATGTATTAATCATATTTTTATTCTCTATATTTTATGATATTTTGGCATCGTGGGGAACCTAGGTGGATGGGAAGAGATTGCCCCTCCCAGGGGCAGCTAATTCATAAGATAACGAACGACTTGCCTGCACACATGCCTTTTGTATATAAACCAAATGAATCCTGAGACCATACTCCAATCACCTCTTTCATCTCTTAAACACCATGCCAAATTTTTCTCCTGCCATAAATCAACCCAGGATCAGGTATCAGACAACTAAGAACAGCCCACAAAACGTGCTGGAATTATTAAACTTGCCAATCCTGAACAGTTTTCCCTGGCGTGCCTTATCTATCCCATGGAAAATATGATCACAGTGTAGCCTGATCTCTGTCTCTTGACCAGCACTGGTGTTCCCTCATATGGCCCTGTGTTCCATGACTTGTCCTTCCTCTCTGGAAGTATAACTAATGAAAATCTTCTTTCAATGACATGAGCCTTTCCATCTCATCACTCTGCCAGCTCTATAAATTAAAACTGATATGTGCAACCTTTTGACCATCCACTTAAAGCAGTTATCCTGTGCCTTCCAAACCTTTGCTCTGTGCCCTTCATTGACATCCTTTCATTGACAGCTTCTTTGACACCTCCCTGCAGACTTTCATGGCGTCTCTAGCCCATCATCTCAGAATCAGCTGTTCCGAACTGTGTGCAGTCCTTCATAATGAGTCTATTTTAGAATGCCAAGGGACTTCTAACTTCTTGGACCTGGGCAATATGTTTTAATCAGTTCAGTCACTCTCTTTTTCAATAGCCAATTTAAACTACTGCTTAAAATAAAGTTTTTATTTTTTATTGTTAATAAACACCCTCAACTCCATTTCATACAAATATTTGCTAAACAAAACTTACCCAATCCTTACTTGCACAGTTTATTATTTAAGTGTTAAAATTCATCACTGTCTTCACTAAATTTGTAATCATCTACTGACCAGATATCTCTACCATAGATTTATTATAATAAGCAATAACTATGAAGACAGTAATAATAACAATGACTAAAATGCATTGGATGCTACATGGTAGGTATTTGTCATGCACTATCCAATGAAGCCCTATTACAGGGGTACTATTTTGTATCCAATTTTTTATAGATAGTGTCAACATTTTCAGAGATTATTAACTTGCTCAAAACTGCACAAATTTGTGTCAAAACAGGGATTCAATTTGGGGCTTTAGTGCATATCTTTTATATTGCAACTTATTTTAGTTGTTTATTTTTCTCCCAGTTAAATTCTGAGAATCCCCAAAAATGTTATCTTTATATGCCCCCCCATTATCTGAATTGTGAATGTTTATTTGATTTCATTGGATTCTGTGTTAAATCTGTGTGTGTGTGTGTGTGTGTGTGTGTGTGTGTGTGTGTTACTGAGGATGGAACCCAGGGCCTTGGGCATGCTAGGCAAGCTCACTACCAATAAGCTACATCCCTAGCCTGATATTCTGTTTTAAATCTTCATAGAGTTCTCATTCTTATTAGCTCTTCTGCCTAGATTTATGCAGATATGTTCTTTGTCTCCATGCAGACATTGATAATGTTTTGAAACATATGAGGCTTTATAACTTCCTCCTGAGATTCTCTTTTCTTTGGAATACTATTGGTGACTTTTGATATACAGTTGTCCAAAAGCTCTGGATCTCTCTAACTAGATTACTTCTTTCAACGTTTCTTCCTACAGATAAGAAGTACTTCCTGAATGTCAGCTGTCATTGTTATCATTTCTTCTACCTGAGCACCTACATTCTACCATGAAAGAACTTTTCAAATGATTTTTTAAATCACAGTTACATAAATGTTATAGCAACTGACTACTCCAACAGTAATCACATTATGAAAGAAAGAGTAGTTGAGTTTCCACCCTCTTATTATGCACTAATATAGGCTCATAAGGATCGGTCATATCTTTTCTGAGCACTCTCTACTGCACTTAATATCACATAGAAACAAGACAGTGCAGTCCCCCTCTGTTTAGAAGCCTACAGAAGCCATCATCTGGAAGTGGAAATGGATCCATGTTAAGTGTTTAGGCAGCCTGCAATCAACCCCTTGCCTTTCCATCTGTTTCCTCCTTGTACTGTTTGCTCTCTACTTCCAAGTACGGAGGTCACCATCCTTGATTCAAAAGATGAAAGCTATAAAAAATATATACACATACACAAGTGTTTACACGCCTTTCAAAATTCTTATACCTGAAACTTTGAAATGGAAAAATCTCTCCAAAAGACAACTTTTAACTGCAGCCTTCAACATGCAAAAGATAGCAGAAAGCCTTCCAAGAGCTATTAAAGTAGAATTTGTAGCAGTTGCTTGGCGGGCAGGGCTGTGTGTTTACTGGCTTTATAGCGGAGCCTTGCACAGCGGCTCTGTGCATTTTCTCATGGGGCACAGCTTCAAAGCCCCTTCCTTCCTGTGTGCCCCAAACCTGTTTACAACAGTCTCTTTCTCCTCCACAGTACTTGCCACAGGTAGTTAAGTATGAATAATGACAACCAAAAAACAGAAATAAAACTTAATTCCTGTTACTAAAGAAAAACTCAAGTTAGCCCTCTGGGGGAGATGCTCACAAGGATTAATTATATTGTAGGAGTTGATATCTTTCTTCATTTCCCTTCCCAGCAGTTTTGCAAATACATTTTTCCACAGTTTTAAAGAAATGTAAGAACTCCCAAGTTCCACAGCCAGAAAATCCTGACAGTCTCTGATAGCTGAATAATGGATGAAGCTCCACTGTTTACTTAGCAGGGGGAGGGGAAAAAAAAAAAGAGCGATAGAGAGGTCCAGATAAAGTGCAGGAGTCTGACATCCTCTCATGCTGAACAATGGTGAGAAGAATATCTTGGCTTCTTTTCTTTTTTTGTCCATGTACAAAATGTATATGGAAACAACCGTTCAGTACGAGGCGTATTATCATGGCATGCCTGTACCTAAGAGTTAATCCAGCATTTTCCCTCTATAACAATGGGATTGCTTCCCTCAGAAAGGGGATAAAACCTGGAACACAGATTACAAAACATTTCCATCTCAACAATCTGTATTGCGTTATCACTCCAGAGGATATTCCCTATGATATTGCATAAATTTCCCAGCCAGGAAATACCTCCAATATTCCCACATATTTGTTAACTGGAAAACCAATTAAAACATTAAGTTTTAATCTGAGACGGTTAAGAGATTGTTTTCCAAAAAAGTTCAGTATTTCCTTGCTGATTAACTCACATTTCTGTGTTCCTTGGAAGGTCCAACTATACCAAGTCAGTCCAGTTGAAGGCTGTTGGGGGGTTTGTTTTCTGAGAGAAGCCCCCCATAAAACCTCCCACAACACCTGTCACCAGTACCTAGAATTTCACCATTAGAGATTCACTCTTTTGGTTCTGGAAGCATTTTAGTCCCTGGGGGTCCTATTAAAATGCAAAAACTCTGAGAATAACAGCATTGAAAGCTATTATTAACTGACAGCTAGGAAGCCCTGAGGAATTGGACACAGGATAGAGCCTGAGGAAGAACTATAGGAAATCAGGATAGTGGGAGAGGGAAGGTAAGACGGCGGCAAAAATAAACTTCTTCACAGTTCTTTGGAGTCAAGGCAGCCCTGCCTCTGGTATTCCCTCTACTAAGGGAATTCCATTTCAAGGTTGGATGAGACACAGTGCAAGTAATTTATTATCAGTTGTATTAAAGGAAAAAATCATACTACAAACATATATTTAATAAAGTTTATGAGAACTCTAACTTTACTTGAGTACGTTTAATCAGGATGTTCTCTTCCAATGTCTTGAAGTAGTCACTTGGGTTATTGAATAAAGGTTATACCTAAATCATAGGTTTACAAGCATATGTTCTATTCTCTTACTATTACTTTTTTTTTAACCTGATGACTTTTAAAATCATATATTTAACATACACCAGGAATGTTTATGTGGGAAACTACAGAAGTGACAAACTGATAAGGTTAATATCTCCAGAAGAAAAAAGCGAAGAACCTATTGAAGCTAACTTCCTGGATTTTAGGAAAATCTCTCTCTATCCAATAAGTTGCTGATTTGTATCAGCAGGAACTGGGTTTCATCCTGGAGCAGTTTCTGTATCCCTCTGTGATGCTTCCTACCTTGAAAGAGCAATGTGGACACTGAGGGATTTTTAAAATTCCAAAAAAGATTGAGACAGTATGTTATTGTTGTGTGACACATGTGTGTATTAAAAGATGTAGATGTACTGAAAGAATTTGCAGAGGAAAACTGAGTTTCCTCCAGAAAGATAAATTATTTAAAGGAGATGACTGCAGGCAGAGGAACAGGTTGAGGCAATAAGTCTTTAGAATTTCTCATGCACCCGGAACATAAAGTTATGAAGGTATTTTTTTTATGTTTTAACATTTTCACCATGTTGTTTTCATTTTTATAACAAGTAGACAGAAATATTTGACCCAAACCCATCTCAAAGAACTTCTCTCATGTGCACATGAGTGAATGGTAATCAAGGTCAAATCAGGGAACTTGGATAACAAAGGGCTTATGACCAAATCAAAGAGGTCTGGAAATACAGTGAGTAGGCCTTTAAAACTTGTAGTTGGAGAAGCGTAGATTTCTCTAAAACTTGCTTCCAATAGTCTCATCATTGTAAGTGAATGACTATGTAACTGTAGTTAACTAAGGATTGATTGTTATACTGTTTTCACAGTTATACTAGGGCAGAAAAAAACCTAAAGCATCTTTATCTGTCAGGCATCTCAGTTACCTAAACCAGATGTAAGATTCCCTACTTCCGTACCTTATGCTGCAACTAGCATTCCTCTAACATATTGTGCTCCATTTCTTACACCCCTGAAGAACTAAACACAGAACTCAGAAACACCAGAGAAAAATCCAGGGAAGTGCTAGTCAATATAATTGTTTGGAAAACTGCATACTACCTACAGGAAAGACCACAAAAGGAATGCCTACCACAGGCTAACAGCCTTCATCTATGAGCATCTACAAAACTGTAGCACATCCTCCGCCTTCCCACTGGGCAATGACCTTACTCCAGACTCTAGCCCTTTTAGGGTGATGAAGGAGGAGCCTTCAACAACCTTCTTCTGAAATGGCCTCCAATAGCCACGTCTGTGAGAAGTAGGTAACGAACCCAATGTCGCAAATGTCCATATTTTGATCATAGATATGGAGGCACGTGAGTTTGTATATGCACACTATTTTATGGCTTTAAAAAATGGTAGTTTAATTTGTTGCTGATAATAAGTGAAAAATTTTGAGCAAAAATAATTGAATGTTACAATACTGCTAAATATTAAGAAGAAGAAAATTAACATGGGGGAGCTTCTGTCATTTTGGTTAGGTAGTAAACAGATTAAGAGAAATAATTATAGTTAAAGATATTCAGTGTTGTAAGAGATGCATGTGTGAAGAGCTGTGAGTTTTGAAACCTGTCATTGTAAGAATGATGACTACATTTTGTGATTAATTTTACAGATGATATGTGATAGCATTTAATGAACAATCCTTATGTGGCAAGCATACCCATACTCTTTCACTCTTTACAGCACCACCCTGTGATGAGATGTACAATAGTAGTTGCTTTCCACAACCATAATGAAATGGCTGAACCAATTAACTTATAAAGAGAAAAGGTGGGCTGGGGATGTGGCTCAAGCGGTAGCACGCTCGCCTGGCATGCGTGCGGGCCGGGTTCGATCCTCAGCACCACATACAAACAAAGATGTTGTGTCTGCCGAAAACTAAAAAATAAACATTAAAAAATAAAATAAACTGTTTAAAAAAAAATAAAGAGAAAAGGTTTATGTGGTTCACAGTGCTGGAAGCTCCAGTCCAAGATTGAGTATCCCCAATTCTTTGCACCTCTGGTGAGGGCAGCACATTGGGATAGGAATGTATAGTGAAACAAAGCCATTTACATCATGAGGCAGGAACACAACTAGGAAGGGGGAAGAGACTGGGATCCCACAATTCCCTTCAAAGGCATTTGCCTAAGGACTTCCCAAAGGCTTCACTTCCTAAATGTTTCACCAGCTTCAAATAACACAACCCTGGAAATGAAGCCTTTTAATCCATAGATCTTTTAGAGACATTCAAAATCCAAACTATAGCACAGAGGTTCGGGATATTAGCTGATTTTTTTCAAAATCACACAGCAATTTGTTACCAGAGGCTAAGGGAAGGAAATGAGGAGATTTTGTGGTCAGAGGTACAAAGTTTCAGTTAGATAGGAGGAATAAGTTTTTGAGATCTACGGCACAACTAGTGTGATAATTAACAATACAAATATACTGTATATTTTGAAACTCCTAAGAAAATAAGTTTTAAAGTTGGGTGTGGTGACACATACCTACAATGGGAGGCTGAAGCAGGAGGATCACAAGTTCAAAGCCAGCCTCAGCAACTTAGCAAGTCCCTGTCTCAAAATAAAAAATAAAAAGGGACTGGGGATGTAGCTCAGTGTTTAAGTGTTCCTGGGTTCAACCTCCAGTAAAAAAAAAAAAGAAAGAAAGAAAGAAACAAAGAAAGGTTTTAAATTTTAAATGTTACCACCACCAAGTATGACAAAGCATGTAAGATAATAGATACATTAATTAATTTGATTTAATCATTCCATAATGTAGTCTACCTCAAAACTTCACATCGTACCCCATAAATATATACAATTATTATTTATTAATTAAAAATTGAATTTAATTTAAAAATCACACAGCTATGATAGATCTAATAACTCACATCAGCCTGATAATGGCCATGATCTTAACCACTAGGCCATGCTACTTTCAAAACCTAAAATTTATTTTGTATTTTTCATCTTGGTCAGCACTCTAATTGTCCCAAAGTCTTCAGGAACTTTCTGAAAATTATACCCACGGTCTGTGGGATATATTTTGAATCTATTTGAAATGGGTACAATAGATCCCCAAAGAGATGCCTCAGGTACCTCAAAAATTAAACAACTAAAATAAGTCAGCAAACTTCAACAAATTATCCCAGTGGAGGGTCATGTGCGGGAACTATTTGGAGGTCACGTAGGAGACAGTCATCTTTGTTTGGGGGCCAAAACACACTTCCCTAGTGAGGCTGCAGGATAGACATAAATAATCCAGCCTGGAGAAAGGTCATCTCCAAGGCTCAAGTCAGGGTTAGCAGTGACAGCCTGAAAACCAATTGCTCTGAAAATCTTCAACAAGTCTAAGTACCACAGGGAGAGTGGTGCTGAAAGCAGATAAGGCTAAACTCCTCTGCAGGAAGAGCCAACCTTGAACTTTATTGTTGCTCAGTAGATTTTATTAGGCATCACACTGTATTCCCTGCAGCAAGGGAAGCTATGGAACAGGCAAACATGTTCCTTGAGGGACAGGAAACACAGGCCATGGGGCATTCAGAGAGGTCACACGACCACAGGGCAGCAGGAAGGAATCAATAGCACTGAGCAGAGTCCAGGGGGATCAATGACCCCTAGACTTGGTGGCAGTTTAGCAAACTTGATTAACAGCACACGTTGAATTTGCCCTGGGCTGTGCAGGCTGCAGCAGATACCCGTTTTTTATAGAATCAGAAGCATAGCACTGAAGTGTACCATAAAAACAATCTGCAGGAGGCATATAGCTCCTGAGCAGGTATGCTGGCAACTTTGGTCATTTATGTATAATTTGAAGGGCTCAGGAAACATTCTTCCCAGGTACTGAGAGATCTGAAACGACCACTTCATTTTCTGAATTAAACTGTCCCCCTCTCTCTGTTAACCTCTTTTTAATCTGTTTTATTAAGGAAAATTTTCAAATATATACAAATACCAGACAGAACAGTATGATAAATGGATCACCCAACTTCAACATTTATTAAATTATGACCAAACTTGTTCATCTCTGCCTCTAACTATTCTCTGCCCCTCCCCCATCTCCACATACTCTACTGGGTTAGTATGGAGCAAATCCGAGACATAATAATATGATTTAATTTTTAAATACTTCAGCTAGAATCCCTAAAAGAACTCATCGTTAAAACACACCCTATTATTAACACACCAAAAATAAATAGAACAATAGAATCATTGTTCAACAATGACTCACAAATGGACCCACTGGACTTGCCTAAAGAAAGAATCCCTGAGCTTGAGGATTTGACAACTGAAAATGTATAACTTAAAAGCAAAGAGAAGAAATACTGAAAAAATGACAGAATATAATACACAAGAACTGTGTCACAGCTACCAAATGTGTTACACACCCATAATAGAAATACCATTATAATGGAAGGAAAGAGAGAGAGGAACAGAAGAAATATTAAAAGCACTGACTAAGAATTTCCCCTAATTAATCTCAAACACCAATCACAAATCCAGGAAGCTCAGAGAATATTAAGTAGAATAAGTGCCAAAAATAACTACACTTGGGCATATCATATTCAAACTTATAAAACCAAAACTTAAAAAAAAAATCCAGAAGGGAAAAATGTCTTCTCTCCTGAGGAATAAAATGATACCTGACTTTTCCCAAGAAAACAAAGTTAGAAGAGAATGGAGTAAAATGTATTGAAACTGGGGAGGAAACTATCAATACAAAATTATTTTCTACATAAAATTCCCCATTAAAAGTGAAGGATAAATAAACACTTCCTCAGATAAATAAAAATTGAAGGAATTTCTTGCCAGTAGAACTGTCTTGCAACAAAGGTTCACATGGTCATCCTTATCTATTTCCTAGCCCCATGACAATGACTGATTGTTCTACTATAAACAATACATGTCTAATATAAATAGACAGAATATAGAAACAACAAGAAAAGAAATAATAAAAATTAGAGCAAAAATCAATGAAATTGAAAAGAAGAAAAAGAAAACCAAAATCTGGTTCTTTGGGGGGAAAAAATCAACAAAATCAATAAGCTCTATCCAGACTAAGAAAAAAATAGAGAATCCAAATTACTAATACCAAGAATGAAAGAAGGAATACCACTACAAAGCTTATGGATTTAAAAAAAAATGCTATGAACAGCTATATGTCCACAAATTTGATAAAATGGGTCAATTCCTTGAAAGACTTGATCTGCCAAAATTTACATAAAAAGAGAAATAGACAAAATACAAGCTGAATAGGTATATATAAAGCAATTCAATAAATTAATACCCTTTTAAAACAAAAAGCACCAGACCCATGTGAATTCACTGGTGAATCCATCCAAACACTGAAGGAGGAACTTACACCAATCTTCCACAATCTCTTCCAGAAGTGGGGAAAATAAATCCTAATTTATTCTTTGAGGTCAGCATTACCCTAATACCAAAATAAAAGACATAAGAAAATAAAATTACCAAAAATATGCCTCATGAGCAGAGGTGAAAAAATTCTCAACTAATATTACTAAACCAAATATGATAAGGTCTAAAAATAATTTCACGCCATGAGTAAGTAGTATTTATCCCAGGGGATGCAAGATTGATTCACACTTGAAATCTCATTAATTATTCCATGATGACAATGGCTAAAGTCACATGATGATATCAATGCAGAAAAAACATTTGACAAAATCCAACATCCATTCATGATTTAAAAATAAAAAACTCAACATACTAGAAATAAAGAGAAACTTTCTCTTTGTAGAAAAGAATATCTAACAACAACAAAAAACAAGTACGGCTAACACCAATACATAACAATGAAAAACTAAAAGCATTCCTGGTAAGATCAGGGATGACATGAATGTTCCCTCTTACTATTATTTTTTGGTATCTGACTTGAGATCCTAGCAATGCAATAAGAAAGGAAAGGAAATAGAAGTTATACACATTGTGAGGAAAGAAATAAAATCTCTTTGCAGATGACATGATCATCTGTATAGAAAATCTGAAAAAAAAATAAAGAAACTTTGAAACTAATAAGTGATTATAGACAGATTACTATAAGGTACAAGGTTAAAACACAAAAGTCAGTCCCTTTCCTATATATCAGCAATGAAACAGTGGCATTTGAAATTTAAAATATAATAGTGTTGTCATTAGTATTCTAAAAAATGAAATACTTAGGTGTAAATCTAAGTAAAATATGTATAAGATATAAATGAGGGAAGCTACAAAACTCTGATGAAATATATCAAAGAAATAGGGAAATGAAGTTATTCCATGTTCATAGATAAGAAGACTCAATAATGTTAAGATATCAGTTCTTGGGCTGGGGTTGTGGCTCAATGGTAGAGCACTCGCCAAGCACATGTGAGGCCCAGATTCGATCCTCAGCACCACATAAAAATAAATAAACAAAATAAGGTATTGTATCCAACTACAACTAAAAAATAATAATAATAAAAAGATATCAGTGCTTCCCAACTTGAGTTATAGATTCAATATGAACCCAATCAAAAGTACAGGATTTTATGGATTTGAAACCCGATTCTAATTTTATTTTATATATTTTTTTATTTTTTAGTTGTAGTTGGACACAATACCTTTATTTTATTTTATTTTATTTTATTTATTTATTTATATGTGGTGCTGAGGATCGAACCCAGGGCCTTGCACATGAAATTGAAAAGAATTTGGTAGAGCACTCTACCAAATTGGCAAGCACTCTACTACTGAGCCACAACCCCAGCGCCCCTCCCCCATTCTAATTTTATATGGTCTTATAGTTTGTATATGAGGTGTCTCCCAAAAGCTCTTGTGTTAATGCAGGAATATTTAGAGGTAAAATGATTGGACTATGAGAAATGTAAGCTTATCAGTCTATCCCAGTTTGAAGGAGTAACTGGGTGGTAACAGTAGGCAGATAGGGCATGGCTGGAAGAGGAGGTTACTGGGGGTGTGGCCCTGGAAGAGTTCATCTTTCCTGTGGCCCCTTCCCCTTTCTCTCTCTACTTCCCAACTGCCATGCCTTTCCACCACATGTTGCCTTACCTTGGACCCAGAGCAATGGACTCAGCCAACCATGTACTAAATCTCTAAATCTCTGAAATCATGAGCCAAAATAAACTTTTCCTACTCTAAGTTGTTCTTGTTGAGTATTTTGGTCACAGTGACAAAAGGCTGACTGACACATATGGAGAGGCAAAAGACAACAGAATATCCAATCCAATAATAATGGGAAAGAACAGAGTTGGAGGGCTGACATTATTCAACATCAAGACTATTATAAAACTATAATCATCAAGACAGATTGATGTAGGCAAAAGAATAGACAAACAGAGCAATTAAACAGAATAGAGGCCTGGGGCTGTAGCTCAGTGATAAAGTGTTTGCCTTGCATGTGTGAGGCACTGGGTTCGATCCTCAGCACCACATAAAAATAAAGAAAGATATTGTGTCCATTAACAACTAAAAAAATATTTAAAAAAAAAACAGAATTGAGGGCTTAGAACTAGATCTACTAAGTATACCAACTGGTCTTTGACAAACAAGCAAATGTAATCAAATAAAGCAAAAAAAGAGTAATTTAAATAAATGGTGCTGGGACAAGTGGGCATTCACACACAAAAAATAAATCCAGACAAATACCTTACACCATTCACAAAAATTGACTCCAAGTGCATCACAAACATAAATGTAAAATACAAAACTATAAAACTCCTAGAAGAGGAAGATAACATAGAAGAAAAGCCCAGGGTGTCTTGGAGATAATGAAGAATTTTTAGATACAATATCAAGGGCATAATCCTTGAAGGAAATAATCTATGAACTGGTATCATTAAAGTGATAAACTTTTCTACAAAAGATATTATCAAAAAGATGCAAAGACATGCAACAGTCTTGGAGAAAATGTTTACAAAAGACACATCTGATAAAGGACTGTTTTCAAAATACACAAAGAACTATTAAAACTCAACAAGAAAGCAAGAAAACCAATCAAAAAAGAGTCAAAAAACCTGAGCAGACTTTTCATATAACCAAAGAAGATATACAGATGGCAATAAGCCTAAGAAAAGATATTCAGCATCATATGTTATTAAGAAATTAAAACCATCATGTGATACCATTACACACTTACCAAACTTGCCAAAACCCAAATCAAACTTGCCAAAACACCAGATCCTGACAATGTTGTGGGAGTAATACAACTCTAATTCATTGCTGGTGAGAATACAAAATGCATAACCACTTTGGAAGACGATTTGATAGTTTTTTACAAAATTAAGCATAGCCTTACCATACATTTCAGCAATCATTCTACTTTCTATTTATCCAAATGAACTGAAAACATGTTTACACAAAATATAACACAGAAGTGTTTCTAAGAGTTTCTTTTCCATAATTGCCATAACTTAGAGCAATCAAGATATCCTTTAGTAGGTGAGTAGAGTTTAAAACAAACGGTGATAGACCCAGGCTATGAAATACTATTTAGCTCTAAAAACAAATTAAAAGACATGGAGGGGGGGCTGGGGCTGGGGCTCAGTGGTAGCGCACTTGTCTAGCATGTGTGAGGCACTGGGTTCAATTCTCAGCACCACATATAAATAAATAATAAAGATCTATCAACAATTTTTTAAAATGTGAATAAAAAAAGACATGGAGGATATTTAAGGACATTTAAGTGCATATTACTTAAGTAAAAGAAATCAATTTTGAAAGATTACCCTCCATAAAATTCCAGCTATATGATATTATAGAAAAGGCAAAACTATCAACATAGTAAAAATATCAATGGGTGATAAATGTTAAAGGGCAAAGAGAAATACTTAGGAACAAAGGATTTTTTTTAAAAGAGAGAGCGAGAGAGAGAATTTTTAATATTTATTGTTTAATTTTTGATGGACACAACATGTTTATTTTATTTTTATGTGGTGCTGAGGATCAAACCCAGCACCCCGCACATGCCAGGCGAGCACGTTACCGCTTGAGCCACATCCCCAGCCCAAAACAAAGGATTTTTATGGCCAACTATTCTATATAATACTATAATGGCAGATGCCTATCATTTAATACTTGTCAAAACCTATAGAATATGCAACACCAAGAGTGAACCCTAATGTAAATTATTGTTGTTAAGTGATAATGATATGTCAATGTTGGTTCATGGATTGGAACAAATATACCACTCTGGGGTCTGATGTCAGTAGAAGAGAAGGTTATAAATGTGTGGGGACACAGATATAGGGGAACCCTCTGTACTTTCTGCCAATTTTGCTGTGAACCTAAAACTGCTCTAAAAAAACTGAAGTTTATTTATTTAAAAAATTGAACAATTCTTCAATATCATCAAAGACTTAGTGTTCAAGTTTTCCTTATTATTTCAAATAATTTTATACATTTTTTGAAATCATGATTTAAATAAGGATCATGCATGACAAATGGTTGGTATGTCTCTTCAGTCATTTTTTAGATCTGTATGCTTTCCTTTTCCCTCTTTATTAATTTTTGTAATGATTTATTGGAAAAGCTGGATCTTGTGTCATGTAAAATGCCTCACATTCTGAATTTTGCTGATTGTATCCCAAAGCTTTTATTATTTACTACATTCTTCTGTTCCCTGTATTTCCTATAAACTAGCAATGAGACCTAGATAGTTGAGCAAGTTCAAGTTCCTTTTTTTTTTTTTTTTTTTGCAAAAGTATTTCCTAGGTGGTGTATATGCTTCCACTAAAAATTATGCGACATTTGTTTCTCACATTTTACCATTAGCAGTCATTGATGATTATTGTCTTTATTCATTACTTCATTTGAGGTTGCAAATTATATTTTAATTCCATTATTTCTCTTGTACGTATCAATTTTTCTCTGTGTAGAGAAACTTCCCCTTATCAAATTCATTATCCAGAAGAACAGAATAAATGTGCCTCTGGAAAACCAAATATTCTTGATTCTTTTCCTTTATTTTCTAGCTTTCATAATAATTAGTTGTTTCACCAGCATCCTTAAAAGATTCTATTAATATTACTGTGATCCCATTGATTTATGCTTACTTGATAGATTTGAATTCATTGCAATTACTATTCTTATCAATACTGAGATTGTCTTTTTTTTTTTAACCAATGGTAGTCTCCTCCAGTTGCCTCGGTTTTTTCTTTTTATGCAATTTTAGATGTGTTATTTACTTGCTTTATATTTCTTGACCCAGACCTGGAATCAGCCATTTATCTAAGAAATGCTAGTTCTCTATGTGAGAGGTGATATTAGAAACCACGATCTGTCCACTAGAGGCACTCATTGATAATCAGTTGATCATTGTTCCCAGGCCTAACATACAACCAAGGTTTACATTTTCTCAAAGAGAAAATACTTCATAAGTTCCTACCAAGCTTGGTATTATGGGGGTCTTTCCTTAACCTCTATGATTTTAGGGGCCTAGTACTAGTTGTCAAGTGTAAAGCTCTGACTTAATCCCTCTCCCTTCCCCAGGTAGGAGGCTTCTCTCTCCACCCTATACCCCTAGGAGTTGTGTGTTGGGGGTTGGGGGATGATACAGACAACTCTTCCCCCTGCCTTCTTTAATGCTTTTATTTTTATTATACTAAAACCAGGCAATGTAGTCTCTCGCCTGGCTGCTTTAGCTGTTGTGAAGTTAGTTTGGTGTGTGAACAGCTGCCTAGATTGGTGTGTCTGTGGGGAGATGACTGCTGAAGGCTCTTACTTCCATCTCCCTCCTCTTCTGCACACCTTTTTTTCTTACAGAATTCCTAATGGAATTATCAAAATTACGTAATTGCTTTATCTGATAACATCTTTAACAACTTTAGACTATTAACATCAATATTATTTTACTAACAATATGGGTGCTGAAAACAAAATTAGGTGTTTTCCTAATTTGGGTTTTTTGTTGTTACTGTTGTTTTCTTTGGGGCTATACTTTTCAAGGGATATGTAGATAAATGTGTTAAAAAGCCATTTGCAATAATTCCTCTCTGTGTGATTATGCCACCAATTTGAAATACATCCAGTTTCACTTGTTCATTTTACTTTTCTTTTTTCATTTTCTTTTAGGAATTGCTTGCTAAATTTAATTTTGTTTCATAATTTGATAAAATATCTGATTTCAAAATTGCAGCTACAAAACAAAATATATTCAGGGAGGCCCAGCTTCTCTCTCTATCCTCTTTATTCTGCCCTTCTTACCCTCCTCAGTGAATTTTTGTTGGGTTTTTGTTAATTATATAAATATGCATCATATTATATTATGCAATGTGTATATATAAATATCCTTATATATAATATTATATACCAGTATATGTGGTGTGTATGTTAGCATGCATAAATATACATAATATATACAGGTATATTTTAGCATATGTAGTATTCTTATTCTTCTTTGGATTTTAAGGTACCATACTATACACAGTTGTGGAGTTTTTTGGTTTTTTTTAACTTTATCGTGTTTACTTTATAAAATATCCTGAAGAATCAGTCATAACAGTATATAAATTACTTCTTATTTCTTTTCATAGCTATATAGTACTTTATTATGTGGATGCATCGTAATTTTCAACTAGTCCCACCTATGTCAGTGGATATTTGATTTGTTTATGATTTGAGCAAATAATGCTCAAATGTTTATACTTATGAATATATGCATTTTTTCCTTCCTCTTTCCTGTTTTCCTTTTTTGTTATTATTTTTGTTGCACTACTTATAGGATACAAGCAGTCCTTGGGAGATGTTATTGATTTCAGTTCTAAGTGATTTGGCTGGTCAGATCACCAGACTCGGAATATGCATTCTACTACTTGTCAAATAATCAATGAGTCATTTATTTCTCTGTCCAGATATATTTAGCTAGAATTGCTGCACCTGGCACAGAAAAGTACACAAAAGGAGAAGTAAGGGGTACATAACTAGCCTACTTTGAAATTTTGCCTTATCAGGGGATTGAGACCAAAATGTTTACATGGAACCATTAGATACTGGTCAGATAGAATACAATTCACTTGAGATTACTTTTCCCAGAAATCAATTATATGTTCCTTTCAGTTATCATTTAGCCTAGTAGGAGCTGCCTTAATACAATCATATAGGTATACCCATGTTGCAGCCAAGACCTGTGGCATGCATTTCCCCTCTTAATAGTGACTAAGAAGACTGCAGCAGCCTTCATATACTGCATCTTCCTCTTTACTAAAGAATCACAAGGTTAACACAGTTGCACAGCTAGCATAGCAAAATAGAATGCAGATGTGTTGTTTCTCACTTCTTGAAGAATCTTTCCCCAAATTCCTGAAGAGCCACCAGGACAAAAGAATTTTAAAAACAATCCACTAATTTTTATGAATGAATGGCAGAGGAGAGAAACAGGATTTTCCAAGTGGTTGGGAAGTGGTAATTATAGTTCATTATTTTTTCCATTCCAAATTTCAATATTGAGGCTTAAATGCAAAGAGAAAATCAGATAAAAGAGTAGTATTTAACTGCACAGGTCCAGCCTTCCAGACAGACAGACTGGTTGTGGGGAGGAAGGAGTAACAACTAGGGAGAGAGGGAACAAGCACTCAAGAGTATCCTCCTCCAGAGTAAGAAAGCTCAGTGATCCCTCTGCTTAAATTGGGAGGGACTTTAGAAATTTAGCAAGACTGAGTTCATTCCAGGAAAAATCTCAGGGTAAGATATTGATAAAGAGAAAAAAGTGGGCAAGTGGAAGGTAGTATACAAATAAGAAAGCAGAGAGAAGTTTATGAGGAAGAGGGAAAAGCAACATTTACTTTTGAGGCCAACTAAACATGGAAACCAGATTCCTAACCAATGTCCACCAAATGCAGACGGCTAGCTGGTTGCTGGTTGCTGGTTTCTGGTCCGTGTGTGTGTGTGTGTGTGTGTGTGTGTGTGTGTGCGTGTGTGTGTTTGTATTCTGTCAGATGAACACTCCTGATTACCTTCCAAGACATTCCAAAGCATGAGGTTTGTCCCTAGTTTCCACTAATTTATGGACATTCTAAACTACAGGTTTTTCCAACATGGCTGGGTTTAAATTCTGTGGGATATTTCTGCTCTGTTGTTGTCATGGTAACCTCATATTATAAACCTGGGCACTCAGGGAGAGGGTTGGTTACAACTCAAAGGAGGAGCATATTTAACTGCACAGGTCCAGCCTTTCAGACAGATAGGCTGGTTGGTGGTGGGAGGTGGGGGTGAGGCAGTAACAACTAGGGAGAGAGGGAACAAGCATGCAGAGTATCCTCCTCCAGAGATTTTCTCTCTACATAAAATCCACCTCTGAGTGCTGCCAACCCTCTTCCCTAACCATCCAACAAAATCCAAGTACCTCAGTCCACCCTCTGATGGCTTCCACAAAACCCTTTCCCTCTTCACTATGGCCATCTCTCTTTAGTGCCTCCAAAACCCTCTGTTTCAGTCAGTTTGGCTCCCAAACTTTGTTAGCCTCTTACTACAGCCAGATTTGGGTCATCAATGGACCCGAGATACTTTCCCAACTTCTCCCTGCCCTTCACTTTCTAAACCCAGAGAATAATTCTCCCCTTCAGGAAGCCTAACTCACCTAGTCACAGCATGTTGGAGACGATGGTTGCACCTGCTATATAACAATTTGCACACTTCTCACATCTCTTTTTCCTTCTAAGGATGGACCTAGAGCTGTGGAGCAAATCTGAGCTAAGATGTCAGTGTGGCTTTGAGTGGGAATGTCCCTCCCTTCTAAACTGTTATCTTGAGCAATATATTCAAGGGCAAACATTAATCACATTTGGATTAGCCACCACTTCAGAATGCTCATTTCAGTGCCTCTCTCCATTGGTACAGACCACCAATAGGCTTTCTGAGCCCTCGGGCTTCTGTGTCCTTCCCCATACTTTGCATGACAGGTTCCTTATCATTCAGTCAAATATCATGTCCCCCAGAGAGCTTCTCTCACATTCCTATCCAAAGAAGCCTCCCAGCCACTCTAGTGAGCATCACCCTATTTTGTTTTCATCATAAAACCAGTGATCTCTTGTGTACTAGTGCATTATTTCTTTATTATCTCTATTTTTTCACTCAACTGTAATATCCATATCAGAAAGGAAATTTATCTGTCCTGCCTACAACTTGCCCCTAGAATAATGTCTGGTAAATATTGCATAATCAATCAGTATTTGTTGGTAAATCAGTGAACTCACATTCTAAGAAAGCAGTTGTCATTTTTCTTTAATTATTCGAGCCCTTCCTTTATACATAAAGGAACTGATATCACCAGTAGTCTTCTACAGCTCTTTTGCCACTACTATAATGATCAAGACCAAGGCAGCAGTATTCTCAGAGCTCTTGACCCAGGTTTCTTCCTTCCACCCTTCTAACTGACCCCCTTGCATAGGAGTACCTAATTAATGAACTTGTCAAGTGTAAAAGTGTAAAATGCAGCCAACTTCAAAAATTTTAGTAGCCTTACTGTTTTTTGGTGGGTAGGGAGATCTTTATAAGGTGTCACTATGCATTTTTTTAAATTCAATTCCTCCAGGAATTCTATGAAGTAGGAATCACATGACAGGAAATGGAACATGAACTCAGAGGGTTTCACTGCTCAGTTGCACAAGTAGTAAGTGACCAGACCCACACTCAAACCTGGACCTTTTGATTTCATACCAACCAATGTCTGCCCCCATATCTTGTAACACCAGTTTCCAAGAGGTTGTGTCACACTCTGAAGCCACCCCACACCAGAAACAGAAAGTTTCTCCTCATTCAAACTTTGGCTTACTGTTCACTTGCTAGTCTTGCAACTTCTTCATCTGTAAAATAGGAAGAGTGCAACACACACACCCTTCCTACCAACTCCTGTGGTAGCTATAATGAGATAACAAGGTATCATGTCAACACATAACACTCTGCAGAAAGAACGTCATTCCCCTAGGTTCATGCCCTGAGCACCTGACACTCTCCCATCTTTACTTCATCTGCTCTTCAATCTGCTGAAGCAAGGGAGGAGTTGCAGGTGAGGAACTCAACAAAGTCATAAGTTTGGCAGGGCCAGACAAGGGAGGTGGTAACATGGAGAAACCTGTTTTGAAAGAACGAAAAGGTAAATAACAACTACTGCCCAGGTGGGTATGGAATGTCCTCTACATGGGTGTTAAAGTCCTGGCTCCCAACCTATGGTGCTATTGGGCAGTAAAAGAACACTTAAGAGATGGGGCCTAGTGGAAGGACGTTAACTGGTTGAAAGTGTGCTCTTGTAGGGGCCTTTAGGACCCTACCCCTCCCTCTTACCCTTTCTATGCTTCTCTGCCACCATGACATGAACAGGCCTCCTCTGCCACATAGTCCCACCACAATGTACTATGCCACCACAGGCCCAAAGCAATGGGGCCAAGTAACCATTGACTGAAATCTCTGAAAACATGAGCCAAAATAAACCTTTCCTCTTTTTAAGTGATTAGTTCAGATATTTTGTCATAGTGATGAAAAGCTGACTATTACACGAGGCAACATTTCCATTTTGAAGCAAATATCAGTTTTTGTTCCCTTGGCAAGTCCTAGAGATATACTTCACAGTGAAAACAGCAGTTAAAGATGGTGTGCCCAAGCCAGCATATTTCAGTAGGTTTAACACAACAAACCCAAAGGAAACAAACCAGCCCCACAGGGAACACAGCTCATAGCTCTATATTCCAGTGACTGACAGTTAATATGGCAAACTGCTGGAGGATATTCAGCAACTCCAGCCCATCTCTAGCTGAGGATTCAGATCTGACAGGTCAAATGAAACAAAATCATCCTTTACACCTCCCTGACCAAGTTTTCCAGAGAAACTGGTGAGAGAACAAAAACAAATCCCTAGAATAATCTTTCATCAAATGCTTCTCAAGACTGTAACTAAACTAAAACAAAAGCCAATTTTTAAAATAGCTAAAAATTTTTCTCATTTTGTTTGAATTATAAGAGTCATGTTCTAATCTAGATAAGACTCATATATATATTTTTCTTTTGATTTTAGACACTAATAAAATAAGATTCTCACTAACCTATCATGAAAATACTTGAACAAATCTAAAATTTATGCTGTGATTTCACCTGAAGGAAGTGAAGTCTATCAGAACTCTGTCCAAAGTGTCTCTAGAAAATGTTTTCTATTACTAATAGAACCTTTTATTATCATTATTACTATTATTATTATTAATACATGGACTTCTTTGATTTTCTTCATGTGATGCTTTGTAATGAAAAACTGGTAAGTGCATTAATTAAAAACAAAGACAAGATATCTTTTTTTATTTCCTCTCTCTCCAGAAAACCCTAGTCAAACTCCCTGCAAACCAACCTCAGTGTGAGCCTGCAGCCTGCCAAGCAGGGCCCAGTGTTCAGGTTTCTGTTATTTGATCTGACACAAGCTTGATTCACTGATTAGAGGCAGTATTAATTAGAGGGTAAAAAGAAGCCATGCAGTTGAGACAGGCAGAACCCGGCAGTTTCAAAATCTAAAAAGATGGTTCCACCTACCTCCTGATTCCTCTGCTCTCTGCCCTCCCCCACCTCTAATCACATCTTAGGATCAGACTTGAGAAAGGAAGAACAAAAGGGGGTGGAGTCAGGGCTTCTCTCTCAGCCCTGGAAAGGAGCCTGAGTTCCCCTTGCTTGCTTTCCACTATAAGAAGGAACAGGTCCCAGGTGCGTGGGGGACAGTATCATCTGAAGGCAATTCACAGGATCAAATTGTTCTATTTTCTCCTTCCTCAGAAAACCACCTGTCATAAATGACAGTACCAGAGTACTACAGATAAACGTGTGCTTTCAGCCATATTATCCCATTTGAACCACGTAAATCCTCATGAGGTCAGTAAGAGACCTTTGCAGTTTCAAGAAGAAAATGGTAGGTTTGCCCAAGATTGCCCTGTAGGATAAAGAGAAGACATCATACCAGAATTTGGGTTTTCCATCTTTCAATCAGTGTTTTCTTACCTCTCTAACTTTCTTAAATGAGTAACTATCACAGAGTTAAGGAAAATGAAGAAATACTAGATTCATCCATCTCAATCATCCAAGAACTTCCTGTTCATTTTGGGAATATAGGATGTCATATAGCTGTTGAGTTATAAGGTATGATATCTTAGCATAAATACTCCGATGTTAGGGAAGGGGCAATGAGTTTACATGCTCATTCTAGGTATGGTCAGCTCCTAAGAGTTCTCTAGAATGCCCAGTCCAGAATTGGGTGAGAGTACTTTATCATAAAGGGCCACATGCTGTAATAGCAAGTGTAAGATCTCCCGTTATTATTATGACCAAAACCACATTTTGCTTAACAATATGGTGGTTCCTCAAAAAATTAAAAATAAAATTACCACATGATCCAGCAAACTCACTTCTGGCCATGTTACCCCAAATAATTTAAAGCTGGGTATTGAAGGTATTTGGACACCCATGTTTATAACATTATTATTCAAGGTAGCAAATGGGCAGAAATCCAAGTGTCCATCCAAGTATGAATGGATGAACAAGATAGGTGTATAGAGGTGATGGAATTTTCTACCTTCACTTGAGCAAGGTAGAAAATTCTGATATATGCCACAATATGAATAAACCTTGAGGACATGGCACCAAGTGAAACAGGTCACAAGATAACAAGTACTATGTGGTTCCACCTAACGAGGTACTGAAATAGTTATAAAGACAAGAAGTGGAAGGATGGTTTCAGCAGCTCAGAGGAAGAGATAATGGGGAGTGTTTAATCCATATAACGTTTCCATTTTGCAAGATGAAAAGAATTCTGGACATGGATGGTGGTGATGGCTGTACAATAATGTGAGTGTACTTCATGTCATGAACTACACACTAAAAATCGTTAAAATAATAAATTTTGTATCATATAAACTTTACCACAGTTTTATAAAGAAAAGCTAACATTTTGCAAATAAGTTTACTACATGTCAAAAATGGATTTTCATTGCTGAAACTAGTGAACTTTAAGTAGCACGATTAATATTAGTTGTCTTTCATGGTTAAAATTAAAAGCATTTAGAGCACAAACGTTCATTAAAATTGTTTAGAAATACTCCTCAGCCTTGCATGAACTGGGCATAGAAGAGCATTTGGCCAGGACTGAGTACCCAAAGGATAGCACTTGAAGTCTACTCTGCAGTCAGGACAGAGTGTAGCCAGTCTGCCTGATGCTGATAAAGCCCAGAATCCTACTGCAAGGTGCTACTTTAGAACCTCCATGGTGAAAACATTGAAAAGACCAGGGACTAGGATTTCACTGAGTTACAGAACTAATTGTGTAGATATTTGGTGCCTGCTTATGATGAATATTTGTCTAATCAATGCCTGGGTTAAAATGTCTGTTTACTATAACAGGGTATAACAGGGTATGAGGGATTGCCCAGCCCTCACCACCTTGAACATCTTTTCAAAACTTCAGCTAAAAACTATGCAGTGAGGCTGCTGATGTTTCTATAGCAAAGCCCCACTTATGTGAGGACCTCTTCTCAAACTCTATCTCTAATTCTCTAGGCAGCTTTGCAGGTTTGTTCCTCTAAAAGGTTCCCCAAATTAAATGCATTTTCAGATCCCACAGTCCATGGCCAGACCCTGGACTTGGGAATGACTAAGTCAATTCTCACACCTGTTATCTGGAAGTAATAATCTGGTCGTTCTCCAGGGTACCCCGCTCCCACCTCTGCCTTTCTTCTCTGGACCACAAGGACCATTTTTCCTTCCCTGATCCAGGAGAGGATCAGGGGGAAATGCAGCCTAAATTCCAGGCAAGACTCTCTGCACAGTGTTTGCTAAACGAGATGTACCCTCCAGGGTCCATCTAGATAAGATGTGGCTGGGAAAGAGAAGGAGGAGGGGAAAGGGCCACACAGAGGGCACACTTGGAGTCCCCATGGGGACAAAAGCCTTCTGGTACAAAGACAGGGAACATGTTGGAAGGACCCAAAGGAGAAGACCATCTTGAGGTATGGAAGTTCCTAAATCAGTAGACACTCTAGAGTTTCAGTTCCCTCTTCTGTAAGCAAGAAAAAAAAAATGGTTACTTTGTAGGATTGTTTAAAGTCTGGAATGAAAGAATACATGTGAAGAACCTACACTTAGTATCTGCTTCTTAAGTATCAGTAATTATCATTCAGACGGCCACTTTGCTCCCAGAAGCTGCACCAGCAGAGACTGGTCAGGGTAGGGCCACGTTGGCAGAAAAGACTGTTTTGTTCTCTGCAGTTGGTACTCAATCCCCTCCAATAGGCATTATTTCATTGTATCACAAACCCAGAAATTTTTATGAGGCCAGAGAAACTGCATTAAGTATTTTTAGGTGAAAACAGAACCTCTGTGCTTCTATTATTAAATTGCCAGGTTTGGATTTTAGAACCAAATGTGTGTCTTTTTTCCACCAGCCAGAGTCTCCATTCCAGCTTTTGCATGCCAGGACCTGCAAAAGTGTACTGGCCTTCTCCACGTGCAACCCTGTTTCTGGGTGGGTGTAGATTTTATTGCAGAAATTCCTCATTCAATACCCTTTGCCTGTCCCTTGTGTGTATTTGGCCAGCTGAAATTCCATAAATAGCTGCCAGGGACCAGGTTATGACCACCCAAGACCAAGAAGCAACAAGCCAAAGACAGAAGACAAAGGGCTTCTTCCAACCTCCCCAACAGCCCTAGGAAAGCAGAGAGAAGACCCAGCAAGATACCCACTCTCTAGCGCCAAGACTGTATTACCTCCTTCTACCTCCATGGTTTCCCAGAAGGAGAAAAGCAGAGGATGCATTTTAGAATCACTGATCTGGATTCAAGCCTCAGCTGCTTATTTTAAAGCTGTGTGTCCTTATTTACTTTATTTGTAAAATGAAAAAAAAATAATAACATAATATTGGGTCCCAATGAGAAACTAAATAGTCTGTGATATGCCTGATAGACGTCAGGTACCTACAGAGCATAATATCTGTGATGGTTTTTATTATCAAGAATAGTCCATACTCTTCCACAAGGGACTTCTCAGTTCTCACACCAAAAAAAAAAAAAAACATCAAAACCCAGAAGCATGAGACCCTGCCAGGACAACCAGGAGTCTCTGCACCACATTCGTGGCACGGGATAAGACAACTGACCTAAAGACACAGGAACACAGGCAGGGATGAGAGCAAGGAATGCTGCTTTTTGTCCAGGATTGGTTCAGTTATGCTGCTCATCAGATCCTACTAGAACAGCATGAAGAAAAATTACAAATATTTCCATTTTAGCCTGACAAGAGATAATCACAAAACTGACTTTATAACACAACACATAGAGTTATAACTATTCTCTATCTTTATCCTTTGTAAAAATGTGCCTGTGTGCATGCTATTTTCCAACTCCAGACCATGCCACCAAGGTTGCTGATCTCTGACAGGCCCTGTCAGGGCTACCTTCCCCTGGAGCACCATGATTTTGTTCTTTTTCTTCTTTGGTTTGCCCCAAACTCAAGGGAAAAGCCCAACAGCCCATATTCAACCAGAGGTAACGTCAAGAACAGTCATCAACCTTGCCCACTTTTTTACCTCCTCCCAATTTCAAGGTGACCTTCTTTTCTCTCTGGCGACTTCTCTGAAACAATTTGAAAACGGATTCCCTTTCCTTTTACCCTTCCCAGGGTCAGACCTTTCCCAGCATCTGTGCGGAGCATTCATGTCAAGGAGGAAGGGGATGTGTCTGACTTTTCCTCTCTTGCCTTTGTGGTTTCTTTCTGTTGGGCCACAGAGGGCTTTGCAGGAAAGGAGAGATGGAATCATGTTCTTTTTTTTTTTTTTAAATCTCACCCGCTGAATATTCATCAGGTGATGGATTCTACCTCGACAATCAGCCAAGGGAATAAAAACAGTTTGCAGCCAGCTCTCTGCCACTGATAGAGCTCCAAACCATTGTAAGGTAGACTTTTTCCTACCGGGTAAGGTTAAGACAAGCAGCTGTGATTTCCCCAGACATAGCCCCATGTTCAGAGCAGATGCCTGTCACACCAGCCCCCAGTAAGTGGCAAGAATGATCTCACTTCCTTTCCCTAAAGGTAACCATCCTCATTACTCTCATTACTGAGCTGAATGAACCTTGGGTGCATAATAGAATTTTCTTTAAAATATTCATTATCTGACAGCTGATATTTCAGCCATATTTCACTTAAAGACTACAGTGGGAGATGGAGAAGGAGCAGCGGTGCTCAATTAACTCCATATTTTACTCACCTCCTGAAAGGACTTTTCAAGTTCAACTCATTAAAAATTCGTGGCACCGTGTAACATGTTACTCTCCTGTGAGCTCTCTGTGCAGGACAGAGGTGGCCACTGATGCACAAACTGGCCTGCTGACACCTACCAGCAGCTCCAGAAATCAGGGCTTGTCCTGCAAGGGAGAAATAGAAACCTTCCCCACCTTTCTTTATACTCCTGCTTTCCCCAGTGCATCATTTTATGCAAAAAGAATCAACACCTCTTTCTAAGACCCAAGTGGGGTCTTGCAAGTGAGTAGACTATCTTTTTTTGTGGTTCCAGATTAAAAGGAAGACTTGGGTTCACAGGCACACATTTGAAATATGGAAAGTAGGAAAAGCTCGAGACAGACGAGAATTCACATCTCGGTTTTGCCATTGCTTTACTGAGCCTCAGTTTCCTCATCTGTAAATACAAGGTTAAAGTGTAAGGATTAGGAATGGCAGAGAGAAGACATATTAAACAGCATCTGCCACTTCACGGATGCTAAATAAATGGCCTCTGGTATCCCCACTGTGGGGGAGAGTACTCAGTCCCATCTGAGACTACCACAGACAACCAATTTGTCTTCTCTACTGCAAGGTAAGCTTACGAAGCCAGGGCCCATATCTTAGCACCTTTGTCCTCAGTGCTCAACTGCGTCTGGCTTGTGAAAGGTATTCAATTGAACTTTGATGAGGTAATTATGACCACAGGTAATTTTAATTATTCTAATTATTCATTAATTCATGAAATCATTGTTTTATTATAATTATTCATTACTAATCCCTTCATCATTATCAAATTTGAAGATATGAAAATTATGAACAGAGCACAAGTTAGTCAGTGCCAATATAATCATTTGGGGGCAAAATTTTAACAGGAAACTGACAAAAATAAGTTGTTCTTCTAATTACTGTTGCTGCCAGGTCCTAGGCAAGCAGGAATTGCACTTCAGAGGAGAGCAACTGAAAACAAAAACTGACCCTTTGGACCTAGGCTAAAAACAAGCTTGATAATTGCATCCTAGTTGCTAATGGACATTTGCCCATACCCCCTAAACCATCCCATAATTTGAAAATCTTTGGTTTGTTTGTCATTTCTCAGTTTGCTGAGGTTCGGTTTTGTCTCCACATCCAAATGTTCAGAATCTTATTCAACCTGATCCAAACCACTCTGGTCTAGAAATAAGCCTTGAAATCTGGCCAGCCTGGGGTTTTATGCAATATTTCCAGTACTTCTGCTTTCAAAACAAGGTGGTGGAAAGAAAACACTAGACAAGCCCTACTGTGGTATTCCAGAACTTTCTCAGTGCAGCCTGGATATTTTGATCTTATTCAGAGAATTTTTGAGAGATACAATCAAGAAAAATAAAAATAATATATTAGTTATACTTTACCTTTGTTGAAAATCTGATAGTTACACTCGTATCCTAACAGGATACACTATTATTTAGCAGGTGGTATAGCACAGTGGCTGGTCACTCTAGAGTCAGACTGTCTGGGTTTAATCCTTTCTCTACTCTCTGTTTGGGGATGTAGGGCCATTACTTAAACTCTCCATGTCTCTGGTTCCTCATCGGCAAAACAGTCATACTACTATTAACTATCTCATGTAGATGATGCTTTAATGGTTTTAGAATAGTCCTCAGCATATAGCAAGCACAAGATAAGCTTTTTCTATTATTATTGACTCCCTGGATCTCCAGATGACTCATTGCTGCCTTCCACTCCATGCCATGTAGATGTACTGATCTCTGCTGTCCTGAGTGCATATTGTGTGGTACAGCGAGATTACATTCCCTGAGGGCAGAGGTATTTTGTTATTCATTTGGTCCCTCACAATATCTAGAAGAGTGGTAGGCACACAGTCGGTGATTAATAAATACAAATGGAAATGATAAGCCAATTTTAAACTCTTGTGTTGCCACATACCAATTCAAAAGTCTCCAATGATTTCTGTCAGCTACAGATAAAGTCTGACCTAAACCAGGGAGCTGAGTCTCTCTTAGATGACCCAAGGTTTCTCCTCACCCTACCCTGTTCTTGTCTTGGCTGATCCACTCACCACACCCCAACCCAGGATGGCAAAAATTCCTACCCCACTGTCACTGCTTGTTTTTCTTCCTCTACCTCAGGTGCTCTTCCCTGTGCTTTGCCTATCTGAATCATATACCCCATTCAAAGTCCACCCAGCCCCTGTCAGGAGTTGTTCTCCATCTCCTCCTATCAAACAGTATTTTCATCTTCTCTGGACTCATAGAACAGACAGCCACAGCTCACTTGAATGGTGTTACATTCAGTCTCCCATCATATTTATTTTGTTATTTGCTCTTATTAGTTATACATGACAGTAGATTGCGTTTTGACACATCATACATGAATGGTTACACTCATGATGTCGAATCACACCAGTCATGTAATAATATATGCATATGGGGTAATAAAGTTCGATGCATTCTACTATCCTTCTTACCCCAGTACCCCCTCCTCTCCCTTCACTCTCCTCTGTCTAACCCAAAGTACCTCTATTCTTCCCTAGCACCTATCCGCTGCATTGTGAATTAGCAACCGCATATCAGAGGAAACATTCAGCCTTTGGTTTGAGGGGATTGCCTTATTTTGCTTCTCATAATATTCTCCAGCTCCATCCATTTACCAGCAAATGCCATGATTTCATTCTTCTTTAAGGCTGAGTAATATTTCATTGTGTATATATACCAAGTTTCTTTATCCATTCATCTGTTGAGGGGCACTTAGATTGGTTCCATAGTTTAGCTATTGTGAGTTGAGATGCTATAAGCATTGACCATCATATTTATTTTTTAACTGATTGTCTCCTTAACAGATCATAAACTCTGGAAGTTTGCAGGCATGGTCAGGCTTACTCTCCATTTTGACCACCAAAATAGCACCTGGCATATTAGTTATCTATTGTTGCATAACAAATCATCCCCAAACTTGGCAACTGAAAACAAAAATAATCACTAATTGCCACTTACAGTGTCTGTGGGTCGGGAATTCAGGAGCAGCTTGTCTGGTGGTTCTGGCTCTGAGTCTCCCTTGAGGTTGCTGCAGATGTGGGCTGGGGCCGTAGGGATCTGAAGACGCCACTAGGGCTGGAGGATCTGCTTCCGAGGTAGCTCACACACCACGCTGGCAAGTTAGTGCTGGCTGTTGGCAAGGGTCTCAGTGCTTCCCACATTGGCCTCCCCAGAGGGCTGCTAGAATGTTCTCCTAGCAGAAGATGGGCTTTCTCCTTTCCAAAAGAAGAATATGAAAGAACTCTTACAGAAGCTGCAATGTCTTTTATGACCCAGCTTTGGGAGTCAAACAGTGACTAGGAGTCTGGCTTTTACAGTCAACAGATAATTGCTTTTGATTAAGAGTCTTTTTTACTAGTTTATAAGCTCTTTGAAAGAAGAAACCCTCTCACCCTCCTTTCAATATTTAGCACAGTGCTTTGTGTCAAATAAGCACTCAGATCTTCAATGTATTTGCAATTAATAGAATTAATTCCTGGTAAATATTGTTCAACATTTTCATAATGAGCCAACTTAAGACTTAATTTTTAGTTTTTTTGTCAAAGAATTATTATATTCACATAAATAACGTTTGAGGAAATAGAATCCCTGTCTTCAAAATTCTTTAAACAAGCTGGAAATTTTGATGGACACCATCAGGAGCAAGTTGAAGATAATCTCCTTTAGCTACTGAGCAGAGCACTTTGTAATTTTCTTATTTAAGTGTTATGTCTACATGTTTGAGGTTTTCATTTGCTTTTGTTGGCATAAACTCACTGCTTTTAGACCACCAGTACTCCTAAAGACCAAAATTAATTGCTAGTTTTATAGTTTTATATGTCTAAATGATAGGGATGCCAGATTGTTTCAAAATGAAAACACATCCAAATTTAATGAAGTTCAAAGGAAGAAATGTTTATTTATGGATTAAAGTATAAAACGATCTGTTGCTTGTAGTTCCTGAAATTGTGACAGCTTGTCTTAGCGGGGGGGTGGGGGGCAAGCAGAGAAGAGCAAGGCAGAAAGTCCTTCTGTGATGCCAAGAGTGAATCAACAATCCAGACAGACAAATAAAAGGCTCCTGGGTCTTTTGACACCAGTCGAGAACACAGATGATACACAAGTGAAGTCTGAAGCAGGGAGGGGGGCCTCTGGTAAGAGGGCGGAGGTTTTGTGCTATCAGCTCATCACACATCTGCACGGGCATGTGGCGACGTGTCTTCAGGAACAGAGCACACTTTGTCCCTCTGGGGCACAGCTTTTCTGGTTGTTGAACTTCAATGATATCATTAAACATTCCCAGAGTTGCTGGAATGGAGGGCACAGAGAATCTAAACTATGAGGCCACCAAAGAGACGTATTTCCATGTCTTTCATAACTACCAAATCCCTGTGCAAACATTGCTTGAGAGCAAACCATTGGGTGTCATAGATGCTGGAGCAGAAAGAACTGACCAGGATGTATTATAATTGGACAGCAGTCTTGAACTAGTCTTTGAAGCTCTTGATTATTGCCAAGCACTTAAACAAGTTTTTTAACCTTAAATATAACAATCTGATTTCTATTATTTTATTTTAATTGACACATGATAATGGCACATCTTCACAGGGCACATTGTGACATTTCAATACATGTATACAATGTGTAATGATCAGATAAAGGTGACTGGCATCTGTCTCCTCAGACAGTGGTCATTTCTTTGTGTTGGGAACATTCAGAAATCCTTCAGAACATCTCAACAAATACTTTTTCCCATCACAGGATAGACCAATATCTAATTACATTAATTTCATACTGTAAGACACTGAAACTATTATATTCCTCATTTTTGTTCCATTTGAACTTGGGCTAATTCTAGAATTTGTGAATACTTAATGATGATTCATAACTTAACATTTAGGTAACTTTATTTTGTTAATCTACTTTTAAATTCATCCAGACTCTGCATCAGCTTTCTTTGAAATGAATTGCACTTTGGATGTAGTAGAAGAATATTAGATTTAGAGTCAGAAAATCTAAGTCCAAATCTCAAATTTCCTGCTTATTTTCCATGTGATCATGAATACATCACTTAAGTTCTCAAGTTTCGACTCAGTTTCAACAATGTAAAGCAAAGATAATCCTATTACCCTCTGCACTTCACAGGTACTGTGAAAAACTAAATCATTGATGTATGTATGTGAAAGTCCCTGGTAAATAGAAGACTCACAAAAAGTGAGATTTGTAAATGCTTTTATCTTGCACATAAAATATCCAAGAACAATACTTCCACTAACAGCCAAGATGTCCTCTAAACTTCTACCTCCACCCTGGCTTAAACAAGCTAAGTGGTCATGTTAACTGATCTACTATAAGCTTCTGATTTCATAGATAAGAATTTTCCATGGGTCAATTTGTGGGTACTGGTGTGGATTGTCAGCTATTGATGCCCTTCAAAGCCTGGTTCATAATACATTACTAGCAATCTGAGTGGGCGGCAATGATTTTCTCACAGATCCAAATTTAATTCCCTATGGTGTGGGACCAGGCTGTTTTCTAGTCCTCTTCTTGCTACATGTCTAATTTAGTCATCATCTTTTTGATGAATTAGAGACATAATTTTACTACAGTGAACATAAAAAGGTCTCAAGGAAAAAAAAAAGACTGGACCTGACATTTAAGAACCATGTAAAAGAACCACTCAACAAAAACAGTCATCATCTTGGCCATACCATCTCTCCCTACTGGCTAGTCTGGTTATGTGGCACGTTATGTAGCTAATTCCCAGTGTAGGGAGACAGAAGCACTCAAGACCAAATGTTCCACAGGAATCATGGCAAGGTTCTTTCATGGTCAAACTGGCCAACTGGCAGTACCTTGCCTCAACATTTTCCAGGCGAGTCACCGATTCCTTGATCTATGGCATGGAACAGTGGGTTTTAACTATAGCGGCAAATCCAAAGACAACATCCCCCAGCTCAAATCCTCACTGGGATGAGCAGGGCTTTCCTAGCAAGGAGGTATTCTGCAAGGGTCCCGTGACCTTCATGAAGAAGCGTCAGTTTTGCTACCTGTGTGTAGAGTGTCTGATTAATTAGGAGGTCCCTTCAATCAGCCCCAGAGGCTCTGCCCTTTAGGCACTTGCCAAAGAAACCTTGCCAGGCTTGAAATCTCAGCTCTTGGTGTTGCTAAAAGCCCATGGAAATAACCATAATTCAGAGAGGGAGTGTTCCAAGTCCCTCAAGTAACGATCCACATGATACATTCCTTTTAGAATTTAGTACCAAGAAAAAGTCTGTTTCTCCTGATTAATTTCCTTCTTTTATTTTATCAGAAAAATGAAAGTATAAAACATATCTCTGCATTGGCTATTTAGAGGTAAATTTATTATCAAAGTATAAAAGCTCAGTTAACCTACAATTTTAATCCTGTTCCTCCTTTTCTCTCTCTTTAAATTTTCTCAGTGGATGTAAATGTACACAAAACGAAGACACATTGTCATCAGCCTCATCAAGTCAAGTAACTTTTAGAAATAAGTAAAATACAAATTACAAAAAAAGTGTATTTTTCCAATTTCAGGCCTTTAACAAACAAAAGATAGCAAGGCCTGAAAACACAAAACAAAGTATACATTATTGGATTTAAAATAACATGAATGTCACCATAAAGCAAACGCTTAACACTAAGCTGATTAATTTGTGTTCATTACTCAAAAAAAATCTCAGGTCTCTTCATTTCCAAGAAGCTTTTCAACTCCCCAGAATTCCAGTTTCTGTTTGTCCCCCTGCCCTATAGTCAATGGTGCATATCATAACCTGAGCACACTCTGCTATAACTTGTGTGCTTCCTGAGATGGTGAACCATTCTTATCTTTAAGACTCAAGCACCCAGTACAAGGTCTTGCATAGAATAAAGACATTAAAAGGTATATAAAAGAGCTGGGGTTGTGGCTTAGTGGTAGAGTGCTTGCCTAGCATTTGTGAGGCCCTATGTTCGATCCTCAGCACCACATTAAAAATAAATAAATAAAATAAATGTATTGTGTCCAGCAACAACTAAAAAATAAATATTAAAAAAGGTATATAGAATAAATATTAAAATTTGTATACTACTTCTCTTAATAAGAAGCAGCTACTTTGCAAAGAGTAGATCAGACACTAAACATCTGGTTTTAAAACTTAAGTCATTAAATTCACATACACTGAAATAAGCAAACCCTTTTATAGAATGTTCCAACATCAATTTTGTTCTTTTGTCAAAGGAGAATTGGCATGAATATTAAATAGTACACCCTTAAAATATCTTTAAACTGACAAATATCAATGTGCCCATCTTGCATTAGTAAAAGACGTGGGGTAAGAGGTCTCTAAGTAGACAAAATACACTTTTAAGAAAAATTTAATTTAGAAAAAAACAATGAAAAATAAGCTTTTGCAGGAAACAAGTGAAAATGTTCATGATAGATTCTTCAAGACAATTTTAAAATACCTAATTTTGGTCAAATGAAGTCTAAATTTATACACAGAATTGCCCCAGTGAGATTTTATTTTAGTTAGGTATATATGACAGCAGAATGCATTCTGATTCATTGTACACAAGTGCAACACAACTTTACATTTCTATGGCTGTACACAATGTAGCATCATACTATATGTGCAGTCATACATGTACATAGGGTAATGATGTCCATTTCATTCCACCATCTTTCCTACCCCCATACCCTCTCCTTAACCCTCCCTCCCCTTTGCCCCATCAAAATTCTTCCACTTTTCCCAAGCCCCCCCATTATGGATCAGCATCCACTTATCACAGAGAACATTCAGCCTTTGTTTTGGGGGGATTGGCTTACTTAGCATGATATTCTCCAACTCCATCCATATACCTGAAAATGCCATGATTTTATTTTCTTTTAATGCTGAGTCCATTGTGTATATATACCACAGTTTCTTTACCCATTCATCTACTTAAGGGCATGTAGTTTGCTTCCACAGTTTAGCTATTGTGAAATGAGCTGCTGTAAACATTGAAGTGGCTGTGTTACTATAGTATGCTGATTTTAAGTCCTTTGGGTACAGACTGAAGAGTGGGATAGCTGGGTCAAATGATGGTTCCATTCCAAGTTTTCTGAGAAATATTCATAATGATTTCAAAAGTGGTTGCACCAATTTGCAGTCCCACCAGCAATGTATGAGTGTGCCTTTCCCCCATATTCTCACCAACATTTATTGTTGTCTGTATTCTTGATAACTGTCATTCTGACTGGCATGAGATAAAATCTTAGTTTTGATTTGCATTTCTCTAATTACTAGAGATGTTGAACATTTTTAAAATATATTTGTTGATCGAATGTATGTCTTCTTCTGAGAAGTGTCTATTCAGCTTCTTAGCCCATTTATTGATTGGGTTGTTTGTTTTTAGGTGTTAAGATTTTTGAGTTCTTTATATATCCTGGAAATTAGTGCTCTATCTAACTGCATGTGGCAAAAATTTGCTACCCAAATGTAGGGTCTCTCTTCACCTCATTGTTTCTTTTGCTGAGAAGAAGCTTTTTAGTTTGAGTCCATACCATTTATTAATTCTTGATTTTTTTCTTGAACTTTAGGAGTCTTGTTAAGAAAATTGGGGCCTAATCCAACGTGATGAAGATTTGAGCATACCCTTAGGCACAGGGTCTCTGGTCTAATTCCCAGATCCTTGATTCACTTTGAGTTGAGTTTTGTGCAAGGTGAGATAGGGGTTTATTTTCATTTTGCTGCATATGGATTTCCAGACCAATATTCCTGATGAACATTGATGAAAAAAATTCTCAATAAAATTCTGACAAATAACATACAAAAACATATTTTAAAATAGTGCACCATGATCAAGAAGGGTTCATTCCAGGGATGCAAGGTTGTTTCAACAAATGGTCAAATGAAGTCTAAATTTATATACAGAATTGTATCTGTGTATAAGATAAGAATCATATAATTATATCATATGATTCATATGACTATATCATATGATTTATATCAGAGAAAGCATTTGACAAAATACAACACCCTTTCATTTTCAAAACACAAGAAAAAATAGGGATAGTAGGAATATACCTCAACATTGTAAAAGCTATCTATGCTAAACCCGAGGCCAACATCATTCTAAATGGAGAAAAATTGGAAGCATTCCCTCTAAAATCTGAAACAAGACAGGGATGCCCTTTTTCACCACTTGTATTCAACATAGTCCTTGAAACTCTAGCCAGAGCAATTAGACAATGAAAGAATATAAAGGGATACAAATAGAAAAAGAACTCACACTATCATTTTTTGCTGACAACATGATTCTATACTTAGAGGATCCCAAAAAACTCCACCAGAAAACTTCTAGAACTAATAAATGAATTCAGCAAATTATCAGGATATAAAATCAATACCCAGAAGTCAAATGCATTTCTCTACATCAGTGATGAATCCTCTGAAAGAGAAATTAGGAAAACTACCCCATTCATAATAGCCTCAAAAAAATAAAATAAAATACTTAAGAATCAACTTAACAAAAGAAGTGAAAGACCTCTACAATGAAACACTAAAGAAAGAAATTAAATAAGACCTTAGAAGATGGAAAGATCTCCCATGCTCTTGGATAGCCAAAATTAATATTGTCAAAATGACCATACTACCCAAAGCACTACACAGATTCAATGTAATTCCAATTAAAATCCCATTGTCATTTCTTATAGAAATAGAAAAAGCAATCATGAAATTCATCTGGAAAAATAAGAGACCCAGAATAGCCAAAACAATCCTTAGCAAGAAGAGTGAAGCAGGAGGCATCACAACACCAGACCTTAAACTATACTACAGAGCTACAGTAACAAAAATGGCATGATACTGGCACCAAAATGGACATGTAGACCAATGGTACAGAACAGAAGACACAGAGACAAACCCACATAAATACAGTTATCTCACACTAGACAAAGGCTCCAAGAACATACATCGGGGAAAAGATAGCCTCTTCAACAAATGGTGCTGGGAGAACTGGAAATCTGAGTGATCTTAATATTAACCAGAAAATCACAAGAATTTTCAATCATTGAGAAGCACACACGAGGGGCTGGGGTTGTGACTCAGTGGTAGAGCTTTTGCATAGCATATTAAGACACTGGGTTTGATTCTCAGCACTGCATGTCAATAAATAAAATAATAATAATAATAATAATAAAGGTCGATCAACAACTAAAAAACATTTAAAAAAAAAAACAAGAAAGTACACAGGAGAATCAAATGAGAATAGAATTAGCACTCTTATGTGTTCCCACCAAAACTCGTGTTGAAATTTAGCTGTCACTGTGGTAGTATTAGGAGATGGGACCTGTAGGAGTGATAGCGCAAGGAAGACTCCTGCCTCCTGGATAGGATTAATGCCTTTATAAAAAGGAAAGTTTGGCCCCTTTTTCTTCTTGGCCCTTCTGTCTTCTGCCATGTGAAGATCAAGGCTTTCTCCCCCCGAGCGGATGAGGACACAATACACCAGGAGCCATGTTGGAAGGTCTGAATAGCCTCCCCAGACATCAAACATTCTGAAACGTTGGCTTTATTTCCCAGACCCAGAACTGTGAGTTAGATAAGTTCCTGTTGTTTGGAAATTGCCAGGTCTCAGGTATGCTGTTATGGCAAAAGAAAACAGAATAAGATCTGACCATCTGGTCAGTAAAATTAGAAGCTAAGTTTCTATATATTCTATTTATCTCAAGCTTTTGAGATTGGATATTAAGAATTTCAATAGATACACAACAGATGTACAACAAACACACAAATATACTTACAAAAAAAAAAAGCATGCTCCCTTGTACCTCTTTCCATCGCCCCATTTAGGAAAGCTCCCCTGTTGTCCTTTTTAAAGACCTCACAACTACAATGTTCCTGAAAAAAAGTTTAAATCCACATGATAAGAGTTTATTTTTCTGCCATCTTAGTCACTATGTTATCATCAATGGGTCCATCAGATGGAGTAACCTCAGTGAGAGATTAGATGGGACTAGAATCTGGCCTGTCTGAAATTTGTTGAAGGTAGGGAGACATAGTGCTCAGGAGCCAACTGTCCCTTATTAAGAAAAAAGGGGAGGTCGTAAAAGGAAGCTTGTGACCACAGAGCCCAGAGTAGGCATTTTGAAAGTCCCCAGAGAAACCCATTGCAGACAGCTGAGATACAATGATGTTTTGTATAAATGTGCTCAGCTTTTCTTACATGTAGACATGTCTACGTGGATGTGCAAAAAGAGAGAACCTTTAATGTGACAGATTGCTTTAACTAAACTGAGTTCATATAAAAGACCTAGAAGCACAAGGAAGATGTGGTAGGAAGAGTTGGCACTGTTCTTGACACAGGAATTTCTCCTTCTGAATTTAAACACTTACCCCTGAAATAAAATAGGAGAAATGTCATACCCCTTAATACATTCTGGATCTGAAAGTGGGGCATTTCTCTTTTTCTCTCTTACTCTATTTCTCTTCCTTTATGCCCTCCTCATACTATACCACCACACACACACTCACTTTACCAAAAAGTAAGCTACTTATTTTCTTTGTTAGTACACTGAATGTCCTATAAACAGCATACAGCCTCTAAGAAAATCCATGCAGCTTTGGAAAAATTAAACCAGAAAAAAATAATTCATAGTGTGTATATGTGTGTGTTTGCGTGTGTGTTTGTGTGTGTGTGTGTGCACGGGCTCGCCCTCCCACACACATAGCACACATGCATGCACATGTATGCTTATGTGTGCATGTGTCTGTGCATGTATATGCTGTGTGTGCGTGTATGCCATGTATGTAAGTATGCACATGTGTGTTGGTGTGTACATTGTGTGTATGCATGTGTGTGCCTGCGTGCACATGTGGGCATGGGAAGGGCACATAACCAGAAGGGAGAGAATATAAGAGGGACCAAGAAAAAAAGAGACTTCCTGTACACCTAAGGAATTTCTGACTAAATAACCCATCCACGCACTGTCCACAACAAAAACAAAGTCAAATACAATTAGGGATGGAGGAATTTTTTTTTTTTTTTAATCTAAGGAGGGAGGAGAAGCATAAAACAAAGTAAGCAAGCTAAGAAAAACAGGTCTCTACCTCAAAAAAATTTTTTTTGGCCAAATCCAAAATGCACTGCCTATAACATTGGCAGTTTACAATGGCAATTAACATCAATCCCAGGGTCTAATTAACCTCAATCAACAAGTCTAAGTAGGTTAATTAAATAGGATTTGGCTAAGCATAAAGCACAAAAATACAGCTGTCTCATTTAAATATGATTTACTAAGGAAAGTCACCACGTACCCAAGTTTTTCAATTTCTTTTCCAGCAGCAGAGAATATTGGTGGGGCTGGGAACTGGGGAGAGGTGGAGATGTCATTAAGGGTCTGCCTCTTTGGGGGTTCCTTTGGGAATAGTCAGTCACAGGTAACTCAGCGCTTACCTCCTGGTTATCTGCATTCATCTCCATCTCATGTTTTCTAAGCCTCAACTCATCCCTTTGTTGTTTACTTCCTGTCTATCCCACCCACGCCCACACCCACCTTATATTACAAATACCTTCAGGGCACAGAGCTTATTTGATTCATCCTTGTCTCCTTAAAATCATCAAGCAGAGTGCTTTGTGAGTAGTAAGTGCCCAATTAATTGTTCCTTTAATTGGATTTTCATTGAAATGTACTTTTTTCTCACCACATCCCCAATCATAATTTGGATTCCTAAGTTTCAGGATAAACTACCCAGACCCTCAGTGTGTGTGTGTGTGTGTGGGGGGGGGGGGGGGGTTGGCATCCCAAGCTTCACTTGCCTTTATGGTCCTTTATCAGTGCCTTTTCCACCCCCCACCCTCCATCCTTCCACTTCTAGGACCCATGCCTGTCACCATGTTGCCAACCAGGCCAATTAAGTCAATGGTTGCCTCAAAGGCCCTGACTCTACTATTTTCAAAAGAAGTTGCCAGTATCTAAATTCGAGTCCCATGAACATATGCCTCTGCCACTGTTTCACGAGGTCAAGCCAGCCAATTCTTATTCGGTACCGAGTCTGCCACTATTAAACATCTACTGAATAGTGTGCCTTCATGAAGATGTGATTTTTTTTTTTATTAGACACATTTGGACTTGCCTAGGCAGAGCTGCTTTCTCCAACTCAGATGCAAATCTGATAGGTGGCTATCTGATTGCTGATCATCTGAAAGTAAACATGAGAGCTTTCCTGGATCTGTGTTCTGAGATCACAGAATCCTGATTGCAAAGGGCCTTAGAAGTCAGCCAGTTCAGCCTTCTGTGTCTGGGACTGTGGGATAAACAAGTGGGCCAGTCCACACCACAAAGGACACACAAGCCAGGGTCACTGACCCCAGCCACCCGAGAGCTGGTTCTCTGCCTCTGTTCCTCTGGTTGGCAGGGAGCTGCTGTCAGTCACTCCAACAGGAATGAAAATACAGCATCATGCAGCTGGCTACAGCTACACCAGGTACGTGGAACTGCAGAATCCAGTGGAATTATTAGGTATTCCTCGGGGACTTGGTGTTATCTGCACTCCCTCTAAAGAAGGAGAGCACTACCAGATATGGTTTGCCTACTCAGGGCAGGGGACAATGCTAAGAATTATTTCCACATTTAATCTTCATAAGAACTAAAAAAAATCACTTTAATTCTTATTATTATGTTTGAACACTAAAGCTCTTTTTTTTTCTTTTTTAAATCCAGATCAAATCCTACATTTTAAAAATTGAGCTAGAAAATTGGACAAGTTAGACTTAAGATGACATGGGCAATCTTAACATTTAGACTAAGTCACATAAAGAGCCAATTATCCCAGACAAAATAGTTTAATAGTTTCTCTTCCCACTGCTCTCCCTCTCTCATTAGAACCTTGTCTTCTACTGTCTGCTCCACATTAATGCTTATTTTTCCCATTGTTTTTAAATAGAGCCAGTTCTTAAACTGTTCTTATCATATGGCCTCTAAAATTGCTCCTCCTCTTAACCCCAGTGCCTGTTTAAGATGATATGATGGTTTGTATGTGAGGTGTTCCCCAAAATTTCCTGTGTTCATGCAGGAATAATCAGAGGTGAAATGATTAGATTAGGAGAGTGTAACCTAATCAGTCTATCCTAGTTTGAGTGGACTAAGTAGGTGTCACCGGGGGCATGCCCTGGAAGGGCTCATTATTTTGCCCTACATCTCCTTCCCTTTTCTTTCTCTGCTTTCTGGCCACAATGAGCAAAGCAGCTGTCCTACAACATGCCCTTCTGCCATGTTGTTTGGCCTCACTTGGGTTCAGAGCAATAGAGTCAGTCAACCATGGACTGAAACTCTGAAATCATGAACCAAAATAAACTTTTTTCTGCTTTAAGTTATTCTTGTCAGGTATTTGGCTACAGTGATGAAAAACCGACTAACATAGGTGATTTCATCCTCTAATCCCTCAGAATAGAGCTCAGAGTTACGACTGAATGCTGTTCTCACATGTGATTCTGTCCACTCTGTCTACAGTAAAATCCATCTTCATTCCCACAGCCACTACTGTGACCCTTCCCCAAGCCATTTACCTCTTCCCCCAAATCCAGACTATTGGCCAATACTGGGTTACTCATCTTAAAGAGAGCTTTCAATCTACACATTACATTACAGACCAGCCCTACCCAACAGAACAGTGTTGGACACCAATAATGAAAATGTTCTATGTTTACACTGTCCAGTATGTAGCCAGTAGTCATATATGGCTAATGAGCATATGAAATGTGGCTGATAAGACTGGGGAACTGAATTATTTTTCATTACTGCTTTATCTTATTCTATTTTAATGTATTGAAATTTTAAATAACTATATCTGGCTAGATGCTACTAGATTGGATAGCACAGTTCTAGGCAAAGGTCTCACGGTTACAGCTCTCATAATCTGATCTCTCTGTCTTTATGTTTCCATAAAAGCAAAAAACAGTACCTGTTTTGTTCACAGCTGCAACCCAAGGGCCCAGACAAAGTCTTGAAATGTGGTATGTGTCCAAGAAATGCTTTAATAAACGAATATGTCTCTCCCACCTGTCCAACTCTTTTATATTATTCAAGTTTTGCTAAGGTATACTTTTTGCAAAAAAAACATGCAATACTACATAACATTTGGCATACAACTATAGTACAAGTTGTATTGTTGCACAAATTATTATGTGCTTTGCATTATATTTTTCAAGTTTCTTGAAGGCAGAGACCAGGTCACATGGACTTTGAATCTCATGGTACCAAATGCAGGACACCACACATAAATGGTGCTTGGTCACTAGTGGACACTGCTTCTTAACTTAGTTCTCTCACTTAGGTCTCAGGGCACCAGCACATCCCTTTCTTCTCAGCTCAGGCTCCAGCCCACCTTAATCCCCTGGCTCCTGTGGAAACTGGAGAAACTTCTTCCAATTAGTCTCATTTCTCAGACCACAAAGCTGAATCTCAGCTGGTCTCAATCCAACCGCAGCTTCTCTTTCATAGCAGTCAGAAATGTTCTCAGTGATACTTTTTCCTTATATACAAGAAAATGCCAGAATGGTAAGCAGAAAACCAGGGAAGTGGGCATCACAAGAGCCATGTTCCCTCTCTTATTAATCACCTGGATTTCCTCAATGAAAAAGTCAAAATAATTAAGAGTTGTCACATCTACTTCCATAGGTGGATGTAAATAAATGTATATGAAAGTATTTTTAAAAATATAAACCTTGTATAAACGCAAAATATCTAGGTCTGTGCGTAGATGAATCACTGAGACTTTTACACAAATTATTTGAATAAACTATTGAGCTCATTTATTCAACAAAGTTTTTCTGAGCTAGATGGCACGGACACAACAATGAATAAGACACACACACAGTTCTAGACTCAAAGAGTCTTTTGTCGTTCTACTTCCAGAGATAATAAATAATCGTTTTAAGCAATAAACATAGTAAATTAGATAATATTGTGACATGAAGGGAATAACTCGCAACACATGTATGAGTACAGGAGAAGGAACTAACTAAGTGAAGCCTGACTGGACAAACAGAAAAACCAGTAGAAATACCCTGAGGTATGAAGGAGCGTGGGCACTTGAAGTAATCAAAGACTAGACAGCTTGAAAGCAAAAGTCAGGGGTAGTGAGAGCGAGAGTGGTGTCAATGTGGAGGGAACGAAGGAGAGGCAGGGGAGAAAGAGGCAAGGACCAGATCAGCAGAGCCTTTAAGATAGTGGCTTTAGCCCAGTATCAATGGAAGATCACTGTATAGTCCTAAGAATGTAAGGATATAAACAGATTTGTGTTTTTGGAAGATTTCTCTTGGAGCCCTGTAGAGAGTGGACTGGAGGAAAGCAAGAGTAAACAAAGAGAACCACTAGGAACCTCTTATAGTAAATTGGGTGATGGGTGGTCTTAATTCAACCAGTGGTTAGCAAAGAAAACAGAAGTAAATGTGCAGAAAGAGCTTACAACTGTATTTAAGGAATACAGTTGTAAGAATCCTGGACTGACTGGTTATTAGTGAGAATTAAAGAAATAATAATATTAACCATAGTAAAGTACACAATAATAAGACACCACATACTGAGTCAGTTAAAAACATTTATATGCATTATTCAGTTATTATTCTTCCACCTTACAGATGAAGGCACTGATACTTGCCCAAGTCCCAGATGTAATAGATGGTGGAGCTGAGATTTGAATCCATGCAACCTAGCTCCAGAGTCTTGAGGACAGAACTTCAGCACGATCAAACCCCTTATAATAATAATGACTCTCAACTTTCTAGTCCTAATGTTCATCACTAAGATAGGAACACTGTAAGGAGACCAGGTATGAAGGACCTGGGTGTGACAGGAATGAGTGTGTCTTTGGGGATATTAAAGATGCAGTCCTGTGAGATGTTCTAAAGCAGCTGTACATACCAGTCTGGAGTACAAAAGGAAATTTTCCACTGGAAACAGAACTGTCCATATATAATTGGTAACTAAAGCCATGGGTTTAGGTTAGAAGCCACAAAACTATGGCCCACAAACGGAGTCCAGCCTATCACTGGTTTTTGCAAATACATCTTACTGGAACACAGCCAAGATCATTCATATGCCTATCATCTACAGTTGCTTTCCTGCTGCAGTGGCAGACCTGAGTAGTGGAAAGAGACCATAAAACCCACACAGCTTAAATATTTACTATCAGGCCTTTTATAGAAAAGGTTGTCCTACCCTGGTTTAGATGAAGTCACCCAGAGGCACTGACTCAAGTGTGAAAAAAAAAAAAAAAAGAACTTGACCAACATGTTTAAAGGCAAGACAGAGAAAAAATTACTGGAAAGAGAAACTAAGAAGAGCTGCAGCCAGAGAAAGAAAAAAGGAGTGAAGATGGTAGGGAGAAGAGAGGGATGAGATGGCATCAGAAGAGCTCAGCGAAGAGGCTTACAAGAAGAGGAAGTGATTTGCTGTAAATCGTAAATAGAAAATGCTACTCAGTGATCACATAAGATGATGGAAAAGTGTCCACTGGATTTAACAAGATGAAGATTATTGGTTCAGTACTGTGTGGGTGGTTCAGTGCCTTGAAAATGCGAAGCTGAGAAATTAGGAGACTGACAATGTTCCATCTGCAACACGGACCCTGCAGTGTTAAAGAGAACGAGGTAGATAAGCATATGAATGGAAGAATCTTCAGATATATTAATAGATGGGAAAAAATCAAGGTGTAGAACCTGTTTCCAGGATGCCAATATTTTCAGTGTGCCAATATTTATGTTATAAAAGTGATAGGCATTTTAAGAAATATGTCTATGTATAGAGTGCTACCATTTGCATAAATGTTTCCCAAAGGCCCATGTACTGATGGTCAGGCTATGGCACTGTGGGGAGGTAATGAGGTCTTTAGAGGCAGGGCCTAGTTGGAAGAAATTAGGTCATTGAGGGTGTGCCTTGAAAGGAATTGTGGGATTGTGGCCCCTTCTTCTCCTTACTTCCCAGCCACCAGGACGTAAGCAGGCCTCTCTGCTGTGCACTCCTACCATGATAACCTGTACCACCAGGCCCACATCAGCAGGGCCAGGTGACTGGACACTGAAACCAGGAACCAGAAAATAACCTCCTCCTCCTTTTAACTTGATTATTTAAGATATCTTTTCACATTAACACAGAGTATCTCTGAAAAAAATGCAAGGAATGATAGTTTTCTCTGAGGAGAGGAACTAGGGACTGCACACTGGAGTAGAAGATTTAGTTTCACTGAGTGTTTTACCATGCAGTTGCATTATCTGATCAAAAATTGATTAGATTTTAAACTATGTTAATACCTATGGTATTTAAACAGAGTTTGAGAAGCCAAGATGGTTAGAATCTTAGAGAATTTTATTATAAACCTTTAAATTTTAAAAAAAATTTCTCTTCCATCTCAAAATTACCTACAAAATCCCCATATAGTTTATCCAAATCATTTTCCATTTAGACACTAAAAATTCGATTTCCAAAAATATTTATACATGTAAAGAACTTAAAAGTACAACTTCTAACCTCATTCTTTTCATATCTCTATTAATTAAAATACTTTTTTTCATTAATATTACCTTGACTTAAAGATACATCTTTGTACTTATATTTGGGTACCATTTATCCATTATTCTTCAAAACATTTGCATGAGTTGGTTTTTTATTATCCACACTGGAGAACAGAAAATAAAATATTGGACAACTCCTTGGTGTTTTTATCCTGTTTTTCCTTGTGTATACCATTAATGCTGAAACACCATTTTCTAGAATTACATCTGTTACTTGTAATGGGTAATGGTTCTCAAACTAACAGCCTTTGGGTTCTTTCAACACTATCACCACTTTCTTAGTGATACCTGGCACTGGGGATGATGGTGGAGATGGATGTTACAGCCAAGAGTAAGACATTCCGGGATTCTGTCCAGTCAGTCAATTTCTTCTCCCTCTCTCTCTCTCTCTCTCTCTCTCTCTCTCTCTCTCTCTCTCTCTCTCTCTCCCTCTCTCTCTTTTTTAAGTTATGCATGGGCACACTCTGTTTTTTTACGTGGTACTGAGGATTGAACCCAGTGCCTCACATATGCGAGGCAAGCACTCTGTCACTGAGCCACAACCCCAGTCCATGTCCAGTCAATTTCAATGATAAAATTTCCAAGGAAGTACTTTCTAGCCAAATGTAAAGACTGAGTGCTCCTTTATTGCCTTCTGAGCTCCAAATCCACATCCAAGACTGAGCCTCTCTGCTCACTCTGGCTGGAGCACTTAGCTTGGGCTCAGGCTCCAAGCAGGGTCTTCCCTTTCTCTTTCAAATTCCAATCTTTGTGGTGCTGGGGATTGAACCCAGGGCCTTGTGCATGGTAGGCAAGCACTCTGTCAACTGAACTATATCCCCAGCCCCCTAAATTCCAATCTTGAAAGTGACTGACCACAGCTACATGCAGCATTTCCAGACACCCAAGTCCACACTGAGGAAGTGAGAGGAGATGGGGAGACTAGTGACCTCCCACAATGGACAGGCAGAACATGGGACCCTATCTTTTAAAGTATTGTGACATTGACTACCAGTAAAATAGCCAACAGGGTCTTGGTGTGTGACCAATGAATGAGTAACCTCTAAACCCAGGAAAGAGAATCAGGACAGAGGAAGAGACTCAAAACTTTCCTCTTTCTCATGCAACTTTAAATTACCTCAAAATATATGTTATGTGTGTGAATAATTTTTTAAAAAGACATCACAAACTTCTTGAGAGCTAAAAGAACAACTGTTTCTTGGATTTGTTTGAATTTCTGGATTCTTCCATTGCCTTCCTGATCCTATATTTTCCTTAGTGTCAAGGACTTAGTATATCCTGCTGCAGTAGCAGGATACTATGTCAGTCTAGTCTTGGGAGGAAGGAGATGTATATCTCACTGAAACTGGTTGGAACATGGCCACTATCTTTCCCAGTCTCCCATTGCTACATAGAGCTTGAAAGATCTGCAAAAATCATGAAATTCATCTGGAAAAATAAAAGACCCAGAATAGCAAAAGCAATTCTAAGCAGGAAGTGTGAATCAGGCGGTATAGCAATACCAAACTTCAAACTATACTACAGAGCAATAGTAACAAAAACAGCATGGTACTGGTACCAAAACAGGCGGGTGGACCAATGATACAGAATAGAGGACACAGAGACCAATCCACAAAATTACAACTATCTTATATTTGACAAAGGTGCTAAAAGCATGCAATGGAGAAAAGATAGCATCTTCAACAAATGGTGCTGGGAAAACTGGAAATCCATATGCAACAAAATGAATCTGAATCCTTTTCTCTCGCCATGCAAAAAAGTTAACTCAAAATGGATCAAGGAGCTTGATATCAAAACAGAGACTCTGCATCTGATAGAAGAAAAAGTTGGCTCTAATCTACATATTGTGGGGTCGGGCTCCAAATTCCTTAATAGGACACCCATAGCACAAGAGTTAAAAACAAGAATCAACAAATGGGACTTACTCAAACTAAAAAGTTTTTTCTCAGCAAGAGAAACAATAAGAGAGGTAAATAGGGAGCCTACATCCTGGGAACAAATTTTTACTCCTCACACTTCAGATAGAGCCCTAATATCCAGAGTATACAAAGAACTCAAAAAATTAAACAATAAGAAAACAAACAACCCAATCAACAAATGGGCCAAGGACCTGAACAGACACTTCTCAGTGTCAGAGGAGGACATACAATCAATCAACAAGTACATGAAAAAATGCTCACCATCTCTAGCAGAGAAATGCAAATTAAATCCACCCTAAGATACCATCTCACTCCAGTAAGATTGGCAACCATTATGAAGTCAAACAATAACAAGTGCTGGCGAGGATGTGGGGGAAAGGGTACACTTGTACATTGCTGGTGGGACTGCAAATTGGTGCAGCCAATTTGGAAAGCAGTATGGAGATACCTTGGAAAGCTGGGAATGGAACCACCATTTGACCCAGCTATTCCCCTTCTCGGTCTATTCTCCAAAGACCTTAAAAGAGCGTATTATAGGGATATAGCTACATCGATGTTCATAGCAGCACAATTCACAATAACTAGACTGTGGAACCAAACTAGATGCCCTTCAATAGATGAATGGATTAAAAAAAATGTGGCATTTATACACAATGGAGTATTACTCAGCACTAAAAAATGACAAAATCATGACATTTGCAGGGAAATGGATGGCATTAGAGCAGATTATGCTAAGTGAAGCCAGCCAATCCCTAAAAAACAAATGCCATATGTCTTCTTTGATATAAGGAGGGCAACTAAGAACAGAACAGGGAGGAAGAGCACGAGAAGATGATCAACATTAAATAGGAATGAGAGGTGGGAGGGAAAGGGAGAGAGAAGGAAAATTGCATGGAAATGGAAGGAGACCCTCATTGTTATACAAAATTACATATAAGAGGAAATGAGGGGAAAGGGAAAAAAAACAAGAGAGAGAAATGAATTACAGTAGATGGGGTAGAGAGAGAAGATGGGAGGGGAGGGGAGGGGAGGTGAGAGGGGATAGTAGAGGGTAGGAAGGGCAGCAGAATACAACATACACTAGTATGGCAATATGTAAAAAAGTGGATGTGTAATCGGTTGATGTGATTCTGCAATCTGTTTATGGGGTAAAAATGGGAGTTCATAATCCACGTGAATCAAATGTATGAAATATGATATGTCAAGAGCTTTGTAATGTTTTGAACAACTAATAATAATAATAATAATAATAATAAAAGAAAGATCTGCAAAAAGATCTGCATAATTCTTCTGGTTCACATGGGACCCAGTACTGGGAACCTGTTGTCATCTCCGAGGAGCAGACATATGCAGAAGATTGATGGGCTACAATTTGAGATATTCTTGAATTTAAATGTGATAACAATATAAGTAGACTTTAATACAATAAAGCAACTATTAATCCACCCCAAACTATCACAAGCTTAAATATATTTAGCAGTTTGTGTATTTATGAGCAGAGATCTCTGTTCCAGTTCTGGCTCATCCACCTTTTAGCTAGTTAATGGCAGGCAAACTAGTCCACTTGAGCTTTCCTTTCCTCATCTGCAATGAGGCCTTGCAAAGTCTAAGATCACTTTCATCCTCACAAATTTACTAGGTTTGGAAAATCCAAGACTTTCAGCTGAAAGTGTGATAAATAGTTTATTTGTGCATTTTAACTTTTATAAATGTAAACTGACTTTTAAAGTGAACACTGTTGGCTACCAGGAGTAGAAGAGCCTCTCCCATCATTTTACTCATATAAACTTAAAAATACTCAAAATCTACCCAGGGTAATTTTGTGTGAATAATTTTAATCCCATTTCTTTTCTTTCTTTTCTATTTTAGAAATAAGAAAACCAAGTGGTGGAAAACAGTGGTAATGTGAAACTAATATCAATATCAATAACAACATTAAGATTTGGACTCTAACCTTAAGTCACCCAAAAGCCACAAAAGCTGCTCACAAAGTACAGAAGAAGCACTATACATTTCATGCAAAGTCAGAAATTCACAAAAGTATATGCATATTAATTTCTACCTTTGGTAAGGTTATTCAAACTATTTAATCTATCATATTAATTTGGAGGAATTTTGCATTTAAATATACTTGTGCAATATGGATTTGGAGAGGTTAGTCTGGGTAAGAGGGGGAAATGGCCTTTCTATATAAATATTGCACCAATGAGAGAATAATATTTTCTCCAAAAGGATTATAGCTTAGCAGATTTAAAGCACAAAGTATCAAGCTTCTCTTAGAAATAGTTACCTGATTAAAAAAAAAATGAAGAAGAAAAAACTAATTATTTTGCCCTAAATATTGTCCAGCCAAATCATCTGATGGCAAAGAAGGGATGGTGGGCATCACCACGTTTTGCTTGACCCACTTTATTCCCAGTTACCTTCTGCTGCCACAGCCATTACCTTTGACATCTATGACATATTTCCATCATTGCTGCAGGGAGAAATCATGACGTGCCATCCAGAGAGACTCAGGGAAGCACAACATGACAGCAGAGTGAACAAACACTGTCACACAGGCCCAGAACAGCAGCAAGCTCTGCAGGAGTGGAGGAGTTCTAGCAACTTCTCTGCATTTTCACGCAATGCCTGCAATAACTTACAGGTACTGACTTTATTAGGAATTAAATCGTTCCCACCACTTTTCTGCTCCTTCAGGCCACAATAATGTTGGAGGATTATTTTTAAATTTTACTTCAGCAGCAAACTCTGGGGAGGGTGAATATGTAGAAAAGAGTCACTTCATCCAAAGTCTGCGCAATCAATAAGAAAAATGGAGAGCAGAATCTGGGACTACCTCAGGGAGATGTGCAGTTAAAGAGTATGGAAATAGGGTAGGAAAGATTTCATCTCAGATTAGATGTCAAGACATATGACTGAATAGTAAGAGAGAAATTTTAGGTTTGGGTGAGGCGGGCATTTGGAGATGGCTTGGCACCCGGTAGTACATGCAACCCGAATACCCCTTGAGAACTTCAGTTCTAAGAACACAAAGGTTGTAACATATACAGAGAGTTCAAACTTTTAAAACAACATGAAGCATACCATGGTAAAAATAATATGAGCATTGGACACTAAAAACAGGCCTGTGCTCAAATCTTTCCTCCAAACTTTTACAAACCCAAACATGTCTTTTAAACTTTCTGAGCCTCGGTTCCTTTGTGTACAAACCATGATCATAATCCCTACTTTTCAGGTCTGACGGGCATTGAAGAAAATGCACGTTCAGGGCTTCAAGTTCGTCCTCAACAAAGAGCAGTGGTTATTATTTTATTGTTACATCACCAGAGGAGTGTAAAGCCTTCATGAATTGGTGGCACTTTCCTTGGAGGAAGTGATGTTACCAAACCCTTCAGATTTGAAGGATCTCACCTGGCATCTGTCAGACTAAAACTCTGCCAAGATCTGTGTGTCTGGCAAACTCTGTCCCCCTTACCATCCATAGTGTTATTCTGTCCTCGTCCTGCACAACCCACAAATGCATATCGGTTCCCTATGAGGCGTGTCATGGTAACATGAGAACAGAGAGAAAATAGCATAGGACAGAAATTATGTCAACTACATTTCCTTCTCCAAAGGAGATTAGGAGCCAGAGTGACATGGACCCATTCAAGTTGACCGTTCGTGCTGAATGTCACGCACAAGCTGGCCTGTCCCCGATGCGCTGGCCAAGCACAGGGAGCTGCCCAGCCTTGTCCTTGTTTACTTGATTGACCTGTCGTGCAGCCTTTGGACGGGGAACGTGGCCAGGGGTGTTACTCTCTGAGGGATCCCTTATTTTCTATCAAGCCAGGGCCTGCTGCTCTAAGGCTTGCTCCCACTCTACCTCATTTTGGTCTCTCGTGGGTTTCTTCTCTGCTGACGTGTGAAACTTGCCTTAGATCAGAGTTGATGCACTGACTGACTAACTGACAGGCCATCCTGAAAAACTGCCAAATGGGGCTGGGGTTTGGATAGCAAAATATGAGGCTGGAAACTGCCTGAGAACTGAGCTCAGCTCCCTCCACTGAGATGGGCCTCTGTCCAACCTCCAAGAAATGAAGAACAGTGGCCATTCAGCCAACCAGGAGTTCATTTCCAAATAATCCTTCCCACGACCTCCACAGAGTCCCCAAGCACAGCCCTGCAGGGGCATGTTCCAGAGGCCGGGGAGCCCCACACCCTGGCCTGGCAGCCCCCAGCCCTGACTGCTGCCTGCTGCCCTCTGCTGTGGCTAGCCAAGCTGAGGAGAGGTGCTGGGAGGCGGACTGTGCTGTCCTTCATGCTCTGCACTCATGAGCCAAGAGGGAATTTTCTGGCTTCAGGGGGACATTTGATTGCAATAGCCAGCTGTCAAGCCCCTTCGCAGATGGGACCTCTGAAGGCCACCCTTTGGTGCTGTGGCTACTCTCAACCTTTAAGGCTTTCACTTTACCAGAGAGGTATCTCACAGGGGAGCTTTTCCTGAACAACCCCAGACAGGTCCAACCCCTGGTCTATTCTCCCTCAAAGCTGTCTCACATTCTTGTCATGTTTCCCAGGCCCTGAACTTTGGGTGTTCCTGGAGGACAGGATCCAAATCACATTTGTCTCTGAACTTTTCTATCTGGCATATTCCTTGAATTAAAATTTAAAATTTATTAAGTATCTAATATGTGGTTGACATTCTACATGTTTAAACACATTGATTCTCACAATAATTTTAATATTGCCATTGCCGTTTTATAGCATGGGAAAAATCCAGAGCCATTGAGAAATTTGTGCAAAAGCACACTACTATCCAGTGACTGATTCCGAAAAGGTGTGTTTCCATTAACAGCTATAATTGTACATGGTAGGCACTTTTAACTTGATGAGCGGGAGCACGAATGTGTTTAAATATTATCCACCTACCACACACTCTGCATTCCATTTAATATAAATTTTCTTAATTCGAAGGAAAAGTGTGAAATGAATTGAATTGCTCAGATATAATTACACAACGACTTTTTAATAATGTCAAATATAAGAGTGTTTTTCTTAAGACAGTGCTGATGAATAGCCCCCTCGCTCACAGAGGAATAAGAAAGTGGGAACAACTGTCAATTGAAGTAAGGAAAAAACTTACTCTCTGAGAGTTCAACCAGTAAAAAGAGATATGATATTTTGGATCCTCCACATCAGGAGATTTTAAAAAAAAAAGAATGGGGATACCAGCTGTCCTGGATGGATTAGTCATCAAGCAGGCCTGGGTGTCCACAGGGCTTCTGATAAGAGGCCCCTTCGAGAGTCATCATTCATCATTCAGTGCTGGTATTCCAGGCCTGATGGAACAAGCCTCTCACTTGAAGAGCTTCTTGCAAAAGTGGAATTTTTCAGCTGGAATTTCACGCTGAAACACACAGACAATGTCTGGTTGCCATTATACAAGCTGACTCCAGACAAAATTGAGATGTAGCATTTCAGATTTGCTTAAATTGTCAGCCTTCCCTTCCCTCACAAGCCTGTTCTTATACCCTCCTCGTCTCATTCTCCTCTCTCCTCATTCTTTCCTTTGATCAAATTCTGTTTCACAAGCAGTTTTTTGCTCTGTTTACATACTTACAAGCTATGTAATTTGCCACAGTATCTACCTTGCAGAGGCCCACTGGCCTTGTGGTCACCCATGACATCTTCCCTTAACACCAGTCTTATCTGTGAGTTGAGATTCTTACCATCAGCACAATTCCCTTGATGCTTTTAGTTATGTTCAAGTTGGCTTCCGTGTGATGACAGCTGTACCAGCTCCATGCCTCACACATGATGGATCCAAGTACCCTTCTCACTCTAGGAAAGAGAAGAAAGCACTCTCGTCCTCTCTCTGGCAATAATTTTATCTCATTTCCAAGCCCACTGTTATCCATTTAATCTTTACTTTTATGATAGTACCTTACTTGAATTCTCATGCAGAATCAGTAATCAAATTTATCAGAGAATATACAAAGACATCATCAGGAGCTTTTATCCTGAGCTGAGGTCCTAATTAAGCACTGTCACAGAAGTGAATAGTTTGAGACTGATCTGGTAACCACCGTGTTCCCATTTTGAAGTGAATTTATCTCATGATGAATGGTTACATGTTTAAAGTGGGAAAGATAAGAGGTGCACCTGCTGCTACAAGCAGGAACCACACTCCTAAGAGAGGCCCACTTTTCCCTGCAGGTATAATGTGGCATTTTCTAATACTAATGCTGAATTGATGCATTTCCTCAGGTGTAGGACCTTACCAGAATATAAATTGGAGTTAATGATGAAAAGTCTCACTATGACCTGAACATGCATAGATCAGGTTATGAGAAACCACGGCAATTGTTTCTCTGGCTTCTGTCTCTCTGTTCCATGCCATGGGGACTCTGTGGCCACAAATGATTCCAGGAATCAGCAACAAGCCAGACAAGTAGAAATGCAGACCCCGAAGCTGGTAGCTGTTAAACTTATCAATGATAAATCATTTCTTCCACCATACCTGTTATGGCTTTGAATTTGTAACATCTTATACTGGCAAGTCCCAGCTCAGATAAGTTTAATTATTTATAGCTGCTGCTAAATTCAATTTTTATAAGACTTGAGCATATGTATAAGTATTCTATAGTCAATTAAGCAAATAAGATAACATCAGGATGAATATATTGGAAAGGGACTTTATTACAGTTTAGAGAGAAAAAGCATTCTCCTTCTATAAATAAAGTCCACTGTCTGCTATGAGTGCCTGTGTCTCTGAACACTCATCTTCCCAGTACAACCACCATACAGCATAAAACAGAGGAAGCTTCTAGAGGCAAAAGAGAAACATACAGCAGAGCAAAGTACAGAATTTTAAGTACAGCAGGACGGGTTATACACTCCTGGGTCACAGCTCACTGACTAAAATAATGAAAACTATTCTTTTAACCAAGGTGATCTGCACATTCCAATGTCTAAATGATGCTTTCTTGCTTTTTGTTAATTTATTAATGTGCTGCAAAACATTTTATTCAAATCTTTGGCATTGTTTTCAACATTCCTGATTAAGTAGTCTATATGTTCTACTATTTCTTCAAACAACTTTTTAAGAAGGATAAGAATCATTTGGTATGGAAGTTCTACCTTGAAAATTAGAGGGGGAAATGATGACTTATGCATATAGTGCTAATAATTAAGGGAGGGTAAATTTGGTATAACTCATTTAATAATGTCATTTCAGTTGCTGTCATTTCATTTTTGTTTACCAAGAGCACTTTTTAAAAAAAATTGCTACACTTAATATCTCTCTAATTAAGACCTAGAAAAAGATCATTGATTCATTTGTTTTCTTTTTCCCTTCAACAAAGATGCATTGAGAATTTACTATAGGCTAGACACTGAGGGTTCATAATGAGTCAGGACTGATCCCTGCCCTTGGGGGACATGGATGTAAGATATATAAATAAGGGCTCAAATAAACCACTGTACACTATGTCATAAAGGCAGTGTACAATAGTCCAAAAATGAAAACATAAGTTCCATCAAGGCTATTAATGAGGACCTTCCCCTGGAGGCAACCCTGGGTGTGAGTAGGAGCTCACCTGGCCAACAAGTGAGGTGAGTCACTCCAAAGAAGGGAGCCACATGGGGACAGGCACAAAGGGCTGGAACATGTGCTTAAGCACTGACAGGTATGTGCCCCTGAAGTGACACATGCCCTGCAATACAGTGAGTAAGGCAGGGCCAACCAAGCAGGCTGTTACAGAGATTTGGGCCTTAATCCTAAACATGAAGGGAAGACTTTGCAGGATTGTCAGCAAAGGAATGGTGCTACAGTCTGAATGCTTTGATCTCCCAGATTCACAGGTTGAAACCTTTTCACTCACATGAAGGCATTAGGAGTGGGGCCTTCAGAGAGCATTCAATCATTATGGCAGAGACTACACAAATGGGATTAGTACCCTTATAAGAGATGCCAGATAGCCCCTTCCACCACGGAGGACCCGATGAAAGCACCATCTATGAGGAAGCAGACATTCACTAGTCTCTGATTCTACCAGTACCTTGATCTTGGACTTCCCTGACTCCAGAACTGTAAGAAATATGTTTCTGTTCATGATAAACTACCAGGTTTCTGATATAAAGAGTCTAAGGCAAGTAGCAAACTCACATTTGCATTCTACAAAGGAGAGGGCTGACAGCACCATGCAAGGTGATCTAGAGTAGGTGAGGCCAGAGAGGGAGACAGGTAGCCATCATCACAGAGACCTAAGTAGGAGCTGAGAAGGGTTTAATACAAGGTAGTGCCAGAGGAGATGTAAAGAGTGGATCCAAGAGACTCATTATTACTCCTATGTGCCACAAAAGTGTAGTTCCCTCGTTTTTTCTGTAACATATAAGTTCCACCTGCTCGGGTGAGGAAACGGACTTTCTAATTAAAAATAATACAACCTGCCTGGCACCGGCAGCACATGCCTGTAGTCACAGTTGCTTGGGAGGCTGAAGCAGGAGGATCATGAGTTCAAAGCCAGCCTCAACAAACACGAGGCGCTAAGCAACTCAGTGAGACCCTGTCTCTAAATAAAATACAAAATAAGGCTGGGGATGTGGCTCAGTGATTGGGTGCCCCTGATATCAACCCCCAATACCAAAAAAAAAAAAAAACAATCTCATATCATCTAAATTTTGTCTTTAAGCCATGCAAGATTCAACTCCTTCTCAGCACTGCTGTGGGTTTTCTCTTTAGACAACTCCAGCTCGTTGGGTCAATGTTCAGTCTCTTAACTCTCCAGGGTAGAGTCTGAGTGGATGAGAGGTATTCCCTCTTAGCAGGAGATGGAGGCATTAAGATCCACGTGTTCTGGCCATCTCACATTTGCTGGGGTGCTGCTCATCAGGTGTCATTCCCTGGTCCCGTCTAGCTTTTTTGAGGTATCCTGTTGCCTCCTTCCTCTGGGGTTTAGACAATCACAACAGGAGAAAAGACAGTGTATGGGGACAGAGGCAAGGAGGTAGCAGACAAGGTAAGGAAAGTGTGTGGTTACCTTTGCTTTCTCAGTTAAATAGGAAGCAAGAATGAAGAATGTGAATGAAAAAGGTACAAGCAAGAAGAGAGGGAAAGGAGTCACAGATAAGGGCTCAGAGGACGAATGAACCAGAGAAATATGGTCCAATTACACACTGTATGCATGTAATGAAATTCCACACTATAATTCATATATATGTATAATTACTATGTCAAAAAAAAATTGAAAAAATATTTAAAGAGAGAAATGTAGTCTGATTACATATGCATTCAAGGCTTACTGGAGACTCATGGTCATTTATTAGATAGGTCATGGGCCTGGGCGTCTGGTTTTCTCTGGCCGCTTTTAGCTATGTGATACAGGTACTAATTAAGTGGAAATGATTTAACCAGTGTTCAGATTTTTCAAGGTAAGTTGGACGAGGAGAGAAGGGGAAAGCAATGAAGAGTGATTGAGGAGACTGGTTATAGAACGAAGCTGGAATCCAATCCAATCCCATCTGGATGTGGAGGGGAAGAAGGACATAAGGGAGTGAGGGACAGTGGAAAGGCAATAGGGTACATGAGCTATTGAGCCACAGCAATGCTGAGGAAGGGGTAGTAAAGGAAGTGAGCCACAAAGAAAGAAAGCTGTAGCAAGAGGCTGGGATGTTTGAAAGGGACAGTATAGAATCTCTAGATAGTACAGGGGATTGCTAAGAGGTGAGGGTGGAAGAGGTGTCCAGAATGAGATCTCTGGAGAAGAGGTCAAAGAATTGAGAGACAGTTCATGTGAACAGACATTTTAATCACCAAGAAACAGGGCAGTAATTGGTTTGGACAGATCATCGTGAGCCGGGGAAGTAGTTCTGGGGTGGTGAATGACTGCAAGAGTGAACAGGCTGTGGATGGTTGTTTGACCCAGGAGTTCTAGAAGAGAGGAAAAGAGAGAATGGAGAGTCTGGAAATGGCAAAGCAAAAAGTTACAAGGTGTCACCTACTCCACCCAGAGCCTCAACACTAGAAAATGCTGCTTTTTGAGAAGGGTGCAGGGAAATGAAGGCGTTAACCCATGTACCAAGAGATTTGGTACTAGGGGAAGCATTCCCTCCCTCTTAGCAGACTGCCTTTTTCACTATTTGCAAAAATATTTTAAAAGGGCGATGATTTTGAGGCAAAAAGACAAAATATGTTAAATGTTGGCTTTGTGGAGAAGTGCATTATCCCAGTTTATAGTAAATGTGAGAATCTATTAATACTGAACTGTGCCTACTGTATTTGGCTGGAGACGCAAGAAATCTAGATCGATAGACCTGGGGTTTCCATTACCACTCACTCTAGTCTTTGTCCCTAGGAAACATAATAAGCAGCTTGGAACACTGTCCTATTGTTCACATTATATGGGTGGGAAGACTAAGCCCTTAATTAATCAGGGAATGGATAATTGATAATTGCTGAGTCCCTGACGGTAGTCACGATTACATACAGGTCTGTGAAATTGATAATTGTCTTTTCCCCTCCAAATGGTCATGATTGTTTATGAGTCATTTTGTAATGAACACTGAATCACCGTTCATTCGCCTGGGAATGGTGATTAGTGGTTTGCTAGAGCTGAGGGTTTTCTCTGTGTGGAAGTCTTCCCACTATTCATGTCAGCTTCCTTTGAGAAAGAGATTTCCAGATTTAAATACACCTGGAAGGGTTAAGGAGCAATGCGGGGGGGGGAACTTGCAAAAAAGAAAACCGAACTTTTCAAACAAAAGTGATTTGAATTCAATGCCCAAAGAAACCTGGTGGCAAGGTTACCTTAAAGAGAAAAATTTCAACTCACAATATTAAGTCTTGTTCTCAACTCTTCCCCCACTGGCACCATCTTTGTGGGAAGAAAGGAGAGGAAGGAGAGGAAGAAAAGTAATTACAAGTATGAATACAGAGTAACTGCCAACAAGACTTTAAAATTCACCTCCATTTCCTGGCTTTAATGGTCTCAAGTTAAGGATTAACTTTATCCGTGTTCTTCAAGTTATTGTTTTCCCAAAAACCTTCTTTCTGGGCTATGTTGAGACAAAGAAAGAATCAAAGGGGTTCTTTCAAGTCACAGCATCTGCGGTGTGTCTTCAACAGAAAAGTTCCTCTCCTTCTGCCAGACCTGCTGTTACCCTGGTGCTGAGAGCATCCACATAAATAAACATGATTGGATGCAAGCATGCAGCTCAACTTCACAAACACACACCACACTTCCTGGTAATGTCATAGCATGAACTGCAAAGAAAATGAAAGACTCGCCAGGAGAATCTTCCTGAAGAGGTTATATAAATTGTCAGTGCTGGACGTGGTAGTTAACACACAGGGTCTTGATCAGCCATTGTACAAATGTTTATTCAGACAGATTTAGTAGGGGAATTATTTATTCTGCCAACTGCACTTGCCTGTTTGGCCAGGCAGTAATTCCCTCAGATTGTGGGAGAAATTCGAGAGCTATTCAGATGACTCTGACCTGCTCAACTAGAACTTGGGCTAACTGCGCGCAGCACGTTCACAGTGCTCCATAGGAGCTGATGCAGGTCCGCTGAGCAAAGCAGATGCGAGGTAATTAAGACTTATAAAGCAGAAGCAGTGAAAAGATTATTCACTTAACAATAAAACAGCCGAAGAATGTGTACTTTATCAAAATCCAACTCACTCCCACATTTCCTTAAACAGCAATATCTCCGAAAGCAATTTAAAAATTAACTTTTATTGAGAAGGTTTTATTGACTATTTTGCAAAATGAAGCATCCCAGTGCATTAGGATCAGTCCCACCTCGTACCATCAGTATCAGGAAAAGTAAGTTAAAACAAAGACTGGATATCCTTGTCTCTTCTTTCTGCAGACACATAAGAATTCTTCATTCATACAAATGCCCAGTTAATACCATATAATCTTTTCAAGCAGAGTTTCTTCAGTCATAGATTTTAAAAGAGGATACATTTGATTTAGGAATCCTTTCCTCCTCTCTCCTCTTGCTTTCCTTCCTTTTGTCACTTCATCTTCAGTTCTCACAGCTCTTTTTTAAATTTTTTTAATTTGTTTTAATCAGTTATACATGACAGTAGAATGCATTTACGCACTTTGATATATCATACATAGATGGGATATAATTTCTCATTTTTCGGAGTGTACGTGTTGCAGAATCATATTGGTCATGCAGTCACATACAGTAATAATGTCTGTTTTATTCTACTCTCTTTCCTATGCCCACATCCCCTCCCCCCATCACTTCCCTCTACCTAATCCAAGGTAACACTATTCTTCCCTAGTGTCCTCTACCTTGTTGTGAATTAGCATCCACATATCGGCATTTTTTTGTGTGTGGGACTGGTTTACTTCACTTAGCATGACATTCTCCAACTCCAACCATTTACTGGCAAATGCCATAATTTCACTCTTCTTTAAAGCTGAGTGATATTCCACTTAGTATATATACCACATTTTCTTTATCCATTCATCTATTGATTGGTTGGTTCCATAGTCTAGCTATTGTGAATCAAGCTGCTATAAACATTGATGTGGCTGTATCATTGTAGTGTGTTGATTTTAAGTCCTTGGGGTATAAACCAAGGAGTGGGATAGATGGGTCAAATGGTGGTTCCATTCCCAGTTTTCTTAGGAATCTCCATACTGCTTTCCATAATGGTTGCACCAATTTGCAGTCCCACCAGCAATATATGAGTGTACCTTTTTCACCACACCCTCGCCAATATTTATTGTTGCCTGTATTCTTGATGATTGCTATTCTGACATGAGAAGTAAAACCAAGAATCAATAAATGGGATGGAATCAAATGAAAAAGCTTCTTTTCAGCAAAGGAAACAATAACATGAGGAGAGTGCCTACAGATTGGGAGAAAAATCTTTACCACATGCACCTCTGATAAAGCATTAATCCCTAAGATATACAAAGAATTCAAAAAACTTAACACCAAAAAACAAATAACCCAATCAGTAAATGGGCTAAGGAACTGAATACACACTTCACTGAAGAAGAAATACAATTAATCAACAAATATAATGAAAAAAATGTTCAACATCTCTAGCAATTAGAGAAATGCAAATCAAAACTACTTTAAGATTCCATCTCACAGCTCTCTTGATGCCCCCTACCAACCTACCAGGATACGACACCTGTCCACTCCATCCCTCCCTGGCAAGATCATATTGGGTCATCAAAATGTACCAGTTCTCATGACTTGGGAGGCTGAGGCAGGAGGATTGTGAGTTCAAAGCCAGCCTCAACAACTTAGTGAGGCCCTACACAGCTTTGCTATTAACTGTTACAACTTACTCTGTCTCAAAAACAAACAACAACAAAAAAGAAAGAAAGAAAGGGCTAGGGATGTGGCTCAGTGGTTAACTGCACTTAGATTCAATTCCCCTGTACAAAAAAAAAAAAAAAAAAAAAATATATATATATATATATATATATATATATATATATATATATATGTATATATATAATTTCTTTGTCTCATTCTTCCTGCCCTAAAGCCTAAAAATCTAATTTTGGAAACAAACCCATGCCTCAATATTAATAGATAATAATTTCCATAGTATTGCCCCTTCTCGGTAATACATTTGCATTTAATTTTTAATTTGACTTCAAGCCAAAGATTGGAAAATCAAATCCCCCTCACATTAATGTCTTCTCTCTTTCTGTTCCCAGGACAGATGAAGATTCTTCTTTCAGTAACCCAGGAGAACATTTCTTGTGAGCTCTGAAGAAGAATTGAAGCTGCCAGGCACATTTTATGGGTCATATGCAATTGATTTCATGACTCTTGCTTTCACTGAAAATCACTAAACTGTGATAAAAAAAATTATGTAGTCTTTTTTTTTAATCAGACATATGACTTTAGCTCAAATTAATGAAGGTAATTCTGTGGGAAGCTGCCACCCCAAGACCTCTCTCCCCCAAACAGATTCTCATGTCTAATATTAGGATGGAGCATGAGATAGAGAGTTAGAAGGTCAGAACAATTCAAGAGAGATGTGATGTTTTAAAATGTTTATAAGAGAAAACTTAATGAAAAATTATTAAGTAGAGGTACAATAGGGACCTGATTAAGATGGTTCTAAGTGGAAGAAATATGATATTGGAGGACCGAATGGCAGAGGGGAATCAAAATGAGATGAAACATAAGGCTCTTCTTTTTTTTTAATTTTATTTTAAAATTTTTATTGGTTCATAATAGTTAAACATAACATTAGGATTTATTTTGACATACTATGAATGCCTAAAGTATAATTTGCTCCAATTGAGTCCCCAGTGCTTACCCTTACCCTCCCCGCCCTGTTCCTCTACTCTACTGATATATATATATATATATATATATATATATATATATATATATATATATATTAGTTGTTCAAAACATTACATAGTTCTTGACATATCATATTTCATACATTTGATTCAAGTGGGTTATGAACTCCCATTTTTACCCCGTATACAGATTGCAGAATCACATCGGTTACACATCCACGTTTTTACATACTGCCAAACTAGTGTATGTTGTATTCTGCTGCCCATAAGGCTCTTCTTGGATGACTTCTGACACTAAACTAGACTGAGTTGAAACCAGGTAAAGCCCCAAAGGACTAGTCAATGGGAATTTAGACTTAGAGCCAAGATAAGATGAAACCCGAGAACAAACAATAGAAAACCTTATTCATGGTGGTTTTCAATAATTCATGTACTCAACATTCTTTTTTTTTTTTTGGCTGGGGTGGATTCTGGAGATGAACCCAGGGTGCTTTACCCCTAAGCTACATCCCCAGCCCTTTTATTTTTATTTTGATACAGGGTCTCACTAAGATGCTAAATTGCTCATTAAGTTTCTGAGGCTGGCCTTAAACTTCCTCCTGTCTCAACCTCCCCAGTTGCTGGTATTATAAGCATGCACCTGACATTATTATTATTATTATTATTATTATTATTATTATGCATCCAAAATTGCTTTAAAACCATGTATTATAATGGTGAACAAGATACCCATTGTCTCTACTCTCATGAAGCACATACTCTATTGAGGAAAATAGGTCATAAAATAAGCAAGAACCTCAAAGGAGATATATAGGACCTCTCATGGAAACACAAAACAATAATATCCCTTAACAGAGATGGTGGGCCGGTGGGGTTGTGATGGGAGATATTAATGAAGACTCTCTAGAGGAAGTAGTGTATTTAAGCTGAGAAATACAGATCAATGATTCTCATTTTAGACCAAATCCCCTCCTTTTTGTTACGCATACTTTCTAACATACTCCTTATTATCCTGAAATAAAATTAATTGGTAATATAACCTTGTATACATATATGTAGTCAATATGATTCCTTAACTGTAGTAAAGAAGAAAACAAAAAAAATCACTTATCAAAATGTGTTTCAATATGCAAATATATTGCTCATTTAATCAAGCCATCATAAAATCACCATGAAAAGTGATCGCCTCTGAGGCAGATTGATATCAGGATACCAAGATGGTAACTCAAACACCATTCAGGCATTGCTATTGGTAATTGATTTTCATAGATGATGAACAACTCTCAGCTCACTTCAAAACAACAAAATCCTTTTGGATTTACATAGTAGTTGCAATTCTGGAAAAATCAATACATATTAAATGGTGCAAAATGGAATTTGCATTCATGTATAAAATTGAGACTTACAGAAGGGTGAAGAAGGGTTTTCGTCTATAAGAATATCAAAAGGAACTCTTGAAATCATGCAAATACACAGAACTTTTAGCTGTGTGGGACTATTCCATATGTTCCACAATGTCTAGACTCTCTGGTCCCTACTCACTAAAAGATTGTTATGCCTCCCATTTACAGACAAGCAAAAATATCCCCACACTTTTCCACAATGCTTCCCACCCCAATTAAAACCACTACAATTCCAAATGAAAATGCTACAATTCCCAAATAAGATTGTACAAACCTGTGGCAAGTTTCTCTGTGGTCCCAATTCTATTCCTTGGGCAGCTTTTGTCTAAGTCCAAGCCCTCAGATTCTGCATTTTCTGGTGAGCATATGACCCAGGCCTGACCAGAGTATCCCACTCCCCACAACACAGCGATGGACCCAGTGATAGGGCTGTGACCACCCAAGCAATGCCCACTGGAAGCCTCTGCTAGATGTATGCTGGGATGATCAGGGAAATCACACTCTTGTTTCTTGAGGAATACAAGTGGAACACAAAATGCAAAGCATCTTCACGTGAAAGAAAACACTTCTTAGGTGCATGGCAAAGGCAATGGCTTGAAAGTGGGTTTTGTTAATATTTGTTAAGTTGAAAGTTTCAGCAAATACTAAAATGGATATGAGGAGAGGTAATTTATTTAGTCTTAGTCTATTCTGATGGCTAATACCTTGGAATGGGTAATTTATAAACAACAGAATTTTTTAGTTCATAGTTCTAGGAGCTAGAAGCCCAAGGCATTAGCATATTTGGTATCTGGTGAGGGCTTTGTGCCTTATAGGTAGCACCATAGTGCTGTGTCCTCACATGGTGGAAGGGGCCAGCAGTCTCCCTCAAGCCTCTTTTATAAGAACATCAATTCCATTCCTGAAGACAGGGTCCTCCTGACCTAATCACCTCCCAAAGATCCCATCTTTTAATATTATTGCATTGGAGATTAGGTTTCAATATATGAATTGGTTGGGGGAATAAAAATATTCAGATCATTATAGGAGGTATGATTCTTACTCCCCCCTGATTTTTCTTTCAGGAGGTGTGTGTTAGCTTTCTGTCACTGTAACAAACTACCTGAGACAATTGACTTAAAAGAAGGAAAGCTTTGTTTTTGTTCATGATATCAGAGGTTTCAATGCACTGGCCGGCCTGTTGCAACACCGTATGTCGTGATAGGAGCATGTAGCAGAGAAGGTCTATTCACTTCATGGTGACCAGGAAGCAAAGAGACCAAAAGAGGTGTGGTCCCAACATCCCCTTCCAGGGCATGTACCCAATGACCTAACTTCCTCCCACTAGGCTCCACCTCTTAAAGGTTCCTCCACCTGCAATAGTGCCACAGGCTGTGGACCAAAGCTTTAACCCATGGGCATCATCTCAAATCCAAAGTACAGCAAGGCAGAACTCCATTCTCTGAGTCTTTGCTCACTTTTTTCCTATTTAATTGATGATTAACTTTAGAGGTAAATGACTGGGTATTCATTACTTTTCTTTTTGAATGGAAGAAAAAAAACCCTCTGTGCTCAGAAATCCAGCATTTATATTCAGTGCTGAAAACTGTATCAGGACCCCTGATACGAAGTTGGATTGTGTCCCCAAAAAGACATGTTGACATTCTAATCCCCGACCTTATTTTGTGACTATAATCATTCAGATGAAATTATAAGTGTGGGCTCTCGATACAATATGACTGGTGTCCTCATAGGAGAGAAATTTAGTCACACACACAGAGATGTGTGAGAAGAGAGAAGGTCATGTGACACAGAGCAGAGACTGCAGTTATGTAGCTATGAGCCAGGGATTGGCAGCCACTCCCAGAAGCTTGTAAGAGACAAGCAAAGATTCTCCCCTATAGGTTTCAGAGGGAAGAGGACCTTGCCAGCAGATTGATCTTGTGCTTTTAGCCTCCAGAACTGAGACAATAGATTTCTGTTGTATTAAACCATCCAATTTGTGGCTCTTTGCAATGGCAGTCCTGGCAAACTAATACACTCACCCTCCAGGAAGAACTGCCCTGGCCAATGCTGTCCTGGGTGAGGAGGTATGTCACCCTGCATCTGGATTCAGTACCCAAAAGCCCACTTGGTGTCAGACCTCAAACCACATCTTCCAAACTTATAGTTTTTAAGTTGATATTTTGGCCTCTGTCAGTCCCCCCTAGTTTGAATTTTCACATTATCTTGATCCTCAGCAGGACTGAAGGGTAACATTTATCGGGAACCTTTCAGAAATATCAATCTCTCAGAACTAAATAAAGTATACCACAAATTTCCTCCCTGTGGAAAATCTCCTTGGGTACAAAAATCACTTTTTTTAAGAGCACATTTCTTGTCATCATATAACTTCCCTTAGGTATGCCATACATTTTTTCCAACAACACTGCTAAATAAAAAAATCATTGAAAGAAAGAAAGTTATTGAAATCAAGAAGCTGCTGAATCTAAGAATGCTGACCACACCTGGCATACTGCAATATGACATCTAATTTTTACATTAAGCATATTATAATTGGCCTTCAGTTGAAAAGAATTGGAAATTTCACAATAAGAATAAACTTGAGACCAATGTTCAATATCCCATGAGAGCCACAGATGGAAGAGCAATATTAGACAGGGTAGTAGGCGTTCCTTCCATCCACATAACAGCTGCGTAGACAGAGGAGGATATGAGTCCCTTCTAATTTGGATCTGGAATGTCCACCAAAAGCGTATGTGTTAGAAGCTTGGTACCCGGCCCACGGCACTATTGGGAGGTGGTAGAACCTTTGAGAGGAGCCTGATGGGAGATTGAGTTGTCGTTTTTGCATCACTGTGATCAAAAAACCTGACAAGAAAACCTTTAAGTGAGGAAAAGTTTATTTTGGCTCACAGTGTCCGAGGTTCAGTCCATGGTTAGCCTACTCCATATCTCTGGGCCGAATGTGAAGCAGAAGGATGTGGCTAAGGATAGCAGCTCAGGACTTTATTTTGTGACTATAATCATGCAGCAAGGACGTAGAGAGCTCTGTTCACTTACAAACCCCAGAGGCACACCCCCACTGACCTACCTCTTCCAGCTACACCCTACTTGCCTACAGTTACTACCCAGTTAATCTAGATCAGTGGATTAAGCCACTGATTAGGTTACGATTCTTATAATCTAATCATTTCATCTCTGAAAATTCTTGCATTCTCTCACACATGAGCTTTTGGGGGACACACATATCTAAATCATAGCGGGCCTTACATCACTGTGGGTGTGGAACCCCACCCAACCTCTTCCCTTCTCTTTTTCCCATCCCAGCCAAGAAATGAGCAGCTTTGCTCCACTGCATATTCCCTACCATGATGTGCTGCCCTGCCACAGGCCCAAAAGCAAGAGTCAGCCAATTGAGGATTGACAGCTCCCAAACTGTGGGCCAAAATAAACCTCTCCTCTTTATAATTTTATTACGTATCGTATTGTTTTACAATAACCAAAACTGACATAACCAAGAGTAGCAAAGGACAGAGCTCATTTTCTAAGTCCAATTATCTTAAACAATATATCAAGTTGTTATATTGAAATGCTTAAATAAATTTCATGGAAAGCATTTTCATTTTATTAAAGTGGCTTATTTGCAAAATGATTGTTTCCCAGAACTTCCTGGAGGTCCAGGAGGCTTGAGAAGTGGGTTTCTTGGGCTCCTGATCAGGCCAGATCCAGTGAGAGAGCAGGTACTAGCAGCCCAGTTTCTATATTGACCTTAGTAAAGGAAATTGGTGGGAAAATGTCAGCAGTCCATTTGTGTTCTGCTGACTTTCTAGTCAACACTTGCTCCTTCAGAAGCATCCTCTTTAGTAAACTGGGTAAGATCATCGTTCACTTCTCGCTCACAATGGCCTGCTGCATGTCACCATCTCTGACTTTGGACACCTCTCCAGCATTTTATATTTGGCTGAAGACTAGGTAAAGTGTGAGCCACTGGAGAAGATTCTATTCATTTCTAGAAGCTGCTTTTCTACCAACAGAATCATTCTAAAGTTTCTAGGGAGGTATAGCAAATGCGTATCTCTACTTTCCTATTTCCATCATAAATAATTATTTGTAGCACAACATACACACTTTTAATTCACTTGAAGAGCTATGCACAGTTCACCTGTCAACTCATAACATACTTTCTTTTTTTGTGTGTATTTCAGTTTTTAAAAGTAGATATCTTTCAAAAAATGTTTATTCAACTATTTAGGAACATTGAACGTTAAATAAAGTTATTTAGTCTCCCTTTTACTTTTGGATTGGGAAACATCCTCCCAAAACTACTTCTGCTGCTCCCATTGGGCTTGGGAAAACCTTCACAAAGTTCTTGTAAATACAGAAAGTATCCTTCTATTGTAGCAGAGGATTTGGGAGTCACTTTTCTTTCATTATTCAAAATATGCCTCATAATACTATTAGTTGGGGAATGCAAATTAAAACAATGAGATAGCACTTCTCACTTGCTAGAATGGACAAAATTCTGAACACTGACAACTGCAAATGCTGGCAAGGATTTGGGGCAATAGGAATTCTTGTTTATTGCTGGCAGAAATGCAAAATGGTACAGCCACTCTTCCAAAGAGTTTCCTAGGAAACCTAACATACCCTTAACATGCCATCTAGCAATCTCACTCCTTGGTACTTACTTAAATTAGAAAAACATGTTCTCATAAAGCCTGCATATGAATGTTTATAGCAGCTTTTTTCATAATTGCCAAACTTAGAAGCAATTAATATGTCCTTCAGTTGGTGAATAAACTGTGGTGCTGTGTTAGTCACCTTTCCATTACTATATCAAAATACCCGAGATAATTGACTTATAAAGAAAAGTTTAGTGTGGCTCATACTTTTAGCAGTTTCAGTCCATGTTTAATTGGTTCCATTGTTTTGTTTGTTTGTTTGTTTGGTTTTTGTTTTTCTTTTTTGGCCTGTGGTAAGGCAGCATATCATGGCAGGGAGCATGTGGCAGAGCAAAGCTGTTTACCTCATGGCAGGCATTCAAAATAAGAAAGAGGAAGGTGCTGGGATCCCTCTCTCCCCTTGAATGGCACACCTTCGATTACCTAAAACCTCCCACTAGGCTCTTAAAGCTTCTACCATCTCTTAATAGCTCTGCTCTGGAGGACAGGTCTTTAAAACATGTGCCTTTGGGGGACACTGAAGTTTCAAACTATAGCAGGTACCCAGACAACAGAATATAATTTATTCTGAAATAAAAAGAAATGAGTTATCAATCCATGAAAAGATATGCATGAAACTTACATGCTTATTGAAAAGTAAAAGAAGCCCATCTGAAAAAGCTGACCACTGTATGATTCTGGAAATGCAAAACTATAAAGAGAGTCAAAAGATTAGTGGCTTCCAGAGTTTGAGAAGTAGGATGGATAAACAGGCAGAGCACAGGAAAATTTTAGGGCTGTGAAAATATTCTGTAGACTATGAAAATAAATACATAAACTCTCTTATGAACTATAGATATTGAGTGATTATAGTGTGCCAATCTAGTTTCATCAATCATAATAAAGATATTATTCTAAAAAGGGATGAGGGATATGCATGTGTAGAGGCAGGGGTATATGGAAAATTTCTATACCTTCCTCTAAATTCTGCTATGAATCTAAATTTTCTTTAATTAAATTAATTAAAATTAAAGTCTTTAAAAATACTATGAGTTAGTTGCAACCTTTAGATCACTATAATTATAAATATTTGAAAGACAATATAGCACATACTTATGAGACTCTATTCAGGGTTACCTGCAGCCACACTGCAACCAACAAAACTTTCCCCAGCATTCAATAACAACTGTCCTGATTCAAAATTAGTTGAATCTTTTCAGATCCTTTGTAAGAGAGTTCCCTGGAGGGTTTTATTTTCCACTAACTTGTACAGAAATACTATTGGATTTCAAATCTCCTGAGCATGGTTTAGCTTGTAGCAGGCAGCAGTTTCCTTTCTGGCCCAATTTGTCTTATGTATGGTAAGAGAGAAAAACGAAATTCCAGTTAAGGAAGTACCGTGAACTCGTATTTACCAACTTGGGCATCCTCACCTTGAAATACTTGGCAAGCAGCTTATTCTTAAAGGTTTTTTTTTTTTTTTTTTTTTTTTATTCTTTGTGACTATCATATTCCTGAGGACAGAATGAGTACTTTTTTAATTCAGCCACAGGGAATGTGGCATATCAATATTTTAACATTTTAGTTAATTGTATTTTCATTATGTTTGTCCTGAGGCATTGTAGGCTAAGAATAAAATGTATTAAATCTAAAATGGAGAAACCATAACTTCAATTAGTTCTTCAATGGCATCGGTTTCAGATTTGGATGGAAGAAACTATTGCACTGTGACCTTGGTAACACAGTTAGCCTCTGTAGGGGTATTCTAATGACCGTCAAAGTCTCCTAGTCCCAAATTAGCAACATCTCCCCAACACACACACACACACACACACACACACACAGTTAACGCCTGTTGTTACTTTATTATTTCTTTTGCTATTGAAGGCTTCCTGGTCTTTTAAAATACCACTTGAAGGTATTAAGCCTTATCAGTTCATAGCTTTGTTATCAACCAACACCTTGGTTGACAACCAGCTGAGAGTGAGAGGTGGCCAGGAATGTGACCTGCATAGGTGCTGGGCCTGGGGAGGGGAAAGAGATTGTCAGGAGGGAGAAAAAAGTATGAGGGACAGTCTGGTGACAGCCTGGGGTAAGATGCAGCCGGCCTTGCCATTAGGCAGGTTTTGCTCAGTGTTAGAGTTAAGCTTCCTGGTGAGAAAGACCTGAGCCTGTAGAGTTAAGGAATTGAAAAGAGGGTGGCATCCATCTCTTCCCTAATTCTCTACTCAGTCAGGGTCAGACCTGGTTGAAGAAGGGAACTGTGTAGCCAAAAGAGGTGATACAAATCCTGCTGCTGTCACTTGACAAATGGCTCCTCATGATTCTCAGACTATTTATATCAATGCCTCCATCCATATTGACAATGCAGTAATTTATATCATCAATGTAACTAGCTACCAGATGTATGACTGATGCTGCTTCTCACACTCCATTCTGAATGCTTTGAGTTTATTCTCTAATTTAATCCTCACCTCAGCTGTATGGGGGGGGGCAGTTATATGATCCACCAATTTCTATAGAGTAGAACTGAGTTAAGGACACTAAAGCAAGTAACCCAAGAGCTCACATTTAATAAACAGGAGATATTCTGCTAAACAGGATTTAAATGAAATCAGTATAATTCCAGAGCCTAGAATTTTAAAAACCCATCTCCTTTACTTTATTATATTTATGAAATGCTTTTAAAAACTATTATTTGACTTACTCTCAAAACATTCTGAAAAACATTACATAGTGCTCTAATATTGCTATTCTAGAAGTTAAAAACCAAGGACATAAAGTTAATGGCCCTGAGTCTTCTGTAAATTGCAGAGCATGGGCAGAAGGATGTCTTGTAGGACCTATGTAAGATTTCTTGTAAGAAAAAATATCTTTCTTTTTCATCCCTCAATAATGTAAGTCATATTGTTATTTGTTTGCTTTTGTTTTAGCATTTGTTCTGTTATCTCTTATCTACCATTGAGGTAAATTGCTATATCAAGACTTGACTTGCAGCCTGGCAAGGCACAGTGGCAAATCCTTGTAATTCCAGCTACAGAGGAGGCTAAAGCAGGAGGATTGCAAATTTGAGGACACTCCAAGCAACTGAGGAAGATCCTGTCTCAAAATAAGAAGCAAAAAGAGAGCTGAGGCTGTAGCTCATTGGTAGAGGTCCCCCGGATTCAACCCTTTGCAAACTCCATTCAAGGACTCAACGTGGTGCTTTCAAATATGATTTAGATAAAAATCATTAAATTAGAAAGTTCTAATTAGGGTAAACTGCATGAGTCATGGTTATCCTAAGCATTCCTGAGAAAGTCATCCCATGATCACATAGACTTGGGACAGTCCCCTGAAGAAATGGAATAGAGGGTACACAAAGTGGCTGCCAACACAGCCTCCCAGAAGCTTAACGAGCAGACCCTAGTTTTTTATTAACTGAAAGGGAAATGGAGTCAAGAGGGAAATTTCAATAAAATCGTAGGTAAGTCAAAGGTTTGTTTTTGTATCTACGGATTAGTTCTCACACATTTCCTGTTACTAGGCTTAATTTTGGTAATGTGTAATTACAACCACAAACCTACTATTAGGCAATGAGTACTAAACTCTATTTCCTGATGAACTTGAGAAAGGTCAGAGGTTAATAAGGCCATGGCTAGTTAAAATGTCTTAAGCTTAAAGATATAGCTATTCCCCTCTATGTAGAACCTTAAAACATTATCAGAAGCAGGGACAGCTGAATGGCTTTATAAAAGGTAGAATGTGTTAGACATGAATGCGTTAGTTTTAGAGAAACCAATCTAATTTTGTCTTAACTATGCTACACTAAATAAACTGTTCAAACTTCCTGAGACCTTAAGAAAACACAAAAGGCTCTTAGTCTTAGAGTCTGGGCCCTACCGATATGACCTTACATCCCTGCCCTCACTACAAAGAACAGAAGCAACTGAAATTTATACTCATCATCAATTATGTAGAATCAGATCTGTCACCAAGCGCCAAGGCTGAGTTTTCCTGGGGAAAATGAATAGCATATATTAACAAAAAATCCAACAGGGATTTAGAAGGCAGGAAGAGGAACTCTTTAAAAGAGTTACAAAAGGTCTTGTGTATGTGTGATCACAGATTTGCACTGAAAAGTGAGTTCCAAATAAGACTTAGCCTAGAAATTCCATCAATGCATCCAAGAGTCAAAATGAGCAGTTTTTCGGAAACATGATTATTGGTTTTCACTTAAAATTTAAGTGACACACAGTGAGGGTGTTTGTCAGCAGCTAAGATCAGGTATGGAGAGAATAATTCCATACATTAATGTTCTTTCCAAGATTTTCCATCTTGGATCAGCAGAACCAACCAACCAATGAAGAGTCATGTGCAATAGCTCTAAAGTCCAAGTCATCATAGAAAAGGGTATTAACAAAGAATTTACAGATAAGATTAACCAGGACAGCTGCTATATAGACTTCAAATCATATTTCTGTTTTCAATTAATTGCTTAAGTTTCTTCATTTTGGTTATAATTAAAAACAAACAATAAAACTTGTCCCAAAATCACGGAGTTGCTGAAAACTTTTAAACCTCTCTAAAATCAGCTCAGCATATTGCTGAAATCCACATTCTCAGGGCAAGAGAAGAATGTGTCAACAGGAGAAAAAAAAAAAAAAAACCAACTTGTGAACTAATTTCTCACAGGGACAAGTTAATGAAATGTCTTGACAGAAGAGACCAACAGCTGAAAGAAGATTTTGTTACTGGTACATTCTCTGACCATTCATTCAGAGCTTGAAGACAATCTTTCAAATGGAATAATATCTGACATTCCTTATTGAAAGAGAGTCTGGTATTTTAAATGGTTTGAATCATTTACTCAAAAAAAAAAATTCTAGTTTAACTTAACAAGTTTGAGAATGCTTGATTTGAGAAGGGAAAGGTGGAGATGTTTTCATGTTTGGGAAGATAAAAGATACAAATTAAAATTTTTCTTGATTTATATCTTTACATATTTTTACTCTAAAAGTATATGTTTCAAACTCTGAATGGCAATATAGTGCTTTAAATATAAACTCCGTGTCCCAGATGCTAGTATGAGTCTTTCAAGGAAGGAATTAACATTCAGCCAAATTTTCTTAGTAAGTGAATTACAGGAAGAAGGTACGTAGGGAAGTGACAGTCACACTCTACAACACATTCTGAAACAACATTCTTGATTTTTAAAATGTTACACAGCCAAACATTGAGAAGCTTAGACTTCCTGGTCATTTAAACTTGCAGAACTATCCCATACAGAAAAAAAATGAGCTAATAAAAATAAACCATACCCTGCTACGTGCCTTCCTTCAAAATTTTAATAAATCTAACAATATTTTTAAAATGTTTAAAAAGTTTCTCTCCCTGATAAAATTCATGAAAATAAATGTTTATTAAAGCTGAAAGAAAAACCATGTCCACTTAAGCCAAAAGTACAGAATGCAAAAATGCATCATAAATAGAGAAAAAATATACTAAAAATTAAAATAGGCATGTAGAAAATATGTCAAAACATTACCAATGATTGCCCCAGCAATGGCTAATTTTTCTTGACACTTTTCTCAAACTACCAAACTTTGTATAGTGAATAAGTATTATGTTGAAAGCCATTAAAAATAGAAGACAAATTCAGAACTTCTAGCCAAGATAGGTTTATAAACCCATGATTTGAAAAACTCCCTTTGTTCCATATGTATGCATATGACAATCGCCGATAGAAAATTTTAAAAAGTGGAAAGACATATTCTTAAAGCATAAAAGATCAATACAAAGAACCCACATGTAACAAAGTAGCTGAAAATGCAAACAGCAAATTTGCAAAAAAGATAGCCAAACTCTCTAATAATATGGTAATTGCAAACTGAAATAAGGTACCAAGTCATACCCATAATATTGAGAAAATAAAAGCATTAAAATTCCAAGTTTGGGCAAGCATTTGAGGAAATGGAGATGTCATGTTATTGGTGGTCACATAAATCAATATATTACTTTGGAGACAATTTGATGATGTCTAATAAAAGGCATTTTAGGTAAATTCTATGACTTGTGAAAACTGTTACAAAGCACAACTTTACCATCTCCACAGAAAAGACATGTACTAGAATGTAGCATTTCTTGAAATGCTGACAACTGGAAACAACCTGCCATTAGAAGAAAAGATAAATAAAATCATAGTATTTCAAAAAAAATAGGTCACTTTAGAGAAATTTTTTTAAAAAAACAAGATAAAGTTGTATAAATATAGATGAACATTTGGAACATTAATTTGAATAAGAAAAGCAAATTATAGATGAATTTACTGTGTACTTCATTATGGAACTTTCTTTTGGTATGCAATCTATTACCATTTGTGTGAATTTTTAAATGCAAAAAAAATAACACTGCCTATTAAATAAATGTCAACTTCATAATAGCTAAATAAATAAACTTTATATTTTATTGCTAAATAAACAACAAAAAAACTTTCAATATCTCCAGGAAATTGCAAAGTTTTTTTTTTAATCTTGTAACTGAACACATTAAAGTATATCCTATTATTATCTGTATTTTTTAAAAAGCTTCTATATTTAATAATTTTAAAAATCCAGTGAACATAGTATTTGTCAATTAAGAGGCCATTTCAGATTTTAGTCAGAATACAGTTTAGTGTGGTAAGAGGAAAGTCTTTATTTCCAAGTCTAGAGAGAGAGTCAGACTTAAGAGTTTTTAATTAATGTAGACAACATGTGAACTTGTTTATAGACCAAAGGGGCATGAAGGAACTGGAGTTGGCAAGGGACAGCATAGAATGTGAAGCAATGATTGATCCCTGACCTTGTGAAGGAGAATTCAACCTAGAGGCTAAATGGGAGAAATAAGGTCCTAAAAGTGTTTGCAGTGGAAATGATTGAGGCCATGGAAGGGCTCAAGATCATGGAATGTTCTAGACTAAAAGGGTAAATAAAAGTGGTAAGGAAGAAAATGGTCAGATAACAGAAATCACAAGAGCAGTTCCAGAGATTGTCCAAGTTTAAGAAAACATGCAGCAAATATGCTGAGTGAATGAGGTTGTACTCAAGTGAGGGAGGAGCCACCCTAGAAGTTCCCGGGATCTGAAGGAGGCAAGGAAACAGAAAAAAATACTGTGAGCTGCAAAGCCAACACTTGAGGTAGCTGATGAGTGATGAGAGGGAAGCCACACAGAGGAAGACAGAGAGGACCTTCCAAAAGAAGACTGACATTACTTATGCAAAAAAAAAAAAAAAAATGTAATTAGGAAAAGCAAACACTGTTAGCAGAAGTGACTTGACATCATTTGAATCCGCCACTTCTAAGGCTCCTAGAGAAGGTCTAGCAGTACATTTGTTAGGGCACATGCTTTCGTGCAGCTCACTGCAATCAGTTTCCACTGTAATCTTTCCACTCTAATTTCTGCTCTGTCACACCACTTAGTATTGGACAGAGTTGCAAGTGCCCTGGACTTTATTTTGCAATCTGGTTACAGAGATGAGATGAGGGTACATTTCATATTTATACATATTTATATTTATATACATATTTATACAGTTTGTAGTCACTTCTATATACAGTTATTGGTTGTCATCACACGGTAGAAATGGCTTCCAGAATAACCCTACTATCCACCCTGCCAACTCATTTAGCATCATGATATAAGGGTCAGAAGTTTCACTATTAGAATAATGAGTCCCATGGAGCTCAATGATAGAAAAAGAGAAACAGCATTTGAAACAGATGGAGGCAGAAGCTAGTCTGTGAAAAATTTTTCAAATCGTCTAATGTGTAAAATTATAAATCAAGGAAATGCAGGTAGATAGTACTTTAGCAGCATGTCATGGATTCCTTGGAAAGGATATTGTTGTTTCCTACATTTATAATGTTTGTGAAATTTGCCAAGCTTTTGTAAATGTGTGGTTTGATGTGATTTTTTTCATTCTAAATAAACATTCCATTTCAGATTTAACTTGATATTCACTTTAAAGAGGGTCTTTCAAAATTGTGAAAGCCTCAGGGCTCCCCCAAACTTGAATTCTTTTCTGGTGAATAAAATTTAGATTCAAAACAATACTAATTAAAAATTAAATTTGCTTCTCCATCTTCAGTTCACAAGGTTTTGCCTTTTCCCCAAAGAAATACAAGTTAAGAGGTAGCCAAACATCATTTATTTTATTAAAATTTATGTAATCACTCTTCTTCTAAAATGTAATCCAAAGACCAAGGAACGAGACCAAAATTTTGAATATAGGAATTCTTGCCAAGTTTAATAACCTCCTAATGGTATGAGAGTTTCCATGATTTTTTTTTATTTCTAATTGCTATTATTGTTTGGACAAAACTTTGCAAAACAAAACAAAAACTACTATTAATGATAATCATAGATTTTTATTTAAATGAGAATGCCAGAATTCTGCTCATTGTAAAAAAAAAAAAAAAAAAAAAAAAAAAATCCAAACACTTAATCCTATAAAGCCATTTGGAAACAATCCAGAAGTAGAAGTCACAAAATCCCATAGAGCCCAACTAGAGTATATACGGTAGAAATTAATTCTATCCATACAAAAAGAAAGAAAATAGCTGCAAATCTCACAGATAATGGGAAAAACCATTCAATTCTTCACATTCTTCCACAGAAAATGGACAAGCTTGCATGGTCATCAGACTTCAGACACATTTTTTTTAAATTACCTGTTTGGATATGCTATTTCCAACTATAAATGTGTATTGGAACATTCCATTTGATAACACCTTCCAGTGATTTACTCATTCACTAAGCCATTAAAAGGCTGGTCTTTTGTCTTTCCAACAGGTCTCCTTTTCATGTTTGAGATAGCTTAGCCTTTCTTCTTAAAATATCTTTAATTCTGTTTTGTTTCTTAGGAAAAAGTAATGACTTGTCCACTCAAGAAAAGTGTAAGCTACTCATTATGTTCATTCTTGGATTCATTTGTTCCTGTCCTGGAAAGAACATGGAACATAGAGTTCACCAGAGCCTTGACTAATTCCTCCTTCCACGAAGTTTCCTTCGCTGCTGTGGAGGGACCTCATCACCACCCAACCAACTCTGCTTCAAGGCAGGAAACATGTTCAACAACATGCTTTCTTTGATTGATATTTGCCAGACATTGGAAATTGGAGACTGAGGAGTACTTTTTGTTAGAATTGACTAGTAACTGGTAGAATGCTTTTTAAATGTGTTTTTATCTTCTCTTGGCTCACTTGCCTATTTCCTATTTTTCTTTATTTCTCTCTTATCCTTTCTTTCTCTTTCTTGTTTTTTTGTACATCAAAATAAGCAGGAAGCAGTAACTTTGATTTCTCCAAATTATTAATCATTTGCTTTCCAAAAATTACTCACTTCTGGTATAAGAAGCCATATCACCCAGGATTTTTTGGCAGTAAACAAAGAGGCAATAAGCCCTCAAGACTGGATGGGACCTCAGAGACCACCCACTCCAACATGTGCATTTTATTTGAGGCCTGGGGGTAGGGGCTTACCATGGGTACACTGATAGCAGTGAACTCCAAGACCTCTAATTTCTGGTTTACTAGTTTTTCCATTATTCTAAGATAACCTGCTGAGTTGAAATTAAAACTAATAATTATACAGTTTAAAGAAAAAATTTCCTTGTAATTTTTTTTACCTATATGCCTTTAAAAGATGTAATCTAATCATATTTCTCCAGTCTGGACCCAAAGTATCCTCCATTCTCACCTTCTAGCTCTCCACTCTACAAACCCTAGCTAGCAGCCCAGCTGGCTTATGCATCACCCCATATAGTTTGACTCTGGAAACTTTCTGGGGTCTTTGGGCTTTGACTCAAGCTATGAATCCTCCCTTGAGACTTTCCCTCCTCCTATAGAGGTATAGAAAACCCTGCTAACCCTTCCACATGTTAATTCAATTCCCACCTCCCTAACCCTGTGCTGGTCCCAATGGTGTGTAGAGAAGATCTTCCCCAAGGCCCTTTGACATGATTCCTTTAACACTATGTCTATAACACAATGAGAAAATCTTTCACTGTCACTTTCAGCTATTTGTACCTCTTGTGTTTTTGTTTAACATTTTTCTGTATTTATACCCTAATATCTCAATTAGATTAGAATACTCTTATAGGGAGAGCTCTTTTTGATGTAATTCTCTACTTTCTAGAAAATTATTCAATACAATTCTTTACTTACAGCAGATACCCAATAAATACTAGTTATCTAATTTGTAAGGTGACTGGATGGAGGATAAGTAAACAAATTACACGTCTATACATAAATTATTAAGTTTAGGTCTATGAATTCTAAAGCAATGTAATAATCTATAGCATATACAAACAGAATTCTACTTATCTACTTTTACCCACATCAACACTAATTTCAATGATCAGGTAGAGTTGTAGAGATAGATGATAGAACAATAGAATGATAAATAGATAGATAGATAGATAGATAGATAGATAGATAGATAGATGATAGATAGGAATAAATGAAAATATATATATGGAGTGAGGGATTCTTTAACTCAGAATATTATCAGAATGATGAAAGAACTTATTAAGAATTACTGAACACTTTGTCCATGAAGAGAATCCTGAAAATTTATGAAGCATATGTTTACATAATGGCATATAACATGCTTGTTAGGTGATAGAAGTTCTGTTCCTTCTGATTACAAATTGGCTGGTAATTCTATCCAGCAAGGAAGGACATCATTCTGCCCATCTGGATATTCTGAAGGTCCCACACAGCTCTATGCCATAACTATTGTTCTGGGGAATTTGTTTCCTAAAAGAACCCTCAAAACAGTTCGTGTTTGCTTATGCATTTACTCAAAGACGACTGGTATGTACTGAGTCCTTAAACACTACCAACTGCAGAAGATTCTGTATATGCTACTCAAAGCTGATTGAGTCGTAGGTACTTCACATGAAAAATGGTCTGGGCCTGGGATCTTCAATGTGTCTACCATCTCTCCATGGATCAGAACTTTCCTCTGTGTGAAAATCATGAGAGGAAGCCTGAACATAAAAATTCAAAGTGTTTGAATAAAATGCTCTCCTTTCAACATGAAAACTTGGCAAAAATGTCAACAAAATCAAATCTCCTTGGATCCTCATAGGAGTGGTTTCATATCCAAAGAGAACCTTACAGACTTTATGCAAACTTCCAAGGTAAATGACCTCCAGGAGAAACTCAAAATCAATTCAAACCATGAATTAAAGAGTCTCCAACAGGTCCCTTATAAGTCCAGAAATATTGACTTCACTATTTAAAAAATAATTAAAACTTACTTCATGTAAATGATTACTTCAAAACTGTCTCCTTCTCATCTCTTTGCACTGAAACACAGACTATATTCCAACAATCAATTCATATGTCTCGGATATATTTCTCTTGTGGCATTTTTACCCAGTTTGTAGATGTTTACAACATACTCTACTTAGTCCCCCTTCAGGATCCTATCTGTGTCGAATTCATCTTTGTGTCTTACACAGTGACCAGCACTAAGCTGTGCACATTTAATCTCCACAAATATTGCTTGGATAAGGAAGTGAATTAATGCTTTTTTATATTTGGCAAGATCAGAAGAAAAACAAATATTTTGGTGCCAGAAATAGGATGTCTAGGGCCAACAATCATCCACAAGGTAACATATCATTCTCATTGTCTAATTCCTGCAAAGAAGAGTCACACAAATAAATTAAGTGCACTCAGTATGTACCAGAATCCAGCAGTAGGCTTAGTAAGTCTATCTCTACTCCAGAGAAGGATGTCTATCTATCCATTCATTCATTCATCCATCCAGTAAACACTCATAGGTGTTATACAAAATAAGTAAAGCACAGAGTGAGTCTTCAAGAAACTCCCAGTCCATTGGAAAAGACACATTCTGAAAAGAACTCTAATTCAAGTTACAAGTAAAAACAGAGCAAGGGCTAAAAGATTCAATACAAGGAGAATAAAAAAACAACAGTGTTTTTCTCCTCTAAGAACCGGGACAGGCTTCTGAAGGGAGATGATATTTGGGCAAAATTCTGTTGAAGCAAAAGTGTGCTAGAGCGAAAAGCAAGGAGAGAATAGTTTAAGATGAGAAAATAGCCCATGGGCCCTGGGAGGAAGGTTGGGGTGAGAATGACAAGGTCAGAAAGAAGTCCAATTGCTGTGGCTGCTATGTGGAGTCGGGCAGAGCAGGGAAGACTGAAGGTGGAACTAATAAGAAATGTCAGGACCAATTATAATGAGTGTATGACATTAACATTCACAAGTTTAGGAAGCTACTAAAAAAAAACTGAAGTGCAAGACAAACACAATGAAAAGGTGAAAATAATAAACAGGAAGGACAGATCTGAGAGTCTGCCTATGCTTAAGTGCATCTGCTGTGTTTCTTTGGTACTTCCATTTCCTGGAACCAGCTCTGGTTAACTTAAGCCCAAAGGAAAGCTGTTGGCAGGATCCACAGAGCACACTGTGTTGCCCAAGCAAGGCTAGAGATGGAGGCTGAGACAGAAGCAGAATGCTTGCCCGGGTCAGGGGAGTGGGGATTGTGGGAGAGTCTCACCCTGACATAATCACAGAAGAAAATGAACTCCAGCCTTGGTCAGACTCTTTATCACTCTGCTCAGAATTTAAATTCCAGAGGAAGGGCTCACATTCCTCAGCTAGGAGAGGGAAGGACTCCCAGATAAACAGTCTCACCAGATTGTACCCAGTGAGGGAATTACAGTTCCCCCAAAAGAAATTAGGCTAGGGTCAATGACAGATCATTCAGAAACACAGACACAAAGACAAAAAGTTCATTGCAATAAGCAATACTCCAGAAGGGGAGCCAGTACAGAAAGAAGAAATACCCAGAGCTAAGAAGAAAATATTCCTAGGCTGAAGAAAGAGCTCCTCCTGCACAGCCATAGTTCACAAACAGCTGGAAGCATTAATGAAAAGAGTGTGACACCCAGCTATGTTCTGGAAAAAATGTTCTTGGTGCCTCTGGTTCTTGCTCTGCACAAGGAGTGAAAGAATTGTTCCTGCTACACTTGGAGAAGTGGATAGAGAAAGAGGGAACCACGCCCACAATTTGAACTGAACTGATGAAAAATGGAAGTGGATCTGCCCATTCTTTGGGTATGTAGTAGTCATGCCCAGAGCAGACGGTGGTGACATATACACAGGAGGATGAGAAGGGACTCATACAGCAGCTTTAGATGACAGATGAAACACCACCATTACCACAATCAGGAAAGCCCTGTATATGGTGCCTTTCGGAAAACAATTCTCTGAGCTAATTTTAAGATATTTTCAAAGATCCTCTCTCTATAAATTATTATCTGTCTTTAGGAAAGGGAAATGTGTGCTACTGAACATCAATCACACACCAAAAGGCTTCATGTCTTAAGATGGAAGAATCACAACTTCACCACCCCCAACATGCTAATAGAGACCTTGGGAGGGACTCTTCCATGAGGTGACATGGACACTCCATACATATGAAGTAAATGTAATTAAATAAAAATCACCTGGATCTAGAATTCTAGTTTTATCAAAAAGAACTAGAAAATGAAGTGAGGAGTGACAGGAGAATTATTTCATTTAAAGTTTATCCTTTTTATAAAAAGGGAAGAATCTCATGAAAATAGAAGGCAAGGTCAACCAGTAAAGTCAAGGAAGAAGAGCTGGGGTAGGGAGGAAGGGAGGTGCTGGGAAATGAAACTGATCAAACTGCACATTCATGTTCAAATATGTCACAATAAATCCCACTATTGTGTCTAATTGTATTGCACCAATCCAAAAAAATTTAAAAAGCTTGTTTCTGTCAGGTGTCTTTTTTGTTTTGGTTTTGTTGTTGTTGTTGTTGTTTGTTTTGTTTTGTTGTGTTGTGTTGTGTTTTTTTGTTGTTGTTGTTTTTTGGTTTTTGTGCTATGACCAAAAGAACTGATAAGGACGATTTTAAAGAGGAAGAGTTTATTATGGGGCTCATAGTTTCAGAGGTCACAGTTGTCCATAGATAGGCACGTCCATTCCTTAGAGCCTGTGATAAGGCAGAACATCATGGCAGAAGTGTGTGGCAGACAAGAGTGGATCAGGACATGGCACCAGGAAGCAGAGAAAGAGAAGGCCACTCAACAGGACAAAATATATACCTCAAAGGCATGCCTCCAGTAACTCATAATACGTCACCAGAGTAATGTGTGATGCTTGCTTCTGCGTGCATTTATCTTTTCTTCTTAGCCACAAAATTCTACGGGGCATGGAGGGGCAGATAACAGACTTTCAGAATGAAACATTAATATTCCATAGAATTCTTTTCCTACCTAATAAGCTCATCAATCAAAGTTTTGGCCATATAATGAAAATATCCCTATCACGAACAGAAAATAGGATACCTATTAATTCTTATTTCCTCAATACTAAGAAGAAGTCTGTATCTTGCACTTTTCAGTTTATGTATTTTCCCTTTCCAGCCCACCAGTGAGACTAGGAATTACAGGAGTTTTCTTGACTTTTAAAAGGAATCAGAATTTTCACCTATGATTTCCATTTGGTGAAATATGACTATGTATGAAATTATAAAAAATTCCTATGTCAGCTATCACAAAAATATTTTTTTCATAGACGTGAATTTATAATCTCATACCAATGGCATGACTGTCAGTGATGACTTTTAAAGTATCTGACTATGGTATTTCTATATTACCTATTAAATATGAAGACTTAGGTAGATGACTTCTCATTTCTGCTTTTTACAAGCTGAATTCTGGGCTAAGTCATTTGGCTTTTGGTCCTGGTAATTAAAGAGGGATATGTATAACTCTGTTAAGTGACACTCAATTACAGAAGGCACCTTATACATTCCAACCTTAAATTAGGTCGAGAGCTCTTCTTAAATTTCTACCATCACTCTTAGGAATAAAGAAATACTTGCAAAAGTTTCAGATTATTCTTAATACTCTATAGACACATTGGACAAGAAAGCTTTCCAAACTAGCAAAAATAAATTATTTTTAATTAAGAAAGGTAACATTGGCTTTTATTCTAACTTTGATTCTCTAAGTCTAAGCAATTTTTTTAATCTAATGTTTATTTCTATTTGCTAGGTGGGTTGAAATTTAGGAATAATTCTTGAAAATTAAGCAAATATTCTGCCTCATGATAAAATTCTGCAGGAAAAAAAAGGCAATTCTAGTTTTGATTAAGGTCCCAACTTTTATTGGCATAATTTTATATACTGCTATCTTGAAACTAAAAGAACAATAGGTCTACAAGCCATAGGAACTAAAAGCAATAGATTTGCAAAATATATTCCTCAAACATTTAGTTATTTGTTTCAATTATAGCCAGCCATGACTGAACAGGCATGAAACAGGTCCTCACATTTCTGAGCTGTCTTTCCTGTATATTCAAGTCCAAATCCAGCAGCTCGTCAGATACCAGCATGGCCAGATGACCTGTCCACATTTATTGGGTTCATTGGCACAATTGTTGACAATTTGTAGTCACATAGATATGACCATTGCATTTTAGGTTCAAAAAAATAACCAAAGCTCATGTGTTAGCTGTATGCTATGTTACCTAGAACTCTGCTGAGTCTTGTCCAAGATGTTGAGTAAAATTCTTAGAAGAAATGTGGAAACAATGTAAAACTTATTTCATTAGAAATGTCTTTTAATATTTTATCTCCTGGGATGACTGATTAACACTGATTACCCATTTTTCCATGTTCATTTCTCCTCACTGGTAAGACTGCTATATCAGACCCTCACATTAATTGAGTAAGTATTATATGATGGGCATTATGCTGAGGACCTGACTTTAGTGATCTCATTCAACATGTGCTAGGTTTGGAACTGTTTCTTTCTTAAAGTAGTTTTATTTCATAGAGTTTCCCTTTAGTCACATACATGCCTTGGTCATCATTGTCACAGAAATATTGCTCAAAGATTAGGTGTACATCTTTAAAACATCCAGCTTAATATTAAATAGAGTTTATTGTTCATTTATCAGTGACTGAAATGTCAAGAGAAGCAAACCATGACATGTTTTTGTCCAATTAGACCTGGGGGCCAACAAAGCTGGAACTCAGTTTTACAATCATACAACAATTGGGGCAAACTTGATTGCGTAAACATTTATTTCAATGTACTCAGTTGTTCATGAAGAGGTGGGAAGAGCTGAAATCAAGGTGGGGGAATAGAATCATCCTCAATTAAAATTAGATTCCATGCATCTTAAGCACTGAAGCGCAGATTCAGACTCTGCCAAAGAACAATCAGACAGATGTCCCTCAGGAGTTGCTGAACAATTAGAGGAATCGGCCAGGAATGTTTCCTGGGAATACATGTTAGTGCCTATAAATCAGAGTTTGGCTTCCTTGGTTTCTAAAGTGGAACCACACGACATGCACCCACCCCTACAACATTGCTGAGAAGCCCCTTCATCTCCAAATCATTTTGAATGAAGTAATTTAAATTAGTTTTTAATTCCAGCTATGATTACAATAAGTCTGCAAAATACGGAAGCATTATGTTTGCAAAATTAATGGTAGAGATGAACGTAGCCCTGCAACAGCTGAAAATGCAGAGCTCCAACTCTCCTGGCTAGCCCAGTGGTCTTCTATCTGCACACCCCTCCTAACCTGCTAACTGAGGCTCCTGGGAGTCATGAAATGCTAGAGTATGGAGCAACTGTACCAGGCATTATTTGTTTCTTGATATTGTTTTATTAAAATTTTATGTTAAACCTCCATGTGTGCCTCTCTCTCCTGACTTAACCCCAAATCGAATTAGACTTAAAGTAGAAAAGATCACTTATAGCTCTTTAATTTTCAAAAAGGCTAACAAAGTTCTAAAATGAAAAATATTACGCACAAGCATCACTCCCCTCCACACACACACACACAGACACACAAACCCTACAGTAAACCACTGTCAAACTACACGCACAAAGGTAAAACTATGCTTCTATTGCATCATAAAAATAATCTACTCAAAATGGACCAAAGACCCAAATGTAAGAACTGAAACTGTGAAATCACTTGAAGGTAAACCCTTCAGGACATCAATATTAACAAAGATTTTCTGGAAAAGACTGTGCCCAAGCAATAAGAGCAAAAATAGACAAATGGGTTGTGTTAAACTAAGAAACTTCCGTACAACAAAGGAAACAATCAGTAGGATAAAGAGATAGCCAGAAGAATGTAGGGAAATATTTGAAAATTATTCATCTGCCAGGAATTAAGAGCCAAATCACAAGGAATTCAAATAACTGAATATCAGAAACAAACAAAAAATCCAAATTTTTTTAAACTTTATTTTATTGATTGATTTTTATGTGGTGCTGAGGATCAAATCCAGGGCCTCACATGTGCTAGACAAGTGCTCTACCACTGAGCCACAACCCCAGCCCCAAAACAATCCAGTTTCAACGTGAGCAAATGATCTGAATACACATTTTTCAGAAGATGTACAAAAGACCAATAGGTATGTGAAAAAAAATGCTCAAAATAACCAATCATCAGGAAAATGCAAATCAAAACCACAAGGAGATCTCATCTCATTCCAGAAAGGCTGTAATCAAAAGGACAACAAATAATAATAATAGCAAGTATAACATGTGCTTCCAAGAATGTAAAGAAAAGAGAATAAGGGTACACAGTTTTAGGAGTGCAAATTAGCATCACCATTTTGCAAAAGTATGGAGGTTTCTCAAAAAACTAAAAATAGAAATACCATATGATTCAATAATCCCAGTACTGGGTATATATCCAAAATAAATTATGTGGAAGAAATATTAGTACTGTCATGTTTATTGTAGCACTATTTACAATAGATGACATAGTTAATCTAGGTGTTCATCAATGGATAAATGGGTGAAAAAAACGTGGTATATAATGAAATAGATCAAATCATGTCATATGCCTGTACAAATATGGCATAATGAATCCCACTATCATGTATGCCAATAAAACTGTTAAAGGAAAAGAAAATGAGCACAGATACACAACGGAGTATTGTTCATCCATTAAAAAAAATTCAATTCTTTTATCACTTGCAATAATATGGATGGAAGTGGAGGACATCACGTTAAGAAAGACAACCCAGTCACATAAATTCAAATGCTATCTGTCCTCACTTATATGTGGAAGCTAAAAAAAAAAGAGTTGAAATCATAAAATTAGAGAGTAGAATAATAGTCACAAAAGATTAGAAAGGGGAGCAGGGAAAGAATGGAGAGAGGTTGGATGATGAGTACTAAAATCCTGTTGAGATAAATAAATTTCAGTTCTGTAACACAGTAGAGTGACTACAGTTTGCCTCATTTATTATGTATATCAAAATAATGAGAAAGGAGGATTTAAAGATTTCCAACACAAAGAAATAACAAACATTTGAGGTTATGGAGAAGCTAGTTACCCTGATCTGATCATTACACATTGCACAAACACACTGAATTATCACACTGGAGCTCATAAATATGTAGTTATTATGTGTCATTTAAAATATACAGATATGTGTTACTATTTGATTCCTTGAAACATATCTTTGTGGATAGTGAGAATTAAGGGGGGGGGGGTCTAATTTTCTTCCCCAAGTAGAGAGTCAACTTTCTTAAGAAAGTTATTAGTGCCATTTCTACCCCATTAATCTGAAATGTCATCTTGATCCATATCAAATTTCCATCTGTACTTCAGAGAAACATTTCTAACTATGGTTGAATTTGGTAGATGAAATTATAGAATCTGATGATGACAAATGACCATGCTGTAGGGAGAGATCTCAGAGCATCCTGAGGAGACTGGAGAGGCAGGGAATCCTAGTCAGCGATCTAGAAAATAGGAACACTAGATATTTTGAACAAAGAGAGCTAATATAGTGATCTGATTATAAAAATTAATGCAAGGGTTGCAAAAATAGAAAATAACAAGTAAATTAACCCAGAAAATGATAATTTTAGGAAGACTGTAGGTATGACAGAGACAAAGGCTATCCATGTTAGTTGACAGTGAGGGTCTTTTGAAGATTGTCAACTGACTCAGACCCATTGTGACCTTCAGGCTCAACTCCACTGTCATCTTGGGACCACTGACCCAGTTGAGTAAGCACAAAGGATATGACAAAATGAGAGACGAAGTTGAAAAGAATGTGGTCAGTTCAGTGTGGCATGAGATTCCTCTAAGGAAAAGCAAGATACCAGATGAGAGTAGTTCATTGAAATATAGGTGGACTTTTTGTTGAGAAGACCCAAAACACATATTTGAATATTATCAAGATACTTTTCATTTGAATAATTCTGTAATCATTAGTAACAGTTTTCATTTTGATGACCGTTTAATCTTTGCACTGTCACAAACATTGCCTCATTTGATTTTCACAAATTGGAAGACTGCAAGAGGGAGAAGACTAGCAAAAACAAACAAAAGGATGATGGAACCATTCAGAAGGTTAGAAAGACTGTGGAGTGGCCCGAGACCGCTTCAGGAAGGAGGTGCTGGTGAGATGCTACCGACATTAAGAAGGAGGTGGCTAAGAAATGTCAAAAAAAGGAGCCCCCTGGCAAAGTTCATTCAAGAGACCAGAAGGACAGAAGCAGGTAACAAAATAAAACAGAGTCAGAATAAATGGAGGTGACAGATCTTACTGAATCACAGAAAAGGCAGATCATGAGACAATACTTCAAGGGTATGTATGTGTGTGTGTGTGTGTGTGTGTGTGTGTGTGTGTGAGAGAGAGAGAGAGAGAGGAGAGAGAGAGAGAGAGAGAGAGAGAGAGTTGTTGCTGTTGGATTTTTGTTCGTCTTTGTGTTAGAGAAATCTTTTTATTGTTCGAGTTATAATAACGTTTACATTCTGATGTTTTTAAATTCTCTCCCTCTATGTCTCTGCACCCAACTTCCAGGGGAAGAATTATCAGGGAAGGACAGAGGACACGTTTGATCAAACTGACACTCGTGTTTTTGTTTTCTCCTTTTGACTTTTTTAGACTTTTACATGCAGAGAAAACTTGTCAACAAATGTAATCTTTTAATTAACAAAAGAAGTCAAACCTCAATACAATAAATATCCTTTTTGATGATGACAATTATTCAATTCCATTCCACGTTTTGAGGTTCCATTTTCCTGTTACTATCTCACATACAGGGAAATGGATCCTATTTGAGCATCAACTTTCTAGAAAATCATTCCAAATAGCACTACCACTTCTGGTGGAAAATAGGTTTAAATCTAAAAGAAAGGATTTAGGTGGACTTGAGGGGGAGGTTGTTTGTTTGCTTGGTCTGTTGGTTTTTTGTTGTGTTTGCTTATTTGTTTTGATGTTAGGAATGGAATTCAGGACCTCATCCTTGTTAAGCCCTCTACCACTGAGCTATGTCCCCAGCCCTGGACATTAGTTTTCTTTTGCTTATTTGAGGCCCTGGGAAAAGCTAGTGTTTTGATGGACTGGACAAGAAGCTCTCACTGGGGTCTTCAGAGTTATGCAGATTCCAGGAGTCTTGCCTAATTGCTGAGGGACACATTTCCCATCACTAAGGACTCAAAATCTGGGTTTACCTACTCACTAGGTTACAGGCCACAAGGCTGAGGCAGCATCATCTGACTTAAAAGGATTTCCTGCTAGAGCAATATTATTTCACTGGAATCCATTCCTTCTTCCTCTCAGACATTTTTCCTTTTGCTGTTGGCAGACAGTGCGTCCTAGGTAAGGTTCCCATTCTCATTGGGTAACTCTTTCCAAAAAGACCAATGAATTGGCCCCTGTTGATTACTTGAAAAACACAGTTGCTGCTCCACACAAGTCCCTTTGACATGACTTCAAGTATTAAAATTTTCCACCAACTGTGTCAGACGTTTGCCTGTCTAACTCTTCTTTTGCTAAGACGTTTTTAAATAGCTTAATCCTCATTTTACGCAATAGAACAAACGTGACTGAATCAGTCATAGGCTAACGGAGGCCTGTTAAATCATATAACACCTGCCCTCTGGTATTATCTGGAATCCATCAGCTTTCCATCAGCTTTCCATCAGCCTCACCAAGAATATCAGCCTTGTTAGTCTGTATCACATCATGCTAGAAAGAGGCAGGTAAAGGGGTTGAAGCTAGCACTCCTGAGTTCTTATTCACCCTCAAGTCTTCCCTCCCATGATTCTCCAGAGCCTATATTCTCTGCATCATTACAGCATTACTCAAAGAATCAATATCAACTGCCACCTTTCCAGTGAAAATCTTCATCAATAGCATTAGCTCAGAGTAATGTCTCCTGCCTGGAATTCTGGTAGCTTTGAGTCTGTCCTGCTCAGTAGGGATGAAGCATATGGCACCCCATGTTATAATTTATATTGTGATATTCTGCCTAGACCCACATTTTAATATAAGTATACCCAAATTTAAAACACTTTGAGGATGAGGGTTACCTTCTTTGTGCTTGCTGTGAGGACTGCCCATAGTAGTTGCTCAACAAATAAGAAAATGACTCCATGCTTATCATAACTTGCCTTGGTGTGCTCACAGCTCACTAAGCTCATAGGTCTTTTTCCAAATCATAACTTTATACAGAACAGGACTATTTTCCTACACTCTTTGGTAATATTCCTAGTGCTTAGGTCGGACCTGATACTATCTGTGAAAATGTGTTGCTTGACTGATGGAGCCATCTTAATGCTCTGTAAATTCTGGTTGTCTGGAGGAAGTCCTGGTTCAGAGTAGAAAAAGTTTCAGCTGACTCAGCCTCTCTGTTTTCCTGTTTTAGACTTCAAAGGATCTAAGATGTATAAAATCAAATATACTCATATCAAAACCAGTAGGCCAGTCTGATGCAGGACCTGAAGAGACATGTGAAGCTATAGGCTTCCTTTTTATTAGAAACCAGCATCCAGAATATCTCATTGCAAACAGCTTAAGCCCATACCTTTTGTGAGTCAATTAGCATTTTGAGCCAATGAAAAAACATAAGTCTACTAGTTTTTAACCAGTTTGGGGGGTAGGGAGATGCAAATATTTGAAATGAATAACTTCAGACTTCAACTATGGATACTGTGAAATCAATTCCCTAATTACATATATAATAAATCACTTTTCCCTCAGCAAGAAAACTAATTAATGAGCAAAACACAGGCAGACTATCACCACCCCTTAACAGATGCTTATTTTTTAATTGTCAAGATACCAGAAAAGGTTGTTTTCAAAAGGAATACATTCTAGTTCTTTCCATTTCCGGTCTCCCTGCCCTGGGTAACAATTGCTAGCTATATTGAAAGCCAAAACTCCCCTCAAGGAGAATAATCAGTGCACTGACAACTTGGAAACCCAGGTACCAGTTAATAATTCAGGAGCAGTAAGCTATCAAGTTGTTCTTGTGTGCTCTCTCCACAGAAATTTCTTTTTGGGCAAAGGATCTCTTGGAAAAATTTCCATCATTTCCACCAAAGAAGAGACCATTCTAGGAGGAAATGCCAGACCCAGACTAAGAGTCTGAGACAGATTGCAGACCTCACAAAACAGAGGCCATATTTTTAAAGATTTTTGCTTCTTTTATTGACTAGCTAAAGTAGTGTTACCCCTCCGGAATATCTCCTTCGATTTGAATGATAAATAGTTCTTGCACTTGCCTAGGCTCTTAAATGTTTGCAAGAGACGTAAAGTGACTAACTGATTCCTTCCAGCCTTCCAGGCCTCCCCGCCGGAGCATGAGCTCACAGCTCTCTAAACTCCAATCCCACCCCGACCCAAAGGGCTGGAATTCACTGCTGCAGCTCAGCTTCTTGCTAATGACTTTCAGCTCCATGTCTGTGCTCTCCTTTGACCTCCCAACTCCATTAGGAAACACTGTAGTATCACGTAGCTATTACTGAATTTTACTGCTTGGCTTCTTACCTGATGACTGCCAGAAAGCAGGTATTAAATAAGTAGGTGTGTTTATAGCAGTTGTTCCTTCAAATTTGGTTCTAAGAAATTAGACTCTCTCTTTCAATGGTCAGGCTCTACCTTCCCCTTGATAATTCATCACAATGGGATTCTGTGCAACGTGCAAGAGTACCTGGGTCCAAAGTGGGGTATCTAAAAATTATTTTTTAAAAAAAAAAAGATTGCTTCTGAAAATAACAATTGTAAATTCAGAGCCTTCTAAATGTCCCCTGCCTAATTCTTTGTTCTAGCCAACATTCTTGGGACACTTGGTTAATAAAAAACAGAAATAGCCCTCAATCTTTCTGTTAAAAAAAAAAAAAATCCTAAAACAGCTCATTTACTGCACACTCACCACATGCTTGCCTCTAAGTCCTCACAGGCATCATCTTATTTCATTCTCAGTGGCTCTAACAATAGATAGAACCATCTATTTCCATAATCACATCTGTTTCACAGAAGGTGTGACCAGGCACCAGCTACGAAGCCTTTGTCCACATTCACACAGCTGGAGTGTGAGGAGCCACTGGCCAGAAGGTCAGCCCTGCTCCTCACCTCTGCAGCATGCCACCTTTTCTCCACCAGCATCCAAATTCAAAGGGCTCCTTTCCTGGTGCTCATATGACTTCTGGTATACCAATTCAAACCAGGATTGATGTAACTTACCAAAATTTCTTGATTGAAAGAAAATAGTACTTCCTACCCTAACAAGTACCCACTCCTACCCTAATAATTCCCAGTTGTGACACTTTACAAATTCAGGGGTGCCTTGTCTTCCATATAAACAGCATCCTCTGAAGTGATATAAGATAGCCACCCAAATTCCTTAGGCCTCCTTCTTTATTCTTTCTTTGAGAATCAGTTAAGTGGTATTCATTTGAATATTGTACAAGTACAAAATGTGTTTGAGATTCTTGTGTTCCTGGATGCTATATAACTTAGAATGCTTCATGCTATAAGTAGTAGAGACTAACTCCAACTAGCTTCAGCACAAAGAAAATTTACTGGCTCATATAATTGGGAGAACATCCAGGGGGTACACTGTGCTTCAGGAACAGAAGAATCGGTTTGGATGTTCAAACAGTGTTGTAAAGATATGATCTTTCAATTTGCTTTAGTTTCTTCTGTATTGACATCAATCTCTTAAGATAGTCATCAAAAGTCTTTGACTTATAGCTAGCAATAATAGAGTACAGAAACTAGCATTTTTATCTAGTTCTAACAACAGGTCTGGGGAAGGCTCTAAATGACCAGTCTAGGTTACTACCTACTCCTAAACCACTCATGTGTTCAGATGAGTATGAAATTCCAATTGGCCAAACCAATGTGTTCAGGCCATCTATAGCAAGGTCACCAAAACTTGAATCCACATTACTTAGGTTAAGAGAGGGAAAGGGGATGGTAAACAGAAAAAATAACGTCTAATAAAAATCCTGTCAATAAACATCAGAACACATTTAGAAGACATTCCCAACTGCAGTATTTTTTGCATACTTTATCCTTTGCAGAATCTAGTAGGTCAGGCAAGTTAAAAGGATGTTCTAGCAGGTTGGTGACTATGGATAAATCAAATGCTATCTCTGAGCCTCAGTTTCAAGTGAGTAAACTGGCCTAAATAGACATCAAGAACCTCCTTTTCTTAAGGAAAAAAAAATGCATAATTCATACATCTTTCTCCATAAGAAAAATATGAGCTCAAGGAATTACAACATACTGGCAATCAAAACTACATTCTTCCCCATCTACTAGATCACAGAATTATGCAAATGCTTTAATGCTTTCAATAATCTGAACCACAAGTTAACACAATAACTTTGTAAGAGAAACACTGCAGTTGCTTATTGTACAGGCTTTATCTATCAAGGATCATGCACAGCAGCTGTACTCACAATTTGACTTTGAAATTTTGAAACCTGTTTCTTAAAAAAATTACTTGAATTTGACAGCATGGCAGTTTTGTTTTGTAGAACCCTTCATCAAGTGAAGCCATCCTTTTTGGATTGTTATTTTCTGGGAAGAAAAATAATTACATGTGCCATAGTATATTCCAAAACTTTTTCACTGAAAACTGCATTTTCAATCTGCAGCTACACAAATTCAAACAAAGCAGACATATTCATGTTATGAGATAAAGGGCATTCAGTACAGAAATAAGGTCAAATGTAAGGAAGAGTGAAGTGTATTAAGGAAAGTCACATCTTTGCTGATTTTGACCTATATCATTTAAACTCTGCTTATAAGAAATTAAGCAGGTCAATTGATCTTTTTTTTTAATTTTTTATTGTTGGTTGTTCAAAACATTACATAGTTCTTGATATATCATATTTCACACTTTGATTCAAGTGGGTTATGAACTCCCATTTTTACCCCATATACAGATTGCAGAATCACATCAGTTACACATCCATTGATTTACGTATTGCCATACTAGTGTCTGTTGTGTTCTGCTGCCTTTCCTATCCTCTACTATCCCCCCTCCCCTCCCCTCCCCTCTTCTCTCTCTACCCCCTCTACTGTCATTCATTTGTCCCCCTTGTATTATTTTTCCCTTTCCCCTCACTACCTCTTGTATGTACTTTTGTATAACCCTGAGGGTCTCCTTCCATTTCCATGCAATTTCCCTTCTCTCTCCCTTTCCCTCCCACCTCTCTTCCCTGTTTAATGTAAATCTTCTTCTCATGCTCTTCAACCCTACTCTGTTCTTAGTAACTCTCCTTATATCAAAGAAGACATTTGGCATTTGTGTATTAGGGATTGGCTAGCTTCACTTAGCATAATCTGCTCTAATGCCATCCATTTCCCTGCAAGTTCTATGATTTTGTCATTTTTTAATGCAGAGTAATACTCCATTGTGTATAAATGCCACATTTTTTTTTAGCCATTCGTCTATTGAAGGGCATCTAGGTTGGTTCCACAGTCTTGCTATTGTGAATTGTGCTGCTATGAACATCGATGTAGCAGTCCCTGTAGCATGCTATTTTTAGGTCTTTAGGGAATAGACCGAGAAGGGGAATAGCTGGGTCAAATGGTGGCTCCATTCCCAGCTTTCCAAGAAATCTCCATACTGCTTTCCAAATTGGCTGCACCAATTTGCAGTCCCACCAGCAATGTACAAGTGTACCCTTTTCCCCACATCCTCGCCAGCACTTGTTGTTGTTTGACTTCATAATGGCTGCCAATCTTACTGGAGTGAGATGGTATCTTAGGGTGGTTTTGATTTGCATTTCTCTGACTGCTAGAGATGGTGAGCATTTTTTCATGTACTTGTTGATTGATTGTATGTCCTCCTCTGAGAAGTGTCTGTTCAGGTCCTTGGCCCATTTGTTGATTGGGTTGTTTGTTATCTTATTGTCTAATTTTTTGAGTTCTTTGTATACTCTGGATATTAGGGCTCTTTCTGAAGTGTGAGGAGTAAAGATTTGTTCCCAGGATGTAGGCTCCCTATTTACGTCTCTTATTGTTTCTTTTGCTGAGAAAAAACTTTTTAGTTTGAGTAAGTCCCATTTGTTGATTCTAGTTATTAACTTTTGTGCTATGGGTGTCCTATTGAGGAATTTGGAGCCCGACCCCACAGTATGTAGATCGTAGCCAACTTTTTCTTCTATCAGACGGCGTGTCTCTGATTTGATATCAAGCTCCTTGATCCATTTTGAATTAACTTTTGTGCATGGCGAGAGAAAGGGATTCAGTTTCATTTTGTTGCATATGGATTTCCAGTTTTCCCAGCACCATTTGTTGAAGATGCTATCCTTCCTCCATTGCATGCTTTTAGCCCCTTTATCAAATATAAGATAGTTGTAGTTTTGTGGATTGGTTTCTGTGTCCTCTATTCTGTACCATTGGTCCACCCGCCTGTTTTGGTAACAGTACCATGCTGTTTTTGTTACTATTGCTCTGTAGTATAGTTTGAAGTCTGGTATCGCTATACCGCCTGATTCACACTTCCTGCTTAGCATTGTTTTTGCTATTCTGGGTCTTTTATTTTTCCATATGAATTTCATGATTGCTTTCTCTATTTCTACAAGAAATGCCGTTGGGATTTTAATTGGCATTGCATTAAACCTATGGAGAACTTTTGGTAATATCGCCATTTTGATGATGTTAGTTCTGCCTATCCATGAACAGGGTATATTTTTCCATCTTCTAAGATATTCTTCTATTTCTCTCTTTAGGGTTCTGTAGTTTTCATTGTATAAGTCTTTCACATCTTTTGTTAGGTTGATTCCCAAGTATTTTATTTTTTTTGAAGATATTGTGAATGGAGTGGTTGTCCTCATTTCCATTTCAGAGGATTTGTCGCTGATATACAGGAATGCCTTTGATTTACGCGTGTTGATTTTATATCCTGCCACTTTGCTGAATTCATTTATTAGCTCTAATAGTTTCTTTGTAGACCCTTTTGGGTCTGCTAGGTATAGAATCATGTCATCTGCAAATAGTGATAATTTAAGTTCTTCTTTTCCTATTTTTATGCCTTTAATTTCTTTCGTCTGTCTAATTGCTCTGGCCAGTATTTCGAGAACTATGTTGAACAGAAGTGGTGAGAGAGGGCATCCCTGTCTTTTTCCAGATTTTAGAGGGAATGCCTTCAATTTTTCTCCATTCAGAATGATGCTAGCCTGAGGCTTAGCATAGATTGCTTTTACAATATTGAGGTATGTTCCTGTTATCCCTACTTTTTCTAGAGTTTTGAACATAAAGAGATGCTGTACTTTGTCGAATGCTTTTTCCACATCTATCGAGATGATCATATGGTTCTTATTTTTAAGTCTATTGATGTGGTGAATAACATTTATTGATTTCCGTATATTGAACCAGCCTTGCATCCCAGGGATGAATCCTACTTGATCATGGTGCACAATTTTTTTGATATGTTTTTGTATTCGATTCGCCAGAATTTTATTGAGGATTTTTGCATCTAGGTTCATTAGAGATATTGGTCTATAGTTTTCTTTCTTTGAAGTGTCTTTGTCTGGTTTAGGTATCAGGGTGATGTTGGCCTCGTAGAATGAATTTGGAAGTTCTCCCTCTTTTTCTATTTCCTGAAGTAGCTTGAAAAGTATTGGTATTAGTTCCTCTTTAAAGGTTTTGTAAAACTCTGCTGTATACCCATCCGGTCCTGGGATTTTCTTAGTTGGTAGTCTTTTGATGGTTTCTTCTATTTCCTCAATTGATATTGGTCTGTTTAGGTTGTCTATATCTTCCTGACTCAATTGGGCAGATCATATGACTTAAGAAATTTATCTATGCCTTCACTATCTTCTAATTTATTGGAGTATAAGGATTCAAAATAATTTTTGATTATCTTCTGTATTTCTGAACTGTCTGTTGTGATATTGCCTTTTTCATCCCGTATGCTAGTAATTTGAGTTCTCTCTCTTCTTCTCTTTGCTAGCATGGCTAAGGGTCTGTCGATTTTGTTTATTTTTTCAAAGAACCAACTTTTAGTTTTGTCAATTTTTTCAATTGTTTCTTTTGTTTCAATTTCATTAATTTCAGCTCTGATTTTCATTATTTCTTGCCTTCTACTTCTTTTGCTGTTGTTTTGCTCTTCTTTTTCTAGGATTTTGAGATGAAGTATGAGATCATTTATTTGTTGGTTTTTCTTTTTTTAAGGAATGAACTCCACGCAATGAATTTTCCTCTTAGAACTGCTTTCAATGTGTCCCATAGATTCCGATATGTTGTGTCTGTGTTTTCATTTATCTCTAAGAATTTTTTAATTTCCTCCTTGATGTCTTCTATAACCCATTGATCATTCAGTAACCTATTGTTCATTCTCCAAGTGATGTATGCTTTTTCCTTCCTTCTTTTATCGTTGATTTTCAGTTTCATTCCATTATGATCAGATAAGATGCATGGTATTATCTCTACTCCTTTATATTGTCTAAGAGTTGCCCTGTGACATAATATATGATCTATTTTTGAGAAGGATCCATGTGCTGCTGAGAAAAAAGTGTAACTGCTCGATGTTGGGTAGTATATTATATATATGTCAATTAAGTCTAGGTTATTAATTGTGTTATTGAGTTCTATAGTTTCCTTATTCAACTTTTGTTTGGAAGATCTGTCCAGTGGTGAGAGAGGTGTGTTGAAGTCTCCCATGATTATTGTATGGTGGTCTATTAGACTATTGAACTTGAGAAGAGTTTGTTTGATGAACATAGCTGCACCATTGTTTGGGGCATATATATTTATGATTGTTATGTCTTGTTGGTGTATGGTTCCCTTAAGCAGTATGTAGTGTCCCTCTTTATCCCTTTTGATTAACTTGGGCTTGAAATCTATTTTATTTGATATGAGTATGGACACTCCTGCTTGTTTCCGAAGTCCATATGAGTGATATGATTTTTCCCAACCTTTCACCTTCAGCCTATGTATGTCTTTTCCTATCAAATGCGTCTCCTGTAGGCAGCATATTGTTGGGTCTTGTTTTGTGATCCATTCTACTAGCCTGTGTCTCTTAATTGGTGAGTTTAAGCCATTAACATTTAGGGTTATTATTGAGATATGGGTTGTTCTTCCAGCCATATTTGTTTATTTCTGTTACTAAACATGGTTTGTTTTCCTCTTTGATTATTTTTCCCCCCTTTACTGTCCTACCTCCCACTGTTGGTTTTCATTGTTATTTTCCATTTCCTCTTCCTGTAATGTTTTGCCGAGGATGTTTTGAAGAGATGGTTTTCTAGCTGCAAATTCTTTTAACTTTTGTTTATCGTGGAAGGTTTTAATTTCATCTTCCATCCTGAAGCTTAATTTCACTGGATACACAATTCTTGGTTGGAACCCATTTTCTTTCAGTGTTTGAAATATGTTATTCCAGGATCTTCTAGCTTTCAGAGTCTGTGTTGAAAGATCAGCTGTTATCCTGATTGGCTTACCCCTAAATGTAATCTGCTTCCTTTCTCTTGTAGCTTTTAAAATTCTCTCCTTATTCTGTATGTTGGGCATCTTCATTATAATGTGTCTAGGTGTGGATCTCTTATGATTTTGCACATTCGGCGTCCTGTAGGCTTCTAGGATTAGGGATTCTGTCTCATTCTTCAAGTCTGGGAAGTTTTCTCATATTATTTCATTGAATAGATTGCTCATTCCTTTGGTTTGAAACTCTGTCCCTTCCTGTATCCCAATGACTCTTAAATTTGGTCTCTTGATGTTATCCCATATTTCTTGGATGTCCTGCTCATGGTTTCTTAACAGTCTTGCTGAGCTGTCTATGTTCTTTTCAAGTTGAAATACTTTATCTTCATTGTCTGATGTTCTATCTTCTAAGTGTTCTACTCTGCTGGCAGTATTCTCAATTGAGTTTTTAAGTTGGTTTATTGCTTCCTGCATTTCTAGGATTTCTGTTTGTTTGTTTTTTATAACATCTCTCTCCCTGTATAGTTGATCTTTTGCTTCTTGGATTTGTTTATGTAATTCATTGTTGAAGTGGTCTTTCATTGTCTGATTTTGCTGTCTGATGTCTTCCTTGAGACTCCAGATCATCTGAAGCATGTATATCCTGAATTCTTTATCTGACATTCCATCTGCTGCAGCTATTACCTCTTCTAACGTTGAGTTGACCTGCATTGCTTGTGGTCCTTTCTTTCCTTGTCTCTTCATACTGTTCGCATTTCTTTCTGCTTGGTGAAACTGTTGTGCTATTGAATTTTCCCCCTATATATTTATATTGGTCTTGTATAGTTGCAAAGTCTCCCTCGCAGGCGCGGGCGGCGGCTCTGCCCCTCTGCGGGCCGCTAGGCTTGTTCTGTCGGTGGTCGCAGTTCTGCCTACTTTGCAGGCGCAGGCAGCGGCACTGCCCCTCTGCAGGCCTCTGGGCCTGTTCTGCCGGTGGGTCGCAGGTCTGCCTACCTTGCAGGCACGTGGGGCAGCTCTGCCCCTCCGCGGAATTCTGGGTCTGTTCTGCCGGTGGGTCACAGGTCCGCCTACCTTGCAGGGGGGGAGGGGGCGGCTCTGCCCCTCAGCAGGCCGCTGAGCCTGTTCTGCCGGTGGTCACAGTTCTGCCTACCTTGCAGGCACGGGCGGAGGGGACGGCTCTGCCCCTCAGCAGGCCGCTGCGCCTGTTCTGCCGGTGGGTCGCAGGCCCGCCTACCTTGCAGGCATGGTTGGCAGCTCTGCCTCTCCATGGGCCACTGGGCCTTTTCCGTTGGTGGTCACAGTTCTGCCTACCTTGCAGGCGCGGGGGGAGGGGGCGGCTCTGCCCCTCAGCAGGCCGCTGGGCCTGTTCTGTGGATGGTCCCTGTTCCGTCTACCTTGCAGGTGTGGGGGAGGGGGCGGCTCTGCCCCTCAGCAGGCCGCTGTGCCTGTTCTGCTGGTGGGGTGCAGGCCCGCCTACCTTGCAGGCGTGGTTGGCAGCTCTGCCCCTCCGCAGGCCACTGGGCCTTTTCGGTCGGTGGTCACAGTTCCGCCTACCTTGCAGGCGTGTGGGTGGGGACGGCTCTGCCCTTCAGCAGGCCGCTGCGCCTGTTGTGCCGGTGGTCACAGTTCCGCCTACCTTGCAGGCGCGGGGGAAGGGGGGCGCCTCTGCCCCTCAGCAGGCCGCTGGGCCTGTTCTGTGGGTGGTCACAGTTCCGTCTACCTTGCAGGCGCGGGGGGAGGGGGTGGCTCTGCCTCTCAGCAGGCCGCTGCGCCTGTTCTGCCGGTGGGTCGCAGGCCCACCTACCTTGCAGGCGTGGTTGGCAGCTCTGCCCCTCCGCAGGCCACTGGGCCTTTTCTCGATCTTTTTTCTATATGATAATACAAATGGGAAAATGCTTACCATTAACTAAAAAAATGTTTGAAGAACAAATTATAAAGCTCGCATTTTGCCTCAAAACTTTCATTATAACATTTAAAACAACTTTCATCATTGCTTAAAAATCACAGTTTATGTTAAATAAATCCAATAAGAACACACAGTAATAGCTGAGTAAGATGTAAAAAAAATATCAGCCAGGCATCCAGATGATCTGTTTTTTCTAAAAACACTAATGACTCTAGGGGAAACTCTGAGAATTTCAGGACCATGTAGCCAAAGCATAAATTCAATGAAACTTGCTTTCTTTCTTTGGCCTCTGAACTCCTTTGTGTTCAACTCTACTGAGGTTCAGTTATTCATACCAGTTATAATCTTATCATGTAATACCTTAATTTTAAATTTGACTCTGTATTTCTATTTTGTAGAGCCTACAACTTAATGGTCTTAAATTTAAAAATTCACAAATTCTAACAAAGCAGACATATTCATGTCTCAAATAAAAAAGTTCTTGTGAAGTGTTATTCACATCCTAGGACTGTGATTATTTATCTTCTTGAAATATTAGTAGTATTTAGCTCTTCTTACAATTGTTCTCAAGCATGTTAATATCTGACTCCTTTGTTTTGTGGTCAATAGAAAAATGTGGGACTCTTCATTGACCTACAGCTGAAAGAAATTGCAAATGATAGCTCAGAAGCAATAACCCTCAGGAAGTCTCTCCCAAACTAGAAATCCAAGCTTTATCTAGTCAAAAGGATGTCATAAATCCATACTCTGGGGCTGGGGTGATGGTGTTTTTAACTGCTGTATATAGAGAACATATCTGTCATTATTCATAATATGAATCTGAAGAAGAATTAACTGCTCCAAATAAGAACATTTTTATTACATGACATTGATTGTGAGTTTTAGAACAGCACTAAGGTTCTTTTAAAAACATTAGTTGATAGGTGTTACTTGAAGTGCAAATTCCTACAAAAAGGAATATTATCAGCTCAATTTGCAAGGTATCTTAAGTCTTTATATAGCATATCCTATTGAAAAATTCTGGACAACTTTTTGTCATATTAACACCTGACACTGGCTTATACCTATTCCTTCTACTATGATTTAAAATATTTAACTGCAAATTCTTCTCCAGTGATAAAAGATAAGGGATTTTTATTTTTAAAAAACTAATCAAAATATTATTGTAAAATAAAATTGAAATTATTCCTAGTTTATGATTACCTTTACCTCTTAGCCTTAATTGCCAGTGGCCTTAGTGCAGAACCATTTCTCCCTGGTTTCCTGCATCAGAACATTGACTGGTCGACTTGCCCAGTGTCAGCTATCTACATCTGTCCCTCTTATGCTTTTCAGCTGGAAACACCCTTTTAAATCCCTCCATAGGGGTCCTTGTCTACAAAATAAGTGTTAGAAGTTGGGCACACAATTTATCTACCCATTATCTATTTTCCCTTCATCTTTACTAATAAAACTCATAACTTTTATTAGAGTAGTAATGTGTCCAGTTAAAACTACCTATTTCCCCAGATCCACTGTGACCAGTTCTAGCCAATGAGATATAATGAGAAGCCACCTGGTACTTCTGCAAATACTGATTTCCAATCAATGGAAGAAATAACAGAAATTAGAAGTTGAATTTAAGTTCACTGGCCAAAACAATGTGGTGAATTCACACTTAGAAATATCCTCTCTTTCAAACACAAACAAATTGTATCAAATTGTATTAAACCATTTTCTATTGCTGTAACAAAATATCGGAAACTGGGTACTTCCCAAAAAAAAAAGAGAGACAAGGGTTAAAGTCTAAGATCAGGTGATCCCATCAGTGAGGACTCATGGTAGATGGCATCACAATGGTGGGAGTACATACAAAAGAGATTATTTGGTGATAAAGGAAGCCAGGAGATTTAGAGGCCAAGCTTGCTGTTCTGGTAACAACTGTTTTCATAGGAACTAACCATCGTCCTCCAAGAACTGCGTTAATGCCTTCCAAGGGCAGTAACCCCAGTGATCTAATTACTTTCCACTAAGTTCTGCCTCCTGAAGACTCTACCACCTCTCAAAATCTCCACACTGAGGACCAAGATCCCAGCACATGAACCTTTGGAGAGACAAACCACATCCAAACCATGACAGAAAGTAAAAAGAAAGAGATGCAATCAGTTTCAAAATCAAGAGAAAGATATTCACAGAAGGAAACAAAACAGCAAGTCTGAGTAAAACCACAAGCCTGCCTAGAGATGGTAGCCAGAGGTTGGTTCCTGTGGGTTAGACAAAACCAGACATTCTGTACGTCACATGGTTGAACAGAACTAGGCTTGAAGCCAGAAATGGGGTGGTGCTCTGTGCTGGAAAAAAAAAAATAACTGTACTGAACACATCCCCTAAAGAAATAGAGTTTAATAAGCTGCAGGCTTAGAAAAGGAGGAAAGTTCAGACAGAATCTAATGACCAAAAAATTAAACAAGCCACCTTCTAGCCCAGGGACAACATACCCAATATCATCATTAGTGTGATTTGGGAGGGGAACTCCCAAAACAACATTATAAAACCTAGTTGGACTGCAGCCCAGAGGTCCCAAGGGAAGAAAACTTCAAAAACAAAAACAAAAAATGATTTTTCAAAAAAGGAGTAACAAAAAAATTTAAACCTGAATTTTAAAATTTAAAATTAACCTTAAAGTCTGAATTTGGAAAATTATAGGAAAATCAATACAAACAAGATAACGCTGGGAACAGTGGCACACTCCAGTAATCCCAGCAACTCAGGAAGCTGAAGAAGAGGATCCCAAGTTTAAGGCCAAACTGGGCAATTTAGACCCTCCCCAACTTAGTAAGACCCTGTCTCAAAATGAAAAATAAAAAGGACTGGGGATGTATGTAGCTCAGTGGCTTCAATCCCAGTACAAAGAAGCAATAAATAAATAAATAAAATAGTCATAAAACAGTTTTTTTAATGGAGGTGGTATGAACTAAATGTTTGTGTTTCCCTGAAATTTATATATGAAAAATCCTAACCCTCAATGTGGTGAAATTTGGAGATGGGGTTCTGAGGCAGTTATCATAACTTACAAAGAATCCTTCAAAAATTTTAGAAGTAAATTTAATCAAGTAAACTTCATCAAGAAACCTTACCTGGATAAATGTAAAAATGAAAACAAGACACTAAACAAGAGAACTGGAAAGCACAGTGTGAGGAACACATCTGAAACACAGGACAAAGAGAGTTTTTAAGCACATGGAAAATCAGCTTCAGGCTTGCAAGTGTTTTTAGTTGATTTTATCAATCAGGCACTGTTGACATTTTGGGCAAAAGAATCCTTTGGTTAAAGGACTGTCTTAGGCTCTATAGGATGTTTGTCAGCATCTCTGGTCTCTTACTCCAAAAGTCAGTAGCGTCCACCAGTTATCAGAAACGAAAATGTTTCCAGACTTTGCGAAATATCTCCCAGCAGGCAAAAACCGTGGTTCTAATACATGTCTAAAATGTAATAAGAAAAAAGACAGAATAGACAATGGAAGGAATGGAAAATAGTAATGCAGGAGAGATAGAACACAACTTTTCAGAAATGAGTGCTCAAATTACAAAAATTCATTCCAAGTACTCAACAGATAAAGTAAGCAAAACCTACACACAGACACATTTTGTTAAACATTATCACTAACAAGAAATCTAAAAAACCCTAGAGAGAAAGGGCAAATCACTTGTGGAGAAAAAGTAATAAGACATCAACAATAGATTTCAAAAGACAGTGATGTAAGTGAAATTAGATAAAGAACTTCTCAATCTAGAATTATATAAATTTATAGTTATAAGAGATATAACTAGATATTGATATTAACAAGCAACCTCTCATAAGAAAGGACAAAAAAATGGAGGTATTTTCAAACATTTAAAAAGTTTATCTCTAAATACTAATGTAATAAACATTGAATTGGTACAAGAAATTATGTTAAGCACAACAAATAATAGCAGCATATTTGTTAATTTAATCAAAATTTACAGGGGAAAAAAACGATTTAACTCTTTGTATTAAAAAAAGTCATTAAAACAAAACTCTAGATAATTATCATAAAGGAGTTATAGAGTGGTATTATTGGAACAGTACACTAAGAATCACATGTTCAGGAACAGGAGAAAAATACTGAATGACTTTAATTCACATTAGAAAAAGTATGAGTTAGGATATATTTTTAAAGTAAATTAAAATATGATAATATAAAGTATAGCTTCTAAATCAGTCAACATGAAAGAAATAATAATTTTTATTAATTTCATTTTGTACTAGGATCTGCAAATTATATAGCCTTGTAAACAGAGAGGCCCAGTGGCTCTGTTAACCTGAGGATAGAGTCATGGTGGAGGCAAGCAATAAACCAGAAGAATATTCAGGAATTTAAAGGGAAGTTTAGGAGGTGAGAGCCATAAGGAACTTCATAAAGTCTTCCACATAGCCCAAATTGTCCCCAAGGCTTAGTGCATGAGCAGCAGAGGCCAGAGGAGCTCCAAGTCAACTTTCATTCCTAACTGACAAAGCCCATGCATGGGCAGAGGATGCAAGAAAAATGGAATGAAATAATCACTGGATGGACTTGAAATGGGCTGTCTGACATTTTCCCTAACCCATATGAAGCAGAGAGTAGAGAAGCCTTACTGGCTTATTTATTTGAGTACAACCTCTGACTAATCTCTGACTGAATTCTAAAATAGGCAGACAATGGGATAAACCCTAGGAAACAAGGCTTAAAAATAAGAATTTAAAAAATACTGAGCAGAGATACCATCAGTCACACATTGTGGGGAGACAGAATCTCAGATTTAATCAGGAAAGATTAATAAATAACAAGCAGACAATCCTCGGGGAGAAAAAAATCAAAGTCTAGGGTTTCAGCAGTATATTATCTAAATGTTCAGAATTCAACAAAAACAAAAGTTAGTACAAAGAAATAAGAAAATGTTTCTCAAGAAAAGAAATAGTCAGTAGAAACTGAGTATCCCTGGATGTTGGATTTAGTAGACAAAGATGTAACAGTCATCTGTTATAAATAAATTCAAAGAATTAAAAGGAAATCATGCTTAAAGATTAAAGGAAAGTATGACAACAAGGACTCAATAAATAAATTACCTTAATAAAGACCAAAAAATTATTTTTGAGAAGAACCAAATGGACATTCTAAAGTTGAAAACTACATTAACTGAAAATAAAATATTCATTTGAGGAATTCAGGGGCAGATTTGAGATCCAGATGAAATAACTGGTCAACAGAAATTATCCAATTTGATAAACAAAGAAAAAAACTGGAAAAAAAGTCATCAAATTATAAAAGAACTATAGGATATTAAATGTACAAGTACATTTATAATAGTAGTTCTAGAAGAAAAGAATAAATAAGGGGCAATTGACCTATCAAGTCAATGGAATCCCTGTTAAAGGTCCAGTAGTGTTTTTGTAGACTTTGACAAGCTGATTCTAAATTGTAGAGGGGAATGCACAGGATCTACAGAGCCAGAATAATTTTTTTTAATTTTTATTTATTTATTTGTTCTAATCAGTTATACATGGCAGCAGAATGTTCTTTGGTTTATTGTATACAAATGGAGCACAATTTTTTACTTCTCTGGTTGTACCCAAAGTAGGGTCACACCATTCGTGCAATCATACCTAGGTACCTAGAGTAATGAAGTCTCCCTCATTCCACCATGTTTCCTATCCCCATACACCTTCCCCACTCCCCTTTGTCCCATCCAAAGTTTCTCCACTCATCCCATGCCCCTCCCCCATTATGGATTAGCATCCAACATTTGGCCCTTGGTTTTTTGGGATCGGCTTACTTCGCTTAGCATGATATTCTCTAACTCCATCCATTTACCTGCAAATGCCATAATTCTATTTTCTTGTATTGCTGAGTAATGTTATATATATACCACAGTTTCAGCCAGAATAGTTTTGAAGATGAATAAATTAAAAGATATGCGCTACCCAATTTCCAAATTTGCTATAAAAATGTGATCATTAAATCTGTTTAAAGTTAGACTAAGAACAGAATTAAGAATTCAGAAATAAACCTTTGTATTTATTTTCAATTGGTTTTTGATAAAGTTTCCAAGATAATTCAATCAAGAAAGTGTAGTCTTTTCAACAGACGGTACCAAGACAACTGAATATCTATGTAAAACAAGAAAAAAGGAACTTGACACCATATACAAAATAACTCAAATTGATACCAGACCTGAATTAAGAATTTAAACAATTGAAACCATCTAAAGAAAATATAGAAGAAATCTTTGTGACTCTGGGTTAGGCAAAGAGTTCTTAGATATAACACTAAAATCACAAGTAATAAAAATATTAAATTAGGCTTTATTAAAATTAAAAAATGTTTTGCTTCTAAAGACACAAGTAATTGAAAAGACATGCCACAGTCTGGGGAAAATATTTGCAAATAATGTGTCTGATTTAAAAACTTTTATCTAGAATATATATAGTATTCTTTCTACTGAATATATAAAAAGAAAAGTTAAATGACTAATAAGCATATAAAAAGATGTTCCACAACATTAACTAGTAGGGAAATGCATATTAAGACCACAATGGGAGTACCACGACACATCCATAGAATGACACTGTTCAAAAAGAAGATATCAAGTGTTGGTGACGAAGTAGACAGAATGAAATACTCAGCCACTGCTGATGAGAATTCACAATAGCATAGACACTTTGGAAAACTGTATGGCAGGAAAACATGTCTACAGAAATACTTATATGCCAACGTTGATAATAGCATTAATCCTAACAGCTAAAAGGCTAGAGACAATTCAAATGACCATCAACCAGTTAATGAATAAACAAAATATATTATTTTTTCCACACAATGGACTACTACTCAGCATTAAAAAAAAAAAAAAAAAGAACAAGCCAGGCACACTAGTGTACACCGATAATCCCAGAGGTTTGGGAGGCTGAGGCAGGAGGATCACAAGTTCAAAGGCAGCCTCAGCAAAAGTGAGGTACTAAGCAACTCACTGAGACCTGTCTCTAAATAAAATTAAAAATGGGGCTGGCGATATGGCTCAGTAGTCAAGTGCCCCTGAGTTCAATCCCTGGTACTAAAAAACAAACAAACAAACAAAAAGAACAAAATACAAATACATAGGACAGCATAGATAAATCTCAAAAACATCATGCTTAATGAAAGAAGACAGACTAAAAAAATCATATATGATTCATATATCAGCAATGTTCAGAAAGGCAAATCTACTAGACACAGAAAGTAGATCAATCATTACCCTGTGTTTGTAGGAGGTAGAATGGGAGCAAAAACTGACTGAAAGAGGCTCAAGGGAAATTTGGGGAGTGTTGAAAAAGTTCTAAAGCTACATTTTAATGATGATTACACAGCTCTTTAAATCTAACAAAAAAAAATTTCTGAATTATACACTTCAGTGTATATAATCTGAATTTTATGGTATACACAATAAAGTCAAAAATTTATGGATAAATGTAACTTGAAAAAGACCACAGACAAATCTGAAGGAATAAAATGGAGAAAAATAATAAAGACAGATATGGAAATAAATTAAAAATAAAATGAAGTAAATAAAGAGAAACAACACAAGCAAAAGTTGATTCTCAGGGGGAAACATTGAAGATGGATAAGCCACTGCAGAAGTGAGAAAAGCAAAAAAGAGAAAATACAAGATTAAACAAAATTGGGGATAAGAAAATAACACAGGCACAATAGACTTAGATAAAAGGAGGATGGAGACATATAGGTCAGGGAAGGGTACAAGAAAAATTTACTAGGAAGTTTGCAGTAGAGAAAGTAAATCAATTTGACTATTCTAGGAAGAGTAGTGAGAAATAACACCAAATATATGTAAGAAATTTTATTCTTTGAAGGTATCAAATTAAAGTCATTAGGAAAAAAGACAAAAGCTGAAATAAATCCTAAGACATGGTAAACATAGTATCTATGGTCTACGTACACCCTACCCCCAACACACACAAACACCCCCACTATGAATAAGCTCAAACCTGAAATCCTGAGAAACTCTTATGTGGCAAATTCCGCATAAAAACATTATAATGAAAAAGAGTGATATTCAATGAGAACAACTCATACTGAACCAGTGTGTAGAAATTACACTGGAATTCATGGCACATCAGGTAGTGTGGATGTAGGAGTACAACACTGCATCTCCAACTGGCTCAAGATTTTTCCAAATAAGCTCTTGTGTTTGAAAGCGCACCAATTCTAGTTTGTTATGATTGCAAACCTAAACAAACATCTATCAAAATCTACCAAGTACAAGAAGAAAGTCGTATTATCAATTCATTACCATCATATGTAACAAACTTGGTAGCTTCAACTGGAATATACTCACCCCTGAAGATATACAGCCTTTTAACACCTCCATAGCTCACTCCCATCCCAGTCATCTGGTCTGGTGGAAAGGTATAAGTTCAAACTGAAATGGCATTTACAGCATAGTATAAATTATCTTTACAAATAGCATAAGTTTTCATCCCTTGTGAAGAAGGTTCCACATATTCAATTGGGCTAATATTTGGTGAGCTAATAAACTTTGAACCATGAATGAGACACATTTTCACCCTTTTAGGTCTAATGATAAAAACTGGCACATAAGTTAAAAAAAATGCTCAGATATGAGGCAAATGGTGAGATGTATGGCAAATAACAAAATTGCACCATGTTCAAGTGACCTGGGGAGGATTCCAGTGGAGGTGGAAAAGAATTAGAATTGAAGAAATGAATCTGACAGGTTACAGGGCAGAAACAAGGATATTCAACCAACAGAAGATGACTTAAGCAGAGGATTAGAGAAAAGGAAGTAGAAAAAGTATAGAAGAAACAGGGTTAGACTCAGGGTTCAGGATTGAGGAAGGTAAGAACTGAACAAGAAAGCAAGTAGAGAAACTTGAACACCAAGCAGAAAAGATGAACTTTGGTGACTAAGGAATGGGAAGTCATTCAAAGTTTTCCAAGAGGAGTGGTAGGAGCAGTAAGATGAAAGGATGATTTAGGTAGACCTCCCTGCTGGCTGTATGAGTGGGAGATGAGGGCTTTCACAGTAATCCAGACAAGAGGGTGCACCAACAAGAGACAGGACAGGGAAGACAGACACAGAAAGTTCTAGAGATAGAACCTCCTCTTCCAATAAGTCATTGTTTCATAAAAAGTCATTTTTGTCTGTTTAGATCAAAGTCTTAACTTGACAGAGTCTTTCTTTCTTGTAAGACATAAATAAAGTTATACCACCAAATTTTCTTTCTCCTAGGTAGAGAATTTTCCCAACCTAGAGGTGCACGTCATCTCAAAGTTAGGAGGCATCCCTTGCTTTGAACAAGACCCCACGCTGTACAATGGAATACAGATATTTTACATGAAAGTCCTCAACTGCACAATTCAAGTACAAGACTAGAAACCCATTCTCCAAAGTTCAAAAACTGAGTTTGAACATAAGCTCCTCTAGGTTTCTAAAGGCAGAAAGCGGCAGGCATAAAATCTCAAAGCTCACACTTCTGATAAATTCAAAAAACTAATGAGCGTTGAATCCCTTTCCTCTGTTTCCTCGGGTCAGCTTTCGATATTCCTAGCATGCAGAAAGTACTTGGGGAGCTCCCAACTTTGTCACGAATGTGCTCCTAGCGGGAACAGTAAAGCCATATAATTATAATTCAGAATTGCCAGTGTGCAAAATTTATTTAAAAAATTTTGTCAAAGAATTTCACAACATATTGAGTATCTTTGAGCACTTCCCCATATTAGGTATTTTACAATTTTTTTCTGTGCAATAGTCTCACAATGACCAGATAAAAAGAGTCTGGAAGGGTACTTCCATTTTACAAGTAAAAGTAAGTCTCATGTAATGAAGCATTTTCAGCAGCATGCTTCTCATGATTTGGGGAGTAATGGCTACTCTTCAATAAACACAAAATGTATAGACATATATTGTTGTGGGCTGAATTATGTCCCCCAAAATATTATGTTGGTATCCTAACCCTCAGTACCTCACAATGTGACTGTATTTGGAGATAGGTTTTAAAAGAAGTTTTAAGTTAAAATGAGATCATAAGACCTGATTTAATATGACTGGCATCCTTAAAAGAGAAAAATTGAGCCCATACAGTAGAGAAAGAAGACCATGTGACAAAACAAGGAGAAATTGTCTGACAGAAGTCAAAGAGAGAGCTTCAGAAGAAATCAGCCTTGCTGACAACTTAATCTCACAGTTCTAGCCCCAGAACTGTGAGAAAATAAAATTCTCTTATTTAAGCCACCCAATCTTTGGTGACTTGACTTTATCATGTCAACTCTAGCAAACATATATATTATATGTACATAATATACATGGTTATTATATATAACATATATATGGTTATTATATAATATATAGATTAAGTGGATATGCATTATGTATAAAATATTCTATATAGGTAATATAGTTATATACATTTAAATTATATATAATATGCACATTAGCAAATTAATAATTTATGTATATATTAGCAAATTCATATATATGTCTATATGTGATTACATATATACATGTACATATATACATGAGTTTGCTAATATATATACACACATATATAAGTGTATGAGTTTGCTTATCTATATGTATGTGTGTATATATATATATATATATACTTATATATATACAATTTTATGATATATATGAATAGAACTTTTAGATATAGTTTGGTAAAATGAGAAATAAACATAATAATAAGTGGTTTAATCATTTTTCTACACACTTTTGGAAAAGAGTTAAACTGGAAGACCTTGATTCTGTCTCCTCACAGCTCTATGATCCTAGAAAAATCACCTAATCTAAGTTTCCATTTTTCTTATAGGTTGGCTAAGGAACTGTTAACCTAGGTGAGTATTTTCCGAACTACATTGAGCACAATCTTAGGATTTCAAAAAGGTGCCCCAGGAACTGCTAGGAACAGCAACAGTAACCTCTCCCTCTTTTTTCTTTCATCTTCTGCATGAGAATGTAAGAATTCATTTTTGATGAGAGAATTTGAAAAATAAATATTCCACTAAATGATCTTGAAATTCACTCTGTCCCTTGGGTTCTGTATAATTCCACTACAGAGCAAAAGCATCTCCACTTGTCAGTTCTATGTTTGTATAATATCCAAGTATTCAAGACAAAGTGCAAGTCAGTCAACTGACCAACCTCGGGCATAATTATCAGAACGTTACACAGTGTTTCTCAACCCCATCACTATTGAAATTCTGGCTCACAGAATTCTTTGGTGTTGGAGGCTGCCCTGTGTGTTATAGCAAACTGCCTATACTTACCAGATGCCGGTAGCACCAACAACAACCCCACTTCCACTTTTGACACCTGAACATCTCTCTCCTGGGAACTTCTTTCTTGTTTCCCTGCCTCCAATCCCATCCTTCAATCTGATCTGCATCTCAGAGATGAGTCTTTCCAAAAATGTTTGGATGGCTTTGCTGTGTAAAAACCTTTTTATGACTGCTGACCTCATTTGGGGGAACCATTAGTAGTTCCTATTATTGAATGTAAGTTCTTTTGTGTTCTGGCTTCATTTCCAATCAGGCTACATTCTCAACCTCAAATTTCACAATTTCTGAACGCAGACCTTCCTTTACTGACACCCTTCTAGCAAAATTCTAAAATTCACCGAACATAGAATATTCATATGCCTTTCTGTGCCTTTCTCATATTTCCTCTGCCTAGAAGGTGTTTCCCCCAACTCATCCTGAATATTAATATTCTTTTCTCCAAAATATCTTCTTACAAGACCCCACCAAGGCTGCCCACCTTTCCAAATCTCTTGCACCTGTGCTACTGCCATTGATTGACTGCGGCTCTCACCATAAAGTATCTTAGTGGCTAATCTACTCATCTGTGTCCTATCTAAACTGTGATCATCCTGGATGTAAAGATTGTGTCTTGTGCACCTCTGTATCCCCAGAAGATAGCATGACATTTGCTCAATAGTTTTTTGGGTTTTCTTTTTCCAAATAATGTGATAAGAACAGATGAATCAGAGATGATCTAGCTGATACCAGCCTATCTATTCTACTCTTAACTGAATTGCTATTAGAAAAATTAATTTATTCTTCTTTCCTGGAAATCATGGTTAATTAGGTTCATATTCTTCAAAAACACTTTTTTTCCTGTTAAGCACCAACTAACTCTCTGTTCCATGGGCCCAGACCATGCTTGCTTTTGCTATTTGTGTCCTCCTTTTGCTACTTGTGGAACTTAGCAGAGTGTCTGAAACATAATGGGTTCTCAATAAATATTTATTTAGTGAATGAGTAAATAGGCCCTATCCTGCATAGCCCAGTTTTACTCTTCAGGAAATCCGATGGGTTTAATAAGTATTCTGTGAAAAAAAGCAGATAAAATTTAAGAACTATACTTATATTTGGCTCCAGAAAAGCATCAATGGTAAAGTTGGAAATAAGAGGCATTTATTTATTTACACACATAGAAGAAGGGGGGAAATTTCTTTAAAAATAAACTCTATGAACACTTTAATATTCTGCCAAATTCAGAAATTATACCAATGAACTGGAATACCACAGGATAAAGAATGTGTGCATTTCCAGAATCACAGTAACATCTGTATCATGTTAAAGCTTGTATTGTGGTTTTGTAGTGATGGGTTAACCTAAACTGTTGCAACTGAGATTAATTGACCATTTCTCTAACAAAGTGCCCTAACTACTACTGAAGCTCCTGCAAACAACCAGGTGGTTGGAGTTCTGCAAGGAAATTCCTACTGCAGATAGAATTATAATCATGATCATGGAGTAAACTTTGTCATAATGTTCTGAATGATCTCTAAATGATAAAAGGTTAATTTATAGGTTAATAATAAGTACTATTTTTTTTTTACCCTGGAAATTTTCCAAATAGTGATTAATGAACTCAATGTATATCCCCCACATCATTAAATTGACTAATGTGGGTCATGTAGCAATAGGTCAAAGCTAAATTCATTCTGAAAACTGACCTTTCACTGAGGTCTAAGAGAACCACACAATCATTTCTCACCTTACATTGTTTTCTAAAGAAAAATAACAAAAGCAATGGGGTGTTCTACTGTCCTAGTTCTCCAATAGGTAAACCAAGAAGGCTACCTATTAGGGTCAGTTCAATGTGCATTGGAATTCCAGAGGCAAATAAATGTCTATTTCCAGGATATGTTCATATTCAAAAACTGCCAATCTGTCTCTGATTGTCTCCCAGCAAAGTAAGGAAGGAGAACAAATGGAATTGTATCAAATTTACCCCCTTCACAGCAAAAAAGTGAATAAAAAAAAAAACATTTCAGTTTAAGCAGCTACTTCAATAGACAATGAAACAATTTCTCATGCATACTGGACATGCAATCTGTTTGAGTTGTAAATCTCAAGCATTTTGGGGTTTGGGGGGGTGTTTTACATATAAAGAGTAAATATCAAATTATTCCAGATAAATGACATTGTGAAAATTGGCAAAAGCCTTGACTCATCTCCACTTCATTTCTAGTGTGTATTTTCTTATAATTCAAAATAGGGAAAAAAAATCTCAATAATAAACGGAAAGGATAAGCCTGAATACAGAGATTAGAATGTATAAAATAGTTGCTCATGGGAAATAGTGCCAAAGATATTGAAAATATGAATGTTTACAGCAACTTTTTATTACATATTGCTTGTCAAAAATGTGCTAGAAATTCATTAAGAAGAAAAAATGTTGCCTTCCTCACAATTGCACCACTATATGATACCAGGCTTATCTGGTGATTGCAAACAACAAGTATTCAATTAAATTTTACTTTTTATGAATCATCATGAAAAAGAAGTTCCTATTGGTATGGATTCTTTTGATGGTAAGTAATAGTAACTGACACAAAATGGCTAGAACAAAAAAAGATTTTTTGCTAATTTTCAAAGAAGAAGAAGAAGAAGATGTTCAGATGTAAGGAAACTTCCAGGTAGAGTTAGCAGCCTGACAATAACATCCAGAATCTGGTTGTTTTACATTTCTCCATTTTTCTATGCTCAGTATTAGTTTTAACTGTAGTGGTTCCTGGCACCCCATTCAGCCACAATAGTCCAGTGAGAGAAAATAAGAAAGAGCAACTCTTTTACAAAAACTTTCCTCCCAAAGATGCCCTAACAGACTTACCATCAGGTGTCATTTTCCATATTGGTTCACAAGCCCTCTATAAACCAGGCAACTACAAAAACAAATCAGATTAGCTCAGATTTCTTTTCTGAGGCTCTTTGGTGATGAGGAGTCAACCACAATGAATGCCACAAGCATAACATGGCTTTCCCATCTGGTATGTCAATGCAAAGAATTTAGCACAGGAAAGATGGACATATGGAAGGAGCTGGGTCCCTAAATAACCATGTAGTGTGAATGTCCCTGCTGACCACAAACACTTACATTGGACCATTAGGTGAATAAAAAAATGTGTAGTGTGTTAAACTATTAAATCTTGTTATTTGTTATTTGTGGCAGCAGTTAATGCTCGGGTATTTAAGAAGGATTTTTGAGAGAACATAAAATTTGTTGAGAATAACTAACTCATATTCAGAAATCTGGATAGCATGTAGTATATTCTATGTCAATTATAGCCAGTGTACCTTCCAGAATTTAAAGTGACTCTTGACGTCTGACTCCAGCTTTCCTTAGAAAAGAGCCTGTGAAATCTCTCATGGGGAGTCAAGGAATGATTCATGTCGTATGGTCTCTGTGGAATATTTGCTTTTTGATTCAAGGAGCCTGTTACTCAACTTTGGACTGTGTATGCACCCATGCATGCTCATATGTGCTGCATTTTGTGTGTGGATTTCTACACAAATCTCTGCTCTCCTCCAATACACTTGCAGAATTCTAACCACAAGGCTATATTGGTGCAGCTGATGTCTCTGGAACAGGAAAATGTAATTCTGATGTGTCTGTGTTCTTTTTAGAATCAGATTTTGCCCTATGGTAAGGCAGGAGACAAAGAAATGAGCAAAGTTGGTAGGGACCAGCAGGATGGGATCGCTAACATCATTCTATAGAGAAGACTAGCTTCCTCCTCAGAGGTGGAAACTTAAGCTGGTTCTCCAGTTTTTGCAGCACTGGCCCATTTAACACATCCACACAGCAATCATCTGAGATGGTTATTTATTCACACCCTGCCCAGCATTTTCTAGTCTATGATTGCATGAACAAAATGAATCTTTCGCTGGGCACGGTGGCACACGCCTGTAATCCCAGCAGCTCAGGAGGATGAGGCAGAAGGATCGTGAGTTCAAAGCCAGCCTCAGCAAAAGCAACGCTCTAAGCAACTCAGTGAGACCCTGTCTCTAAATTAAAAATACAAAATAGGTATGAGAACATGGTTCAGTGGTTGAGTGTCCCTGAGTTCAATCCCCAGAACCAAAAAAAAAAAAAAAATCTTTTCTTCATGTTCTAGGATGTATGTTGATTCAAATTAAATAATTCTAAAATGTGGAATTTGGGTAACTCATTCTGGAGAATACATGTTTTGAAGATCAAATTAAGGGCTGGGGCTGTAGCTCAGTGGTAAAGTGCTTGCCTTGCATACATGAGGCAATGGGTTTGATCCTCGACACCACATAAAAATTAACAAATAAAATAAAGGCATTCTGTCCATCTACAGCTACAAAAAAAATTTTTTTAAAGCAAATCAAATTAAAACTGGAGAATATTTTCCTCAGTTTTGGCGAGACCATGTTCTGAAAACGAATAGGCACAAGAATGTTTTTTGACCTTTCAGAAGGATTGGGATGAATGAAAATTCTTCAAAGCAAAATGAGTATATTATTCCTTCTTTTATTCTATTCCTGTATCAAAACTGAAGGTTGAAGGGGAGTCGAAAGGGAGAGACTATTAGAATGCACCAGTTTTATTCCAGCTGGTTGGAAAACGTTTTGTGACATAAGTGGAGTTTTCAGGGTTTAGGTAATGACATAAGAGAAAAAATTGAGCACACCAAAGTTGAAGGCAGTTACTCAAGAGTAAGATGTCCTGACCCAGGCAAACCTCAAAGATGAAACAATTTATAAATTGAAGTCAATTTCATTTTCTCTCATCCATTCAGTCAGAAGGTTAGATTCAGAACTGGACATAAACACCTTTTTTTCTGAGTCTACAAAATGGGTCTTATGCCAAAATCCTGACTCTTACCAGTTTTTGCTACAAACTGTTTGTCTCTTCAGCAACAAAATAAATCAACAAGGCACAGATTTTCTACGAACTAGCCATTATTCAGCTAGTTCACACATTTCTCCTAAGGTTGACTCAAAATGTGATAGTTGTATTAATTTCTGAGAATTTTTAGGACAAGAGAGATTTATTGAGGGGAAAGCAGAGAATTTTTTTTTGCTTTGTTTTAAAGAACACTGGCAGATGAAGAAATTAATTTGTAGGAAAAAGTCCCCCAGAAGAGCAAAAGCAATTATATATAACAACTCACCCCCATAATGGAAACTCCCCAAATTTGCCATAATCATCTCACTTAAGGACTCAAATTATATGTCATCATGGCATGCCAGAAAGGACCATGCAAGATTTCTATTCCAACGTCCTATTTTTCAAATAAGGAACCAAAGGTCCAGAGACAGTCGGTGACTTTCTTAAAATTCAACCAGGAATTCTGAATTGCCTGAGCAAGAATTATGACTAAGGGGTTGGGGCTGTAGCTCATTGGTAGAGCGCCTGCCTCGCACATGTGAGGCACTGGGTTCGATCCTCAAAAGATATTGTGTCCAACCACAACTAAAAAAAATATTTAAAAAGAAAAGAAAATATGTTTAAAAAAATAAGAATTATGACTAAAGGTCTTCCCACTGCAGTAAACTTATTGTGGGAACATGTTCCTCAGGCAGAGAAAATGCCCAGTTGCCTTCTCTAGGATATTTATTAAACCAGTGGATTTTAAATGAAGAAAAGAACAAGACAGCTCATGGCTACTTGGAGAAGTTATTCAAAAGATGTTTGCTCTCTCTAGGTAAAGTTTTACTATTGGTCTACTTGTCAGGAATTTACTTGGTAAATCTACCTTTGAAAAAACAGTACAGATCTTTCAAGCAAAATAAGTGCAAATGTGCACCAAGTTTCATTTTTATTTTATGAACTGAAGCATATTCTCAGCTTGCACAAGAATTTACAAAGTCTGGCCCACTTCCTCTAGAAATTATGGGGTGTAGTAATGGGACTCACACACTAATTCCATTGTGTTTCTAATTCCATTGACAACTTTGTATGCACAAAACCTCTAGTCCATGGCATAAATGATTTTTTTCTCCTACTTCCATGTAGCCTCACAACATGCAAATTTGTAATAGTAAATGGAGAAGGGAAAAGTGTGGTTAGAAATTCTGCAAAACTCCTAGGAAAGGAAAAAAGAGGGAAAGGTTTACTGTAATGGCTTTTGCATATTGGAATTTGCTGCATCTTTTGAACAAATATTTATGGAAACGCAATCAAGACCTTTTCAAACTTCCTGCTTCCTCTTTAACATTTTCTTCCAATGTCTTAATAAGTTTAGCATTACTTTCGTTTTCCACTTTATCTCTCACTTAAAAAGCATCTGAATGTACATAAATCAAAATCAGGTTAATGTTGGATTTTTATTTTGTGAATTAAAATAAAAATAGTCCCTGTTTCAATAAACACTGTAAAGTCTAAGCATTTTCTGCATTTTTAATTATGAAAATGTAAAACAAGGCAAAGAAACTCTGGGAAAATTAGTTCAATATTAAATTGCTTTAACAATTACTCAAAGCCAATGGAAAAAAAAATCTACATTAAGATCATACGGGGTAAAAATGGGAGTTCATAGCCCACTTGAATCAAATGTATGAAATATGATATGTCAAGAGCTTTGTAATGTTTTGAACAACTAATAAAAAAATAAGATCACAGGCTGACAAATGCAAGACTTACAAAAACCAAATATTAAGAGCAATATGAACCTTCTATCTTTCTCTAATCCCGAAAAAATATTCTGGACTAATAAATAGACCAGTAATTATGTGGAGACTTCATTTTTTTACTAGAATAACTAGAATTCCTTTTCAAATTCCATCAAAAATATATTGCCATCTCCTTAAATTTACTGTTTACTGATTGGCTTTTTCTCTGCATCTATCAAAATAATATTTATAATAGTATTAAATGGAGTTGAAGAAATTAATGGAAACTGAGAATGAGAAAGGGAAGAAAACATGGAAGAAGGGAAAGCCCTGAAGTACAAACTCTGTATAATACACTTCCACCTTCAGTTTAAGTCGCTCACCTAACACAACAATAAATAAGTCCCTGTGCCCCACTTACGTTATTCTAAAATGATATTTTGTAACTGATGAATTAATAGGTGATTGGATTGACCATGTAGATTGGGCTAAAAAGAGCTAAAAAGAGCCCTGGGCTTGTGTACTTATGAATCCATAAGGAATATTCAGTTTCACTTGGCAACATTAAATGAAAAAAAAAATTATTAAGAAGGTTCTCAAGCAAATCAACATCAAGAATTTTTACCTCTCTCACCAACTACTTAAGTCATACCCTCCCTTCATAAATATAGAAATTGTATCCAAAACAAGTAGTCAGCCTGGCCCTTGAGGATATTGTTCCTTGAAGGGTGCTTTGGTACCAACTCTACACAAAATAATTTTTATAGTGAAGATTAATAAACCCTATCTCGAGATTCTCCAGTTTCTTATATTTACTGCTCTTCGTATGTAATTTTTAAATTGATCAAGTTTATTGCATACACACACTCATCCTTTCCTCCATCTCTCTGGGGATTACTTCAAAACCCTGAGAGACAATCTGTAGTCTCTGTCCCCCAGGCTCTACATTTCCTTCAAGGTTCTCTACTGAAGGTTACTATTTTTAAAGGAGCATGTATGATTATTCTGAAGACTTTCTTTCCTAAACATGTACACATTTTTTTTCTTTTTCTTTAATGTTTTCAGTGGGATCTCTAGCAATTGATCTTTTTTCATTAATTTTACTTAAATTAGTTTTTTTTATTTGTTGTTTTTAGATATACATGACAGTAGGGTGTATTTTGACATATTAAACATGGAATAAAACCCATTACAATTTTGATCCCATTCTTGTGGTTGAATATGCTGTGAAGCTACACTGGTCACATATTCATATCTGTACATAGGAAAGTTACGTCTAATTCATTCTATTGTCTTTCCTATTCCCATTCCCCCGCCCTTTCCTTCATTCCCCTTTGTCTAATCCAATGAACTTATACTTCTCCTCCGTACCCTCCCTTGTTATGGGTTAGCATCCACACATCAGAGATTCAACATTCAACCTTTGATTTTCTGGGATTGGCTTATTTCATTTAGAATGATATTCTCCAGAGCCATCCATTTACCAGGAACAGTCATAAAGTCATTCTTTTTATGGCTGAGTGATATTCCATTGGGTATATATACCACATTTTCTTTATCCATTCATAGGTTGAAGGGTACCTAGGTTGATTCCGTAGCTTAACTATTGTGAATTGAGCTGCTATAAATATTGATGTGGCTGCAATACTGCAGTCTGCTGGTTTTAAGTCTCTGGGTATAAGCCAAGGAGTGGGATAACTGGGACAAATGGTGGTTTCATTCTAAGTTTTTCTGAGGAATCTCCATACCACTTTCCATAATGGTTGCACCGATTTGCAGTTTCACCAGCTATGTATGAGTATACCTTTTCCCCACATCCTCGTCAACATTTATTGTTACTTGTATTCTTTTTTTTTTTTTTAAAGAAGTTTTATTGCTTTGCTAGCAAAGGAGAAACAGAGGACTCCCATCCCAGAGGTGTGATTCTGCCCATCCAGAGGAACAGGGGGATTTTTTTTTTTTTGAGAGAGAGAGAGAGAGAATTTTAATATTTATTTTTTAGTTATCGGTGGACACAACACCTTTGTTTGTATGTGGTGCTGAGGATCGAACCCGGGCTCATGCATGCCAGGCGAGTGCGCTACCGCTTGAGCCACATCCCCAGCCCCTTGTATTCTTAATAATTGCCATTCTGACTGGAGTGACATGGAATCTCAGTGTAGTTTTAATTTGCATTTCTTTAATTGCCAGAGATGTTGAACATTTTTTCATATATTTTTTGAGAAATCATATTTCTTTTTCTGTGAAGTGCCTTTTCAGTTCCTTTGCCCATTGTTGATTGGGTTATTTGGATTTTTAGATTATACGTTTTTGAGTTCTTTATATATCTTGGAGACTGATGCTCTATTTGAGGTGCAGGTGGTAGAGATTTTAATTTTTATTCTTTGGTAATGGGGATTGAATTAAGGGCCTTGCCTATGCTGTGCACACAGTCTACACCACCAACCTAAACATTTTTATTGAAGTCTTCCTTTAGGTCAAGAATATTTTCTTTTAAAGGATTTGGAATGTGTCCACCATAAAGAAATGATAAATGTTAGAAGAGATAGACAAGTTTATCCTGATTTGAACTGATGCAATGTATATATGTTCCAAACATCACATGGCACCCAATCAATATGTACAATTTTATGTGTCAATTTAAAAATAAAATAAAATAATGAAATATTTTAAAGAATATTTTGTTTGATATTTTCTTATTTATGTTAATCTGTTCTTTCTGTTCTATTAATGAATTACTATTATTCTTATACAGACTATATGCCAGATAAATACTATCCCTAAATATTACTTTCTTTTTTATATTTTCATCCTTTCATCCTCTTTGTTCTCCAAAAATTCAAGTGTGCTTTCTGTCTAGCTGCTTTGATTCTCTTCAGCTAGCAATCTTACTACCTCTGTTGAATTTCTTTTTTCTTATAATAATTCTTTTTTCAGATCATTGCAACTATCTCAAAAATTAATTTTTCTTTCCTTTTTCTTTTTTGAATCCAGGTGCAAAAAATCACTGAGCCACATCCCCAGACCTTTTTATTTTGAGACAGGGTTTCACTAAAGTTGGTGAGGAACTCACCTAGTAAAGGTGGCTTTGAACTTGCGATCTTCCAGCCTCAGCCTCCCGAGTCCCTGGGATTACCGGTGCATGTCAACACGCCCAGCTCAAAAATTACTTTTTAATTTTTTTATTACTTCCATTGATAGGGAGATGCTCATCCTTGAGTATTATTCAATATAAGTACAGTTTGGTTGTGCCTCATATTTCAAAGAAAAAAAAAAGAAATTTGAGTCAGTACAAATTGTTTTTGCTCAAGGGAGAGCAAGCTTTGTTTTACTTTCTTTCTTTTCTTCTGCTAGGGTTTAGAAGATAGCTCTTCTACTGTGAATCCTGGCAGAAGAGCCACCTTACAGAGCTAAGTACGGTGCATTCACGGCTGGAACCCTCCCTCTGCCAAAAAATAGATGAATCCCCAAAGGCTGGCCCCAGGTTCGGGTCTGTTTTATGTAGCAGCCACATTGGAATCAAGCAAGAAGACCTTAAAAACAATTGAGAACCTACACTAGTGGCTCACAAACTTCAGGAAAAGCCAAAGAATCAGATGATCTGAAGTCCAATCCACCCATTTCCATTACCACCTGGGCCCTGAATGTCAAGATTAACCTTTCAGTAGCAGGAGATATCAGCCAGCTATGGTGGGCATCCTCACAGCTACACACAGTCCTCTCAGGACAAGTGTCATGATTTTGCTAGAGGTTTTGTTCTGTTTCATTCTAAGCCCATTGGCAAATATTTAGCAGAAATTTCTCTAGATTTCTGGTATGTGCATGGATCAGAGAGACTGAAAAAAGAGAGAGAAGGTTAGAAAAGAAGAAAATTGGTTGTTTTAAAAGGTATTTATAGATAGAGGAGTTATATCTGTGTCCCTAGACTGACACATAAACATCCTGCCTTGCTTCAGAAAATGTTCAAGTGTCCCCAAATTGCAGTGTGTCATTTTCTCTACATTGCATATCTTAATGAAAATAATCTCCCAGTGGTCAGACATTACTCTATTTCAACTGCACCTCCTTCACATCACCCCTCCCCAAGGTTCTTTTTCTTTCACACCCCCTCCTTGTTTTGAAGTCTCCAGTCCCAGTGCTAACTGTGAAACACTCAGGATGCATGCTCCAAGGAAAGCTCATCCTGTGTGGCTTGCCAGTCAGCCCTCAGTTCCCTCTCGAGGTGGGCCACAGGCACTCACTGGGACCCAGACTGCAATGCAATACCTTGTCTGGCTCTTACTTAGCAGATGTGATGTGTTTTTACCCATAATGTTAAAACCAGGTTCAAAAATCGTCCAAAATAAGCAATTTGCTGTCATTAGATATTTCCCTTATACCACAAAATGAATTCACACAGCAGACCTGTACTTTCAGGAATCCAGAAACATCTCACGTTCAACCCATACAGCCATTCAGCACCTTCAGGTCACTCATGCATTATTTCAGTTTTTCAGAAATTGAGCTGCTTTGAGACCTTTGGGTCCCTGTTATATAGCACAGAGCCAAGTATTGTGTTACAAATGCAAAAATTAATCACAAAAATTAGTCAGGAAAGGGAGGTGTCAGGGTCCCAGTTCCTGCAGCAGAGTTGGGTTACCACACATATATCACCAGAGATAGTGCTGCAGTTAATTTAGTGAAGGTTGGATTGGAACCTTGAATTTTTCCATTTTAATTTCCTCACAGTTCTCAAATCTGCAACTGCTGATCACGAAACAACAGCAACAACAACAACAACAAAAATGCTGTTTTAATTTGCTTCGGGGATACCTAGATTTTCTCTACATTGCATATCTTAATGAAAATAATCTCCCAGTGGTCATTTTCAGTTATGCAAAATATACACTAGACTCAAAATATTCCACTCCAAAATGTCTTTAATCCCTTTACAATGTGGACAATGCTTTTGTTTAAGCACAATCTCTTCTTTCACTTCTAGAAAGGCACAGGCTGTATGACCAGGTGCTAAACTATTCAGGAAGTGCAACAGAAGTTCAGCAAAGGAAGAAGTCCCAGGGGCCTGCAGTGGAAATGCTTTATGAAGAATTCAGGCCTTGAGTGAAACTGTGAAAGATCAGTTGGCAATGGAGAGGGCCAAGGGAAAGAGAAGATACGGTGGCTAAACAGAATATAGGGAAGATGGGAATCCAGCAATTACATAAAATAGATGCAAGTTGCTGCTCCAGGGTTTATGGAATAAGCAGTGTAAAATGTGTCCTTAAGAGTAAGAAACTCATTTGGAAAATATACACAGAATTAGTTAGCGATCTATTTTGGAATGAGGAGCAGTCATTAAAAGCACAGAGGGATACTGTGAGCAGAGGTGTGAAAGGAGGAGGCCTGAAGCCAGAGGGGTCTGCACATGGTGAGAAACTGAGTAGATGAGGGAAGTCTGGTCCCAGTCAGGGCTTGAATCTGACAAAGTGATAAGGAATCTGTAGATGTGTTCTTGAGCCAAGACTCAACACCAAGAAGGCAGAACTTGTTACCATATTACAGCACTTAAGACTGGACATGATTAATTTCATTATCTCATTGTTCTCCTCACAACCATACTGCAAGGAAGATAAAGCAAATATTAAAATGATTACAAGTTAACAAAATCAAGACTCATGTTTATCAAGAACAACCACCACTAGTTTTCCTCATCTCAAGTGCAATGTTCTCTCTACTTGTCTGTGAGATCCTGAGTCGGATTCCTTTTGCTTTTAGAGAGGACCTCTCCCCAATCTGACCTGTTCACCTATATTGCACAGGGCTCCCATAGCACTTGGCAAGTATTCAGAAGTGATGCAATGAGAAACTGGATAAGGCTGATCACAAGGAAGACAGATAAAGAGGAAAGGGGAGCATTCAGCAGAAGAGTCAAAAAGGCCCAAAGACTGATTAGTCACAGAAAATCAGGCACTTTTGCTGTCATGGACCCCTTCCTCCATAGGGGCAGAAAGAAATTTTAAAATATATGTACATTTTATTACTGCACTGGTATAAAGATAAGTATATTCATATTATAAGAGAATTTTTTACCTGAAATTTTCTTCTTATTTAAAAGAAATTAAAGCATTCATAGGCTCCTAGAATTATCATAGGCCCTAGGCATTGAACTTGGCGCTTGATGGATAAATCAGTCCTAGCTGAGGGGATAGGAGGAAGATAAGGGTTTTAAATGACTGAAAGTTCCTGACAAGAGAACCTGGAAGGAAGACAGTACTTCTGAAAGCAGTGAAGAAGTTAAGAAGAGAAATTCATTTGAAGAGGAAGATAATGATTTTTACTTTGGACTTGTGGAACTTGAAATGACTAATAAAAATCCAAGCGAAAAAGGCCAATACAGAATGCAAAATGCAGCACCTAGGTTCAGGCACACTTGAAAATCAACAGTTGTGATAGTGTTATTACAAACTGTGGGAGACTGTGGTGTAGCTCAGAGGTAAAGTCTCTGCCCCACATAGGTAAGGCCCTTGGCTCCATTCCTAGCACTGCAAAAAGAAAAGAAAAAGAAAACCCAAAAAGTGAATGATTTCAACAAAGTGACTTATAGGAGGTACTGCCAACTAATACCCAGATTGATGAAATTCCCCATAATTAAAGAGAAAGAAGAAAAAGGGGTCAGCAATGATTCCTCTGACCTGTAGAAATGGTGATTTCTTGTGCTCCTGAGGAGAGCTGTTGATGCTATGATTAGGACTGTGTCTGTATTTAATTTTCAAACTGTAATCCTAATTAGGAGTGGCATAATTACAAAAAGTGAAGATGAAGACAAAAGATACATCTTTTTCCTGTGTCTTTGGTGTCCCTAAAAATCCAAACACACTGATACACACACAAACACACACACACACAAACTCACACACACACACACACACACACACACACGTCCAACACCTCCAACCAAAGGCATCTATCTGCTGAATGAAGGTACACGAATCTAACCGAAGGAAACAATCTGACAACTCAGCAACCTGAGGCAAGCAGAACAACTTGGCAAAGAAAAATTATAGAAAGCACATTTCTGGTCAAGACATGAGTAGAAGGGAAATTCAGAGCCTTTTCTTTTACATTAAAAAAAAAATCCTTGTTGGGTAAACGACTTCTTCCACAGTGTGCAATCCAAATTGTCCTAATCATTGTCACTGGCTTTGCTGAGGAGGTATAATGGAAGTAATACTTACAACTTATTATGAAAGGCTTGTTTTCTGTCCTAAAATTTCCTTAAAGAAAATTGCCACTGATGAGAATTGCAACACATTTCCCCTGAGACTGTGGATACTAGGTATTTTGGTGCAATTGCAGTAACCCACTCGGAAACAGATGGATTTGTGAATGATTGATGGATGAACAGGGAGGTGTTGTTTAAGGTCAGTCATCTGAATCATGTCCTGGGAGAGTTCCCAAAGAGTTACATAGGATGAAAATCTGGGCCAGTATTCACATGCCTGGATATTGAAGTAAGAACAGCTGCATTTATTTCAACATTCTCAACCTCACACATACATACATGCCAGTGAAGCTCAGAGGTTAAAATGCAAGACAGAAATCACAAATAGGATAATGAGAAAACAGAACTGAGAAAAATTATCCTGGAAAGTTAAGTCGATGCCTTTGCAAAGCTGGAAAATAAATCTGAATAAATTCTTCAGAGTACAGAGGAGAAGAAAAATGGGAAATATTATGAAAGATGGAGGAAAGAATGAGAAACTAACATGCATCTCATTGGAACCTTAGCAAGAGAGTAAATTCATAGAGTATAGAAAATATTTAAGGTGGTAATGGCTTAAATTTTTCCAGAATCAGAGTCATGAATCTACAAATAAAGGAAACACAAAACACAACTTGCAGGTAAACAAAAAGAATATAATAATTTTTCATAATGAAATTGAGGGACAATTTTGAGAGATAGTAATAAATGAGAGAAAGATCTTAGAAGCACCCAAAGAGAAAACCTAGATCACCATCCAAAGAGCATGGAGACAGCAGATTTCTCAGTAGCAATAATAGAAAACAAGCAAGAGTTGAAGATCTTCAGAAAGATGAGATGCTTCATGTCAATGAAAAATTAGGATTTGAGCAAAACTCAAGAATAAAAATGATAATCAAAACATTTTTAGATTTAAAAAATTGTAGTTGTAGATGTGGACAGCATGCCTTTATTTTATTCACTTCATTTTTATGTGATGCTAAGGATGGAACCTAATGCCTCACACATGCTAAGCAAGTGTTCTGCCACTGAACTGGAGCCCTAGCCCAACATTTTCAGATTTTAAAACACCTGAAAACTGTAGTGGAAGAACTTTAAGACGAAAGAAAGTGATTCCAGAAGGAAAGTCTAGTTTATAAGAAAAAAATGTGAGCAATAAAATCGGCAGCCATTCAAAATACAAACAATTTAAAAAGAAATAGCATCTGCTGTGTGAGGTTTGCAGAATAGAAGATGAATTTGAAAGACCAGGCAGCAATAGCATGAAGGACGTGATGGGAGTTCAGTTAGAAGCATTTGTATTTTTTCTAGAGAAGTATGAAAGTTATTGATTTTTTTTAATTAAATAAGTATAATTTTAAAAGAAACCAACAAAGAATTTAAATAAAATTGAATTTCCATATAGTAAGAGATGAAATGAAATAGTAAGGGAGGGTATGGATACAAAGGACAGTTAGAAATATGCAGGGGGGTATGAAGCAGAATAAAAGCAGGACAAGCAGTAACTAAATAAAATGATATAAGAAAATCCAAAGGTAAATAAAACTCACTGGTTAAGAGACATGGGATGATCACAATTTCTTTGTACAAATGAGATTTAATCATGGCCAGGGGGGCCAGATCCAGAGAAAAAAATAGACTGAAGGTGGAATATCCCTAGTTTGAAATACTTTGGGAAGCAAAAGCAATTCCATTTTAGTGTTTTCCAATTTTTGAATGTATGCATATACACATTAGGTATCTTGAAGATGAGACCCAAATCTAAACACAAAACTCATTTTTCCATATATACCTTGTACACATAACCTGAAGGTAATATTATACAATATTTTTCTGACTCATCACATAAAATCAGGTGTAAAATTTTCCATTTGTAGCACTGTGCCAGCACTTCAACATTTTTAAATTTTGGAGTATTTCAGATGTGTGGATTAAGAGCACTCAATCTGCCTTACTAGAAATTAAAATATGCATCACTAACACAGTTGCTAAGACTGGGCAGAGGACAAGAAAGAGAGAAAGGTGACAGTGACGGCAGACACAACCAGGTGAGATAGGGCAAATATTTCACCAGAGTTTTATTTTTGGCATCAACGAAATTGAAATAATAATAGTATCTACTTCTCAGAATTATTATGAGGATCGCATGAGAAAATACATGTACAGTCCTTAGTGCTTGGTTTGCGGATGGACACAGAGCAACTAGTATTAGTGTGGCCTTGGGGACCTGAACAGGTTTTATCCTGCAAAAACCATTGAAGAGTTGCGGGGAGAATGAGGAAAGAATAGTAAAAAGAACAGAAAATAGAAAAATATGCACAAATCCTAAGAGACCACACTATGAAGATGAGAAGTTAACTTTAGGGTGGAACTCAGGCTGGCTGGCTGGGGACTGCCTCTTGCTTCCTTAGTATCCCATTTCCTCTTCACCTCTATTGTCCCTCCAGGATGTCTTACTGGAAGTCAACAGTTACCAGGAGAAAACATCTGTATCTGAAAACAGCTGTATGTGCATTCATCTCATTAAAAACACTTTTTCAGAGTTTGGACAATAATAATGTGTGTCACCAGCAATGTCATGAGAAATCCAGAGAGAAAAAATACGTTCTGTGCAATTAGTAACCCTCAGGCAATGAAGCTTCTGTTTCAGATGGTGTCAAAATTCTACAAGATCCAGAGAGACAGAGCCCATTGCTAGGCAAATGTCTAAACTCTCATTGTTGCTGGATTCACAACCCACATGCACATACACACACACACACAAACATATGCATGCCGCCACACATGCATGCACAGGCACAATGCACGTACCCACATATGCATAAACAGGACACACAAGCATATTCATGCACCTATACATGCATACACAGGCATCAGGCATGCATGCACAGCATGCACAGCATGTGCCACATACATGCCTACACACACCATATGTACACAAAGACTACACATGCAAAAAAATACCTACTAGCAAAATAATTATTTGCACATAGAAATAACTTAATATCTAGCTTCATTTCAATTCTATATTTATATTCCTTGCACTCTTCCCAATTTTTGAATCATGAAAACAAGCCCTATCAATGTTAAACTCATTTTAGGAATAATTAAATATATTCTTAAGGGCTTACATTATTCAAATAGTATTCTATGTTTGAATCTGTCCTGAGTAATGAATTCATTTATGTACCTTGAGAATAGAGTAATTGTAATTTAATAACTATAAAATTCTCTCTCTAAACCAACAGTAAAATGTTCTATTGCATTATTGTATTATGTTCATGGTTAAACAATAGCTATATAATAAAAAACGTATTTCTATGTAGGCCATCGAATACTATTAAATTTGAGAAGGAAATCTTTGGCACAAAAATCATCTAACACTTATAGAAGACAGTACAATGTTCTGAATTATCTGCTTAACTTTATGCCAATATGCAGCAATTCCTTGTCTTTTCTTTTATTTTCCCAATTCGGTTATGAATTTAAAATAGTTCAACTTTTCACAACTTCTTTTGTGGCATAGAAGAAAACAAAGCTACTTACAGATTCTACTATAATTTACCCTGGACCTTTAGGGGGAAACTTTCCAAATTGCATGTGTGTGTGTGTGTGTGCATGTGTGCGTGTTGAGGGGTACATGAGAGTCACATGTGACCATACATGGGGATGTGTGTGTTGGTGTGTGTATTGGTGTGTATGTGTGTGAGTGTGTTTGTATATGGGTGCATATCTGTGTTGTGCATGTATGTGTTTGTATGTATGTGTCTGTGAGTGCATACATAAGTGTATTGGAGTTGTGCATGTGCATTTGTGTGTGATGACAAATGTATAGTCCTATGAAATCAGCTAACTCAAGAAAGCAATTCATGTTAACATTTCCATACTAAGTAACAGCATATGTGCATATGAGATTGCATCTTTTGTAAAAAAAAAAAAAAGAAGAAGAAGAAATTTGTATAGAATTGATAAGCTTTAATTATTATATGAAAAGAAAAATGGCTCAACAAAAACAGAATGAAATCAGAATTTAATGTAAGTCATCCTTTTTTTGTGGTTAAAAACAGAATCCTTCACGACTACCACCCCTATTTCACCAGCAAGACCCAGGGAGTTACCATGTTCTCTCACTAAACATGATTTGCTCCAATTTTGGTCTCTGAATTTTAAGAGGAGTAGGAAGCCATCAATGAAGATATAGAGAAGACTAACAAGCTGACCAGGGGCGTGAAGACAGGGCGGACAGAGGAAACACGAGAAGGCATTATTTCAACCAGATGTGGATAGCAGAAAAGAAACTGGTTGCTGTCCTCAGGTCTAGAGGAGACAATTACACTGTGTATCTTCTTTAAGGAGGAGGGATTGGGGGCCAGATTTGTGCATCGATGGTGGAGGTATTGGCTATTTGTTTGGGGCCATCCTAAAGGAGAACTTCCAACGCAAGTCCAGATCCCCTCAGAAAGTATTAAACTCACTTGTTCATTTTCTGGTAAGAATATGTTTCGTGAGGCATTATACTGTAGAAATCAGCACCACATTGCACTACAGTCGATGAAAGCATGGGGCCTCCTATGATTCAGAAACAGAAGGCCCAGGATCAGGTTGAGTCATAATCTCGGCCACTTACTAACAGGAAATTTGGTCAAGTAATTTCAGCCTTCTGTTTCTCCATTTCCTTATCTACAACTTGAGGACAATGATCACATGTACCTCCTGGGAAAACAAACAAGTCCACTATAGAAAACATTCACCTGGAATATGGCCGGTGGTCAGCCCTCCGTCTGTCAGGTAGTCTGTACGATTTAACTACATAGTCAACTGGGAATGGTTGACAAAATAGCTAAGTGAAACTCAGAGGTTTTCAAGGACCATGCTGGATGCTCTTTTAACCAACTGTTTAAACTATGAATGAGGACAGTTCCTCATCAGTTCTGATGGCATGAAGTGAACCCTGCATTGGAAGTCAGAAGACCTGGACTCAAGTTCTCGTCCATCACATGCTATACATGCAATGAATAATGCATCTGCTCTCCCTGGGCCTGGTTTCCTCATCTCTGCCCCATTTATCTCAGGACTGTTGTGTGAATCAAATGAAAATATGTTTGTCATTTACCTGGTGTCAATAACTGGGCCACAGCCTGGGACTACTTCAGAGGGAGGAACCTCAGTGGGAAGAGTCATCATGAGCCAGTGTGCAGAGCTCTCAGATAGATGTTGGCACTAGGTGTTACAGTGTTCTCTTAAGCTTTAAGGCACTGTGCTAGGTTAGTTGCTGATGTGCATATTAAAACTTCTGGGATGCATTACAAAGTGATAAGCAGAGACTTTTAAAACTGTTTTAAAGTCCAAAATGGTATCCACTATTATAAGCAGTCTAAATGTTTAGTCATTGAATTCAAATTCACATGCAGAACCAATGAGATCAGAAAGACTTCCTTAGGGGTACAAAGGATTCTTACAACCTCTAGGAAATTTAAGGTTTAGTGTTAATGCTTTAGACTTCTGCAGTATATAACCTACTATTTCTCATCTAAATTTGTTTTGGTGTAAATTCAGTTATTCCTTCCAGTTTTGTCCCCATAAGTAGCCAGCCAGGTTAAACTGAGTGAATAGTTCACCCTCACTCAAGGCCTCATTTTTGACACATATAAATGTAGCAGTGGTTCACACATGTCCCAAACACATAGAGAATAAATTTTGAGGTAGGAAAAGACATTTTGAAGTAGGAAAATGTTTCTCCCTCAAAAGAACATATATTAGTATGTCAATAAGAAAGGAACTTTACAGTTTATTGGGAAACTTGAAATTAAATAACCAGGGAGACTCGCCAGATGGAACAAAGAGTAAATCCTTCCCTTGAGGTTTTCAAAAGCAAAGGAAATGAGCAGCCTATACAAACAACTTTGCTGCTGCTATATTTATTTCAATCTTGCTTGCAAATTATTCAGGTCAATCACTGCAATTGATAGAATTATCCATTAGTTTATTGTGAAGATGCTTATATCCAAAGATTGAAGAGATTTAATGTACCCCTTTGGAATATTAAGCCTCACCTAGATTTACTCCTGAAAACTTATCTACTGTGACAGCATATAAATGTTTTAAAACAGTGGGTTGCCAAACATCCATCAGCATTGTGGACAACTTAAACAAAGAAAGGAACCACTGCTAGGTTTCCCCAGTTTCTGACTGACCTGGGAAGAGTGAGACGGGGGAAGAAACCAGACCACTCTGGCTCACAAGAAAGGTTTTCTGCTTCCAGGGGCTGGCTGCCTTCCCAATTATTAATGAAGAAAGAGTCCTTTTTTCCATTTCCTAATGATGTCCACAGTTGAAGTGCAAACTGACAACAGCTGAGTATTTAAGTGAAATATTTCAAGGACATTTATCATAAATGGATACAGAGACCAGACTCCTGTTTCAGCTTCAAGGTTTAAATGTCAAACACCTGGAGACATAATTACTCAACCTTAAAATCTCTCTATGAGTTTATGGCTCTTGTTCAGGGAAAGTCAAACTACTAAGTTGAGTTCAAGACACTGTTTGGGCTGGAGGAAGAGGAGATACTGAGGGTCACGGGAGGCAAAGGTGGATGAGTCATGACCGTGTACTTAATACCCCTGGCTTACTTACCCCCTTTCACAATAGCCAAGAGTTCATATGCTGAGAAGACATGTTAGTGTATATCTTGGAAGGGAAGAATGAAAGATTACCTGTGCATTTGAGAAATCAGAGGTACCAGCAGTTAAAATATTTTTACCAACAATAAAAACATCTAAAATTTGCTGTGAAGAGTTTTCTATTGGGACAGGAATTTTAATATTAAGATAGCAGCTTCTCTGATTCAAATTTAAGTTAACTAGTGTTTCTGATATCTTACACCTAATTGTTTAGATCTAAAGGAGCATTCACAAACATCAACAAACACCAAGAACAGCACAGATATCCTTAAAGTATATTCTCCTCCTGAATACTTTACACACTATACCCAATCCCCATCTACTATTCAGCCACCATATTCGTTTAGTCAATGTCTAAATATAAGTGACAAAACAAAATAATATGCAGATTAAGAATGATCCAATTAATTTCATAACTTTCAGAAACCCTTCAATTTAAAAATGTTTCAGAATTCTGACAGGCAAAATTCACACACCCCTTAATACACTCTTCTCGACTGACCAAATTCCATAGTGTGTTAGTGTGTTAGTGTTAGTGTTCATAAATACAATTTTCCATTTCTACTGGACATGGGGAACGGATTCCTACTATACTTGCTTATAATCTTAATTAGAAAACAGCCTCTTAGCTGTCTCTACCAACCCACAGCAGCCAGGAACCATCCTGTCACCCCAGATGACTAACACCTACTCTCTTGGTGTGCCATAACACACATATGCAACTTATCAGAACGGGAAGTAGGAAATAAAGAGGGAAAGTAACTCAGAAATAGTAACTGAAAAGGCAAACTGGAAGCATTCCTAAACTTATGATCTACCTAAGACAATAAAAATGCTGAATTCTGGTATGTTGTATGTATTCAAAATACTTATGATTCCTATCACTTACACACACACACACACACACACACACACAAACACACACACACACACCACACATATTTCATTTTATTTTCCTGAATGTCCAGTGGGAAACTGACTCGAAGCCCATCTTATTCTCTAGGAAAAAAGATGAAAATTATGTTGATTTATTCATTCTTACTAAACACCAAAGGGAAACAATTCAAAAGAATTTTTTGACTCAAAGTCTCCATATTAATTTTTCAATGTCACACTCCCAGTTATTAAGGATGTGAGGAAGCCTGGTGCAGTAATCCTGTAAGCCCAGCTACTCAGAAGGCTAAGGCAGGAGGATTATTAAATCCAAGGACAGTCTCATCAAGTTTAGTGAAACCTTGTCTCAAAATAAAATTTCAATAGGGCTGAGGATGCAGCTCAGTGGTAGAGCACTTGTCTGACACGTCCTGGGTTTGCTCCCCAATATCTCCTGAAAAAGGGAGGAGATAGAAAATGTAAATTGTAGCTGTGTTAGAAAGCAAGTCACTTTCATTCCCAAATGACCCAATTGACAAATAAAACCAGTTTTGTCTACAATGAAAAGTAGATAGGATAATCTTTCTCCTTGTTAAAATATGGTTTACACAACTTTCTGCCTTTTAGAATGTCTTTCCCCTCCTGACCAATTGCTAAAGAACAGAAAGTTCATTTCAATCTATTTTCACTAAAACTGAGTGTGATCATTTCAACTAGATTAACAGGAATCCTAGGGATACAAATGCCATATACGTAAGAAGCAGTCAACATCAATCAAACCTAATTGTAATATTCATAGAACAATTTTACATAAAAGAAAAGTCAGAAAATTGGCAACTACTATTCTGTTTAAAGTGGTCAATTTACCAAAGCAGAAAAATTCTCAAAATATTTATTTCACTTCCCAAGAGTAAGAGTAAGAGTTCCTAAATGGAGAGTCAAAGGAAAATAATTGTTCTTTTATGGCTATACTTAATCACTTGAAAACAACCATCCCTAAACCTTTCTGCATGATCATTCATTCAAAAAAACACAACTCAAAGGCACTTTGCTAAGTGCTAGAAAAACTAGGGTAACTGGATGTGGCCTTTTCCATTAAGGAATTTACTATCCAAGAAGTAAGATAAATAAAGAACTAATTTTAGAACAATATTATATAAATTAGTATGAAAATATTATTTTAGCATCAACGGAAAAACATTTAGGTGGTCAGAGCATTACCTAGGGGAAATTCAATGCATACTTGTTTGATGAATAAATGAATGAATGGATTTTATAGGTGAGAAAGCGAGTCTCAGAGAGACAAGGCCATTTTCCCCAAGTCACACAGCTAGTCAACTAAAGGGAAAGACTAGAGTGTTCTCTAATTTGTGGTCACTTTTTCATCTCCTCACTCTTCACAGTCACAACCCCATGAAATGTTCCAGCCAACAAGCAACTGTCATTTATTCTCTATTGCAGGACTCCTGCCTTGTTGGAAACCAAGGAGCAACAGCTTTGGAGTAGTGCTCATTCCCTTGCATAAGTTCAAATTCTTGTTCTAGAGCTCCCAACATCCAGAAAAGCTAAAGAAAAAAAAAAAAAAAAGACCCAGAGCCTAAGATCAAGCCCCTCCCCCCAAAAAAATAAAAATAAGATGCAAATATAAAAAAGATTAAGCCCCTAAAAGAGAAAATAATCTTAAAGAAAAATTTTAATGTTAAAATTAGTTTTGAAAGAAAGGAAGACATGATGAATACAAAACTATTATCAGCAACTTTAAAACATGAACAGTCCCCTGCCTGGAGAAATTTAATTGAATAGACAAGAAATATGTAAAAAGGGTAGAGTCAAAAATGGGCAATCAATGTTGACTCCTGGCTGAGTGATCAGACCCAGACAATGGAGCGTTCAGATAAGAATTTTACTGCAGTGGTCAGGGAAGCTTCTGCAAGGAAGGGAAACTGGGCACAGCTGTGGGAGATGGACAGATAAGACGGAAGGAAGAAGGCAAGGTGTGGCAGTCTGGGGACTTCATCCATAAATGTGCAAAATCTGTCTCAGCAGTGTGTCTAACTGTAGCATATTTACACGCGGGAGATACGAGGACCAAATGTGTGGAGAATTCCGGACATAAGCAAAGGAGTTTAGGGGTCCACTGGATATTTCTGAGCCTGTGAATGACGATGATACAAAGTAGTTCATTAGAAGGATAAATATAATTATGGTGTTCAAAATGAACACATGAAGCAATAAGCAACTTATTTTCTAACAACAGAAAAATCTTGGAGGCAGCATGAGATCATCCAGTGAGAGCTTAAGTAGGCTAGCCGAAGACAGGATAAAATGAAACAAAGACAAGTTGTGCAGAAAATATAGGGTGTGACTTAGAAATTGGTTGGAATCAGAGGAAAGATACCCCATAGATTTCCAAACACCACACCTGATAAAATGGTGGTTTCATGAACAAAAATAGGAACTTGGAGGCAGAAAAATCACTTTTGATTTAGATAAACGTGTGGGTACTTGAGAAGAAAGTGATGCTTCTGGATTGAAGTAGCCAACAAAGAGTCAGAAACCTGAAACAGAAAGGGAAATCAAGTTATGACACCGTTCAACCTAGGAACCCAAAAATGTAACCTCTGAGGGTCCCAGGCTCTAAGGGCCTCAAAGGGAAAGGTGTAGGACACTGGGACACAAGATGAGAAGGGCTTAAAGAGATGAGAGGAGAGCCAGGAGAAAATGGGGCCAGAGAAACCCCAGAGCAGAGAGCTTCCAGAAGGAAAAGCAAGAAGCATCCATAGGAAGCCAACAGTGAGGTTTAACAATCACCCCACTCACAGTAAGCCAGGTTAGCATGTGAAAATTTTCATCTATGATCAAATTCTGATCATCTCATATAATCATTTAGTGAGTACCCTTAGGGATGTGGCTCTGGTAGTGAGCCCTTTTTAAAATACAGCATTATCAGTTTCTCCAAATAGCCTTAGGATTTCAACAGTGTTCGGGTTTATTGAAATTATTTTCCTATATTGTAAGCCTAAGAAGTCGAAAGAATATATTTTGATAGAGAGGCTTTTAATGTTCTAAACATGAAGAAAGGATATATGTCTAATGTGATCCTTTCACCGATTTCCTTCATCAGATCATTACACATTATATATTGAAATGTCACTCTGTACCCTATAAATATGTGCAACTACTCCATAACATAAAATTAAAAACATCTTTTTAAAAACATATTTTAAAAGGGGGAGAAAGAAGCTAACTGCATGCGTGTAAATTTCGCGTGCTGTTTTAAACAGTTTAAAAGACTATAAAATTAATGCTACCATGTTTCTTCCTGGCAGCACAAAGCGCAAACTGCAAACACAAATAGGCTTCCACACGCACTTTATAAGGCCAGGACCCCAGAAACAAACTCAATTTGCATCAGTATGACTTAGGAAGTTTTCCTTTCTCACTTCTGCTTTTCTAGTTTTTATATATTCCTTTTCCAGGGAAGGTTACAAAAAGAAGAGTCCCAGAGTTGAAAACGTCAGCATTTGATTGATTAGAGTAGCTTTCCCGGCTTAACCAGTAAGTTGATTTGAACTGTTCATCTGCTAATACAGTAAAACACATGTTAAAGATTACAAATTGTTTAACAAGTTTTGACAAACAATTCCCCCGGTGGTCTGGAAATTTCTGAGAAGCAGATGGAAGAGGTACAATTTTATAGATTCCCCTTCCTATCTGCACAAAGCCAAAGAGGTCTAAAGTAGGTATTAGTGCAAATAAGGGACATCATCAGACAATAAAGAGACACAATTGCCTCTGTTAGCACAACAATTAATTTTGTTTGCAGAGGACCAGTCCGTCTATTTGTTACCAGGAATGTGCTAATTATTCTTGCTAATTACATGCAAAACATTCATTATCACCTATAAGTGGAGCTGGACCCCTCAGGTTTCAGTGACAAATTAATTACTGTGTTTTCCTTCTGAATGTATTTCCAGTCAGTTCCTGGTATTATCTGAAAAATAAATTGTTTAGCAGCTCTCTTGTCTCTCAGAGCCACTCATTAAAATGAAAAGTAGGCATGCAGAGCTGTATCAGTTTTCCTTCCCTGTTCTATTAGGACAGCTGTTCTTGAAAGTCCCCAATTCCAGCAATGATTTAGGAATCCTGAAGACTTGTAAAACCCATAATGCTAAGTTTCATTAGGTATTGGGTATGTGTAATACTCTAGCCACTAACTGAACCACAGAGAAGGCAAACTGTCTCAGTACCTGAGATGGCAAAATAACCTTCACCTATCCACAAATGTGCCTGCACCCTTCATCTTGTCTTTCAAAAGTTCTTAGTAATATTTAGTAAACTGGTCCAAATTGGGAGTTTCACTCCCAGTTTGCAGTTTTGCGAATCCCCAAACAAATCCTGAATTGTTCCCAACTTACTCCCATAGTCCTACCACCCTAGTATAGATGCATGTATGTTTATTCTAAATGTGAATTGCATTGTAAAGACATGGACATATATAATTTTGCCTTGATCCTAAATTGCCTGGTCTTATCCTCTGGCTGTGTGCTCCTTAACTGGAAAGGGACCCATCTTCCTCTTTCACTTTCTTTCCATCTTACATTTGTTCCTCTTGTGGCAATCAACTAAAAGCCTTCTGGAATAAGAAGATGAATCTGCAGGGCTTCAGACCCATTCCAACTTACATGATGAATCAATAAGTTAGGTTTGGCCCTTACTCCTTTGTCTCCCCACCCTTCACTTCCAGGAAGACTTCAAATAGAAAGCATTGCACCTGAAAGGGGAATTGGAGAAGGCTATGGTACTAACATTTCAAGGTCCCCAGGAGCCTATCAAAGATTCCAAATAGGTGCATGACTCCCTGGAAAGCCAGGGTCTCTTTGAACACTTAATGGGTTCATACAGGACCAGAGCCTTCATCCTGCATAGGAAAAACTGGCTCTATTTAAATCAGTCTGTTCATTGACCTACGGTTTGTCTAACACTGTCATAGTTCATTTTGCAAAGAACCAGGTACATAGGTCCCATGTGTCTGGAACCCTTGTTTTTTCTAACTATTCTTCCTTCTTGGTCCCTTCATATTTGCTGTGGCTCTTTTCCAGGTGCACATTTTTTTTTGTTTTTTAAGTGAATATTATTTGTTTATTTTACATTTTTAAAATTGTTCTTATTAATTAAACATGACAGTAGAATGCATTTTGACACACTGTACACAAATGGAGCACAACTTCTCATTCCTCTGGCTGTACATGGTGCAGAATCACTCCAGTAGTGTAATCATACATATATAGGGTAATCATGTCTGTCTCATTCCACCATCCTTCCCATCCCCACCCCCCTACCCCTCCACTGACTCCCCTCTGCCCAATCCAAAGTTCCTTCCTTCTTCACTAACCACCCCACCACCCCCCACTATGGATCAGCATCTGCTTTTCAGAGAAAACATTTGGCCTTTGGTTTTTTGGAATTGGCTTATTTCAATTAGCATGATATTCTCTAGTTCTATCCATTTACCTGCAAATGCCATAATTTCATTCTTCTTTAAGGCTAATATTGCTTTGTGGATATGTACCACACTTTCTTTATCCATTCATCTGTTGAAGGGCATCTAGGTTGATTCCATAGTTTAGCTATTGTGAATTGAACTGCTAGAGACATTGATGTGGCTGCATCACTGTAATATGCTGATTTTAAGTCTTTTGGGTATAAATTGAGCCTTTGTCTGTCTATATTTGATCTATTTATATAGCAGCTCCACAACACAGATGCGAATGGTAGTTCTTAATCATAGTAAAATAGGAAGGAAGTTTTCAGTGTCATTTAACTTACCTGTTCCAACCAATATATAGAACAATATTTAGAAACAGGAATTATAGGAAGCTAAATAATCCTCCTCTTGAGGTGCACATAAATATCACAGCATCTGAATAGACCATTGTAGTTGCTTTTTTTCCAGAATTTAGGTTATGGCTTTCATGTGTTACACAGGAAGGAGTTTCAAGTTGTTTGTTTTTAGTAAATCACATGTATTTCTTTCTTTAGTTTCCTTGAATTTTAATCATCTTGACTTAAATGGGTAAGTTTAAATGACTAAAGAAAATCACTGTGTGTTCTAAGACCATGGAACCAGAAAGTGCCTACAGCAGTCAAATAATGGAGTATTTGTGCCTGGTTTCATTATGATGAAAGAGAAGAGGCCCATACACTAGGAGACAGGGCTGAATTCACCAGGTCAGGTCTGTCTCACCTTCCCTTTCTTCATGTCTCTGTCCCTTTATGATGTCCTGTTTCCCCTCCAGCCACCACCAAGTCAACTCCCTCCTCCTATTCCTCCCACCTTTCCTTCCCCCACCCCTGGTTTTCACTGATTTAACAGTGATTGTTTACTATATTCTAGGCACAGTTACACACTTTTATATAGTTATAATATAATTGTCATATTTTCTATTATTTCAAAGTTTTGCTAATATGATCAAATCATTCAGGTTAAAATTTTAATGTGTTATTTCAATCACTTTCCTACCATTTGTAGATTATCAAGGGATATCTAGAGACCATTTTTAATCCAAGAAGGATGAATTTCTTATGGTAGAAATGGCTAATGATATAGGATTATAGTGATGGAATTATTTGGGGAGCAGGAGGAGACCAGTGGCAACCTACTTTAGATCATGACCAGTGCGTGACCACTTGGTCAACTAAAGCAGTAAGTCCTTTGAGGCCCTCAGGGGAAATGATCTCCCTTAGACATACTGTAAAGGAAATCTCTACCCTTACTTTGAAGTCATACAATCAAATATCTAACTTATTTTCAATTTCATAAAAGTGTAGTTCTTTTACAATAGACGATAACTCCTGTGTTATCTTGAGGAGAATCATCCAGCATAGAACCTGGAATGTCAGACTGGAGAATGGTCAGGATCATGGATAAGGCCTTTTGTCAGGGAAGGTTAAAAGCATATGATTTGGAGTCTAGGAGACCTTGAACTTGTACCAGGCTCTTCCACTTGCCAAACATAAATCTTGCTTTCTTGTGTGAGTCAAATTATGAGAACATCACAGGGCAGTGTGAGGATTAAAGGGAAAAAAAAATACCTGATATTTAATCACTTTATTGGCCTAGTAATTTCAGATGTAATTTAAAAACATCCTCATTATCTTTGCATGTTTTATGGGCAGTGCATATCATTAACCCACCCAACTCCTCCAAATTAAAGAAATAAGAAAACCAATTTGAGTAATTTTTAAAACTGAAGATCTTTTTTTTTTCACTTAGCTTGCCCTTTCCAAAAAAAAAAAAAAATCTTACACAAGGAACTAAAAAAGAAGTTTCATGAATTTCTAGTATTAATCATACCATTATGATGAAGACCTGGGGCCTACAAAGAATCTTAGGACAAGTGGAAGGAGTGGAAAAGAGGCACAGTGGGGCAGAAGAGAGGAGGGGACAGGCTTCAGCCACTTTGGAGGATGATGGACACAAATTGTAGCAGCTTTCGCTGTACTCCAAAGATAAAGATTCAGCTCTTGAGCTCCCCACACAGTATGTGAGTATGTAACCCTCCACCACTGACAGTCCAGCCAGAAACACACCCATGCTATTGGCAGCAGATAAGAGGGAAAGTCAGGGGAAGACTTGGCATATCTCTGTTCTAGGATTGAATTTCACTTGTAAATCTGAGCTTCCAAAACCCATCAATTCCTTTCTTCTTCTGGAGCAAGCTAACACTGAAGTTATGCTTCTCCCAGCCTATTTCAGAGCGGCAGATTCCAAAAGTCCTCCTCAAAAATAAATTAAAATTATACAATGTATTCTTCAACAATATTCTTTTTTATCAATTTTTGCAGATACAGTAATCCAGCCCAGGCTTAGCCGTGGTTTCACTTTCCATAATATAAACAATCATGGTCCAGAAATATTAAATGAAAAATTCCAGAAATAGATAATTTGTAAGTTTAAAATTGCATGCCATTCAGAGTAGCATAATGAAATCTAGAGCTGTCCACTCTGTTCCACTGGAGACATAAATCACCCATTTATCTAGTGTATCTACACTATGTGTATCACTTGTCCATAAGTAACTTAGTAGGCATCTTGGCTATCAGATTGACTCTCAGGTTATTACAGTGCTTGTGTTCAATAATTTTTTATTTAATGGCCCCCAAGCATAAAAGTAATGGTGTGGGCAATTTTATTATAGTATATTGTTATATTTGTTCTATTATTTCATTAGTATTGTGTTGATCTCTTAACTGTGCCTAATTTATAATTTAAACTTTATTATAAGATGTATTGATTGGAAAAAAGAAATACAGTTTATACAGGGTTTGTTACTATCATCAGTTTCAGAATCACCTAGGGGGCTTGTCATATATTCCCCAAGTCTTTCAGGAAGGACCACTGAAATGTCAGACTCCACTCCAGCATGGGGAACTTTTGGCATACCTCTGGTATGAACTACTAAGCCAGAATGAGTGCTCTGATCTACAACTCTACTCCGGATACCTCCAGCATATTCTACACATGCTTCTTTTCACAAACCAGAAACATATTATTATATTAGTATCAAAGGCATCATCTTTAAGAAATATACTTCTTTTTCATTTAGTAACTTTCATGTCAGTTGATTGAAAACATCATAGAAAGAACACACCTAATGAATGATCTTTCTGAGAAAGTCAGAAAGAGATTTCTGCCTCCTTTCCCCAGCTAAAATCTCACAGCAGAAAGATAATATAATCAGTGTTCCTTTAAGTTTTATTACCAAAAAGAAGTGATATCTGCATACACCATTTTCTTTAGAACTTACAATACAACAGAAGATTTGAATCACTGCACCTATATTAAGATAATACATCCCTGGCAGAAAAAAAAAAAAAAAGCCACTCAGATTCATTTCAAAAGAGACATCTAAGAATCAAATAACTCTTCCATATTCTAGACAGTGCTTAGCATATAATAGGCAATAAATTCTAAGAGAATGGAGCTTATAGTCATCAATTAGGAGTCTAAAATCAAACCTGCTGTCATCTAGTATGGTCATGCTATGAATTCAAGTGACCACAATAGGAGTCACAGCAAAAGTGGAGACCCCATTGAAATATGAGAAAGCATTTTAATGGAGTGCTTGGACTTCTCATGAGTTCAATAAAATTAAGTAATTTAGTTAGTAAGACAGATTCGAATGTTTGTTAGGCATCTGAATTTTAAAGAATGGGGATGGGGTAAACAGTTCAGTTTTCCCAACTACTGCTTAATGAAAGGAAAAGCCCCAGCTCCTGATATTGCATTGTGTCAAGGTAACCAGCTGGGAGCCCAATGAGAAATAGTTGACGTGACCAGGACAGTATATAGATTTTTATGAGCTGATAATTAAAAATTGAGAAAGTTCACATAAAATCTACATTTCCAACTTCGTTATAAAATCTGAAATGTTGACGAAAACAATGATATCTTGTAAATCCACATTCCAGATTCCATACCAGCTAGCCTGAGTACAAGCCACTCTCTTTAGCAGAGGCTGGTCCTCTTGGGGACTCCACTGTCCCACTTTCCATAGTTTTCAGTCTGGCCCACTTGACTCCTACATTATCTGCTTGGTCCATGTCGGCATGAGAGTTTCTGACCTTGCACTGTAAAGAAGTAACGAATATATTAATCATTTACTGATTTCTTTTTCTGTTGTTTTTTTTAAAGGTCACCATGATCTTAAAGACAATCTTGGCAGAAAAAAAAAAAATGGAAAGACTTTTAGTTACAATCTAGTGAAAAGAAATGATTTCTAAATAATTAACCCCAGAAGGGCTGAGCAGGATCAGACCCCGGAATTCCAGCCAGGAAAGGTAGGAGAGTAACTTGCATATGATCAAAATGTATATGAACAACTCTTTTCTTGTGTAGAGTAAGGCAATGAGATGAAACCAAACCATTCCTGATGAAATTTAACATATTGCCAGGCAGAGTGTCAATATGTTAATTATAATCCCAGTGGCTCTGGAAACTGAGATAGGAGGATTGCAAGTTTCAAAGCCAGCCTCAGCAAAAACGGGGTGCTAAACAACTCAGTGAGACTCTGTCTCTAAATAAAATACAAAATTGGGCTGGGGATGTGGCTCAGTAGCCAAGTGTTCCTGAGTTCAAGCTCTAGTACCAGAAAAAAAGAAAGAAGGAAATTTAACATATTTATGTTTTCTGAGATGTATTCCACAGGAGGAATACTGTATAAACCAATGTGCGCCTAAAAACTTGTATCAGTTTTATAAAAGATTTTAAAGTTAATTTGTTGATTATGATACTGTATGTGTCAGTTTTCTGTTACTTTAATAAATACCTGAGGTAATCAACTAATAAGGGAAAAGGTTTATTTTGGCTCACAGTTTTAGAGGTTTTAATTCATGAATGGTTGACCCCATTGTATGTGGGCACATCATAGCAGGAACACATGGCAGACGAAGCAGCCCATTCACCTCTTGGCTGGGTGCAAAAGAGAAAGGAACAGAAAATTGAAATTATAGCAGAGACCACTCAGAGATGGAAGTGGAAAGACAATAAGCTATCAGAAAAAAATAAGGATCAAAACAATCTCCAGAAAGATTAAGTAGTCTTATTTTCTAAGAAACAAGGTAGATTTTGGGCAATCAGACAAATCAGGACAATGAGGACGAAATGATCAGAGAGAAAGCCCTCTCACAGCAAATCTGATGCTCATGCCAGCCCCTAATGATGTCAGCCCACAACAGCAGCAGCAAACCCAAATCAAGGTTAGCAGTGATAGCTTGTAAATCCTACATTTAAATAATGTTTGAAATTGTTTCACTGTTGTTCCAAAAGAGTCACCGAAGAGCACAGTTCAAAGGAAACTTGAAAATCACCTACACTAAAATTGTTCATCTTACAGATGAGGAAACCATGGCTTAACGTTTTTCTCCCTTGGTTATGCACAACTAGTTAGTCAGTACACAACTAGTTAAAACTCCTTGCCAGCCTTCCTGTCACAGGAGCCTTCCAATTTCTGAAACAATGCAAAGCACCATCAGTCAAGGAAATAGGAAACTTTCTGATGTTTTGAGTAAAAAAAAAAAATCTTTGGAGAAGAAAATCTAAGGAGATAGAGTGGGCTTACTCCTTATTAATTGATAAGAAGGATTCTTCTGAAAGATGCTTATCATTTGTAGCTCTCATCTTCCATCTGCTTTTCTTTACCTCAGAGTAGAAAATGTTTCAAATATTTAACAAATGAAGCTAATTATTCAAAAATAGCCGAACCTCTAATATAATGCCTAAGAGTATTCATTTTTTGAGTATTTCTTTGTTTCCAATGTGAATTCCAAGAAGATAAGACGGCAGACAGGTTTGGAGAAAGAAAGAAAAAAAAGCCTTTACCTTTATTTTCAGGCCTGCACTTGACTCAGGAAATAAGTTAATTATTAAGCCTGATTCATTTTTAAAAAGTAAATGTAATCATTCTTTCTTTGTTCCAAATGTATGCTTTACTTAGGAGTAGAGATGTCATTCTATTTGAAGGACTGTTTGCTTGAGCTCAGAATTACCCCAGGGCAATGTATTATTGATAAGTCCATTTTCTTGTATAATCACCACTTCACATTTTACAACATTTCACAGGATTCCATCTATAACCTTCATGTGGTTTTCCTAGGCAAGGGCACTGCAATCCATATTGTCCAGAGAAAGCAACCTTGTTTCTATGGGTTAACTTTTGCATTTGAATTTCCAAGGTAGTTTGGTAAGACTTTCTCACAGAAATCACACAATTGAGGTTACTTGTAGCTATAAGGCCTGCAACATTTTAAAACTCATATGCTTATCTGCATACATTTGCATGCACTTAAAGCTTCTCCATTCAGAAATAGAAAGGTCCACTTTATAGAGATGAATATGGAGGGTATGACTGAGTGACAACACAAAGGCCTATTTAAATGTTATTTGTCTTCACATTCATTTATTTTCTGATGACAGAAGGGTCACCCAACGACCTTTATCTCAAATTCACTGCAGTAAATCAGCATTGTCCTTTTTTTCTTCTTTTTTTATTGTTGAGGGTCGGTTGGTTGGTTTTTGGCTTGTTTTTGCTTTCTTGTTGTGTATTTGGGGTTTATTTGCACAGTCGGGGGGAAAAAGCCTCTGCCAGCCAACGTGAGGTGAGAAAAATGCATGGTGTACTATTGCAGGATACTCAGGAATCTCTCAAGTGTTTGAATAAACACATACCACACCAATTTAAAAAAAAAAAAAAGAAAGAAAGAAAAGAAAGGAAGGGAAAAAAAAGAGCTGGTTTAGCAAAAAGACAAACACAGTCTTCTGAGCCTGTCCAGCAGGCAGGCATGTCCAAGTGCATTCCTGGCGCCTGGGATGGCCCTGACACTTCCTTTCAGCTTAATGGGTCCTGAGCCCCGTCCTTTGTCTGCTGATTAACTGCTCTGTTCATTGACCAAACCACTAATTGCATGTTCCTTATAGTTACCGTACATTACTGTAAGAATTAATGAGACACAATTACAGCTCCCAGAAATCTCAGGCCTAGCCAACTGCACAGCACTCCAAGTGAATTAAAACTCTCAAAGAGAAAAGAGGGGGAAAAAACTAGTCAATTGTTCACAGGAAGCAGAATGCTTTTTGTTTAAAAAAATTTTGTATTTATTTGAAGTTGTTTCATAATTAGGCCCTGGGGGTGAAGGTAAGGGGGAAAAGAGAAAGAATGGACAAAGGACTTGGGAACTCGGCTTACACTGAGAAATGATGATGGATGCAAGAAAACATGTATTATGTAGTTGTACGAAAAACTTAGGAAACAGAATGAGCAAATTCAATGTTGCAAATAACATATAAAACCAGTAACAAATCCTTGGCTTCAATTGAGCATGTATGGCCGTGGAAAATCACTACAGGAATATGCCTTTAATCGTATCCTCTCACAGACATGGTATTTTGCCGAATTTAAGAAAAACTTCTATTTATATTGCTTGCTGTTCCTCAGCTTATGGAATTTGATGTTCATTAGAACTCAGGGCTTGTTTACCAAGATTTGCAGAAGAATTGCAAGTGGCCAAAGAGTGGTTAACGCTTTGATGAGTAAGAGAAAAGAAATAATTTTCCATGTACCAAACTTTTCACATTGAAAAACAGAATAAAAAAATAATTGTGTGGATATAACTCCAAGACCCTTTAAATAGCAATTATTCCAAAACTCTTTTGCTGATCTTGGTTTTTTTTGTAGATGGTGACTTGTTCTGTTAAGATTAATTTTATTAACTATCTGATAAAAATACTATTTTAATCCAATTTTTTTCTAAAAATAAGAACAAATTTATATATACATATATGCATAGACAGAGGATAAAGAGATAAGATGGCAGAGTAAGAAAAGAAAGGTGGCAGATTGATGAGAGTTAGAGAGAAACTGAGAGAGAAATAGTGAAGATAACTAGTTACACAGACAGATAAACAGAAATTAGGATCAACATCCCAAGTGAACTGACTGACTCCTTTTCAAACCTCAATACCAGATCTGTACTTTGGAATGTTAATTTAGCATGGAGATAAGGGTGGAAAGAATATCACCTTTTCAGGTTCATGTCTGAAGATATCACATCCATATAAATGAAAGCCTTCCAACTATAAGAGAGTAGGCAGGATGCTTTTCAAAGCAGACAGGCCCCCATGAAGAGGCATAGCATTGGCAGAGGTTGAAACAACTCCGCAGGGCCACAGCAAAGCTCAGGTACATATATGCATACATGTTCAATTTCTTAGCATTTATCAGAAGGCTAGAGAAAATATCTCTGTCTCTGTGCTTCCATTAAAAATCCTGCCATTGGTGGCAGAGTGCTTGATTGGCATCCTGGAGCCCTTAGGTTCCAGCACCAGCATTGAAAAAAAAAAAAATCTTATTGTAGAAAAAGAAAGGAGGGCTACAAATGATGTTCAGGTACTTCTTAAACAACTGATTGCTGGGGCTCTCAGAGGAGTGTACCTCCACACATCTCATCTGTTCCCTCAAGGCTGTGTCTACCGACCATATCTCCTTCCTCCCTTGTGGAATTCTCTCACCCTGCGCTGCCTCTCAAATCTTATCCACACTTCAAGGCCAGCTCCTTTACACACCTACCTCCCAACCCATCCTCCTGTCAAAGAAAATTTGTCTTTCTTCTGACATCTCAAGGCACATATTGCTTGTACCAACTTGTACCAAACATTTGTCACTTAATTACATGCACTATCAACTTTTCTGTGAATATATGCCTCAATATCCATTTAAACTACAAATTCCTGAGGAAAGATGAGATATTCCCCCCCTCCACTAAGGCCCACTACCCTCAGGGCATTTAGCAGGGTCTCGCATACCTTGTGGATGATTAATAAATATCTTAAGGATAAATGAAGCTAGGAACAGATGAATCAGTACAGAAAAAGGCCATTAAAGTGAAAAAAATAGGTAAGAAATGGTAATAATCAAATATCCTAAGTTGTTTCAGTGCCAATAAGGGGAGGTTTGGCCCAGAGTTAGGGTTTACACAAAAGACAGGACCCTATAGCTTCCTCTATCCTCTTGATTAGGGTACGCTTCAGTGGTAGGCGAGCTTATAAAAGAGTTTAAGGGGCCAGAGAACTTCCTCTGGAGTTGTAGAGGAACAAAGACCCCTTACAAGGAGGACCAACCAAGCCTATGGGTTAACTGGGCAATGAGAAGAGATGAGAGGTGCATGAAAGAAGGCCTTTAGAGCCAAGAGTTTGGGCATTGTTATGGAAATACCAGGAGTGGGAAAATGTTTATTTTAGTACCTAAATGAATAGATGTGGTTGGTGGAGGCAATGACATGGAGACAGGAAAGTGGCCCAAAGTTCATACTCTCAGCTCCTGTACCTCTGTGGTCAATGTTTTCTGGTTCATCCAACTGTGGACTGAAAATAGCCATATTTTCTGAATATACGTATTTCAGTATAAATACTAACAGTGTAACTATACTGATCATATACAGATATTTTTCCTCTAGTCTCCAAGCAATTTACTGTACCAACAAATTATGTAACATTTTCTTTGTACTAGGTATCATGAGTAATCTAGACAGAGATGATTTAAAGTATATGAAAGGTTATGTATAGGTTATACACAGTATTTACTATGTATCTACATAGTATTTACCATGCCATTTTATATAAGAGACTTGAGCATCCATGGGTTTTTGTATCTGCTGAGAGTCCTGGAGCCAATCTCCCATGGCCACTGATAGACAACTTCAATTTCCTTGCTCCAAAAATATACCTGGCTTGAAGGAAGATGACACTGTAAATATAGAGAGGAAAGGAAGACACAGCTGTGAATGGACTGGAATAACAGCACAAAAGGGGAGACAGAACCAGCTCTCTTCTCTCTCTAGAGCCCTACCCTGGGACTTTTACCAGATTCAATTAGTTTTCAAACAATAACAGCCAATGTTATCAATACCAGAACTATGTAATAAGGTAAAAAACAAGCTAGCTACGAGAATAAAGTTCCTCAATTTTCTCTCAAACTTTTCTATGTAAATAGTTATTCAGTTTGGATAGGAAGTAATAATCTTAAGTAACCTTAAACTTAACCTGAATATTTAAAGGATTTTCAACAAGGAGAACAGAACACGATATATATTCCTATCAAGCACATAGAAAGTGCTGCAATTAGGGGACAGAGATACTGAAAGAAGAAAATAAATTTTGAAGAGAATGATGAAACACTGTGAAGCCAAACATCTGAGTATCTTTTATTGTTGTTGTTTTTGGGTTTTTTTTTTTTTTTGGGGGGGGGGGGGTTGGTAGTCTATAGATTTTCAAAATAAATTTTCATTTTTATCCAGATGTGAAGTATATTGTCAAGACCATCAGAATGATCAATTTTGTAACTTTCAAGATGTTGTGTCGGGTGTTATATAAGCTTCATCAAGTTACATTTTCAGCTACGCTCATTAGCTACTGGCATTTACAGAACAGTGTCAGCTAAAATCCAGAACAAAACCAAATACATCACTTTATCTAGTTTAAAAAGTCAATTGACCTGACTTCTTTCAATTTTTATTAAAGAAAAAAAAACAGGTTAATTCTAAAATCATGTTTGAACTAGCAAGACAGTAAAGTACTTAACTAGAAATTGCATCCTTAAAATATTGTGTTCTAATTAACTAAAGCATATCAGAAATGCTCAATCTCACTAATATATGTCATGTGTATATCAAGCTTATAAATAAGCATTTTTACCCATCAAGTTGATTTAAGAAGATAGAGGATAAAAGGTTGGCCAAATTGGTAGCTTTGGGGAAGGTAATTTGTCACTAGCTATTAAATTGAAAACATGCCTATCCTTTTTTATATATTATTCAGTTTTACCTAATTTAGGTTTGATTTGCACAGCCACATGGGGCTGGTAGCCACCTTATTAGATAGCACAGTTTTGTTTTTCAGATTTTTCTTAATTTGTTCGAATTGTTATACATGATATAGCATGTTTTGTAATGTTATCTGGTATGTTGTACATGATATAGAATCACATCGGTGGTGTAATTATATATGTACATAGAGTAATAATGTCCAATTCATTCTACTATCCTTCCTACCTCTTCACTCCTCTCTCTTCACTCTCCTCTACATAATCCAAAGTACCTCTATTTTTCCCTAGCCTGCCCTCCCCCTTATCAGCAATTCTACTTACAGAAATTTTACTAAGGAAATGCTCTGGGAACACAAAGATCTTTTCAGCATTTTTTCTAAAAGTAAAAAAGTCAGAAACAACACAGATATTCAAGTAGCAATTGATCAAGTAAACCGTTTAGTTTGTAAACCGTGAAACATTTTAATGAAATTACATAAACTAACCAAAACTGTATATGAGATATCATCAGCGAAAAAGTTAGTACCAGAAAAATATTTATAATGTAATATGTATCAATAATAATTGGTTATAATTATTAGAACATGTAAGAAAATATCTGAAGGAATTTATAAAATTTGACAGCAGCTATCATGAAGAAATGGCAACAAACTACAATAACCTATTAATTTCTGTGCTTCATAGAGCTTTTTGATAACAGGCATATTTTTTTGTGAGATTGGGGGGGGGAATTAAAAAATGAAGAGCAAACACTAACTCTTTTGAAGTTCCTTCCCAGTCAAGGTCAGCAATTCTACTACTAGGGAACATACAAAATTTGTTCCTCCTGAACAACATACCAGATAACATTACAACACATGCTCATAAACTAACCAGGCACTTTCTCAGACTCCTCAGTTTATTAGTTAATTTCCACATCTATCATTAGTCAATTCCATCATACTTCATATTTTTTAAATGTTCCAAAATGTATCTGTAACCATATGAAAAGAAGACAGAAATAATTTTAGGATTTGTGATTATGAAGAAGACTTTTTAAGTACAATAAAAAAGGCAAACCCATCAAAGAAGAAAGTGATAAGCTGGACTTCATTAAAATTAAAAACTTCTGCTCTGTGAAGGATAATCTCAAGAGAACAAGAAGCCAAGCCAAAAACTGAGAGAAAATATTTGCAAAAGATACATCTGATAAAGTACTGTTATCCAAAATATACAAAGAACCCTTAAAACTCAACAGTCATAAAAAAGGAGTAAAAGACCTAATAAGACACCTCACCAAAGAAAACATGCACATAGCAAATAAACATATAAAAAGATATTCAGCCTTCCTACATCATTAGAAATTGCAAATCAAAACAATGAGCTACCACTAAACACATGTTAGAATGGTCAACTACAAAGCACTGGCAAGACCAAATGCTGAAGAGAATGTGGAGCAACAGGAACTCTCATTCATTGCTGGTGGGAATGTAAAATGGTACAGTCACTTTGGAAGATATTTTGGCAGTTCCTTATAAAACTAAACAAACTTTTACTATGCAATCCAGCAATCACACTCCATGGTATTTACCCACATGAACTGGAAACCTAATTCCACACAAAAACCAGACCACAGATGTTTATAGCAGCTTTTTTTTTTTTTTAATCATGCTGAAATCAGAAACAACAAGTTTGTACTTCAGTAGGCAAATGGACAGATAAACTGGTTCATTCAGACAATGAAATATATTCATCGCTAAAAAGAAATGAGCGGGCTGGGGTTGCGGCTTAGAGGTAGAGCGCTCGCCTACCACGCTTGAGGCACTGGGTTCAATACTCAGCACCACATAAAAATAAAAGATATTGTGTCCACCTATAACTAAAAAATAAAAAAAAAGAAATGAGCAAGTAATTTCTGAAAAAATGTGGAGGAAACTTAAATGTACTACCAAGTAAGTGAAAGAAGTCAATCTGTACAAGCCAAATACTGTAAGATTTCAATTATATGACATTTTAGAAAAGGCAACCCTATGTAGACAGTAAGGAGGTTAGTGGCCACCATGGATAGAGGGAAGAAAGGATGAATAGATAGAGCAGAGTTTTAGGGCAGTGAAACTACTCTGTTTACAAAATTATAATGGTGAATACGTATCTTATTCCTATAAAATATATCATATAAAATACTTTTGTCTTGATCTGTAGAATGTAAAACATCAAGTATCAGCCTTAATGTAAACTATAAATTTTGGATGATAATGATGTGCCAATGCAGGTTTGCCAATTATAACAAATACACTACTCTGCTGCAAGATGCCAGTAGTGGGAGAGGCTGTGCATATGGTAGGATAGAGTGTGTGTGTGTGTGTGTGTGTGTGTGTGTATGAAAACTCTGCACTTACCACTCAATTGCAGTATAAACCTCAAACTGCCCCTAAAAATGAAGTTCATTAGTTTAAAAAGAGAATGAAATCATAATCTACATTCTAGAAATTCCTCACTGTGTCATGATCAAAATGAACCATCAATCATAATGATTTTTATAATTGGAATTTGTCTCAATTTATAATATACTTATACATTCAAATTATTTTAAGATATATTAACTTCTAGATGTATACCATGAATCAGAATGTGCAGTCATCCTTTCTCTTAAGACCTTATCTTTGCAAGGATCTAGGAACCGAGGAGACCCAGGAACTCTGTAATAATGTGTAAGATTAAACAAGATGTTGTCACCTATTTCAAAGCTGGAATAGAACTATTTTTAACAAAGATACCTGTCAGCTTTATTCTTCACACCACAAATTTGCTCTTAAAAACCCAGCTGTTGTCATTATTGTTGGTATTAAGGCTGAAAAGGCACAATTTTGGAATTAACATGTAAGCCAGAGGCATGCTCTGGTTTGTACCACAGCTGGTTGTAGGCATAGGTAAGTGTGGCTTTCAGCCTGTTTCTGTCACAATCTAACTATGTCTATACATGCAAAGACATAGAATGAACTATTACCTTTATCACACAATTAAATCCACCCTTTATTAAAGGTGCAAAGTGGTTTTGGTCTAATTTATTGGGTTCATTGCCTGATCATTCACATCAGTTTATGTTTGTACAAGCAAAGACTTAGTATATGCAGCTCCACTTTTTTGTCATAGTTAAGTAAATAGTGCTGTTTTTTCCAGTGGCAATATTTACAAAGTTCAAAATGAAGTATTTATTTAACATTATAGACCAAGGCTAAACAATTTGAATTTAATCTATACTATACAACATGATCTATAAGCAATAACAAGTGCCAAAACTTAATGATACACTTATGAGATCAAATTTAAATCTTATTACAATTTTTCATCTATTCTAATTTTGTCATCTAGTTTGAAAAATGACAGTGACTATTTAATTTTACTGATAAAATTCATCAATTCCATTTTTAGGGAAAAGAAATATGTTGTAAGTCTTAGATTAAGGAAAATTTTGTGTATTTACTTTCTAAATTAAAAGTAATATGCACATAATTGCAAGACTTACTTGAAAGTATAGATCTACTTTAAGCATCTATCATAATGTGTAGGATTAAAAGAATGCATTCAGTTTCTATTGAATGCATTCATTGAATACTGACAATATGCCAGGTGCTATGTTAAGCAATGGGAAAAATAAATATCACTATCTTCATGGAGTTCACAATTTGAATGTTTATTTCCCAAACCTGACATCCTGGGAAAATGATAATCAACACAAAATTTTTTGATTTATTCATTTTTCTTCACCAATAGTCCTTCTTACCTAAAAGACTTTTCTCTTACCTACATCAATTATTCACTAGAATATGATGTCTAAATTTTTCCAGTAAGTGATTTTGGTAAAAATTTAAGAACTGCTGAATTCTGCATCTCTTCAAACAAATGGAGACACCTTCATGGACAAACTATTAATAAAGTGGCTGCAAGTTCCTTTGACATTGGCAATGAGGTCCTACTTTGGCCACACCTGTTCCAGCTGTACTTTTAATGCAGCTGCTACTTTTTAAAAATGACTGGTGTTTTAGGAACCTCATGAGTAGCAACTTTTCTCCCAACTTACAAAGTTTTCAAGAAGTTTGACTTATGATGTAGAAATCTTTCCCCTGTACATTAAGCCAAATAAAAGACTATTAAAGACAAATTTTCTCTCATGTCAGTTCACTCTTTATGGCTCTTATACATCATAAAATGTATGTTATTGTGTGTGTGTGTGTGTGTGTGTGTACTGGGGATAGAACTCAGGACCTTGTGCATGCCAAGCACACACTTTACCACTGAGCTACACCTCCAACCTATATAATTACATCTCTGCCCACTGGAAAAAAAATGTTTAAGGCAAAAGAATGATAATTATAAATTTTTTATAATGTAAATAATTACATTTTAAGGTAATCTATGTTCAAACTAAAAGAATTTTCTGAGCACTATCTCTTTGTAAGTATAAGAGAAAGATTATATTTAAGAGAAATTAATTATGCCAAGAAAGACGAAAGAAGGAAGAAATAGTTTTGTATTATTTTATTTAGCAGGCATACATCTGCAAATATTTAATACATTTTACAAATCTATATGAATAGTGGTTCCATTTTACAGGGATTTTTATTTTTATTTTTATTTTTTTTACATTGAAGCAGAAAGTCCTGAATAAGCCCTAGGTCATACAGGTAATGCTGGAGCCGGGATTTGTGGCCAAAATCTAGTGATCAAACTATTCTATCAATTATTCATATATTTCTATTAAAATATGAGATCTTTATGCCTGAAATACACATATTATTGCTTTACGTCTTAACTTACTTTTATTTACAAACCATGGGAAACCTGCAATTACTAATAAAGTAACAAAATTCAGTACAACTTTTCCATAAAAGCTTAAGAGACTCTATTAAAGCAATGCAAATGGTGAGGTTAAAGATAGTGCCCCTGTACATCTAGCCCTAGCACAAATCCATAAATTTTGATAACCTATCATTTGCAAGAATCTCAGAAAATAATTTTAGCTTTCTGTCAGATATTTTCTCTGAGCAAATCTTGGCCTTGCCACTCCCCTCTGTAGCTCTGAGCTTATCTCCCGTTCCAAATTCTGCTGACCTTCCTTCCAGCTGTTGCCACAGCATAAATAGGGCCCTTCATTTTATTTTAAATGAATTATCTTATATCCTCAATCTTCTGTATCTCAGTCCATTCCTCATTTGAGTGTATGGATCCTGGCTATACCACACCATTTCTTTTCTTTACAACCATCTGCTATCTAAGGACCAAAGCCATTGTAGACTTCATGCACCACCCCACCCCAAACACATACATGATAAATACTCATTAATTTATTAGGGGCTTTGCAGTGGTTCAAGTTTTTGTTTCCATCCCAACTTCTACATTGGGGTTCCACAGCATCAATATCCATGCAGAGGAATTCTATTTTCAGGAAGGATGTATGGGGTCAAAGGATACCTTCACTCCTGTTATAGTAAAAAGGTAAACCAAAATCATATTCTTAATGATCAGCTCCAAAGGAGGCAAATAAAATAAATGTCAAAAGAAGCAAGACCTTCACAGATAAGCAAAGCTCAGCAGCTGTTTCCATATTTGAAGCCAACTGCATACCAACTGGGTGTGAGTAGACAGAAATTAGGGACTACCATAAGTAGAAAGACTGCTGTGGTATGGGGAAGCAAGACAAACCTAACAGTTGAGCTGGCATAACAGACTGAATTCTGAAAGAGTCCTCTATAAATAAATGTTTTCCAGAAAATAAGAGCAAATAGATTATAATGATGATGATGAAGATGATGGTCATTAATTAGGAGATAGATACATAGATAATTTGTTATTAGGAATTGGCTTATATAACTATGAAGAAGTCCCAAAATGACCAGTTGAATACCCTGGTCAGCCAACAGTACAGTTCCAGTCTGAGACCAAACAATTGAGAACCAAGAGCCAATGATATGAGGTCCAGTTTGAGTCCAAATCCAAAGGCAGAAGAAGACCAATGTCCTAGTCGGGCAGAGAAAAGTTCTTTCTTAGCCTATCTGTTCTCTTCTACCCTTCAGTGGATTAGATGAGTACCACCCACATTGGGCAGGACAATATGCTTTACTCAATCTATCAATTCAGATGTTAATTTTATATAGAAACACTATCACAGACACAACAAGAAATAACATTTAACCAAATACATGGCACCCCATGGCCCAGTCAAGTTGACAATAAAATTAACTATCACAAGTACCAAAAACAAAACAGCTATGTGTTGCTTGATGGCAGACATATGTTCTCAAAAATGCATCTTTAGGTGATTTCACTATGTGGATGTATGTACATCCATAATGTACTTATATAAATCTAGATGGTATAGGACAATCACTCAGTGTGGACTCTTTTTTTTTTAAGAGAGGGGGAGAGAGAGAGAGAGAGAGAGAGAATTTTAATATTTATTTTTTAGTTTTCGGCGGACACAACATCTTTGTTTGTATGTGGTGTTGAGGATCGAACCCGGGCCTCACGCATGCCAGGCAAGTGCGCTACCGCTTGAGCCACATCCCCAGCCCCTCAGTGTGGCCTCTTGATGCCACCAAAAGACATAGTAAACACAAAATGTATGAGGTTGCTGCCAGTATAACACAGCATACAGTTTCATAGTAAATGTTTTTAATAAGTAAAAGGAGTATTCTCTAAAATAATAATTTAAAATATAGTAACCATTAAACCAGTAACAGTCATTTGTTGTCATTATCAAATGTTATGTGCTGTACATAATGGTATATGCTATACTTTTATGATACTACAAGTGCATCAACACACTGACATCACTACGAACACACAAGTAATGCATTGTGCTGGGATCTTAAGATGGTTATAACAAGCTAGGTGTGGTGTTGAACACCTGTAATCCCAGAAATTTGGGAGGCTGAGGTAAGAGATTCATACGTTTGAAGCCAGTTTTATCAAGTTAGTGAGGCCCTAAGCAACTTAGCGAGACCCTGTCTCAAAATTCAAAATTAAAAGGTGGGGAGGCTGGGGATGTGGCTCAGCGGCTAAGTACTAATGAGTTCAATCCCCTGTACCATAAAAACAAATAAATAAAATGAAAAGATGGCTATGACATCATGAGGTAATAGGACTTATTTGGCTTCATCATAATCTTATGGGATCATTCTTTGTATTTGAGGTTTATCATGGACTAAAAATATTGCTGTATGGCTTTAACTTTAAGTCCATTAGCCTAACAATTCTACCCTGCAGAAATATTACTGAGTAAGTAGCCATGAGGTAAAACTGGATAGTACTGAGATTTCATAGCTTTGCTCAGTGATTAGGTTCTAGGTCCTTGATGCCACTGATTTACAGGCAAAATGGAAACTAACTAAAGATGAAATCCTATTTCTTGTCAGTCAAGTCCTTTAAATATCAAATGGATAAGGTTCTGTATGGCAGCAAGAACATTTTGAGTTAAGCTAAAGGGTAAAGAGAGATCTCTATAATCTTACATGAAACCACAGGTTAACAAAACTGATTTAAGCTGCAACCAGTCTCCTGCTCAGTTTGACCCAAGGTGGGATCTGAATGGTTTTTTCCTCACCCCAGTTGCCTTCCAGAGGAAATGGAATACTGTGTCTAGGAAAAGCAAAGCAAAACAAAAACTATTGTCTAACTAGTCTCCACTATTCTTTTATTAAAAAAGAAAAGTCATGCATACATTTTAACATAAAAGTTGTGAGGAAAAGAAGGAAAGTGATCAATATGCAAAAGAAGAAAAAAAGCAAATAATAGAATCTCCACAAATGATCCTGATGTTAGAATTAGTAGACAAAGGCTTTAGAAAATAGTTACTAGAAGTAGATTAGAGAATTTGGAAAAAAAAATATGATTCAAATAAGTGAATGGATAGAGATTTTCATCATATAATTGTAAACTCTAAAAAAAGCAAATAAAAATCCTGTACTGAAAATTACCAAACAGGAGATGAAGAATTTAGTGGTCAGACTGACAAGGTAGAAGAAATGATCCATGAACTCAAATTCAAATCAACTGAAAATACCCAAATTGAAATACAGATAAAAAGAGTGAAAAAAAAAAAACTGAACAGAACATAGATAACTCTGGGATAATACTTTAATAAATGTAATTAGAGTCACAAAAGAAGAGGATAGAGAGAATGAATAGAAGAAATATTGGGCAGAATTCTTTCAAAACTCATGGATAACTGTCCTCAAGAAGAGTAGGAAAACCCAAACAAGATTTAAACAAAAGAAAAAAAGACAAGCACCTATACACCTCCTAGTCAAATTGCTGAATCTCAAAGAAAAAAAAAATTATTTGACAATGGAATGACATCTTAAGTGTTCTTAAAGAAAAATATTGCCAAGTATAATTCTATATCCAGTGGTGTGTGAAATATTTATATCCATGTGGAAAACCCAGGCAACACCCATGAAAGTTCCTAAATCTATCAACAATCTCTTCCTCTGATGACACTGAATTCATAACCAAATCATTTCTAAGTAAATCACTCTTTACAACTACAGATGCTTTTTCTTTGAATACACTCATCTCCTTATTTTTACTACATTCTCTCTCTCTCTCTCTCTCCCTCCCTCCCCCCCCCCCCGCCAATTTCTTCACTGTCAATTTTAAATATTCTCCAGATATTTTCATCTTAAAAAATATTTTGTAAAGCATAGTTGGTCCTGTATTCTCCTTCTAGGTGTGACAATTTCTTACCATGTTTTTATGGTCAAGTACTTCAAAGAGATGCTACATGTACTGCATTTATCTCCTGCAACTTGACATCTTCCCCACCAAACACCATTTAAACTACTCTGGCAAAGATCACCAATGGCATATTGTCAAATCAAATTGACATTTTCCAGTATCATCCTAACCTTTAACAGCATTTAACCCCATTAACCACTCTTTTCAAGGAATTTTCTCCTCCTTTGGCTGTCTCTTCTGGCTTTCCTCTGGCATTTCTGATGACTCTTTTTCAGTTTCCTGTACGATGTATTACTTTTCTTTATTATATTACTTTTTTCCTGCCTTAACTATTGTGGGGCTACTTGCCTGTATATATGCTACCTGCACCAGAATTCTAATATTTTTACAGTATTGGTAATAGAAGATTATACATCATTTCTCTATACATGAGTGTTTTAAAATACTAGTGGCTTTTAAATGCCTGTTTGGAATGCCTGTTTCAAATATACTGAATCCCAGTGATTCAGAAAATCACATAGGATAATGAATTAAACCACTTTGAAAATGATGAGTCCTTAAATTTTGAGGAGGAAGAAAAGCTTCATTATATATTTTTACATTTTTATTCTTTCAAACAGCTACAATAGTCACAAAAATTCTAATTTCTATTTAAATAATATTTTTGTCCTATAAGCTGGATATTACTATTCAATGAACTGTGTTTTAGGATATCCATGAAAATGACAATGGAACTCTTTCAAATTTTGTTTGTTGTTGTTTACTTGGACCAACATATTAAAATATTGGCTTCTGTATTCTGTAGCTACATATAAATAAATTCATTCCAATTTATTGTGTTTTGCTCCTGGTTTTATGAGAATGTTAAATATGAATACATGTATGTGTGTATGTTTTCAGTTATCAATTACCATAATAATGCTGCATAGTAAACAACTACAGAACATAAGTGGCCTACAACCATAAGCATGTGTCTTCTGTTCACTATCAGTTGTCGCGGTGACTCTGTTGGGTTTGACTGATCTCAGCTGGGTCATGTGAGTCTGAGAGTTGATCCACTGGTGACTGATTTGTCTAGGGTGGTGTCAGCAGGGAAAGTTCAGTTCTCATGCTTGTGGTTTCCCATCTTGCAAAAGGCTAGCCCTGGCTAGTTCTCTCAGCAGTGACAGGGCACTGGGAGACCTAGAAGAAGTGAACAAAGTTTTTCGAGTCATCAGTTTAGGAGTGGGTCATGATGTCACTTCTGCCATATTCATAGTGCCAAAGGTGTGGATTTAAGGAAGAGCAAAGAGTTGGGATCATTTAGACAATTGGTTTATCACAGTATCCAAACTTATTTTATACTATTACTTGCTTTACAGTTACAGATAACCACTGAATAAGTTACCAGTACATTTGTTTAGTTATATTGTTTTCTATACAAACACAAATATACACACATACAGATAAAAGTAGATATATATAAATATGTCCAGGTATGTGTGTTAGTCTGCCTTTAATTGCTGTGACCAAATATCTGACCAGAACAACTTAGAAAAAAAAAGTGTATTTGGGACTCAGTTTCAGAAGACAAAGTTCATGGCTGGCTGACTCCATTGCTCTGGGCCTGAGGTAAGGCCCATCATGGTAGAAGGATGTGGTAGAGGCAACTACTCAGCTCACGGCAGCCAGGAAATAGAAGTATTAAAAGAAAGGAGTCAGGGACAAGACATAGTCCAAGGGCACAAACCCATGACCTACCTCCTTCAGCCATGCCCTATCTGCCTGCTGTTACCACACATTAATTCATTCAACTTTTTTTTCATATTTTATAGTACTGGGGATTGAACCCAGGTTTGAGCATGATAGGTAAGTGTTCTACTACTGAGCCACCTCCCCAGGCCTCTGTTCAAATTATTAATCCAGCAAATGGAATAATTCATTAATGGATTAATTCATTAATAAATTCATTTGCTGGACTAATCCACTGATGAGGTTACTGCTCTCATAACCTAGTCATTTCACCTTTAAATTTTTCTGAATTGCCTTATAACATGAGCTTTTCTAGCAATACTTCATATGCAGCCCATAACAGTATGTATATGTGTGTTGCATATACAGCTCACAGACACATACACACCTGTATATATTAAATACATAAATTTCTACTTTTTCACAGGACTGGTAGAATATTAATGAATACTAAAAACTTATAAATTACTATTGGATTCTGACATATCATATTACTATAATATTTTCCCTGTATAATCACTTTAAGATCACTTACAATGAACCTATGATAAAATATATTTTTCCGAAGAGAATTCAAAGTGTATTCAGAAATGTATACACAGTGTTTTAAAAAAAAAAAAAAAGATCAGTATGAATCTCCTGAAACTGTATAGGAATATGTAGAAATAAACATATTACTTCTTTCTCTTTTTGACTTATAATAATTTGCCTTTATCTAGTCTTTATTTGATACTATGGTGTCTAGAAGTATGTTGCTGTCTTGTTGTCATAGAATTAGACATTAAAAAAACTCAAGAAAAAGACATTAGAACATGATGTTAGAATCACTTAGGCCTAGCAATTTTCTGTGCTAAAGTTATAGAAAGAACAGGATGACTGAATGAGATCTTTAAGAAAAACATCTCTGAAATTCTGAAATGCATGCAAAAGTCACAGCCATAAGGTCACTTCCCTCACTTCTTGTCCTTATGCCCCATCACATGTTGTGTGAATGGAGGAGGAGGGTGTTAACCTAGAAACAGGCAATCAAACATGAACAAGGACATAATTGATATAAAAATTGGTGAAAGATTTTATATATGAGGTTGGAGCTTCTCCTCACCTACATCCAGGGGCCAATACCCACTAAGGCATTGTTACACCAAGGAGTTTCCCAAGACTGAGAAACCAGACTGATTCATTGCTCCTGACCAACTGGAAGGCCCTGATAACTTTCCTCCTTCACAATATCTCTTCTGCATGCTCTCCAAAGAAAATCTTGACTAGAGGTATCAGAGTCTCTCACTTTGGGCTCCTGACTATGTTCTCAGACGCAATAAGTCACATTGCTATCTAGTCCCCTTCTTGCAGAGCCATCTTCAGTGGACCCATTTTGTGGGATAAAATCCAAGTCACATCAGCACCTACCTCCTGCTATGACATTGAGCCTGGCACCAAGGACTTCCTGCTTCTGAGATTTATTTTCAGTCTCTTGACTGCACCTCCCTACTCACCATCCCTACCAACAGATATTGATCTTTTTTAAATTTAAAATTTTTTTTAATTAGTTATACATGACAGTAGATGCATTTATGCACTTTGATATATCATACATAGATGGGATATAATTTTATTTTTCTGAGTGTACATGTTGCAGAATCATATTGGTCATGCAGTCACATATATACATACAGTAATAATGTCTGTTTCATTCTACTCTCTTTGCTATGCCCACATCCCCTCTCCTCCCCTCCCATCACTTCCCTCTACCTAATCTAAGGTAATGCTATTCTTCTCTAGTGCCCCTGCCTTATTGTGAATTAAGATCCACATATTAGCGAAAATATTCGGCCTTTGGTTTTGTGGGATTGGCTTATTTCGCCTAGCATGATATTCTCCAACTTCAACCATTTACTGGCAAATGCCATAATTTCACTCCTCTTTAAAGCTGAGAAATATTCCATTGAGTATATATACCACATTTTCTTTAGCCATTCATCTGTTGAGGGACACCTAGGTTGGTTCTGTAGTCTAGCTATTGTGAATTGAGCTGCTATAAACATTAATGTGGCTGCATCAATATAGAATGCTGATTTTAAGTCCTTTGGTTATAAACCAAGGAGTAGGATATCTGGGTCAAATGGTGGTTCCATTCCCAATTTGCTGAGGAATCTCCATACTGATTTCCATAGTGGTTGCACCAATTCGCAGTCCCACCAGCAACATATGTACCCTTTTCACCACATCCTTGCCAACATTTATTGTTGCCTGTATTCTTGATGATTGCCATTCTGACAAGGGTGAGATGAAATCTTAGAGTAGTTTTGATTTGCATTTCTCTAATTGCTAGAGATGTTGAACAATTTTTCATATATTTGTTGATCAGTTGCATTTCTTCTTCTGTGAAGTGTCTGTATAGTTCCTTAGCCCATTTACTGATAGGGTTATTTGGGGTTTTTTGTTTGTTTGTTTGGTGTTAAGTTTTTTGAGTTCTTTATATATCCTAGAGATAAATGTTTTATCAAAGGTGCATGTGGTAAAGATTTTCTCCCAATCTGTAAGCTCTTGCTTCGCATTATTAATTGTTTCCTTTGCTGAGAAGAAACAGCTACTGATCTTTTAAGAAAATATCTGACTGCTACCTTCCCTAGGAAACCTCTTCAGAATTTCTTCCTCTCCCATTCTCTACACGGGAAAATCAGCCACTCCTTGTCAACCACCCTCTTCCTCCTGGCACTTGTTTATTACATGGAGGCTCTACATGGCTGTGCCCCAAGAGCAGAAGTCATGCCTCACGGCTACTGTAACCTGAGTGTCTGAGACATGGCCTTTCATCTAAGAATCAACTGGACTGAAGGTTTGGATGAATTCATAGGACTGAAGCTGTGCCTGGACATGCAACCACATTGAAAATTGAATAAATGAATTAATATTAACTCTTTAATCACAAGATTTACAATAGAATCAATTAATTGAGTCAACATAGACTTTCCTTAAACAATCAAAGAATGTCACCCCAAGAATAAGAGCATCAATGCATGATTATTTAGCAAAACCAAACAAAGATAGTAACAACAGATCCCTGCAGTTAACCAGATCCATAAAGCATTTAAGTGTATTCTCAAAGGCTAGGAAAATAATTCTATTTTCCATAGGCATTATTTTAAAAATCTATTCCAGATCTTTAAAAGGAGAGAAATAAACGCATTATGACAAAAAATATATATATTTTTACATAGCTTTAAAAATCTCATTCTTGTTGAAAACTGTATCTTTCTAGAATTTGTGTGAGACCTCCTGATAGTTTCAAACCTGAAACTGTAGCAGCCCTTGTCAGCCTGGATGTCCCTGAAAGCAGAGCCCTTGATAAAGGCTGGTGTGCAGGTAGTTTAATTGGGAAGTGATCCCAGGGTGCAGAAGGGAAGGATTAGGGAGGATGAAACAAGGCCAAAGGGACAGCCGCTGTGGGGATGTGTAATTGAATTGGCCACTGCTACAGGCAACTGGTGCTAGATCCTGCCAGGACCTTCTGAGGAGCCTCATTGAGATGCACGTCAGAACTGTCTGCCTGGGGGAGGAAGAAGAAAAACATGTATTCATTGGCTTTTTGCCCCTTTGGTCAAGGGTGGCCCCTAAAGCAATAACTTCCACATTAACTCTCCCTACACACACACACACACACACACACTTCCTGATTGCTTATGCCTGATTGTTGAGTCAGTTCCATGGCTGAGTATCCTACCCAAAGAAGCTCCAAGACAAGTAGATACAGGAACTTGTCACATGCTGAGGGATTACACTCTCAGAGTATGCCTGCACAAAACTGGTCAGTGCAGAAGCAGCTGGAAAGAGACAGGACTGAGCTGATGGTGCATGAGCTGTACCCAGTGGACTTAGGAACTATGTTCCCACCCCATCACTGGTTTTTAACAGGTGTTTGATGTACAGGCTCATATACTACATTATAATGCTTTTTTATTTAACAAATTTTTAATAAGAGACCTACTGTTATTCAGTTTCTTTCCCAAATATAATCTTCTCTCTCGTTAGTTTAATGGAGTCTAACTCACACAAGAAATGTAACGGAATGTTTTATTCATTCAATCAATGCTTACTCTGCATCAAAGTATGTGCCTCTTAGTGTTTTCTCTGTTACAAAGAGAAAAACAAAGAGAAAAACTTGAAAAAGGAAAAGATTATTTTGTCTCACAAATTCAAAAGTTCAGTCCATGGTCAGACAACTCCTTAGCTCTGGGCTTGAGTTGAGGTGGAACACCACTGGTAGAAGGGCATGGTGGAGGAAAGGTGCTCAACTCAAGACAGTCAGGAAGGAGAGAGAGAGAGAGATAGAGAGGGATGCCAGAGATAAAGTATGAACCCCAAAGGCATGGCCCCAGTTACCTTCTTCCTCCAGCCTCACCTTACCTGCCTATAGTCACCACCCAATTAATCCATTCAAATGGATTAATCCACTGATTAAGTTATAGCCCTCATAATCTGATATTTTCACCTCTGAACAGTTTTGCATTATCTCACACAAGAGCTTTTGGGGACAACTCATATCCAAACCATAATAAACTGTAAGAGGGTATGTAGCTGCAGCCTGGGGACATAGAAGCTTCTCTCTCATTAGTTTAATGGTGTCTAACTCACACAAGAAATGTAATGGAATGTTTTATTCATTCAATCAATGCTTACTTTGCATCAAAGTAAGTAAGTGTGCTCTCTGTTACAAATAGAAAAACAAAGAGAAAAACTTGAAAAAGGAAATGAAAAATGAATATGGAGGGAGATTATGAGGGGCTGTGTGTATCAGACCATGACTTGACTTGTGGTGGGGGTGCGAATGGACTGAATTGTAAAAGAAGTAGAGTCATGATCAGATTTGTAGTCCTATGAAGTATGATGAGAGATAAGAAAGAATGGAGAATAAGAATATCAGTTAGGTGGCAGTTATAATCAAGTAAGTCTATACATTTGACATATATTTGTTGTATCTTGTATGTGGCAGGTATTGTGGGAACTAGGGACATATTAGTAGAAGGGAGGGTTAGGATAGTGATGGATGGTGGTGATGGGTATGACATTTGCAGTGGCTATGATAGTCATGGTGTGATTGTTATTGGTAGTGGTTATAGTGGTAGCAGTGATGGTCATCATGATGGTAGTGATGATCAGGGAGTGATGATGGTGTTGAGGATGACAAAAATGGTGTTCATGCATGTGATGTTAATGAAAGTGGTAATTATACCTAAATTTAATTTTCTCTGTACCAGGAAATTCCTAAGTATTTGACATATATTTGATTCATTTGATGCTCCCAACTATCCTATTAGGTAGATACTACATTATATTCCATTTTACATGTGGAAACTGACACCCAAGTTTTAGGGAGGTCTTTATAAGAAAGTAATGTCTAGCTAAAAGCTGAATGACAAGAAAATGCCCAATACAAAAAATTCAGGCTCATTAGGGTGGGAGTCACTTGGGGACAGGGGGACCTTCTAGGCAGAGATAAAGTGTACAAAGGCCCCACAAAGTGCATGAGCCTAGAAAATCCCAAGACTCCAAGGAAGGAGGACCAGTGAAGCCCACATCACCAGAGCTGTCTTCAGTTGGTCACAAGCTAAGATGGTGACAATGTCCTCAGACAAGTGACAAATGGGGCAAGGCAGTGGGAATGGACTTTGACAGAAATGGAGATCTGAGAGATTTAGGAAGTGGAATCATCAGGGATTGCCTGAGAACTGGATCAGGAAAGATAAGTGAGAATGACGAACTTTGGGAGACCAGATGCATGACAAAGCACTGGCCAAGGCACAGGAACTATCACCTCTCTGTCCCTTCTACAAATAAGGGCTCACTAGAGTCTCCATTCTTTCCAGTTGGGCACTATAGGCCCATTTTTCTCATGAACTCTTGAAATTTAAAGAAAATAAATAATGTCTAAGATCACACAACTAGTTAGTAGTGAGGCAGGCATAATAATAGTCAATATGTCTAATTCCAAAATTTTCCTTCCATAACAGAGATTTAGAAAAACAGTAAGAACTGAAGCCACTTCTACATGTGACATTATCAAGGACTTCTAACTTCCAGTTCTGCGACTAATTCATAAATCACTGGGGTCCCAACAGGTTTTTCAGCCACCAATGTAAGTAGATGAATTACACTTTTAAACAGATCTAAAACTAACATAATTTTAAAATAAAAACTGTCACAAATCAAAGTTTTATTGAAAATACTATTATAATACTATAAGCATTAATCCATAATTAGATATACACATATTTCTTTAAAACACATTATCAGAATCAACTTAAGTCAAACTATGGATAGAATGCATAGAGACTTTCAGTGTAGCATTGTTTGCAATAATTAACAAAAAAAGGAATAAACCAAATGCCTAACAACTTGTTCCTGGCTCACTAAGTTGACTTTTTATTTTCAAAAAATAAAATTGTTACTGTGATATGGAAGAATATCTAATAATATGAGGATACAGTATAATTTTATGATTGCATAAAAAGTAGGTATTCTATAAGCTAGTATTTGATCATAGATATGCACATATGCACAGACAGGTAGCTAAGGGGCATCTGAAATCTAACCAAAATGGAATAGAGTTTATCTCTTAGAGTTTGGATTATGTATGATGTTGTGTATATGTGTGTACATGTGTATATAAATTAATACACATATATTTATATTTTATCTAACTTTTATGTTACATATAAATTTTATAGATATTCTACAAAGAACCGATATTTTATTTTTTAAGAATTAAAATTTAAGCTCTTTTTAAAATACATCATTGTTTTACCCCAGATTACATAAAAATAAACTGAGGTATTGAGAGGCTCTGTAATGAATACAAAATTACATAACACTGTAAGCAAAAAAAAATCAGGATTAAAACCCTTACTGTCTAAATCCCACTTGGGCCATTAGCCACATATTGAAAATGCTACACTCTTTAATTATCTGAAAATCAAAAATTGGTTGATTCTGTCTAAACAGTGTTGAACTCTACCTTTAGTTAAAGCTCTTTCCCCACTTGTATATATTAAAAACAATTTTGATTCAAATGAAACAGAGAAGATGTTTAAAAGCTTTTCTTACTGACAGAGTAATATAAATGTACACAATGTAAAAGAGTCCTTCAGTTGGTTTAATCTAAACAAACAAAAAAATTAAGAATTCAGCCTTCCTTTACTTTTTCCCCAGAAGATAGACTCATAATTAAACTTTTCACCTTTTCAAATTACTAAGTCTGTATCCTGCACAGTGGGTGGCTTTCTTTCCAGACATTCTGACTTGGAACAATGTATAAAGCAAAAGTCCTTGAATGGAATTTATAGCTAAATTTAACCAGGCATATTTTAATAAGATTAGCATATCTTTGTCTTTCAACACTAAGTACCTTACAATTAACTGAATTTAGACAGCACATTGTTTCATCAGAAGTGAGATTTGAAGGCTTCATTTCCATATTTATTGATGTTGTATGTGGAAGGAAGTCTGAGTCAAAATTGTTTGTGCCTGCCCTAGAAAGATCTCAAGAACAAGAGTGCATTAACCTTCCCAGGGAGTTTCCAGAGACACAGAATCTCACCTTCTCCATACTGACTTCTAGACAACATCACCATGACTTCTGTTGGGTCCCAGGGGAACATACTAAGGAGTAATGCTTCCATATTATAACCATGGGGACTCTCTCTAGTCATCAAGGAACTCCAAGGGTATAAGGAGAATATGGCAGCCACTCAGGCTGATTCTTCTGGAAAAACCTATAAATAAGACATTTTCAGAGCCTACCGTCTTTCTTGTTACAATTAGCTTACCAGATGAAAACAAATCAATGTGTCCAGTTTTTTGATGAAGTCAAAATTAGCCAAAGATCTTTAAAAGCATCTTCATGATGATGTCACCACAGGAACACAGTTTTTAATAAACTATTAAAATCAGTCACGAGGGGCAGGAAAGATGGCCCTTTTTCATCTTCAAATTTTCCATCTTGGAAAGCATGTTTTAAAGAAGTCATCCAGTGAAGAGTGTGCATACATAGGCATTACCTACAGAGAACTACCTTGAAGGGGAGAGAATTAATTTGGCAAATTGCTCAATTCCTTACTAGAAGCTGCGAGCACAGCAGTTGGTCACTGATGGGGCTGGCTCTGTTTGCTGCAGGTAATGAGAGAAAGACGAAGCTCTTCCCAGGTATGGGACCATCTCCTCATGGGGCCACAACCAAGAGCATGTGTAGAAATCTCCATCCCCCTTCCCCAAGCTAATTAGCAGCAATGCTGCATGTAAATAAACCCAGGAGGAGGTAAATAGAAGTGAGGAGAATTAGAGCTGCAAGTTATCACACATAAATAGCTGTGTGTCAATAATACAGTATATAAGATAATGAAGAGTTCAGAGATGTCAGAATCAATATTTCCCACATGTATATCTATGCTCTTTTAGCATATTACCAGATGAAACAGGCTTCTAAATATGAGGCCATTGTCTACCAAAATCAAACACATAAATCATCTTTGCTGAACGAAAATTTGCACCCCTTTAGCATGAATACCCTCTCAGAAACTAACATGTCACTATTAATTGAAACTTTTAGTGGTAGAGTGGACTTAAACATTAAACTGTTTTCATTTATTTGCACTAACAATGTGGCTATATAATAAATCTCATTCACTTTTAAGAAAACTGAATGAACTCAAAGATAAACATTTATAAAAGTCTCATTATCACATCCAAATATTTAATAATAAAAGAGTTTATTAAAAAAGAAAGTGCTATATGTTTTAATATTTCACTGACATATGGGAAACATTTTTAACAAATTCTTCCTTGACTTCACTCGTCCATAATGTTCTTTGTCAGACCAAATGCTTTGCTTTCTGCTGCTGTCCCTAAGTAATCGTCATCTTACAATTCGTGAAATAATTTACTAGTTTTCTGACTTTCAACCAACTATTTTAACTGGCATTGTATACCAATTTGAAAAAAAAAAGTTTAAATATTAACAGCAAAGATTTTTACGCATGCATCAGTTGCAACACAATTTCACCCAATTAGTATGGTGGCACTTGTAAAGGATGCACAATACTCTAAAACCTAAACAGGATCCCACATAAACTCCCTTGAATCCAGAAGCTTATGGAAATCACCCACATTCCCATTCATATTTCATGGAATCCTACAGAAAGACTTAGAGATCTCATAATTTATAGGTATGCCAGTATCCCATTACTACCATTGGTTTTATGACATCAAACTGAAAAACTAAGAGTTTTCCTCAGAGAGAGGCAGTCTGTCCAAATATATGGAAATGATGACATGAGGCATATTGTAAAAGAGTAGCAATGTGCACCTGCTTCATCCCTGGGTAATTGGTCCTCCTTAGAGAGCTAATGAATAATGGTGCATGTGTGTGTGTGTGTGTGTGTACGTATGTGTTATAAGAAAAATGTGTGTGTGTATACATTTTTTTTTCAGTACATTCATTTTTTTAAAATTTTTATTGTTGGTTGTTCAAAACTTTACATAGTTCTTGACATATCATATGTGTGTATACATTTTAAAACACAATAGGAGAGAACACAAACATTTTTAAAGCCTGCAAGCCAATACATGAAATAACACATTTTCATATTGCCAAAGTTTTTACATGAAACTTTGTATTTTGCAGTTGTAAATTTTACCTTCGAAATGACAAATCAATACATTATGTAAACATACTATTAGGCACGTGTATAAGTAATCAATAAGAGAAAATAATATCATATAATTATCACTAGTATTCAGTGGTTTCTTAAGTGTATAGTTAGAAATTTTGTGTTTTCATTCTTCATTTCTGTTTCTATTCTAATTGCTCAATAAAATGAAACAAAGCCTGCCCTTCTTTCTGTAACTTATATGGGCATGCTGAGGAGATAACTTTGGTATTTTGCCTGGCATAATTCCTTTTCCACAGAACCACAAGATGTTAATATAGACAGACAAATAATAATTAAATGGCCAGTCAGTCCCTACAGACAGTGGATAGACTTTATATACTACACTGTGGAATTATGCCTATTGGCCCTTTGGACACCATAATCACTAAGATAAATGCTATAAGTTTACCCTTATTTGGATCTAGTTTGTTAACTTTGAAACTCCAACCAAGTGGCACAAAAGTAACTTGAATGATAAGACTGAAACACAATATATGAAAATCACGTAAAGTTTTTCATTTTAAAAATGTTACTTATGTTTAAATAAATACATGAATGCATTCATTTTTGTAAAAGAAAAAAAAATTAAACAAAGTTTCCTATTGACTATTACTCAATCCCCTCCCAGAAGTAGTTACTGCTATTAATATAGTATTTATGCTTCTGAACATTTTATTATTCATATGCATATGATAAAATGTATATGTACTTATAGCAATTTAGCTTTTTGTATGAATTGGGACTTGTGTATAGTTCAGCTACTGGCTTTTTTCATATTAAAAATGTCTTTTTAGGGCCACATACATGAATCTATAGCATTCTCTTTGCTTTTTGGTATTCAATACCACTGAATTTTTGTTGTTGTCATTACCATTCCTCCATTAGTGAATATTACAGTGGTTTCCAATGTTTCCCATTGTAAAAAGAGATTGACATAAAAAGCCTTGTATATATCTAATATATGATATGTCACATGTGCAAGTCACCAACTATCATTGACATAAAAAAGAATGTATTTATTTTATGTTATGGTAGATCACAATAATGGCCGAAGAATTTATCACCATTCCTACATGCACAATCTTAATAATGTGACTTTCTTCTCCTTCCATCAAGAAATGCAAATTTCTGGGCTTACTTTGACCCATGGGACATTAAGAAACATACCACAAGTAGAGGCTTGTAGAGTGTTTCTGCATTGTTTACCTTCTCTTGCTGCTCTTCAATGTGAAGAAGCACAGACTAGCCTGCTGGAGCATAAGAGTTCCTTTGGAGCAGAGGAAAATGTTATTACAGCTGAAACCCCTTCCAAATGAACCAGCCTTCCAGATACCCAGACAAGTGAGTGAAGCCATCCTAGACGAACCAGCTCAGAGCAGGCCCAGAGAGAAATGCCCAGCCAACTCACAAAACTGTAAGAAGTAATAAGTGTTTACTATTTCTAAAATGCTCAGTTTTACAATGGTTTATTAGATTCAAAAGCTAATGAATTAAGAGAAAGAGTCAAATTGGCTATACCCTTTTATAGTCATACCAACAGGCAATGAGAGTTTTCACCTCCTCAATATTGTGGTATAGAGTGTGAAATATGATATATCAAGAACTATGTAATGTTTTGAACAGCCAACAATAAAAAATTAAAAAAAAATATTGTGGTATAGAAAAAATATTAGGTAATTAATTACCTTTCAAGTGAAAGAAAAAGAAATGCAACCAGACAACAGACATACAAGAAGGTGTTCTCTCTTCTTTTTAGATGATTAGCTACTCTGCACTTCTCTGACCACCATTTTTATGCCTACCCCACCCACTTTTGTTTCTTTTTTTGGTCTAACCAATCTGAAGTTACAAATCAGCAAATTGAAGAAATACATTGGCATCTGGGTGCAGTGGCACACACCTGAATCCCAGCGGCTCCAGAGGCTGATACTGGAGGGTTTTGAGTTCAAGGTCAGCCTCAGCAACTTAGTGAGGCCCTAAGCAACTCAGTGAGTCCCTGTCTCTAAATAAAATATAAAAAGGAGCTGGGAATGTGGCTCAATGGTATAGTACCCCTGGGTTCAATCCCTAGTACCAAAAAGGGGGAGGCAGATGGGGAGAAGAAGTAGTAGTAGTAGTAGTGGTGGTGGTGGTAGAAGAAGAAGAAAAACAACACTGGCAAGTACATCTGCTATTTGGGGAGGTGACAACCAAAGTCTCCAGGGGTAGGGACTTCTGATACCTCAGATGCATAGCTGAGAACAGCTGACAAATCTTCAGAGGAGGCCTCTGACTTCAGTCTGATTTACTCACTCTGGGTGAGTAAATATATCACTTTAAAAAATATATTTTACAATGTCCAAGGTTTCAATGAACCAGAAGTTGGGGGGAAAAAAAGACACTAGAATCTCACTTTTAATATAGTCTTAACTGTTTTGAATATTAATATAAACTTAATTATTTTAAATATTTATAAAATACATTGTGGAAAGAAAAATGCAGTGTTTTCAGAAGGTCCATAGAGAGGCAGAATGGGCCAATGAAAAAGCATTTCTAGAATCCATTAAAGATCTAAAAATGCAAGATAAAAATTTTATGCAGACTTTAAATCAGAAGATAAATTCCCAACAGCCAGCCAATAAAAGAGGAGCCTGAAAGTTAGAGGGGTGAGTAGGGGTAGAGAGAAGAAAGTAGTCCATTGCACATTTCAAGGGCGACTGACATGGGACTAAACCAGAGCCAAGGAAAGGCTCTATTGCAAGGAGAATAGGAAAATCCCAGCCTAATCTGAACAGAGTCAGTAATAATGAGCTTATTTTTAAAGTTGAGGGTAGGGGAAGGTTTAGAACTCAACTTATACTACCCACCCATTATCAAGAACTATAGTCTTCCTCTTCCCCTGTCCTCAGGGCAAGAAGTATATATTCATTTTAGCTATCATTTAAAAGTAAGGGCATAAAGCAGACATTTTCATGACAAATGGTGCATCTCAGGAAGAAAAAAGCTGAATCCAGAAGGAAGAAGTGAAATATAAGGAAACATATTATTAGAGGTATGAATAAATCAGAGTAAGAATTGATCATAAAATAACAAAAATAACAATAACTTGGATTATTAAAAAACAAGTACCTAAGATTGACTAGACTTTGTCAAGATAATGGATGTTAAATTCTACCAAAAAAAGAACAAAATCACAGGGTGTAACTTCCAGTTCAACAAAGGAGACTAAAAACACTGACCAATCTAATAAAGGACAAGAAAAAAGGGGGAAAATAGCCCAGAAAAAAAGGACATGTCAAAGAGAAAACATAACAATAACTTTATATTTTTATATGTGTGAAAATATGTCATCAATTCTAAGGTGCGCATTTGTTCACATTTTAACATCTCTGAAATCAGAATTCATATTTTTTGATAATAGAGCAATTTTTCTGGCAGCCATGCAGCAATTGTGACATAGATGTCAGTGAGTAACTATACAGGCATGAACATCGAAAGTGCCAGAATCAGAACTTGCATAATGGGTGTTGGCATCTCAGGAAAAAAAAAATTCTAAAAAAAAAAAAAAAAAAAAAAAAATTCTAAAATAGAACAGTACTTTAACTCCTAAGGACCAAACAGTTGTGGAGAGAAGCAGGAAGGTCATGAATCAAACAGGTTGAACCACATTCCCAAAAGCTGGACTCAAAGAGAGGTTTGTTCCACATAATTTCAAAGTCAGCTTATGAGCAAATTCTAATGGCTTTTGTTTTTCTGAGAAATTCTGTATTATCAATGCTCTAGCACATATGGAGAATGATGGCCCTGGAAAAGCAAAAACCAAGAGTCAAAAAGCAATTTAGTAAGATTTGTGAATGTGATGATTTTTAAAAATAGCTGTTGATTTTTTTTCACTTATACATGTGCATAGGACCAACATATGATTTTTTTAATTATAAAAGTCCCTTTTAATGAGTTCAGAAAAGCATTATAGTACTATTTGATGGTATTTTTTTCTTACTTAATATTATTTAAAATGATGGTGTATCTACAGCCAATGGTATTTTAGATTTGATGACAGAGTATAAAGCTAATCATAGTAAATATAAAGAAACTAGAATATCTAAATGAAATACAAAGACTTTCAGACTTTATTTTGAAAATCTAGTTGTACTTCATTAATCAGAGGCTCACCTTAAACATAGAAAAATTGAAAGTAAAAGAATAGAGGAATATATGAAAGTACTAACAATAACATCACAAAACCACATATAACCATCAGCAAAATTAAGAGATGGGAGAAATTATGAGAGATAAAGAGTCATTGCCTACTGATGAGAGGAACAATTCAACAATCAGCAGTTTGAACCTTTATGTACATAGTAACATAATCTCAAAACAAACAAAATAAAGAAACAAGATTAGATTTACTGGAAAGAACCTAGAAACTTACAATTTTATCTGGGGATTTTAATTTACACTTCTTAACAGTAATAACTTTATTATTATATAGAGCCTGCACATACAGAGAAACATATTCTTTCAGCCACATGTGAAACATTTACAAAAATTTTCAATGGACTGAATTGCTAAATCTCAAAAAGCATCTTCAGCATAAAAAAAAAAAATCTGCTCTCTGACCAAAGTGCAATAAAAATTAGAATTTAAAAACACATAATTCATGATTCAAAAAATAAACCATAATAAAATTAGAAAGATTCAACAAAACCAAAAGCAGATTTCTTAGAAAGAATATTAAAGTAGACAAATAATGGAGAAATCAAACCATGTATACAACAGAATTTGCACAGATCTTGTGACAAAGTGGTCCTGAAATTCTTGGGAGGAAATGGATAAAAATAACTAACATAATTTTGAAGAGGAAGATCAAGGTTCCTTCATGAGGAACTAAGATTTACAAAACCTTAGCAATCAAAATATGTGTTATAAGGGCAGAAATAATAAATAAATCAATGAAAATGAATAGAACCTAGGAATAAACTTAAGTACCTATAAAATTTGGGTATGTAGTAAAGGTTCCATTACACATGAGGAGAAGAAAAGGAATATTCAATACTCACGCTATCTTAATTGTTGATACACATGAGAAGAAATAAAATTAGACACCTACTTCACACAAATCACAAAATAAATTCCATATTAAAACTTAAAATATGACAAGAAAGGTTCAAAACTTTTAGAAATAATAGAGCAGAATAACTGCACCACATATTAAGGGAGAATTTCTTAAATAGGACAAAAAATTTAAAGGAAAAGATTAATAAATTTGAGTAGATTAAAAATCTAAAGTTATTTTTACCAAAGATACAATAAAATTAAAAGCCATAGACTCAGAAAACATTTTCTAAGCAAAAGAATGAACATTTAAGATATTTTCAGAAAGTCCCAAAATCAAAACACAAAAAGGTAAAACACAGGAGGAAAAAAAATGGACAAAGAATAAGAAGAGGTAAGTTGGGGGGAAAGTAACTCAATAGGTACAAGACCATGTAAAATGTGCTTACTGTCATTAGCCATCAGAACTGCAGATTAAAACAACAAGTGTCCTCCATTTACTCTTTAGACAAGTAGGGTCAAGTCTCCCCAGGGCTGGTGAGGTGATAGGAAATCGGAAAGTCCTGTAGGCTTCAGAGGGTATGTAACTTGGTTCAGCCACTATGAAGAGTAACTTATCAATAGATGGTGAATTGGATGGTCTGTCTATACTCTGCACATGATCCATTCCATCTCTGGACGTCTACTTTAGAGAAACTCCCAAGCATGCGTACAATGGGATATACACAAAGAATTCACAGCATCACCAAGCGGTATCAGTGACAACAGAGGATCCACCAAACTACCACTCAGTCACAGGGTCGAAACGAGGTGTGGCTAATTCATACAGTGGAGTGCTCTTATATGTGTAATAAGAATTGTAATGGGGAAAAAAAAGTACACGTATAATGGCATGAATAGGCATGAACATACTCTATATACAAAGATATGAAAAATTGTACTCTATATGTATAATAAGAATTGTAATGCATTCGCCTGTCGTGTATTTAAAAAACTAAAATCAATAAAACTAAACTAAAATAAAATCTTTAGCCAGAACAATATTAAGTGTTGAGTTTATAAAGTTAATTATAAAAGGGAATTTATTGTACCAATTATAAGATACTTAAAAATCCATTCAAAATAATGTCATTTAGTTTTGTTCTTTTTTTTAAACTTTCATCTTAAAAAAATCAAACTCCTTTTTTTAATATTTATTTTTTAGTTATAGTTGGACATAATACCTTTATTTATTTATTTTTATGTTGTGCTGAAGATCAAATCCAGGGCCTCGCACTTGCTAGGCAGGCGTTTTGTAAACAGATATGCATATATGTAAGCATAAAAAGTACAAAAAAATCCAAGGGTTCAATTCAGACCACCTTTAGATTAGTACATACTTCTGTAGAGAAAAGGGGATGGGGTATGAGATTTTAATTCATATCTTTAAGGTTTTACTTATTTTAAAGAAGACAGATTTGAGACAAATATATAAAAATACTGATTCATTAAATATGACTTATGTATTTGATTTATTTTCTGTTTAAAATCTTTTAGGATATAATTTTTAATTGCATTATTTTATTCCTTTTAAGTATTGAGCACTCTTTTTATACTCCACATATTTTGATATGTAATTTTAAAACATTTCCTCAAAATATGTAGTATACATTTTAATTTTCTTAACAATATCTTTTTTGTTTGGTTTGTTTTTTAGTTTGGGGGGAGGTTTTTTTTTTTTTTTTGGTACTGGGGATTGAACTCAGGGGCACTTGACCACTGAGCCACATCTCCAGCCCTATTTTGTATTTTATTTAGAGACAGGGTCTCACTGAGTTGCTTAGTGCCTTGCTACGTTGCTGAGGCTGGCTTTGAACTCATCGATCCTTCTGTCTCCAGCCACTGAGATTACAGGCATATGCCATGGCACCCGGTTAACAGTATATTTTTTAAAAATCATTATTATTAGAGCTTTATAAACATAGTAGTTGGTTCATCCTGACAAACTCATGCATATGTGGAAATTGATTCCAGCTCATGATCCCCTTTCCCTCCCCCTTTTCCTTCCCATCAAAGTCTATTAGAGAAAGGAGAATTTTGTTTTTATAAAAGAAAAATATACTCTATGGCAGGGTAGGGATAAATAAACAGAAAGTTTATTATACCCTAAATCACAAATGGTTGAAAAATAAAATATAAGATAGATGATAGAGAAGTTTTAAAAATCTTTAGAAGCAGGAAAGCTAATATTAGAAAATTTGGCTTCTTTAATGGGCTAGTGTGTGTTTCCTCATACTGACTGCTAGCACTGAGCAGACTTGTCCTTGGTCATTGGCAATGTTAGAGAGAGGTGGGCCTGTTGTGGAGGGAACAGAGCTTGGCAGAAGAGCAGTACAGTGGAAAGAACAAGAGTGGCTGACTGAGGCATCCTCAAGGTCTCCTTCAAAACTCACAGCCAATCACAGTGTAGGAGGATTGAGTGAGCATCTGGAGATGGGGTGGGGACCAGCCAGGAGTGCTATGCCTGTGAGGATACTTCCTTTAAAAGATATAGGAGAGACACTCCCCTGAATTATGTACACCATTCTAACACCTCAAAACCCTAAACACCGTCAATTATTCCTTCAGATCAGCATTTATGTGTAGCCCCCACATAAAGCATCTTGTATCATTTCTGTGCACCTATCTAAACTTCTTATGAAACAGCGGTTAGGAAAGGTATAGGTCAGCATAGATTTTTTTCCTAAATTCAGGTGCACATAAGATGACATAAAGTCATCCCTAACTAATGTTTTCAAATTTTTATGGTCATCAAGATAGCTTCATTGTGTTTTCTAAAATTAATTTCATAGTTTGAATTGTCCATTTCATAATCTCAACTTAAACTTAGATATTTTGTGTTTGTATATCATAGTTTCATGCAAGATTTTGTTTAGAAGAAAGAGTTGCACTGTTTAAAAACAATACATAATAGTAGCGTGAGCCTCATCTGTAAACCACTATTTTTATATTTATTTTACACATTTGCTAAGAGGCCTAAACAGTATAAATTATAGAGATGGAGCTGGAGATAGAGGTGTTTGTAGACATGTAGCAGAACGTCAGTTGCCTATTTAACATCCATCTCCATTTCCTTTCTTTCTTTCTTATAAACATAAACTTCATTCAGGTATTCACCCCCCTCCACATGGCCAGGTACTTCAGAGAAAGATGAACTCTTTTCCACCTCCATAGATAGTATAGCCAGATGCATGATGTCTTTAAGCCTATTCTGCTAATCCCACTTGTCTTGCCAATGAAAGGCTTAGGGATGGCTATCCAGCCTAATTTAGCCAATGAAATCTTCCAGGAGGCTTCTGGGAAGATGCCTGGAATGCTGTAGCCATCTTGTAATCCTGAGATCACTACCACCAACACCTCTGAGGATAGCAAGCCAGAGAAATAGACAGCATTTAAATCCTCCAGGATATTTTTGAAAATCTCTATCAACTAAGCTAGGAATCTACATTACCTCTATAATTCTTGATATGTGAGATAAGAATTTTCATTTTGCATGAACCAATTTGAGTTGGGTTAACTGTTACTAGTTGTTGAATCATCCAAAATAATATTTTTTAAAAAGTGTGGGGGGAGCAGTGTCAAGCCCAGAGCTTGGCAAATAATAACACATGCTATCAATGGCAGCTAATATTATTATTCTACTCCAACCTTGCCTATCCATCCTCTCTCTCACTATCCTCCAGTACATTAACAATGTAACACAGATAAAACCACTTTCCATCCTTATTCTGGTCACTCTTATTCTTAAGCAAAGTGTCTATTCCCTATAGTAATTATTAGCATAGAATCCAAACTTAGAACATTTTTCTAAGTACAGTTTTTATTGCTCACTTGGGGGATTGAGGAACAAGGCTCACATTTATCATTCTGCAATTATGAATTGTATGTTAGGATTCACTCGATTTAGTTAAACTTACATTTTTTACTCTAATAAAAAAAATCATGATATATCATTTCAATAGATTACCTTCCAGCAGAAACCTTGGTATTTTATTACCACCAGGCAACCAAACTCTAATAGAATCCTAATGGAAAATGAATCTTTTTAGATTTTTGACACATAAAACACAAGGCAAATCATTCCGTTCTATTTAAGACTAGAGGACAAGACCAAAGAGATCACAAAGTGAAGAGACAATGTCACAGTAAATATAGAGATACACACGTTTTTTGAAATAGGAATCCAAAGACCATATGAATCCCAGTAGAAAACAAAATGATTAATAGTCAATGGGATAACAGAGTAACAAATAAAAATATGAGTCCTTTCCTTTTTGTACCAAAATAACAGAACATCCTAAAGCCAACATATCTGAGGAAAAGATTGTCTGCACAAGTGGCAGTTGTTCACAGAGGCAAAAACTCTCAAATAAGGATGCCAGCAAATACCTAATTGTAAAAGGCGACCTATGTAAACCTTACATGGTTCATATAACAGGTGAACAAGCCCAGCAATCACATTTTCCTACCCCCTTTTAGGGAAAACATGGTTAGAAAGAAGTCTCCCAAACAAGGATCTACAGAAGAAAAGCAACTACCAAATTCGAAACAGAATGTTCAACCATTGTACCACCAATGTCCTTCTGCAAACAGAGAATAATCCAAAACTAAGAATAACATACAGAAAGTAAAATAGGCTAAAGTGGCAAAGTGCTACAGCAAAGATAAAGAACAAATAAACCTTAGCACTTTCACAGGGACATAGTTCTTTAGAAATTGGTTGGTTTGGGCAACAACAGCAGCAGGGAATTTGATCCATCCACAGACAAACACCCATATGGTTCCCCTGGACTCTATGTTCTCTGCAGGTGGCTGGAAGCTCTTTATTTCTCAGTCCTATTAGGTTCTAGAAAGCACACAGGTGAGAAATAAATTTCCATCTCTGGCAATTCTTCATAGCTCTGCTTCCTGACTGTTTAGGAAGGTGTTCGTGCAAGTAATTACCCTGTAGGGAGTTTGTGGTGAGACAGGAACATGAACAAACACCACTAACCACCCAGCTTGTTCTGATCGACAGTCTTCATCTAACCTGGCCTGGCCTGGCCTGGCCTGGAGGCCCTATAGACAGTTGAATTTCTAAAGCAGAAATATACTCTTAAGCAAAACATGTTGCTCTGGTGAAATAAACAGCTGGCCTTATTAATAGATCCCACCTGCATGAAGTTATAGGGAAAGGGAGAGGAGAAAGGATTTCAGTTTTTTTGATAATTAGCATACAAAAGAGTGTAAGAATCTTCCAAGACTACTAGCCTAACCCTCAACAGCAGAAGTTAGATCCAAAAAAAACTCTCTCCTGCCAAGAGATGTAACAAACCTTGAGGTTTGAGCAGACATCCTTGGTTATCTGCTCAAGGCCAGTGTACTGACCTTCTTCCGGATGGCAAACCCCACTTCACTTAAGTGATTCCTTCCCCCCCAGGGCCAGGGCTCAGTAACAGGGCTTGTCACCCAGTTCTGACCCATGAAACATGAGGGCAAGTCAGTTCCAGGAAAGCCTTCCTGGCACTTAAAAAGAGACAAAAAGGAGGGATGGGGTTGTAGTTCAGTGGTAGAGGCACTGGGTTCAATCCTCAGCAACACATAAAAATAAATAAAGGTATTGTGTCCATCTACAGCTAACAGTATAGGGGGTGCGGGGGGAGGCAAGAGGCACAAAGGAAAAGAACATCCCTCTTTCTGCCTCTGGGTGTTGGCATGGTGAAGCCATGAACCCGAATCGGTAACCACTTAGGAACCATGAAGGAAACTGACCAAACACAACAAGACAGAGAAAAAGATGGAAAGACCTTGGATCCTTAAACTGCATGGAGTCACAGATCAACAGTTTGGCAGCTGTCCTTCCTCCAGGTCTCAGGTAATGTGAGGTCAATATCCTCTATGTCACTTTAGTTGGATTCCTCACTCTAGGCAGAAAGCATTGTACCATTTATTGGACTCTGTAGATTTCAAAATGTAACTATTCAAAGTTACAAATTATATCAACTAATTTGATACAAATACAAATCTTTCTGTTCAAGGAAAATTCTTGCTGTTTCAGGAATAGTAAATGCAAAGAGAATTTCATCTTTAACTGTTCTGTCCATATACCTGAAACTTCTCCTCTCTCCTCAAGCACACAGTTCCTGATCAGTCTTCAACCCCTCTGTGTAGTCCTTTCCCAGCTCTTTTTTTTTTTTTTTTTTTGGTGGGGGGTGTTCCGGGGATTGAACCCAGGAGCACTCAAACACTGAGCCACATCCCCAGCCCTATTTTGTATTTTATTTAGAGACAGGATCTCACTGAGTTGTTTAATGCCTCTATTTTGCTGAGGCTGGCTTTGAACTTGCAATCCTCCTGCCTCAGCCTCCCAAGCCTCTGGGATTACAGGCGTGTACCACTGCACCCAGCTCCCAGCTCTTTAAAGAACACTTATTTGTTTCCTAATATTTTTCAGTAGCATTCTAACTGACTATCTGTGGCCATCCCACAAGAGTTCCATGTAAAAGGGGCTACATGTTATCCATCTAACACTATGGTGATTTTAAAATACAGCCCCATTCCTTCTATTTTGAGGTAGGTACATACCCCTGTCTTTGAATCAGAGTACATCTGGATGGCTTCAACTGACGGAGTACAGCTGAAACACTTCTGTTGTATGAATCTGAGTATCATGCAGTTTTCATCTGGCTGGCTCTGGGAGATGCCCCACCATGCAGGAATCCAACCACTCTAAAGCAACCAAGCTAAGAAAGTCTACATGGAGGCACTAGAGTAGATAGTCAGCATCAATGGAGAGCCACAGGAGCATACCAGCTTGGTTGTTCAGCTCCATCCAACAAACTTTTAAATGATTGCAGTCCTGTAGACAGCTGATTACAACTGCAGAAGAGGTGCCAAGTAAGATCTGCCTAGCCAAGCCCTTCCTAAACTTGTGACCCTCAAAGTATGAGCCAAATAAAAAGGTCTTGGAACCTCTGTTATGCAACAATAATAATCAGAAGTTTGTATTAAATAGTGAATTTATGAGTGAGATGTAAAAAGAGAACTTCCTACCATTAAGAGAGGAAAGATCAACATGATTTCATCCAGTCATAATTTTTGCAACCACAGATACAATTCTTATCATTGTATACATTAAGGGTAAAATTCATCTGTCAAAATCCAGGCATTGTACTTTGATGTCATCTAACTCACAACCCACGAAAGACTCTTCCATTTGTCATTTCACACTTTAAGAATGAGTAAGTAAAGATCCAAGAGGTTGCAGGTTACCTGCCCATCTAAGTAGCAAATACCTGAGCTGCATGCCCACAGAAGTGCCCCATGCAAAGCCTATCTTCTCTATACCACCACAAGTCTTCTTCAGTTACTTTTACTTTGCTCATAGCCAATAAAAAAAATACTCAAGTAATAGTTTAGTGTGTCAATATGTAATACCATGGAGACAAAGTAGTTGGCAATAGGCCAATCAGCCCAGGGCAAAACCAGACAAGGTGCCAAGGGTACTCAAGGCTGGTACTACTAAGAGTTCTACTTCTCACAACAATCCTGTGGTCTCCCAACTATAGAAGCAAACTTTTTTCCTCTTTTCCATCTCCTCATCCCATTCAAAATCACAGATTCTCAATCAGAAGAACAACTCAGGGGAACTAGAATTAGAGAATCCAACCAAAAGGAAAGATAATAATTCAATCACTGATTCAGTTGACACAGATAGCTAAACAGCACATGATCATACATGATAGATAATCTATATGGAAAGAGATAGCTAACACAGATTCTTGCCCTTTGATAATTTTTATCTATATAATGAGAAAAAAACACAAAATAACATATAATAGGCATGAAGTTCACTAAGTCCAGGATTGTTTCAAGATCATTTTTCCCTAGTATAAAATCTAGATCATTATTTTTAAAAAGAAAACTTACTCCTAGTTAATCCACTCAAATACATCGTTGGGTACCATTTTGATGGATTTCTTTCTAGTCTTTTTCTATGAATATTTATAAATGTAATTGGACCCATACCATGTAGTTCAATAGTTCTATAGCCTGATTTTTTCTTTTCACTTAAAAGTATATTTTGAAGTTAGTCCAGACTAGGGTTTTCCAAACCACATCCTACTGAGCAGGGTTGTAAGAAAGTGTGCAATAAGTTCATAATTATGTTGTATTATTATTTAAATAAACTCAACACCTCAATGCATCAATTTTCTTACTTTATCTTTAGAAATTGTTTTTATAATACAAGTTATACTTCTATACACTAAACTACAAGGTTATCCCTATGAGGTAAATTTGCTTCTAAAAATATGCAAGACTCATGCAATATTGGAAAAATTAATCAAGTGTAGCCACTTCTAGGAGAAAAAAAATTTACCCCTGTTTACCTGAGTCTAGTCAAAGATAAACATACAACAGAAAGAAATTCCATTGTCATCCTTGCCACCTCTATGTCCCTGATGCCCTAATAATTATTATTTGTATTACTGAAGTAAAATATTATTATTGTTTCAGACCACCATTTAAAATGGATCATTGTTTACATCTGTTTTTACATCAGATGTAAACTCTTATCTGAATCGATATTTACTTGTATATAAAGATTCCTTTATAGCCATAGCACTTCAGATAGAGGATTTAACACAGTTTCTCCTGCATTATATTTAATTGTTAAAATAATAAAAACAAAAATTTTACATGGTATGGGACTTGAAAGAAAAAATAAACTAAAATTCTAGGATTGTCGATGTTTAGTGAAGTCTCCAATAGAAGGGTAGGGGGACAGTTTAACAAAAGGGAACTCAGGAGCTAGACTACCAAGTATTCACACCTTATAAGTAAAACTCATAGTTAACAGCAAAATTTCTTTCCCACCATCTATGTAGTGAATTGTACCGTTTAAACTCCAAAAGGAAAAAACATATAGATATCAAGATTTTCTTCAATCTAGATCATACTGAACAAAATATCCTGGAAGACTAAGCATGCTAACTGACATATGCTTGAAAGCTAATTTCTTTCATATAGCAATGTGCAGCTGACACTGTTGGTTGTCCCCTCTTTCTTTCCTTTTCTTGCTATCAGAACCCTCCCCTCCAATCACTTGCCACTCACCAGATCTTCAATTTTACAGCCTCTCTTGCAGCTAAGTGTAGCCATATGACAGATAAGACACTGTGCTATATCAGGAAGTTAGTTGAAAGCCTTCAGGGCTCCCCTTTTCTAATAGGGGAGTTTCACAGGCTGAGGTCCTATCACTCCTCCTGCACTGGTTCCATTAACCAAAGGGGAACCTAAGGGCCTATAAGCCAACCTACAGATATAACACTGTTGAGGAACCTGTGGTGAAATTCCTGCAATTAGATGTATTGAAATGTGAGATGTCCTTCTTAACTAAACTAATTTTATTTAGGAGGTCTTTATTGTTCTCAAAAGCTCCCAACTAATGCATGATACATCCCATAAGAATATCACCATCTGGCCAATATTCCAGTGTAAATGAGGGAGAAAAAAATCAGTATTTGTTTTAAAACACATTTTAGAATAATTATAAAGTTACAAAGTGAATAAAGTCTCCATTTTCCAAAATGGCAGCCACACAAAGTGGGCATCTGATTCCAAGCCTGTGGCACATGTTTGCCTCAGTTATCTCCACCCATTTGAACATTGCTCTATTTTTTCAGACACAGCAAAGAGTACTTCCTTTTGATGAGATCCTTTTCCTGGTGGAAAAGAAACTATGGGGCAGCACATTGTGGTGGGGAGTACGTGGTGGAGGAAAGCCACTCACCTCATAGCAGCTTGAAAGCAAAGAGGAAAAGGAGAGGACAGAGTCCCAATATTCCCTTCCAAGGGACATAGCCAATGACCTAACTCACTCCCACTAAGCCCCACCTCCTAAAGGTTCCATTACCTCCAGGGGCTGGGAACCAAACCTTAATACATGGACCTTTCAGGGATATTCTAGAGCCAAACTATAGCAACTGTGTTAATTCTAGTAGAGATTTAAACAAGACCAATTCATTCCTAACTTTACTTCTGTTTATGGAGTAGATAACTGAAGACACAATCCTTTGAAAGACGGTTTTTTTTTTTTTTTAATGGCAAGATATCTCAATATTACCTGATAGAGTTGTATATTCTCCAACAATAATAATACTTGATTATTTCCCTGAAAGAAAATGAGCTTTTAGAAGGAAAAAAAAATGGTGTTTGATATAACACCTAAGAAATTTCATTAGTTACAAAATAGTTCTTCATGTAATCTTTCACATACCATTTTATTAATATATGTTAGGCCCTCTCTAGTATCAAAACTCTCATGTTGGATTTTTAAATATAATGCACTGAATCAGAAATTCCTTTAACTTTACTAATTTATTTATGTACTACTAAAACTATTTACCCGTCCCTAAAATGTAGCTGCTTTATACACACACACACACACACACACACACACACACACAATACCATTATTTAGCTGGCAACATAGATAAATGGTCCTGATTTCTTTTATCTGACCTAGCATTGCCTTTCCTGAACTAACTGGCTTCATAAGTCTCTGTCTTCTCTCTGAAAGACTGTCAAGTATCTGTTTAATTCAACAGTAAATTTAAGATGTTATATTTTTTCAATTAAAAGTAATTTTGTAACTTTATATAAGTGGTTTTAATATCATGAATCAGTTGTATCCTCCAAATAGCCTATAATTTTGAAAGTCCAAAATTTTGTCTGCTTTTTTTATTCAAGCCTAATACTTACCAAAAATTTCCACATTCCACATCATCAAAATTTTCATCTTGTCTCAAAAGAAAAATATTCAAATGCCAATTAAGAGCCAAAATCAACGATCTTCAGCTTCAATTTTCAAATGCCAGTTTGTTTTTACCTAATTCTAGTAAATTTATGTAGTGTAATTCTAAACTTCAATATTTGACATTTCCCTGATGAAGAAAAGCTGAAGGAACTTTTCCCCATCTGTGTTGCTTTTGGAAACTAGCTCCTCCCTTCTGTGGTCTCCCTAGTCCAAGCAATGTAGCTGCCTAAGATTGTGGATAAGGGTCTCTGCCTCCACCACTAAGATCAGATGGGAACTCTTCAACTCTAGGAATTACCTCTAGATGAATGTTCTGGAAATTAGCCCTCTGGGAACAAGGTACCAACTAAAGCTATAGGTGACTTTCTCCATTTAACATACTATAAATGGGAATTCCGGTGTGGAGAGGGAGGTAAAAAAATCGATGTTTTAAAAAAAAAAAAAAGTAAAGGTCGAGTCCGCATTCTCTAGTGATCCATTTTCTGCTGAATCAGCTAATATTTCTGAAGCTTTGAATTTCGGATTCCTATAGAGTAGTTTTACCAAAACTAAAGTGAGAAGTGTTGCTTTTAGTATAAGGAGGTTCTTTTTTTTTTTTAAGTAAAAAGAAAAAGAAGGTGGGGTGTAACTATAACCTGGTGGATCTGCCTAGAAGGGAAAAAACAGAACTTGCCAGAAAGGGGCGGGGGAGGTGCTTCTACTGGTCTACTTATAGTGTGGTTCATAATAGGTTGCTAAACTAAGCCATAGAAAACTGAAAGAGGAAGACTTAGATTCCATTAGCTCAAGCAATATACAAATGCTCCTACCTAATTTTATTTGGGCACAAAACTTGTTTGTAAACAGATGACCGCCAACTCCAAACCCCCCACAACCACCACCCCAAAAAATCCCTAAACTAACCTCAAATATACCTTTAATTGTTTTTTTACTGTCCTCAAATGTACTTTTAATTCTTTTTCTCTTTCTCCACGCCCTCGGCGACTTTTATTCTCTAGTTCTTCTTGTTCTTGGTATGAAATCTGACAAAGAGCAAAAATCCTGAAACAAAAAGGAAAGAAAGGAGGAGAACAGGAGAGGAGGAAGAAAGGAGGATAAGGAGAGAGAAGGAGAGGAGGGGAGGGAGGAAGAGAGAGAAACTATTTTGCCACCCTCCTGGCTAACTGAATGCTTGTTCCCGAGATTACAGTAATTACAGCCCCAGCATGAGTTCCATACAAGCGCTAAATGAAACAGCACATCAATTAAAAAATAAACACTCCATTCTAGGAGAAAGACAACCCCCTGGGACGTCCTAACAAGCGTAAATGAACCTGCCAGGCCGCCGGCCCCTCGCCACCGCTCCCCCCCACCCCCACCCCCAAGTCCCCTCTCCCCGTCCTTCTTAAGGTGGAGAGCTGGCTGGGCCAGCTCTGGTTGGCCGCATCCCAAGTGGCTGCTAAAAGCAGCCAGGGCTGGGTGCAGATCACCGATACGTGTCCGCGCCTCCGCGCCAGGGCGCAGCCCCGCCTCCCGCAATAGAAAAGGAGGCTCTGGCAAAAACATGTGAACTTCGGATAGATGAATATGTCCTAAAATAGGAAGAGAATAGAGATTCCGGTAGCAGTTTCCAGTCTATTCTATTTATAAGTTTTTGTTTTAATTTTATTTTTTAAAGAGGAAATGGAATTACTTTTTGTAAAGGAAGCACTGCGTCCAGATGGTTTATGTATTTTATCTCATCCAATTATCAAAAACCCCTATGAGATAGATGCTATAATCACCCCACTTTCTACGTAATGAAACTGAGGTTCCCGAAGTAAAACAGCTGAGCCACAGAGGAGTCCCAAACAGGCACCTGTGCAGCGAGACCCTTGTGCGCTTGCAGCCCGACTCCAGAGCACCTCACTAGGCTGCCCCAAATTCAGGCCCCCCCCCCCCCCCCCATCTAGAATGAACTGAGGTCATTCCATTCCTGCCACATCTCTAAGGCTCAAAACCCATCACTCTGAGAACCCCTAAGAACTACGTCCTTCCAGGGTTCCCTAAGGGTCCAGGTCTGGGTAGGTCCTTGCTCACTCGCTTATTGCGCGATGTCCAAGTTGCCATGGCTCTCAAGGGAGCCTCAGGGCCCCATCTCCAGCAGGTCACCCCATTCGTGGTGACTTAGCAGGCAGGGGCTTGACCGATTTGAAAGAGCACTGGGAGGCGCACACTACAATAAAACTCCGTCCCCAAGCACAAACTCGGGGAAATAGGGCCAAGATCTCAGACTCACAGAGGTCCATGGGGACATTCGTAACAAACGCTCCCTCTCTGCGGTCAATCCCAAGGTTATCAAAACTCTACATCTGCAGAAAGCCCACATGGCCATCAGGACACTATGGACGTCCTTAAGGAAGGTTGAGCCTTGGGAGCGAGTAGACTCCGCCCTGTCCTCCGGTGATTGGTGAGCCTAGAGGTGGGCGGAGACCAAGTCCAGGCTGTATAAATATTCATGAGCCGGCCGCGCGGCGCTAGCGGGGCTGGAGCCGGGAAGTTGGGCTAAGGGCGCTGCTCCTGCCGAGGAGGCGGCGGCTGGGCGCGGGCCGAGGCGCTCAGGTGTCGGTTCCGTCTAGTCTGGATTTGCTTCTGTGTGTCTAGCGAGAAGGGGACTGCCTGTATCTCACCCGACTGCGGCCAGAGAGCGACGCGGACTTTTCCTGGAGACGGAGCCTTCTGTCCCCGGCGTACAGATTGACGGACTCACGCCAGAGAAAGATCGCAGAGGCCTCGGGCGTGCGGGGTCCTGAACTCCAACAGTGGTGGCGCGGCCTTTGGGGCGGGCATGAGCCCTCGCGGGCCGAAAAGGGGCCGCGAGGGCTGACCCGGCACAGCGAGCAGCTTGGCCCAGCCATCTTGACTGCGCACCGCGGCCCGAAAGGAAACTTGCTGCGCCGCCGCCCTAGGTGCCCGACAAAGTCACCGCTGCTAGGCGCCAAGCAGAGAAGTGGCCAGAGGAGCGGGAGAGGAAACGAGAGTGTACTGGACGATGGACCAAGGGCCCGCCACCCTGCTCCGCGAGAGCTGAGTGAGACCCAGAGTAAGAGGGACAGACCCTCTGGGACTGTGGCACGCGACTGCAGCCACCTTCTCTCCTGGAGTGGAGGAAAGGAGGTGCGGACAACCTCTGCCCAGGCTTGCGAGTGCTTCGTTGCAGAGGTGCCCCGGACAGGAGCTAGATTATTGGCAAATCCCCTCTTCTCCCCAAGGAGAGGCAAAAGACCCGCAGGTCACCCGCTCTCCCCTTACCAGTCTCAATTGCTTGGATCCCCCTGGGACACTCCGCGCACTGCCTGGAGGACTAGGGCAAGGGCCGAGGCGCGCAGCATGGAGTGGGGTTACCTGTTGGAAGTGACCTCTCTGCTGGCCGCCTTGGCGCTGCTGCAGCGCTCAAGCGGCGCAGCAGCCGCCTCGGCCAAAGAGCTGGCGTGCCAAGAGATCACCGTGCCGCTGTGTAAAGGCATTGGCTACAACTACACCTACATGCCCAACCAGTTCAACCACGACACGCAGGACGAGGCGGGCCTTGAGGTGCATCAGTTCTGGCCGCTAGTGGAGATCCAGTGTTCCCCCGACCTCAAGTTCTTTCTGTGCAGCATGTACACGCCCATCTGCCTGGAGGACTACAAGAAGCCGCTGCCACCCTGCCGCTCGGTGTGCGAGCGCGCCAAGGCCGGCTGCGCGCCGCTCATGCGCCAGTACGGCTTCGCTTGGCCGGACCGCATGCGCTGCGACCGGCTGCCGGAGCAAGGCAACCCCGACACGCTGTGCATGGACTATAACCGCACAGACCTGACCACGGCCGCGCCCAACCCGCCGCGCCGCCTGCCGCCGCCGCCTCCTGGAGAGCAGCCACCCTCCGGCAGCGGCCACGGCCGCCCGCCGGGGGCCAGGCCCCCGCACCGCGGCGGCGGCGGCAGGGGCGGTGGCGGAGGGGACGCAGCGGCGCCCCCAGCCCGCGGAGGCGGTGGCGGGAAGGCACGGCCCCCTGGTGGCGGCGCGGCTCCCTGCGAGCCCGGGTGCCAGTGCCGCGCGCCCATGGTAAGCGTGTCCAGCGAGCGGCACCCGCTGTACAACCGCGTCAAGACAGGCCAGATCGCCAACTGCGCGCTACCCTGCCACAATCCCTTCTTCAGTCAGGACGAGCGCGCCTTCACCGTCTTCTGGATCGGCCTGTGGTCAGTGCTCTGCTTCGTGTCCACTTTCGCTACCGTCTCCACCTTCCTCATCGACATGGAGCGCTTCAAGTATCCAGAGCGGCCCATCATCTTCCTGTCTGCCTGCTACCTCTTCGTGTCGGTAGGCTACCTGGTGCGCCTGGTAGCGGGTCACGAGAAAGTGGCTTGCAGCGGCGGCGCGCCGGGAGCTGGCGGCGCTGGGGGCGCTGGCGGCGCGGCGGCTGCAGCAAGCGCGGGCGCGGCAGGCGCGGGCGCGAGCGGCGCGGGCGGGCGCGGCGAGTACGAGGAGCTGGGCGCTGTGGAGCAGCACGTGCGTTATGAGACTACCGGCCCCGCGCTGTGCACCGTAGTCTTCCTGCTAGTTTACTTCTTCGGCATGGCCAGCTCCATCTGGTGGGTTATCCTGTCGCTCACGTGGTTCCTGGCGGCAGGCATGAAGTGGGGCAACGAAGCCATTGCCGGCTACTCGCAGTACTTCCACCTGGCCGCTTGGCTTGTGCCCAGCGTCAAGTCCATTGCAGTTCTGGCGCTCAGCTCGGTGGACGGTGACCCAGTGGCAGGCATCTGCTACGTGGGCAACCAAAGCCTCGATAATCTGCGTGGCTTCGTGCTGGCCCCTCTTGTCATCTACCTCTTTATTGGTACTATGTTTCTGCTGGCCGGCTTCGTATCGCTTTTCCGCATCCGCTCGGTCATCAAGCAGCAGGGTGGCCCCACCAAAACGCACAAGCTAGAGAAGCTCATGATCCGCCTGGGCCTCTTCACCGTGCTTTACACTGTGCCCGCCGCCGTCGTGGTCGCCTGCCTCTTCTACGAGCAGCACAACCGCCCTCGTTGGGAGGCCACACACAACTGCCCGTGCTTGCGGGACTTGCAGCCCGACCAGGCGCGCAGGCCCGATTACGCAGTCTTCATGCTCAAGTACTTCATGTGCCTGGTGGTGGGCATTACCTCTGGCGTGTGGGTCTGGTCAGGCAAGACGCTGGAGTCTTGGCGCGCCCTGTGCACCCGTTGCTGCTGGGCCAGCAAGGGCGCCGCGGTGGGTGGGGGTCCAGCCGCAGGGGCCGCAGGGGGCGGCGGCGGGCCAGGGGGCGGTGGCAGCGCTGGACCCGGCGGGGGCGGGGGGCCGGGTGGCGGCGGGGGCTCCCTCTACAGCGACGTCAGTACCGGCCTGACGTGGCGGTCTGGCACGGCCAGCTCCGTGTCTTATCCAAAGCAGATGCCATTGTCCCAGGTCTGAGCAGAGGGGAGGGGGCGCCCAGAAGGGGCGGAAAGGGGGAGGGGAAGGAGACCCAGTGTGGTGAAGGGACACTTAACGGGCTGAGGTTCCCACCCCTTCACAGTGTTGATTGCTATTAGCATGATAATGAACTCTTAATGGTATCCATTAGCTGGGACTTAAATGACTCGCTTAGAACAAAGTACCTGGCATTGAAGCCTCCCAGACCCAACCCCCTTCCCTCCATTGATATTCCAGGAGCTCCTCCCGCCAGGCGTTAATTTCCTTTGGCAGAGCAGGGTGGACTCTAGTACTTCCAGAACCTGAGATAGGAGCCCTGTGGATTGCCCTTTGCTGAGCTTGAAGCCAGATCTACACATTTCACCTGAGGGACCTCTTTTTCTCCCTCCACTTGCCTACATAAACTTACTCCTAATATATCCTAGAGAAGGGATGACTGCGACCTAATGGGATTGCACGGTTTGGGTATTCTTAATGACCAGGCAAATGCCTTAAATAAACAAGAAATGTCTTAATTATACACCCCAAGTAAATACGGGTTTCTTACATTAGAGGATGTATTTATATAATTATTTGTTAAATTGTAAAAATGTGTAAAATATGTATATATCCAAAGATATACAGTGTGTACATTTTTTGTAAAAAGTTTAGAGGCTACCCCTTGTAAGAACAAATATAAGTATTCTATTTTGTCAATAAAATGACTTTTGATAAATGATTTAAACATTGCCCTCTCCCCCTGCCTCTTCTAAGCTGTTATCTTTACAGTGCTTACTAAGGACGTGTGGGAAAAATGGACATTTTCTGGTTGCCATTCTGTACACTGACTTTAGGCATGGAGAAAATTACCTGTTAACCTTTAGTTCTTAAACTGTGAGCAAAGTAAATATCATTGTTGAACTGAAATCAAAAGTGAGTTTTTGCACCTTCCCCAAAGATAGTGTTTTCATTGGTACCTCTTTTCTGATCAATGGATTACAACTCACCTTAGTGTATGTAAATGGAACTTTTGCAAAGGCAGTACTTCCACTTAGGCCTTGTTATTTATCTTGTATAATATCACTAAAGGTTTCAAAACCCCACATCCTTATATCGCGTCGGTGATTTTGAAAACACCTGGTTTTCCAGGGTTTGAACATACTGCTGAAGTGTGGAGGTTAATATTTTAAACCATAGATCACTCATTTCAGCATAAGTCACTTGACAATCTGGTACTGGAGCAGGCACTCTTTAATGGATTAAACTAACGGGTTAACATCTTAATAACCTTCCATGCTTGTGTATACCAAATGTGCTTCTTTTCCTAGAGAAAAAGCTATTGTTCCTCTGTCAAGACTAAGCTAATTTATTTGAGCAGAAGGCTGTTGAATTAGCAGAAGAATGCTTTGGCAATTGTTGAACTTTTTACCTGTCTGCCCAGTGGCTCAGCACATCATTCCTTTAAGAGGAGCTAAATGAATAGGGTTAATCTGTAGGGAACTTGGTCTTTTGAGTTTGAAAAACTTTGATCTTTTCTCCTCTCCAAATGTGCTGTATAGTCTGAAGTTTCTTTCCCTGCTGCCGGGCTCCTCTTGGTGCAGACCAATTGGCCACCGTGGAGCCTTAAAGTTCTTCCATTAAAGGGATGTGGGACTTTTACTTTAAAAAGGAGAGAGAGTGAGGGAGAGGAAGACTTGTAACAGTTAGTGAAGACCAGAGGCACAAGTGCGCTCAGCCTTTTAAACAGCTTTTCCCGGCATTGTTAGCCAGCCTGCAGGCAGCTAGGCATGGGTTGAAGCATTATAGAAAAGGGCTCTGAATGCCCTACAGGTGGTCTGCGCACATAATCCCCCAATTTAAAGCGTTTTCCTTTGCTGGACAATTGCATTACAAAACTCCCTTCTTTTTCGCTCCTAATTGAACCAATGAACTATTATAAACTACAAGTTTTTCTTTAAAAAAAAAAAAAAATCCTCAGTGCCTAAAATCTATTGACTAAATTCTGGCAAGTTTTCTGAACTGAACCTTTTAAAGCTCCGGAAGTAAAAGCTCCTTCATAGATATTTCTTTTTCAGATATTTTTATTCCTTATGCTTGTTATTTTCTGGCAGATTAGCAATAATTTAAAAGTAATTGCTAAGGTTGTGTGTTCATACTGAAAAGATAGCCCCAGGTCCCTTATTAACCTGTCAATCAAGATAAGAAATGGTCAGCTACTCTACTAATGACAGGGACATCAATCATTGTGGAATGGGAGGGGACTTTTTCAGTGCATTCTCCATAGATGTTAGTTCTCTTTTCCTGGAAAAAGTGTTGGGTTTTGTTTTTTTTTTTCTAACTAATGGGAGGAAAACTATTTCCTTTACTGATCTTTCTCATGCAAAAGACTTTTAAGAAAAGTTTTGTGATAGTAGCATTTCCAGAGTCATTCTTTGTGTTAGATTTTTTAAATTAGATATGCAATAATACCTACTTTAGCTATCATGCCAATTTTATTTTTGGCAGTCAGACATTGTAAAAATCTTTATCTTGCCAGCATTTTTATTTATTAAAGAACAATTATTTTGTAACTTAGGTATCAATAAGTGTCCTGCATCTAACCCATGTGGTAACACTTGTGCTGTAGTGTGCATAAACCAGCCACAAACTTCACATATTCTCTTATAAAATAGAATTTTGAGGGCAGGTCTTGATCACATGTGGGAAAAAAGAGAGCTAAAAACCACTGGTTAGCATCCTGCTTGTCTAATGTAGTGGTATTCTGAATAATGACACATTTTCAACTATATGATAGAGAAGGAACTGTTTGACTTTGAAGGTTTTGACCTTATTAATTCAAAATGTCCTTGTAAAATGCCATATTTGATAACTTTCACAAATGGCTGTAAGAATGCCCCATCTAAGAAAGGTTGTGAAACAAACCAACCCTATTTACATTCTGAGGACAACATTCAGCAAAAAGACCTGTACTATAATCACTATAGACTGATTTCAGAGTCTGATATTTAAAATACAAGAGCTGGTATTTGCCTTTAAAGCTAAAATTTTGAATAAAATGTTGCCAGTACCCAAATGGTATCTACTGGAATCAAAAACTCAAAATTGATTTTAGGGATGGGAAGAGTAAAGAAGGGTCTCCTTAGGTCCACTTGTGTTACGCAAATGAATGGGTCCCTTGCCAGGACACCCATTTGGGCTCTGTAGAGGTGTCCTTCATTACTATATGAAACAAGTGTTAGTTTTTTAAAATCTTGTCATATTTTGGGGGTGGGGGGATGTGGTTGCTGTGTGGCAAGAAGATCAATGTAAATAAAATCTAATATGGTTAAAAACATTAGTAAAGCCAAAGCTCATTAAAAATCACTTGTGGGAGAAGTTATGGGGGACACTTTCTTTTTGCTTTATAATAAATGCAATTTGAAAGTATCATAAAACAAGGAGGAAAGCATAACAAAGTTTAAGGAGCAAACTGTGTCTTATTACAGTGTCTTAACCTGCACGGCCCACCTTGCAGTTGAGTGTACTACTTCTAAGTCCGCAGGAAAAAGTCAGATTCTCTTGTCCAAAGAAATTCAATGGCAGAGCAGGTGGTGCAATTTAAAGTGTAGGTGCAAACATTCTAGGGAGGCTCAAAACAAATCCAGCAGCTATCAACTTTCCACATTTGATACTATACTGCCATCTTGTGGTGCCACAAAGTTCCAGAACCTGGCGGATAGAGCAGTTCATTCAATTCAATGCATCCGAAAATACTGAACTGAACAGAGCTGGCCCTATCACATGCACAGGCCCCACCCAGAAGGCCTTCAAGCATTTGTATTCATAATTTACTCAGAAAAAGGGACCATAAGACATCCCTGTCACACAGTAAGATCAGTTTTCATTAACCTCCACAGAATTAAATCCTCAATATAATGGTTCTGCTAAAAATACAATTAAGCTGGGTTGCAATCAAAAGGTATATCTGTTTTAAAACTTATTTTCTGAGGTACTTTTATTTAGAGAAAAGAAGTTTGCCAGTGGTCCACCATGCCACATCTTTTCATGACACAAAGACTGAAATATAAAGACTATTTTGAGGTAGGATGTAACCAATTGGTTTGCTTAATGAAATGTACTGCCCAACATGGAAGAAACCACATAGAAGTCATTCTGCAGAGTCCAGTGGACACACGTAAACTGATGGGTTGGATGGGACATAGACTGACCCTATGATCTAGCCAAGGTATTCAGGGAACATGCCAAGGAATAAAAACTACATGAGAAAGTAAGGTCAGTCAAAGGGAAGAAAGGAGAAGCACTTGCTTTGGACTGCGGGGGCCCTTTGGGAAGGAGGAATGTGAGAGACCAGGTTTTTAAAGAAGGATGAGCATAAAAAGGAGGCAGCTACACCAAGCCCATCTATGAAGATTTCTTGTTCCTGAGAACTAGAATGAGTGGTAGGGATGGAAGGAACAGAGGAGACACTGGCCAGGGACCAAATAATATCTGAGAGGTCACCTACCAGGATCTTGGATTATAGAGATGAGAGATCCCAAGGGTCCTCGAGAATCTTGCTACCCCATGGACAAACAGCAGTGGGAATATGGAAATGTAGAACCTCACATCCCTCACTAAATCAGAAGATGTATTTGAATAAGACCCCGAGATTCACATGCATGTTGAAAGTCTGGCATACAGTCCCTCATTTCACAGGTTGGGAAACTGAAACCCAAAGACAACTGTACTTTCCAAAGATGGTACAGTCAGGAGCAGATTTAGGCCTAGAAGCCAGCAGTCCTGCTTGTCACCCCTATTTCTATAAGGCCTTTTCTGTCTGCCCTGCTCTCTTCTGTGTAAATTCCCAAGGCTGCCACTGTGTACATTCACTGCTGAAGCATCAACTTACCCAGACAACGCTTATCCCCTTACAGAATCATATTAAGTTTTCCACGTGGTTTTGTGGCACCCTACACAGCACATATGAACTTGGAAAGGCTTAATCAACTCTGGGGCCCTCAGCCAACTTAGGCCAGCTCTCCTGCTCCTTGCTCTCTACAACTCACAATAATTCTGTAGTTGCCACATGAATTTTTTCCTAGTTGGTACAAAAAAACAAGGACCAGAGGCTGTGCTCCCACTTAGGGAGAAATTGCAGCGCCCTAAGGGAGGAATGGAGGAGTCTGTTTCTGATTGAGTTCACACTGGGGGGGAGGGGCCAGATGTGAAAAACATCTGTCCTGGCCAGCAGAGGCCTGAGGCCCTTCAGGGAGGGCCTAGCCAGAGAGGAAGGCAAATAGCAGAGCCACTAAGCAGCTAAGGTCAGTACAGAAGCAGAAGCAGAGAGAGCAAAAGACCTCAAAGATCCAGAAGAGCAGCACAGAAATGGCTGAAATGAGAAAACATTCTGAAGAGATTAGTTCAGCTGACTTGAACAGCTCAGGAGAGGGGAGATGACCTAGGATGGTCAGGACAAATGATAGCCAGAGAAAGATAGAAGAGGTGAGGATACATGTTAACTGAACAACCAAGTCTGAATGTCTTTCCAAACCTCAGGGTGAAATGGTTATTCAGAAGACAAAAATGCCTATATTTTTATCACCTTACTTAACATTCTGGTGAATCACATACTAAATTCAATTAGGAAACCAATGTCTAATTATTTTCCCCCATAAAGCCTGATTTTAATTGTCTAATATCCCAGCAGTAGTTGTAAACTTTGCCTAAACTTTAGAAGCACATGGGGTGTTTTTTAAAAATAATGATGCCCAGGGCTGGGGCTGTAGCTCAGTGGCAGAACGTTTGCCTGGCACATGTGAGACACTGGGTTCAATTCTCAGCACCGTGTACAAAAAAATAAAATAAAGGTCCATCGGCAACTAAAAAATATATATATTTTAAAAAAATACTGATGCCCAAGGTGCATCTCAGATTAATAGAGTAAGGATTTCTGGGAGTGCCTCCTGAGAATTCAACATTTTAAAAACTATTCATGGCGATTCGTTTTTCTTATGTAGCCAAAAGTCAATGACCAGTAAATGTAATTGAATGTGATATTATGATCTAAAATGAAATAAGCATATAGAAATAGAAATTAACTAAGCAAAACTAGTTGTTATTATTCAACTTGACTACTTTACATGGAATTGGTTCTTTTTTATTTTTTGTCACTTAAGAAATAAATATTTGGGAGAAGACAGGAGTGCCCCCACCTGGTCCAAAAGAGAAAACTTCATGCTTTGTTGTTTTTCACCAAACACAACAGTTTTGGATGACCCTTTGGATAAAACTTTTCTTTTTAGAAATGTGTTTATCTCTGGTTATAGTAACAGAAACTGGGTAAGACAGTGATGGACACTTCAGCGACCCTTATCTGATCATTCTGTATTGTGTGCATGTATTGAAATGCTACCTGTACCCCATGAATATGTATGATTTTTCTGAGCCAACTAAAAACAACAGTATATTAACAAAAAAGAACAGACATTATTACCTGAGTATATACATATATATATGACTGCATGACTGATGTGATTCTACAACATGTACAATCAGAAATATGAGAAATTATACCCAATTTATGTATATCAAAGTGCATAAATGCATTCTACTCTCATGTATAACTAATTAAAACAAATTGAAAAAAAATCCCTTGGACATACTTAATGGGAACTGAAAACAAGTTAACAACTCTACTTAATAATTCTAGAAAATTTCTCCCAATGAACACTTTTTTTACTTGATTAATTTGCAGAATCCCCAGTATACTGTAGAAAACCAGGAAAATTAAGTGGTTAAGAGAGGAAAGCTGGACCCCACTGCCTGCCTCCACTAGTACCATGGGAAGTTACTTAGTCTCCATCTTCCTTAGTTTTATCCTCTGTAAAATGTGGATGAAATAATACCTACCTTACAAGGGAATTGTCAGGATTAATCCTAATGTAAATAATAAGCGTAGGACAGTGCCTGCCTGGAGCAGTGGGTGTCAGTTATCATCATTAAAGGGATTTATTTTGAAATATTGATATTTCACATGACCCAGATATAGATATACCACTCCACAGTGTTTATCCTATAGAATTAAAATCATCATACTATAGCAATATATGCATCCCCATGCACAACTGACAGTAGCCAAACTATGCAACCAGCCTAGGTGTCCATCAGTGGATGAATGGATAAAGAAAATGTCACACACACACAATGGAGTTTTATTCGCTGTAAAGAAGAGTGAAATTCTGTCATTTTCAGGAAAATGGAATTTGAAAACATTATGTTAAGCAAAACAAGTTAAACTCAGAAAGTCAAGGGTGGTATATTTTCTCTCATATTTGGAAGCTAGAGAGGAAAAAGAAAAACAAAGGTAGGGGATGGTCTCATGAAAACTGAAGGGAGAACAAGAGAGGAAAGGGACCAGAGGGAGGAAGGGAGAGAAAGGGAAATACTTGCAAATGATATTAGCCAAATTATATTGTTATATTGCATGCATGTATGACTATTAACAACAAATCCCACCACTATATACAACTATAATGCACCTATAAAAATGTGGAAAAAATAAAATACAGATGTTTCCATGAGCATTTCTTATTTTTTATTGTGATAAGGAGCACATAATATAGACCTTACCATCTTAACAATTTCAATTGTCCATTTCTCTAGTTGTAAGCATCTTCACATGTTTATGAAATACTTTCCCAGATCTTTTTCATCTTGCAAAGCTGAAACACTATACCCATTAAATGCCTACACTTTATTCTCTTCACCTCTTTCAATCCTGGATAACCATCACTCTCCCTTTGTTTCTATGAATTTGACTACTTTAGATACAATTGGAACCATAAAGTATTTTTTCTTTTGGTGACTGACTTCTTTCACTTAGTACAATGTCCTAAAGGTTCATCCATGTTGTAGCATGTCATAATTTCCTTACTTTAGAGGCTGAATAATATTCCATTATTTTGCTGCTGTGACTGAAAGACCTGACCAGAACAACTGTAGAGGAGAAAATGTTTATTTGAGGGCTCACAGTTTCAGAGGTCTTAGTCCATAGAAGGCCAGCTCCATTCCGGAACTGGTGAGGCTGAACATCATGGTGGAAGAGTGTGGAGAGGGAAGAAGCACACATGATGATCAAGAAGCAGAGATCACTGGCCAGCTATATACTCCAAAGCCATGCCCCCAATGCCCCACCTCCTCCAGCCACACCCTACCTGCCTTCAATTACCATTCAATTCATCCCATTAGGTGATTAACTCACTGCTTGGTTGAAGGCTTTTATAACCCAATCTTTCCCCCTCAAGCGCTCTCAATTGTCTCACACATGAGCTTTTGGGGGACACCTCACATCCAAACCATAACAGTACATGACATATTTTATTTATCCTGTCATCTGTGGATGAACATCAGGATTGCTTCCAACTCTTGGTGATTTTCATTTTATTTGAGTCTATGTAGTGAGGATATTGGTGCAGAAAGAAGTTTATCCCTCCAGTCTAATCTAGTCACCAATTATTATGTGGGTCTATTCATTCATTCATCCAAGCACCCATCCACCCATTGATCCAAGCAATCTTTACTCCCTTATACACCTTCATTTTTATATCAATCAGAATAAGATGGGTGTTGCTACAATAACAACTCTAATCTCAGCAACTTCACACAACAAAAAATAATTTATCATTTATATATGTCTAATGTGTCAGTGAAGAGTTTCTATTCACTTGGTCGGGTAAAAAACCCAGTTTGACAAAGTCTTTATCTTGACCTCTGCTTCCATGATTCCTCCATCAGTGGGGAAGGAACGTATCAATTTGAGCACTTGAAGTTTCTGCCTAGAGATAACGTGTGTCATCTGTGTGTGCCCTTAGCCAAGGCAAGTCATATAGCCTTATGGCAATCCAAATAGTGCGGGGAAGTAATCCTACCACTTGCTCTGAAAATAGCTGTCAAATGGTACTAATGACTACAACTACCCACTCTAATATACTCATATGTCTTCTTTCTCTTCCTCTTTGCCATAGTTAATTCTGATTTCTACTTAGAGTAACAACATGAAATACAAAAACAATTAGATGAAGATCAGAATTTGTGTTCTTGCCCTCATCTTTTATTAGTCTGGAATATTACTAATTTTTCTGAATCCAGTTTGCCTCATCCACAAAATGATTTCCTCACAATTGTTGCCCTGTCCTTTTCACATGATTCTAAAACTCAATGGACATGATTAATATAAAAATAATACATCTAAAATTTCTATTACAAGAAAAGGGGAATTCAAGATATTATTCTTCTTAATGAGATATTTGTGCCCTCTGAAGTATTAATAATGGCAAGCATCAGTGCTTTAACCAATTCAAAAGAGAAAATTTCTATTTTTTTTTTTATTTTTGCTGTTCTAAAAACAGAATCTTAACATTCATTGTATCAATTAATGACCATGATATGGGAGGGCATTAGAAGTACCATATTTAGCTATGGACACTTTCTTCATGTGAGACTGATGATGTTGAGAAAATGAACTTAAAGCAAAACTAAACAGTGAGAATAGAGAAGTGAAAAACAAGAGAGAAGAAATATTATAAGAAAAGCTTGGATAAAACAAAACAAAAAACATTTTAAGTCACAATTGCAACAAAATGCTCCAGCCTCATTAGCAATATTTCATACATAGACTTTCCATATTTTAGGATTTATATTCTATATGCTGGAAAACTTTAAAATCTTTACACTGGAAAGTTGGATTCCATAAAAAGGATATGACTAAGTTTAAAATATTTTAGGTTTAAAATGACTCACATACTCTTAAGATTAACAGAACCTTACACTGTATTATGATTTTGTATATTTGCACTTCAAAATTCTCAGAGGATTTAACAGTCTGAGACCAAAGGCTGAATTTTTCCAAATCACACAGAAGCTTTTAAATCCAAGTTTAGTCTAATTAAAGGATGAATGCAGTAAATTCCATGAAACTTTCCAACACAATCATGTTGTGCCAACTGAAGAAGGATTAGTGCAAGACTAACACAGATGTTTCCAAATTCAATAAAGTAAGGGCAGGTCTGAAGTAAGTCAATAACTCTTTTCGAGGCCCCTAAAGTTACTGGTTTAGCTTTTCTGTAAATCTTTTGTTAACTTGTGTGAGAAGTGTCAAGTTAACAACAAAAGGTGTTAATTCCATTGGAATTATCAGCAATGTTATTTCCCTAGCATAATCAGACTTTGCTGAGACAACCTGGATGACATTCCACCCTCTATTTCATGGGATTCCCCAGACAGACATGTTGTGTCTACGTCTAGCACGGTTGTGTGGGTCGCCATCTACTATCAGACCAGAGCCTGTCTGGAGTCACCCTTCCAGACTTGGGATGGGAAATGATTTGAGAAGTTGGTGAAGCACATCTTTGGAGTCCCTCTTGCTTTCTTCTCTTTGTAGCCTTGGGTAACTTCCAAGTTTCCTTCTCAGGTACTAAGCTCCATCCTATATCCCTTTATTAACACTGAAGTTTGTTATTAGTTTTTTTGTTTTGTTTTGTTTTCTAAACTTATCAAGACTCTAAGCGATACAGAACAGAGTACATGCCCTGGTCATGCCAGAATTTCTGTGCAGTATGAAATTAATAATAAATAAAATATGCTTTTTGATGCAGCAGTACCTAATGATAAAAATTTATTAGGAAACTTTGGAGTCAGAAATATACCTGAGGGAGTTGGTGATATAGCTTAGATGCATAGCATTTGCCTAGCATGTACAAGGCCCTGGGTTCCATTCCCAGCACCACATAACAAAGAAAAACAGAAAAAGAAAAGAAATACACCCAGGGTCGTTAGTAAGGTCAATTGAAGTGCTGAGAAATTTTCCAAACTCCCATCCATCCTCCACAAAGGCGGCTATATATTACCCTCCATCTCAGACTGACCCAAAGGGGCCCTTGCTGAACATTCGATGGCCCCATTTAGAAATATAAAAGTTACTGACATACTAGTTTGTCCCTTTAGGCCTGTCTGACCCACACACATGATTCCCTCCTGCCTTCAATGTTCAAAGCTACCATATTCCAAACCACACCTACCCAATATGTTGCTTATCCAGCCCCAATTACAAATTTGGAGTATTTTTACTCTGCTTCCTCCCAGGGCATAGCCTTAATCCTTGACCTCCAGAAGCCTAATGGAGCTGCCTATCTTGCTGCTCCCTGCCTGGGCTCCTGGCTGTATCTCTTGGTGTCTCTGACTCCAGTCTGTTCTTGTCTCCCCCTTTCCTCTTCAGTGCCTATCACTCCATCCTTCCAGTCCCTAATCCAAGGCACCCCCCTCATTTCATCTTCTTCCTCTTCTTTTCATAACCATGTTCAAAAGAGCATAAGTGATACAGGAAGCCTTTCTTCTGGGTGCATTTGGATTTTACAGGGTATTCAAGCTCAAGAACTGAATTATTAATAGGGAATTTCAAATATCACCCATCAGTGGGCTCTATCCACCCAGACAAAAATCCTAAAAATTGTAGAAACATCATTTCCCACCTCTCTTTTAATATCTTGTTAGATTGGGTTTTACATCAGTTTTGATAATTAAGTTGCACAAAAAGATATGGTTGTAGTGATATAGAGCAGACAGACTCCTTGCATATTGGGTATTTGATAAAAAGATCAAATGTGAACAAACTTCTACACACTCAAGAGGAAGAGAGACATGTAGAATAAATTCATCAAGCAGCTTAAAAATCCTCTTCTGATTAAAAAATCAGCACTTGGCAAAGATAGTAGTACCTCAGTGATCAGAAGCATCCTTTCTGTGTTCCCAGACAAGAAATGATTACAAAGCCTTGAGCAAGCCAAGACTTGATTATGGGATGATGATTATTTTTCCCCCCTGTTTCAAGCCAGAAGCTTGTAAGAGTTACTGGGGTGGGGAGAAAGAACTCGGGTATTTGGGTCAGATCTAAATTTCTACCCCAGTTTTCTCTTTGTATTACTATGAGAAAATTACCAGTGATCCTCTGTTTCCTTATCTGTAAAATAGCAGTTATGAGGGTTAAGAGGATCAAATTACTACATCTGTCTCTTGGCATGCAGTAGGCATGCATGCAGTTGACACCCTCCTCCTCAAGTCAGGACACCAGGTGACTTCTGTTGTATGTCCTTCTCCCTCCCCAATAACTTACAGCAGCTTTTCCAGATTTAAGCCCTCTCTTTTAGAAGTTTAGAAGTTTCCACTGAATGGCTGCTCTGTGTGGTCAGAAGCGAGGACTCCTACGGAAGGTGTGAGGAGAGTAGAAAAGGTTCAAAATGGTTGGCAAGGAGCTTATGGAATTCAACCAACAAGGAAAACGTGGAGCTGGAGGGAACAGAGTTGAGGACACCACTGGAGACCAGGAATTTAGAATGGCACTAACTTGGGTGTTTGAGCTATTTTCTGCAGAAAGATCAGACAGCCCCCAAGGCCACTTCCAGCCTTCTTACCAGTACTCTATGCTTTATCCCTGAGATATCATGATCATTTGTGCCTGGAGAGTAAAATCGGCAATAATATAGGTTAGCTTATTGAAATTAAACCTATATTCCCCAAGAAAAGTACATTTAATCTGAGAAACAGCAAAAATAAATAAATAAATACAGTATAAGAATTGTTAAAAAGATCAGATTGATTTTATTCTCTTTTAATGCTGAGTAATATTCCATTGTGTATAAATGCCACATTTTTTTATCCATTCATCCACTGAAGGGCATCTAGGTTGGCTCCACAGTTTAGCTATTGTGAATTTTGCTGCTATAAACATTGATGTGGCTGTGTCCCTGTAGTATGCTATTTTTAGGTCCTTTGGGTACAGTCTGAGGAGAGGAGACATTTGCAGGTAAATGGATGGCATTGGAGAAGATCATGCTAAGTGAAGTTAGCCAATCTCCCAAAAGCAAATGCCGAATGTTTTCTCTGATATAAGGAGGGTGACTCATAGTGGGGTAGGGAGGGAAAGCATGGGAGGATTAGATTAATTCTAGAAAGGGAAGAGGGGTGGGAGGGAAAGGGAGGGGGCAGGGGATTAGCAAGGATGATGAAATGTGATGGACATTATTATACAAAGTACATGTATGAACACTTGAATTGAGTGTCAACATACTTTATATACAAAAAGGGATATGAAACATTGTGGTATATATTAAGAATTGTAATGCAAAAAAAAAGTACATGTATAAAGGCATAAATTGGCCTGAACTTACTTTATATACAGAGATATGAAAAACTGTGCTCTATATGTGTAATCAGAATTGTAATGCATTCCACTGTTGTGGTATATTTTTAAAAAAATGATAATAAAATCAATTTTTAAAAAAAGATCAGACTGAACACTGGCTCATTACTATAAAGATAATGTTAGATGGACACATAATTCTCTTCTCTTTCCATCAAATAAGGTGATTTAGTCAGCCATCGGGGCCTGCCTCAGACATGTCCAGACCATTCATTCCCTCCGAAGTTTGGGATAGAAGCCTAGGTGGGGTCAGAAGAGGGAACACAGGACAAAAGGGTTTGAAGTTGCATAGAAATAAATAAGAATTAGTATTGAAGAACTCTGGAATACTGCAGATCTGCTGCTTGTCCTATTGACCAAGTTATTACATTGGGTAAATAAATCAGGACTGCTTTGCTGTAAGATCTGGTTCTTAAATAGAAAACAAGGGAATTCATTTGTTTAGGAGTAATTGTAGGGATCCCAATAGTCTTGCTGATACCACCTACTTTTCCTGTCCTTTAGGGCCACCAAGGAGATGTCTAAAGCAGAGAATAGACTAGTGGGTAGGACTCCATGGCAGTTATATTAATTATTCCTAAATCTATCTGCATCCAAACTCATCTCTAAGCTCTGGTCCAGTCACTCCAACTTCCTACTAGTCATCTCCTACCAAATGCTCCAGGGGCAATTCAGCCTGTCCTCTTCTGCAGCAGAAAGTATGAGTATCCACCAGGGTTTCCTATTTAGGTGAATGTGAACCAAGCAAACTGAGCCAGGTTCTCCTCTGAATCACCCCCACTAATACAACAAGTAACAGAAGTGTATATGTACCAACTCCTGAATATCTGTCTCCTCCAGATACTATTTCTCAGCATCTCTATTTCCAAGATATAGATGGGTCTGTGTGCTTCAAAGTATAAATGAAATGGTTTGGGCAGAAAAGCCAGGAAATAAAGCAAGACTGTCTCTCAATCAGAGCAGTTGGGAACCACAGACAGAAAAGGTAGAGATAAATTTCTGAATTTAATCTAGATGAAGTTTTTTCTGGAAAGGGAATCACTTCAAGCATGGAGAAAAATCACATTTTAATCACATGGAAGGTGCATAAGCATATTAGCTGATCAAGTTCCTTTAGAAGTTGGCCCAATTTTTAAATTTCATTTAATTTAAATTTTCTATTATGTAAGTATGCTACCTTAATAACTGATAAATTACTAAAATATAATTTAAATGTTTTATCAAAAACTCATATAATATTCCCTTGAGAAACTTCATTGATAGGCTTGGTGGGAATTGCTCAGACACCCCAATCAGTTGGAGGACATTCTAGACAAGGCACCAGAGGGAAACAGCATTTCCAAGGGTGGCATTTAAAGCTCAACCCATAAAATTGTGGCCACATCACAAATAGTAAGTGGTCCACGTGTGGTTGGAACTAACAACAGTTGAGGATGTATGTGAATTTACGACATTTCTACAAAGCTATCCTAAAGAAATAATCCAAATTTTGAGAAAAGGACTGCACATCCATGCTTGTTTTTTTCTAATATCAAAAAGTTAAAAGCATTTTGTTCAGTGACAGAGGCTGGGCATTCAAATTGGTGAGCCACAAAGACTGGAGAACCATAAAAAATATTTATGACTTAGCAAGTAAAGAAAGCAGACTATGAGTAGTAAAAATACAATTGTAAATTTAAAACCTAAAAGATGTCGGGTGCGCACTTGTAATCTCAACGGCTCAGGAGGCTGAGGCAGGAGGATCTGGAGTTCAAAGAAAGCCTCAGCAAAACCAAGGTGCTAAGCAATTCAGTGAGACCCTGTCTCTAAGTAAAATACAAAATAGGGCTGGGGATGTGGGGTTGAGTGCCTCCGAGTTTAATCCTCGGTACTACCCCCCAAAAAACCACCCTAACGAAGAATATAAGCAGATATTGCTGAGGGAGAATAGAAGCATTATTTTAAAATTTCTGTGTTTTATATGTCTATAATAATTTTAATTCAAAAAATGTTTGCCAATCTGATTTGTGATCAAATGCCAATTTCATTCTTATCCTTTGGGTCTCCTGTAGAATTCTCATAATATTCCCCCTATTAATTTCCTCCTAGAAGGTTTATACATAAGCTATTGTAAACAAGCATTCCTTTCTTTGACTGCTTTTAAGGCCACTGGCCAAGCATGGTGGCCCACTCCTGTAATCCCAGCTACCTAGAAGGCTGAGATAGGAGCACTGCAAGTTCAAAGCCAGTCCGGGCAATTTATGGAGACCCTCTATCAAAATTTTAAAAATTTAAATGTGCTGGGGATCTAGCTCAATGACAGAGTGCTTGCCTAACATGTGAGAGGCCCTGAGTTTGATTTCCAGGAAGAAAAAAAAAAAAAAGAAGATGATAAAGAAAGAAAGTCATCCGAAACAGTGAAAGGAGCCAAAGCCACCTGGGAAAGATAAAAGCGGCCACCAATCACCAATGGACTAGATTGTTTTAAAAGAGTTACATCACCTTCTCAGACTTTGATTTGCTTAGGTGTAAAATGAACTGATTAGTCATATTACTAAGCTCCCTGACAGGTTCCACGATGTCGATGGTAGGTACTTGGTTTGGGGGATGGCGGTATTCAGGCCTCCTGGGCCCCGTTGGGTTAAGGGCTGTTAGTCAACTTCACATCACTGAAATAAAATGCCTAACACAGCCTTCTTATCAAATAAAGAAAGGTTTATTTTGGCTTATGGTTCTGGAGGTTCAAGTCCAAGGTCAGACAGCCCCATTGTCTTAGGCATCTAGTGAGGACTCTGGATAGCAATGGTGGGAGCCAGGAAGGAGGGTGACAGGTGGGAAGAAGTGGATTCCACAATCCCTATCACCTAACTATACCCCCAGTGACTTAAGGACTACACAGCGTCCCTAAAACTGCCACTCTGTAACAAAGCCTTTCTATACAGACCTTTGGGAGACACACAAACATAACAGGGGCCATGACTGTGCAGGACAATGAGGGAGAAGGTGCCTGACAAGGGGAACCCAGAGGGAGCTGAGGGTCCCAGGAGGGTGATGTGGGGTGACATCAAAGGACCAGGCTTCTTACATTCCTCAATTGAGTGATGGAGATGGCCTGATTCCTTTACTTTATGAAAGAAGTCTTGCTGTTTGACTCAGTGGTGGTTTATTTATGAAATATAGAAAATTTATGGAGTAATATTCAAGACCGTACCATAAAATTTCTTTTTGTATTTTATGTTGCCTTCATTTAGTACCCAATTATCTCACATAAAGATATTCTCAGATTGAAAGATGGTCTTTCTTATCACTTTCTTATAAATCATCCCATGCCTTGCGGAAACACTAGATATACAAAAGATGCTTAAAAGACACAGAATGAACAATCTTTCATTATTACATTTTTAGTTTACTGCATAGAGGTAAAGCCTCCTTCAGCCACCCTTTGACAGTAAATATTATGTCATACTTCTAGGTGGAAGGACAACACCTTATTTTTGATATAAAAGGGAACAGAGATAGACAAATAAAAGTTAATGTCCTAAGAATCCTTTGCTAATGAGAGAATGGAAATGGCTTCCTATCCCCTAACTATGGACTCAGTCTTTGTCTTAACTACTCTCTGAAAATCCACTCGGGGAACACTACAGAATCTGATGAATTTGCTTTAGCATAGAACTTTTTATATTCTTCAAATGGTCATTCCCACAAACCACCTTTACAAAATTACTGAATTTTCAATTCTGAAGGAAATGAAACTAGATATGCTTAATGTAAACTATAATAATGCCTGAGGCTTTTTTTGGATCAAATATCCCAGGTGAGAAAGACTAATTCATAGACATTTAATTCCTTCTCAGATACCATTTCTGAGATCAAAAGCACTTTAACTTTCTCAAATATAAGAAAAGGGGAAAAATTAAACGGGGAAAACACATTATTTCATAAACCGAGAGGGAAAACCCTACACACCTTCACAGAAACCTAATTTGACAAAATATAGCCAAGAGGGAGTTTTGTAGCTGCTTAGTAAACAGCTGGAAGGAGGAATCAGAAGGGAAAGAAGAGAGAATATTTGTGTTCTGTTGGAATACCTGCTAGTCAGCTTTCCAAGTACTGGCACCGTGGGGCTTGCAATGTCTACCCAGTGCCACTATTGTCTCTCTTGGCTGTCACTTTTTATTACACACCCACATCTCAAGGCAAACCTCTGCAGTAAAAAAACAGGGAAAAGGACAATCAGTTGCTTGTGGGTAAAACAAAGAAAATAAATCCAAGACAAGGGGCTGCTTCTCATCCCCAAGAGGATGAATTAAAGTCTTATTAAATCATCTCCTTCCCATGAGACCAGATTGCACACAATTTTGCATATCCCATGATTTCTCATCCACTCTATTATCCAAACAGACCTAACAGAATTCCTACATCTTCTGCTGATGATTCTTAAATCCTACTTTTTCTGGGCAGAGATAAGACAGGAAAGAGGTGAGTGAAAAGAATGAGCTACAACACATGATTATCATCAAGATAGCAACAACAAAAAAAATAGCATTTTATTTTAGTGCTTGTAAACATTGTAACTTAGAGATGGTCCGAGGAAGACCCTCTGCTGATGTTCGAAGAAAGTCAAAGGTATTTTTAAGTCCATGGACATCTTTCTCCTCAGGCAAATGTATGGTCACCGATTCCTGGAGAGATTTATTGACATTAATCCATCAAGCATCTATGGTTTCACAGTCCTGAAACCACTTCATGGTGACAACCATGTCCCTCTTATGAAGCTTCCATGTCTAGCATCCAAGCTTCCCAACAAGCTCACAAAGTATGACAGGAGTTACTTGCTCCACACAGGACTGAGAAGATGAAGATTCACAAGAGTTGGAATGGCACTAGAACTTGTCCCACTGCAGTTTTCTGGTAGCTGATGTAATAAGTTGATATTTTTTTAAGTTTTGTAAAAAGAAACAGAAGCAAAAGATTAAATTGAGACGCAAGGACAACACTCAGTAAATACTAGCTTATTGACTTAGCTCCACGGATTTGAAATCTTATTTCTCAGACTACTGATAAAACAGTAAGGTGACTATGTGAAAAACAAGAAGTACCTCCTGGAGAGGTTGGAGGGAAGAAACCAGCCCTGTGACACACAGGTGATGTGCCAGGGAAACTTTCAGGCTACGATGGCCAAAGTCAATGGCCAATCAGCGTCATGCAGGGAGAGTACATCCTGTTCCTCCCACTTGGGGAGAGAGGAAGCCCTTTTTATTAAAATCTGGTTTGTTTTTTGTTTCAGTGCTGGAGATTAAACACAGCACTTCTTGCACTTTGCTAGCACTCTATCACTGAGATCAATCCCCCAGTCTCCTTATGATTTTTTAATTTCCTGAATTTCCCATGAAATGCACAACCACATTCAGTTTATTAGATAATTCTAGAGTTCTTTTGACCCTACTGTGTGCCACTCATCTCTCTCAGGTCAAATACAGAGATGGAGCTCAAGCTGAAATTTCCCCAAGGAATGGATTTGCTCCATGCTGATAGGAGGGAGGAAACACACACACACACACACACACACACACACACACACAACTTACAGTGTTACAATGCAGGGGCAGGGAACTGGAGGAAGGCATCCAATTCCTTCCTAGGAAATGTTTATACCACAGAACAACCAAAACACAGCTGGCAGGATTTACCAGATTCTGCTGCTAACCCAGCTCCTGGAGTTGGAATGAAGTTGTAAGTGGAAGGCATGTACATTGTAGATCTTCAGCAAGTCTGCACCTGAGAAATGCAGATGTCCCTTCTCCTTGTCTCTAAAGCACAACCCTCCCCACCACTTCTTGCCTGAAACAAAATTTATACCCAGAAAAATTGAAATAGGTTCTTACAGCAGATTGTAATAGCCCATTAAAAGTGAGAGTCTCATTTATTAATGCGACTCAAATAATTCCTCCTTTGGCTGAGCACAATGTTTTATCCACACAATCCCCTTGATCCTCATAATCTCTCTTTCGCTTTTGTCTCTGCAGGTAGCCAGCTGGAGGTGTTGGTTCAGAGTTTGGATTTCACCATTGGGTTCCTGTCAGTGCTGGGTCACCTTAGAATCTGCCTGGGAAGAGATTTCTGAGAAGTCCTTAGCAAGTTGGAAAATATGAGCTTTTCATACTGTGCAAAAATCAAAGAGTTAAACTAAAACACACACGTGCACACTCACTTAAGCCAATTGCAATCCTTTGTTATTTAAAATGATTATAATTAAGAAGACAGTCCCAAGGTAGAAGAGATTTGGGTTGTAGGCCAAATTTAGTCAGTTCACTTTATCTTTTCTCTCAGATTTTCATTCCTAAAAGAAATATTGCTAGATATGCTTAGCAACTTTAATAATGCCCAAGGCTTTTTCAGATCAAACATGCTATCTAAGGACCTGAGCTCATGGCCTTGCTTAGCTTTTCCTAGGAGACCAGTATATTGATCACCAGAATTTATCAAATGCATCTTAGAGGGCAGGTATCCAGAAAAGATGGTCCTGTCTGGGACAAACACTGGCTAACTGCTCATCCAAATTTTTCCTCCTTCTTTCTGGCTATTTTTCTCAAAAGTTAGAATTAGGTTCTACTCAGAGAATGTGGCCAGTTGAACCAATGCCCTCTCCAGGCCTGTTCTATGAGGCTCCTTATTATGATTTGGATATGAGGTGTCCCTCAAAAGCTCACACGCGAGAAACTACAAGAAGGTTCAGAGGAGAAATGATTGGGTTGTGAGAATCTTAACCCAATCAGTGAATTAATCCCCTGATAAAGATTAACTAAGTGGTATCTGAAGTAGTAGGGTGTGGCTGGCTTGGGGGTATATATTTATATCTGGACAGTGGAGTCTCTCTCTCTCTCTCTCTCTCTCTCTCTCTCTCTCTCTCTCTCTCTCTCTCTCTCTCTCTGCTTTCTGATCACTATATGAGCTGCTTTTCTCTGCCACACTCTTCCACAATGATATTCAGTTTCACCTCAAACCCTGAGGAATGGAGCCAGCCTTCTATGGATTAAGATCTATGAAGTCATGAGCCCTCAAATAAACTTCCTCCTTCAAAATTGTTCTGATTAATCTGGGTATGGTGGTGCTGAGGCAGGAGGAACTCAAGTTCAAAGCCAGCCTCAGCAAACATGAGGTGCTAAGCAACTCAGTGAGATCCTTTCTCTAAATAAAATACAAAATAGGACTGAGGATGTGGCTCAGGGGCCAAGTGCCCCTGAATTCAATCCCTGGTACCACCCCCTCCCCCCAATTATTCTGGTCAAAAGCTGACTAAAACACCCCTCTTTTCCCTTCCGCAGCAATCATGGCACTGTGGGCAGAAGATGTTAGAATTAGGAGATCTAGGAACAACCCCCCACTTCCAAGTCACCACCTAGAGCAGAGTTGCTCCTCAATCATGAACACCTGCTTTGTACTTCACAAAATTTCTTCTAAAATTGGGGTTTACCTGTGAGAGCAGCTATAATCACTAGAATTTGCATGCTGTCTCTGCCTTAGGCAATATGATACTTGGTAAACCTCTAGGGTGAGGGCAGGAACTGAACCTGTGAATCATCTTTTATTCATCCAAAGTTTCAAAGATGCAAAGAAGTAAATTGAAATCTCAAAAGGAAATGATAGCTACACGATTTTCTACTCTTGCAACCTTTTAGGTGTAGTCTGGGTTTTGTTGTAGTTGTTTTTGTTTGATTTGGTTTGGTTTGGTTTCCCTCTCCCCCTTATATGACCAGAAAAAAAATTTAAGTCTTGAAACTCTAAATTATAAAACCAGGGGAGATTTTCAGTGTCCTGTGTGAAAGCAAAGAAAAGAGGAGGGATTCCTCCATCTGCATATCCCAAGGAGTCATCCAAGGTCCAGAAAACTCAATACCTCTTCTGCAACCTTGCTCCTCGCATGATGGGGCAAACTCAGAGGTCCTCTGTGTCTGTCCACTCAGCCCTCAGCCATCATGCAGGAGGATGTAAAAGCAATGAATTGTCCTCAGATCACCCACCCCGACTATCCTTGAGATCCCCATCTCTCCATAGGCAGCTCTTCTAAGGATATGCAGGCTGTTATGATTGGAATGTGTCTCCCGTAAGTTCATATGTTGGAAACTTAATTCCCAGATTCATATGTTTGGGAGGGTCCCATATGGACATGAGTGGCTTTGTAAGAAGAGGAAGAGAGACTTGCACCAGCATACTTGCTCTGTCTCACCATGCAGTGCCCTCTGCCATGACATGATGCGACCCCACCATATCTTGGACTGTCCAACCTCCAGAACTATAAGAATTTTCTTTTCTTTATAATTTATCCATTCTCAGGTATTTTGTTATAATAGCAAGAAATGAACAATGCACAGGCCTCTCCTGATCTTATCAAAACCTGCGCTTAGGTAGTTAGCAAGATGGAAAGGCTACTGAATCAAATATCTCACTGACAGTCTTAAACTGGTAGTGAACTCAGGCTTAAGCACAGAGACTGTCTTCTTAATTACAATAATCTATTCTGGGTCCCTCATTGCTCAGGAAACTGAGACCCAGTGCAGTAAAGTGATCTGCCAAGTAGTGGTGGATATGGGATAAGAACCCAGATCTCCTTGGCTCATTACCTCTGCACTTCTCTTGTGGTACCCAATGGCTGAGGAGCATATACAGGTTCCCAAGGAACAAGCCTCAAGGCTCTGATTCTCTCATAGTAGGATTTTGGACATCACCAGAGAGGCAAAGTAGCCCTTCCTAGTGCCACCCACATAAAATCACTTTTGTTTACAAACCCACACTTGAGCATGGACTCCAGTAGCCGAAGGAATACAGCCATGATCTGCCCAGTTCTCTCTGGGTCCACGGCCACGAGGGAGCCCCAGCCCTGCCTGGCCTTCCTTTCCCAGCTATTACCCAGGCACCCTACATGAGCACACACCACCAGTATTGGGGACTTGATTTCCTTTCATCATTCAATATTATTAAGGTTCCTATTGAGGCATTTGAGAGTCATATGGTGCTTATTTTTAGAATAGTAATGTAACCCTAAGGAATTCCTCTCTATATAAGACTTTGTCCAACCTTGGAAAGTCCACCAGAATTATACACTGCAAGGAACACCAACAAGATTTTACCCTGAGTACTTCATGAATATCAGACATAACATCATATTGATTAAGCAGTCACTGTGTTCAGACATTGGTATAAAAACTTAAGAAAGAGGTTATAAAATTTTAAGTGGCTTGAGAGTGGCAAAGGGAGAATTTACAAAATAAGTACATTTATTCAAACTACTTTATGCCAAAACCAATTTGGGTTTTTTTTTTAAGTTTTAACCAATTGCTTTGCCACTCTATAGATATATCTAGCAGGCTATTATTCTTCATTTTAGCAACTATTGCTTTGCTAGACTCTTCTTTAGAACAGTTAAAAGTATCCATTGTTTTCACAAGTGCATTTATTCACCTTTTTATTACTTGCCAGAGTGAAGTAAGCTTCCTCAGCCATTCCATGTTTGTGGACCAGGAGCTAATACTCGATTCTAGAACTATACCCAGATGGCTCTTTTTCCATCTGGGTATAGTTCTAGATGACCTGGAACTGTACCCAAAGTAAGTTGGTTTATACTGTCCAACAGCAGGTGCGTCCTCTCATCTGCCCAATTTAAGGCAGCAGTAAATCTCACAGATACATACTTTAACTGTGTCAGTAGCTAAATTAAAATCACAGTGACATCAGGAAGTTCAGAGAGACACTTGGGTAAAGTCCATCCCAAGGCCTAGGGCAGCTGTTTCCAGTGTACACACAAAAAAGCACAAACTGAGACCATGCTTCCGTGACACTCATGTTTTTCTTTGTCTGATCCATGAGAATGCAAACACTCTCAGAGCAATCTTAAAGTGTACAACTTCCTAAAGGGCACAGGCAAAACCTGGACTGAAAACCTCATGACAAATCTGTGACCACTTATCAACAGCAAAAATATTCTTTCTATAGGGTAAAGGCAGCCATTCAGCAAACACTTAAGTGACACCTCAGGAAACCATGGGGTCACCCCCATCCTGTGCACCCTATGTCCACATGCAATAACAATATAAGATGGCCCCCCAAACAAATTGCTCATGAGTTATATTTTCTGCATTGGTCATTTCTCCTTTAACACAAGGGAGTATGAAATGTGCCTTCACAATGCAATCATCATGCCTTTTATTAAAGTTAAACTAGTTGCTCTCTATTGATGACATGCATAACTAATATCTCTATCATCCAAGCAGGAAAAAAAAACCTCATGATATTTCACCAGAAAATATCAAAATATTAATGAGCTCCATTAATGTAAAAGAGCATGCTTTACTTAAGCAAATACCATGGAAAAGAATAAGATAATAGGATTTCTGATAGTGTAGCATATATACCAATCTCATGATAATCAGAAACTTTACAGTCTCCAATTAATTATTTCAGCCTGGTGCAGGCATTTCAGTGTCTTTTTTTTTTTTTTTTTTGTCAACAGCAAGTGTCATCCAAATTGAACCTGTACCAGAGTCTACCAGGAAGTCCATTTTTCCTTATTCCAGCTCACCTGTCTGCCTAATAAACTACCAAGTGACAGATTTCACACCTGCTGAGCGAGTGTGCATCTTCATGGCTGTGATCATTTGCACAGGACAGTGACACCCATGCTGGAGAAGTGGGCTTGCTGGGCTGTGCATGACAGTCTCTCTTCATACCCACTCAGACTTTTTGGTTCTCAGGTGCGGGGTGCTGCCAGAGGTGGCCAGCCGGTCAGCAAGTTGTAGCTGACTGCTTGAGTAGTGCTCAGCCAGGTGGCTTCGAGAGGCTGAGGGCTGCTGCTCTGACCTAGCAGGGCCTTTGCTCCTGGTGTCCTGGGTGACCTCTCTGTAGGACCTGCCCCCAGGCTCTTTGTGAGCCATGGCCAACCTTTCGCTGGCTGAGGACATCACTTCACTCCCATCTTCATCGGGGGGCTCCACCTGCTCCAATTTACTGCTGGGGCTGTTGACATCCTGCCCTCTGGTGCACACACCAGGGAGAGTGGGCACCCCCGTTTCCCCCCATCTGCCATCCTCATCCATCTCCCCCAGCCTCTCCCCCAGTCTCTGAGAGGCCTCACATCCCTCAGTGTGGTTAGGAGGAGAAGTCATGGCTCCACACTCCTTCCTGACAGGGAAGGAGTGTCCATCTCTGGGGCTTCGCTTCCTGCCCATCCGTTTCCGAACACTGCCGATCAGGTCAATGACACTGAAGAGGAAGGAGAGCACACTGACTGCCCAAATGAAAAGCATCATAATGGATTTCTCTGTGGGCCGAGAAACATAACAGTCTACCACGCTGGAGCAAGGAGAGTGTGTACAAGAGAATCTCTTAGGGACCAAGAATCCAAAGAGGAGGTAATGCAAGGCCCCAAAAGCTGCTTCCATCAGGGTCCGAAAAAAGAGGTGGATGATGTAGCCAGAGGAGAAATCTGGCACACTCAGGCTACACCCCACCCTGCAGGGCTGTGGGCAGTGCCTCTCTCCAGTGGTCAGGTCAGAGGGCTTATGGCTTGTGGCAACTCCATTTGACCAGCAGGCTCCTTGGGCTGCAAGCTGGGTTCCTTGGTGGAGGACATAGACACTGAAAACCACATAAGGCAGAAGAACAGACACACTCTGGATCAGCCAGAACCGTAGATGGGACACAGGGGAGAAGATGTCATAGCAAACGTTGGCACATCCTGGCTGCAGAGTATTACAAACAAATCTCTCCTGCTCGTCCTGGTAGATGGGGTACCCTGCCAAGATGAGCACTACCATCCTCAACAGTATCATGAAGATAAGCCAGATCTTTCCTGGAAAAGAGAAAGCAGGAATGGTCTCATCAAAATACAAACCCATTTCCTCTAAAGTATAGTTTTTAAATACTGCATGGGGCTGAGAATGGAGAACTGATAAATCAATAGATATATATTTAGTCAGAGTAACAGCATCAGCTAGTTTGTTCATTTGATAAATGATTACGGAGCATTGGGAATGTACCCGAATTATTTGCACTTGAACTCATTTGTACGATGCTTCCGAATGAGCAGATTTTTAAAGATCATTATATACTAAAAATGTTACAATCTGACTCAAATTTGGGGGCATAGCTCTTGGACTAAACGGCCCAGAAAGAAAATTTGGCTAAGCAAATCAATGATGTAAGTAAGATCTTATTCTTTTTAGGAGAATAAGCTTTTAAAAGATTTTAGCATATTCCTGTAACTGTGTTGAGCAAATACAAGCTGCTAATTTCAGTATCCCCCTTATTTACGATAATGGCTCACAAGTTTGCCATTCAATCAAAGGGCTTGTATTTAATGTGCTCTGTGGTCCTTGAAATTAAATTTCTTTACTAATACTCATGTTTTTCAGTAATTTAGAATTCCTTTCTCCCATTCCAGTTACTATAAATTAAAACGAGGCTTATCTTTCTTTAATTTAGCGTGGGTGAATGAGACTAACCTAGGAACCCAAAATAACTTTAAAGGTATACTTCCATGATATGGATCAACTATTTTGAAACACGTTTAAAACATACCCAGGATAATTTGTAAATATTGTGTTTTGTGAAGAGACAGAGAAAACATCACCTGATATCAGAAAAACAAAACTCTATTATATATGAAGGCAGTTAAGTTCAAAAAATATTATCATTAGGTGATAAAGTCATCTGCTTAACTTTTAACAGATTGATTTTCTTTAAATTTTACAAACTAATGAGTAAGGAAATTATCAATGACATCTCAGGCATATATTAGTCCTTTTCTCAATCCTTTTTGCTATGATCCTCGCACCTCTCGGAAAATTTAATTCAATTGCATCAAGTGCAGAATTCTCTATTATTTCTTTTGTTTAAAGAATAACTAGGAGGCTGGGAGCATAACTCAGTGGTAGAGTGATTGCCTCCCATGTGCAAAGACCTGGGTATAATTCCAGTGTTGCAAAAATGAAAAAAAAAAAAAAGTAACTAAACTAAAACTGGAATTTGGTTTAAAATGTGTAAGAGAAATTACTAATCTTTACAAATTAAGCTCCAAGGATAAAATTGAAAAAGATGAAAGAGAAGAAAGCATAATCCAGGCATTATTTTCTCATGAGTTCTTACTGAATTGTTTCTTTTCCTAGCAATGAAGAAGGGTTACACAAAAACACCCCCATCCACATGCTTCAGCCTTCAGATGCAGCACCCACTTGTCAACAAGCAGAAACCCTGTGATAGAACAAAGCCCTCACCCAACACTTCCTTCCATGATGGTGGAACCATGGGACAATTAGAGGAAAGCTGGTACCCACAGCTCCCTTACCTCTGGTCTGAACAGTGGCCTTTCTTTGGGGAGTGGGCCAGGCAAACTGAAAATTAGGATACACACTGACCCTTTAAGGAAGATTCAATGCAAACCTAAAAACAAAAACAGAACAGGCAGGGTTTCCCAATACTCACCCACGATGGTCACATTGCAGTTTAATGTGATGATGAGGAAGCCCAACAAGTCCAAGTTCTCCATGCTTCCAGAAGGCCACGGACTCAAGGCCGTTGGAGATGTGGAGGCTGGTGTTCACCAAGGAGGTGGAAAGTTTTTGCAGAAATAAATGTATTTTAGCTACAAAGGTGAGAGTTGTAGCTGTGAAAGGAAAAATTTGAGCCCAGGCTAGGAAGCAAGTCTCTGCTTCCAAGTTGAGACAGCCCTAAGCCACTTGCTTGCCTTTGCCTCTCAGGCACAGCATTCCTGACAACTGCAGGGACCAGAACAGAGGGAGTCATTTCTTATTATGGCTATTCTTACCCTCTTAGGATATTCCAGGCCTGTGGCTGTACTCAGATGTCTCTACCAGGACAGCCAGACGCTTCAGGATATAATAGAAGCACTACTTTTAGCCAAGAAAAAAACTTTTGTTTTCTAGCCAAGCAAGTTTCTCTATTAAAAAGCCATTTCCTCCTTGCAAATATTTTCACAACCACTTCATTTGTGAAAGAAGCCCTAAAATGTTTATTTTGTCTTTTCTAGGAAGCATAACCCACCCATCATCACACTCTCATAAAAAGATCTTGCCCTTATTCCGAATTCTTATACCATCAATGCCTGCATAAATCTGCGCCTCAGTTGTGTGTCCCCATTGTGGATGTCGACTCTGACTCTGTTCTTCTCTGACTCCTTTCTGGGCAGGTAAATGATAAGAGCTTTTCACTGAGAGACTAAGGGCTTGGTGCGAATACCAGGGCAGCCTCCTACTCATCGAAGAAGTCACTAAATATCTCATAGATATTCTCATCTTGCAATAAGAAGTATCAGCATTCTTGAGAGGCACAAATCAATTGCTGACACTGGGAGCACCTTGCATATGTGTGTGGGGGCGAGGGCAACAACTTACATCAGTAGTCTTCCAGTCCCTAACTGGCCTATAAAACCTCCAATAGAGTACATCTTTCTTTTGTATCTCCTGGCCTTATCAAATTCTAGGATTGCTCCCATTGAATCTGCTTAATAAACATCATTAAGTTTATAATAAGATAACACTAACTGAATTTGGTGACATCAATCACAGCTCCATCAAGATCCTATCAAGGCAACTGCCTTTATATCTAGAGATGAACCCATCTTGCAAGGCTGGAGATCTAGCCTCAGTGTAGAAGTTGTAGACTTTAAAAGGAATGATTTCAATTTTCCATGAAAGCTAGTCTTTTATCCCTACCTATTCTTCATTTCTATTCTTGACTTTAGTAATATCCCTAGAAAGAGTCCCAGAAACAGAGCACAACAAAACTGCTTTTATCTTCACCCACATGACTGATTCCCATCATGACCCCCTTGAAATGATCAGTGGTCTTGCTATATTTTAGTCAAATGGTTTGATGTGATCGATAAAATTAAAGGCAGTTGTAGTTAATAGTATTGAAACAGACATGTAGTACAAGTTTTAAACAAAGGAGAACCTTTATTTTATTTTATTTTGCCTTGTAGACTATTCTGGACACTGGATTAAAGATTGAAAAACTGAAAAATTGCTAAATTTTGCTGCATGATAAAAATAATCTATCCCAAATGTGGAGTACATTAAAAATGCATGATCTGGAGCAGAACACTAGCGGGTTTCATGCTTCAATTTTCTGATCAATAAAATAGAAAAAGAATGTGCCTTTCACATATTCATAGTTATGATATGCAAAACAAGATTAGAGACATGAAAATCATTTTAAAACATACAGAATTACATAGGTCTTCTAGACAATCTCAAAGCCTGTTGCTCTGATTCCCATCCTTATCTTTCTGTTTGCCCCTTTTGGGGCAGCCAACCCTGCCTGTCCCCACCCCATCCTGTTGCTTTCCTGTTCTTCCTCCAGGTCCACTTTTCTCCCCATTTCTTGTCTTTCTTCTCTTCCTCTTCTTTTTATTCTCTCTCTCTCTCTCTCTCTCTCTCTCTCTCGGCAGGAGACATTTTTGCTTTACTTCGAAATCTTGACCCCAATGGCTACCAGAAGCAGAATTTTCTGCTGGGAGCAGGAAAGAGGTAGAGGAGAATGTGGCTGGAGCACCCAGCATCTGGCTACCTCCTATAAAATTATCCCAGAATCAATAGGGAGGTTTCCACTGGGCAGCTGTTGGGAGTAGAGAGATCTGGGAGAGTGCTGTGCAGAAGCCAATGTAAAAGAAACCTGGGGGCAGCAGGGAGAGACCGATAGGGCTGGATTATGCAAGATGACAAATCAGGATGAGTTCACAAAGTGGGAGCAGTGATCCAAAAGGAAAGAAAACAATAGGGATCTCCTACTATTTGGCTTTGGTTTTACCTCTCTCTACCTTAGTGACATTGACAAGTTATCTAGGCCTCGGTTTTATTAATATTACTTAATTTATAGGGTTGAGAATTAGGGTCAATTTAAATAAGCACATTTTTTTTTCCTATAAGAAACTCTTAGACTGGGCACAGTGGCATATACGTATAATCCCAGTGACTCAGGAGGCGAAGGCAAGAGGATTGCAAGTTTGAGACCTCCTCAGCAACTAAACAAGATCCTGTCTCCAAAAATGTTTTTATTAAAGGGCTGATGGGGATGTAGTTCAATGGTAAAGTACCCCTGGGTTCAATCCCTAGTTAGTACCACAAAATAAATAAATAAATATCTCAATGGTCCATTCTCATTATTTGTGGTAATCAAGCTCTCTAAAGTGGTCACAGGCTCTGAATTAGTGAATATTATGAATCCTTGGGGAAATACAATGTTAGGTTCTGTGTTATCCAGCTTTCCATTAAAGTGAAGAAAATACTGAAACAATAAAACTTAATAAGATAAAATATTTATTTTGCCTCACAGTTTCAGAGGTTTATGTACATGGCAACTTGTTCCTGTTGTAGCACAGTTCACCACAATGGGAGGACATGGCTATGGAGGCCTATTCACTTCATGGTGGCTGGGAAACAGGAAGAGAGGGGAATATTCCCTTTAAGGGAATGCCCCCAATAACCTTATTCTACAGGCCCCACCTCCTAAAGGTTCTACGACCTTGCAAAAGCACCACAGGCTGGAAACCAAGCCTTTAACATATGAGCCTCTGTTCCTATGAGCCCCTGGTCACAACATTTTCTTCAACCAGTCAATACATATCTGTGTGTGTTTTTGTTCATCGACCTTATTTAATATATCATATAACTCATTAACATTAAACTCATGGCCATCAGCATTATAATTCATGCGTGAATGAAACTCATAAAACTCATATGCTTCCTCTGTAAGGCCATTCACAGTTTTCTTGCACCTAGAAACACTAGACAACATTTCAGCACTATACTTGGAGCTGTTTAACACAGCAAAATCACCAACAAAATGCACAAAAATGAAAAAAATATATGGCACTAAATAAACTATTTGGTTTATTTACTAAAAACTCATTTATAGTGTAAGAGGAGAAATAAGAAAGCACAGCCTCATTTGTTCAGCTTCAGCTGCAAATATGTATATTGGGTGATGCCAATTTTTCACTGCACTGTATGTGTCCAAAAATGACTTTGACAGCACCACAAATATTGATTTGGGGTTACAAATGAACTTCAGCAAGAAGGTGAATTAGCAAATATGGAATCTGTGTAAAATGAGGTCTGACTGCATTTAATGATAGGAATCTACTAGAGAGAAGCTCAGACAAATGAAAGAGCAATTTGGAAAAGAGATGTGTCCTTAGGAGCCGGAGCTATGAAGACTCAAGAGTTAAAAGGTGAAGTGAGTGATGGAAGCTCCAGACCCTACCCACTCCCACTCCTCCTTCAGTCAAAATATTTCCACTTCTATTTGTTATTATTTATGCTTTGACCAAGTCTCACCTTGCATAATGGTGTCTGCATTGAGAAAGAAGTGTTACAAAACATCTGGTCTTTCAGACAGTAATTATGGGTGGCATAGGTTACTGAGGCTAAGGGTACAAACTCTGCAGTCTGATGGCTTGGATTAAGATCCCAGCTTTGTGACTGTGTGATCTTGGAATTTCCAGTTTCAGTACTAAAGTCCTGGAATGATTGTGAGGTATAAATGAGAAATTACCTAAAACATATAAGACAGTACCAGACAATCATGTTTTTCAATAATCATTCTGATTATTTTCAAGAATAAAGTACCAGTGAAAGTTGAGGAGTACAGGGGTTCCAACCTGGATTATTCAGTCCAGAAAGCTAGCAAGAGAAAAATATTTCCCCCACCTTTAAAATGCCAAATGGCACCAAGGGAAATAGAGTTCAGTTTCTGGAAGGTTTGTAAATGATGGTATGTCCTGTTTTGCTGTGTGTGTGTGTGTGTGTGTGTGTGTTTAAAAAATAGCTTAATTATCTCATTTCAAAAATGAATGCTTTTCTTGTACTTAAAATTTAAATGACTTCTTCAGTATTGTGGATAGAAAACAAATGTTCACCCATTGCACCAACAGATGAATCATGCATATAGTTGAGTTCCATCTGCATATGTAAATCTACTAAGAAAATACATTATAACTGATTCCTTTCCTGAGAGTCTAGTTGACCACAGACATGGGTGATCTAGGGACTGCCTCTGTGCAGTTCCCCTGTCCCAACCCCCACACACTAGACTTATAGAGAAAAATTAGCAACTGGGACAAGAAAGAAAGTGCCCTCAGTTGAGTCTTTTTCAGCTCCTAAGGTCTCACCATCATTGCTGGACTGCATTTTCAACATCAGTTCAGTTCAACATTACAGCTTCCTAATGTCTTCTGCCCACCAAGATGGCATCAGCCATCTTGTTTTTATGGCACTTGGGCTGGTTTTTATAAGCAGAAGGGTGTGGCTTCTCTTCCAAAGGAGGTAAAGAATGTTCAAGCATTGTTCTCACTTAAAATAAGCTTAGGAAAAATCTCTCTCTCTCTCTCTCTTTTTTTTTTTGCCTTTTGGTGTCAGGGATTGAACCCAAGTATACTCAATCACTAAGCCACCTCTCCAGACCTTTTTTATTTCTTGATAGGGTTTTGCTAAATTGCTTAGAGCCTTTCTAAGTTGTTGAGGCTGCCATCAAACCTTCGATCCTCTGGCCTCAGCCTCCTGAGCTACTAGGATTACAGTTGTGCACTACCAAACCTGGAACTTGGTTAAAAATTTTAAGAAACATTGAAGGAATATAAATTCATCCTCTCAATCATAACACAGTGATGAACCCTCTCCAAGCCACAGGAAGGCATGCTTACCAAAGAAGCCCCTGCTTACAATCTTTAAGAACAGTAATTAATTAAACATTTGGCTTTGAGATGCAAACCTGCCAAGCCAATCACTTCCGAGGCTGCTCTTCAGTCCACAGAACTCCATTACTCACAAGGCAAATGGGCTCCGTAGGGAATGCATAGGACCCCAAAATTCCATTTTCCAAAGAACTGTTGAGCTATGCATCTTTGGAAATGAAAGTTACTTTAAAATCTATTTAGTCTACCTTTCTAATTACAGATGAAATTAAAATGTGGCCAAGACCACCCAGCCTCAGTAGAGAGCTTAAATGATATTTGGTGTTCCCTATCCTATCCCAAGAATTTTTGACACAAACCGTATTAAAAATGTAGAAAAATTTTTTTTACCTGTCCAGCATGTTAAAGAAATACAAATATCTGAATAGCATAGTGTTAGCCCTTTAAGTGTTTGAAGTCATATTATTTTCACTTTCCAATAAAAATCTTTCAAGTCAGTCTTCAGAAACTGAGCAGACAAGCAAGGCAGATCTTGTAGGTAGAAGGGGAGCACAGGTATTTAGCAATCTCTCAAAATTTTGGATTTTCTTTGTGAAGAAAGCAAAAGACTCCACATTAGCTTGCTTTTTGCTTATGGTCCTGGGCAATGTGTCAGAACACATTCCTGTATTGTCAACTGAAATCAAATCCAACATATTTTCCCACCCTTCAGGCAGACAAAAATGATCCCCTTCCTTGTCACTGTATCTATCAATGTCCTTTGACTTGTCAATGCCTTCCAAAATATTAGTAGTAGTACAAGGAACATAGTTCATTTAATAAATATTTACTAAGCATCTACTATTTCCCAGGCACTGTTCTTGGCACTAGGGAAATGGTAGAGAAAGAGACAGATAAAAATCCCCTTGTAATGTATTGTAGTGGGAAGCTTTAACAATAAAGGAGATAAATATCTTCAGCAAAATGAATTAATTAGATGGTGATAAATACTAAGGAGTAGAATAGAGCACAGAAGGAGAGAAGTGAACACCTGAATTTCATGGGGTGGCTATTGACAGCCTCCCTAAAGGGGCACATTTAAGGAAACACTAAATCAGGTAAAGGAGGCAGCCACACAGTTATCACAAGCCACAAGCCCCTCCTGGCCAATTCCTTCCCTCTTTTCTAACTCGCTTGGACCCATGGCCAGGTAGCAATGTTGTAAGAGTTATAAAATGAGTGTGCACATATGGACCAAAATACCTTCCTGTAGCCTCTCAGGAACACCACTGAGAATCCTGCTCACAGGTAGAAGTAGTGGAGGAGCCCACAGCAGACAAGGACTTAGTGGAAGTATTCTCAGCTGTTAACAGTTTTCTCATATGAACTGCATTAGTGTCCAGCAGCATTTTCCACACTTGCCACAAATAGGCCTATTCTTTTACTGATAGAATATTTAAAACTAGAATAAAATCAATTAAAAATTAGTCATCAAAGCAATAACTGGTAATCAAATAGGTAATAGGGCTGAAAACAGCACAGACTTCAAGGTTACAGCGATGGGATTTAGTTCTTGTTCTAATTGCTTACTAGTGTTTGAGCAAATATTAACCAATCTGAAATTTTCATGTCTTTGAGATGAAAAGATGGTGCTTACTTTAAGGAGTCATGAAGATTCGTTGTATTAATGTCTTAAGGCCCAGCTAAGAACACCACCATGTCTTGGAAATTCAACCAAGAAAAAGTTAGATTTTTTTACCTTCAAAAGAAAGACATATTTTAAACCCAGGGGCACTTAAACACTGAGCCACATCCCCAGCCCTATTTTGTATTATATTTACAGACAGGGTCTCACTGAGTTGCTTAGGGCCTCGCTAAAGTGCAGAGGCTGACTTTGAACTCACAATCCTCCTGCCTTGGCCTCCTGAGCTACTGGGATTACAGGCATGCAACATTGGGCTGGCCAGATTCTTTTAAAATGCAATAAATGAGCATGGGGTGGCTGAAGTTTAGGGAAAGTATGGAGTGTTGCTTTATGGGAACCCAAGAAAAACTAGTCAACTCATAAGTGATTTAGGGAAGATCTCCTGAAAGAAGTAGCCATTTTGCTAGGATCTGAAGTCAAGCTGAGACACAGTCACCAAAGTCCTCCCTAATTTAATGTTTTGCCCTTATTATTTTGGAAAAGTTAGAGGAAAACTGGAAAACAAAAGTGGTCCCGTCAGCATCAACATCCTAGAGCTGAGCAATTGACAGTGGGCACTGAGCAGACAGACCCAAAGGAGCCCAACTTTGGCCTTAACAAAGAATTAGACTAAACTAGATAACTCAGTGTTCTGTCTTGAAGGAAAAAAAAATAAAGTTGCATCTTAGACACAAAGTATATTTAAAGATTTCTTCTTTTTTAAAGCTCTCCAGAATCATAAGATGATTTTGGCCTCTAGTATATTTAATATAATTAGAATTTTCAGGAAAGCATTGTGTGGGAAGGTAGAATGACAGCTCCAGTCTGGACATTGCTTGGAGAGCTTACACCTCAAATGTACAAGTCCAAACCAATGGCACTTTCCCATGTTCTCTCTCTAGATATGTGACACCATGTCACCTAAATGAAAAACTGGTACTCCATCTGCGTGGAATACTTTATTAAAATGCACTGCTTAAAGTTCATCAGCAGCCACCCATTACCTCAGGGAGACTTGGACCCACCTTGCCTTTCCTGCTTCACCTTCCAGTCTCCTACCCTGCACTCCACCCTCTAGCAGAATTAAACTTCTTGCCCCTGAGATCTGCCAGGGCGGTTTCTTCTAATCCGGGTACCTGATCTTCTTTCTGGATGGCTTCTAGTGATTTTGTTCTCCTGTGCCTGAGGCGGTTGGGTGTGCTATGCTCACTATGACATGTACCACCAGTTTAGCATCTTCCCCTGCCAGCCTCTTTCCCCTGCCACCCTGGCCCCACGATACCCCCTGTCGGGCTTAGATCTCATCCCTGTCCGATGACTCTTTGTACTCACTACTTCTCCCCTGGGAGACAGTTCGAATTCACCAAGAGTAGAGAAAATACAATAGAAGGTGTGGACTTGAGCCTTAGTCCCATCAATTCACTTGGGTCTTACTTGGTTGTAAAATGGAAATAATAACAGCACTTGGTTCTCAGGGTTGTTAAGACAATAAAGAGACGTAAACTGCCTGGCACAGGGGAAACATTCCGTTAATGGAAGCTATAATTAAGTTCACCTTTTCCAGTCTCTCCCTGGTTCATTATCTATTTTTTTACATAGAGTGGTGGCCTTTTGGGTATGGCCAACCAATTAGAGTAGTTCTTTCTCTTCACTCAATTTATGGGAAGCAGTCACAACACACTTGATGCCATTTCTCGAATTTTTAACCCTTTCTGATTCAACTTCCCTTGGAATTAGAACTGCAGTCAACCATTTGCCGCTACCTCTCTGTGACCCTAACAGTTTCCAAAGTCCAGAGGTATAGAAGGCCAGAGGTTTTGTCCAAATCTTAGTTACCTAGAAACAAAATGTATTGCATGGTTTGTCTTAGAGAACAGTTTACATTTCCCCAAGAGCACACCTCCCCATGTCCCATGGAAGCTCCAGCCGTCACTCTGTGTTGGCTACCCTCGCATGGTGCTCTGCAAGCTACAGCCAATGTGCTTTGCAATCACAGGTTCCACCTGTTCCCGTGCTGTGTGTGTGGAGATGATGCCCTCTCTATTTGGGACTAGTATATAGGCTTTGTTTTTAAAACATTTGAAGGTATACACATTTATGTTTGTGTTTTTCCAAGTAATAAAAACAGATGAAAAAATAGACCATTATATCAATTATTCCCTCCCTGGATAACTCAGAGGCAACTTCAGGGGCCCTGGGTAGAACCAGCTGCTTCAAAACATCTCATGTCTAGTCTTAAATGTTAGCTGATTGAGATTCTTTCACTTTTAAAACGGACCAAAGTGAAAATGTTTATGGGAAAAGCAACTCACTGGTTTTTATCAGTCATCTTCACTATGAAAAACCATTCCTTAAAAGCAGGATTTTTTTTTAACAAATAGGATTTTTATTTGTCGGTATTAATCTGAATTTTAAGCAGATTCTTGGACTGGTGGTTCATATTCATCATATTTCATGTCCTGTCTCATCCCCAGTAGCTTTTCCAAAACTACTCCCTTCACCAATGAAGCGCCATGAGTTTCCCCAATTCAAACTTGGGCTTCTTCAGCATTTTTACATTTCTAACAAAGACAGAATGAATAATCTGGCAAACCTTTTCTGTGTCTTTCCCAATGCTGTCTGAAATCAATTTACTGACAGCTTTTTTTTTTTTTTTTTTAATACTGGGAAGTGAACCTAGGGGTGCTTAACTACTGAGCTAAACCCGTAGCTCCTTTTTATTTTTTATTTTGAGGCAGGGTCTCCCTAAGTTGCTTTGGGCCTCACTAAGTTACTGAGGCTGTTCTGAAACTGTGGTCTTCCTGCCTCAGTCTCCTGAGTCGCTGGGATTACAGGTGTGTCTGGCTATTGACGACTTCTTGCAAATCAATTTGTCTGCTCCTCCCAGGTCATGATTTCCATTATCTTCTTTTGGACTTGGTGGACCTGATGGTGCTAAGTATAAGAGGTCTTCTATATCTGATTATTGTAATTTTTAATAAAATCAACACAGAACAGATGCAACAAGTAGTCTTTTTTTTTTTTTAGAGAGGAGAGAGAGAGAGAGAGAGAGAATTTTTTAATATTTATTTTTTAGTTATTGGCGGACACAACATCTTTGTTTGTATGTGGTGCTGAGGATCGAACCAGGGCCGCACGCATGCCAGGCGAGCACGCTACCACTTGAGCCACATCCCCAGCCCAACAAGTAGTCTTGACATCAACATGAGCTTCAATCATGAGCTGCCTTTTTTTGACCAAGGAACACATTTTGTCACAGATAAGATCCATGACATGGAAGTTAGAGCAGTTTTTTTTTTTTTTTCTCCTCTGAATGTCTTCAGTGTCCTCAATAATTAGCTTGAGTTTTCTAAATGCAACTTCATCATTCTGCAGATCAGCAAGACTCAATTTTTATTTATTTACTTTTTAACAATTTTGAACCCAGGACCTTATGCATGTCAGGTAAGCTCTTTACCACTGAGCTGTATCCCTAGCCCAGCAAGATGTACTTCAAACACATGACCCTTGAGACCCTCAGATGCAATTTTGGTTCTTTGAGACCTCGTGACTAATGTTTTCCCAATATTTCTCATATTGAATATAGTGGGTGCTTTCACATCATATCAATCTTTGTTAGAAAACGGATCAACCACAGTGAATTTTACCTTTATATATATCTATAAAGCACTAATTAAAAAAACTATAACAAAAGGAAGGCCAGTAGAGTGGAGGAAAGGAAATAGGGGAGAGCATGGAGGGAGGGGAAGGGGAGGTACTGGGGACTTAACTGGAGTAAGTTACAGTCCATGTTTGTATGACTATGTCAAAATGAACCCCAATACTATGTGTAACTGTAACACACTAACAAAAGAAAATGCAATGACCACTTTCTTTTTGGCTCCCTTCTTGCGGCTTTTTGTAGGTGTGTTTATGATAACCGACCATCATGGTGCAGCTTGAAGAGCCAAAAGGCTGAAGCAGGCTTTTACGTGAAGGAAAGGACCTTGGTTAGGGAAGGGGGGCCAGTGAGTGTCTGCTACTTTCTCATTTTGCCAAGTTCCAGCCTTTTAACACAGTCCAAGGGCCAAATTTAGGTTTCGTTATTCTTCCTATTTACCTCTTATTCATTTGTCTGTTTTAGTCAAGAGCAGACAGACAGAAGGAAAAAAGAGAAAGAGAGAGAAGGAAGGGAGATAAAAGGGGAGGAGGGGGAATAAGGAGGGAAGGAGAGAAGGAGGGAAGAACCATGGGTGGCTGTGACTGCAGGGACATCAATGAGTCTTGTTAAGAAGGACAGACCAAGCTGGGCACAGTGGGGACGAGAGGATCTCTTTAGCCTAAGCAACACAGTGAGACCCCATCTCAAAAGAAAGGGAAAACAAGGGGGCTGGGGATGTGGCTCATGGAAGAAGACCTTGATTTGATCCCCAGCACTGTAAAAAATAAACAACGACCCAGTTCATGATCCCATTATATATGCTTTTCTCTCTCTCTCTCTCTGCCATGAAATACTAGAAGGGGAAGGAAGGAATTGGATCTATTTTAAAACTCACAACTGTTACACACTCACCCTCCAAACATTCATGACCACTTTGATTTGGGACAAGTGATAGCCTGTTTGTCCCAAATGAAGGATATATTCAGAGGACCCAGACACTGGTATTTCAAAGAGCCACTGTTGATTCCTCTCTGAGCTAATGTCCCACCTTGTATGCCAGCTTTTTTTTTTTTTTTTTTTTTTTGGTACCAGGGATTGAACTCAGGGGCACTCAGCCATTGAGCCACATCTCCAACCCTATTTTGTATTTTATTTAGAGACAGGGTCTCACTGAGTTGCTTAGCACCTCGCCATTGCTGAGGCTGGTTTTGAACTTGCAATCCTATGTCAGCCTCCCGAGCCACTGGGATTACAGGCGTGCACCACTGTGCCTGGCTGTATGCCAGCAATTTGAGAGACAGGAATCTTCTCAAGAGGTCTTTTTAATTCCTGTTTTCTCTTAAGGAATGAAAAAGGAAAGGAAGGTAGGGGACATCCCGATTTGTTTGTTGAGGTGAAGTTGATGCAGCCTGGACCTCCACAGAAACTGGTAATGCAGGCACCAAGCTCAATTTCCACATGAAAGCAAAGACAACAATGAAGCAAAAAAATTTACACTTGCATAGGAGAAAAATAGACAAAGAGTTTAAAATAGAATGACAGGTGAAAGAATAGAGTTGGACCAGGTGACATCAACTGTCAGAAAGATAACTTTTTTTTTTTTAGCAACACTGGGAATCAAAACCTAGGACCTGGAGTATGTTAGACAAGCTCTCTACTACTGAGCTGCATCCCCAGCCCCAGAATGATCACTTTTATATCTAAGAGAATGATCTGGGTAGGAACGGGGACAGGAGAGGGACAAAAATGCTCTGTATCACTATGAGCCATTTACTTGATGGCTCAAGGTTACCCACCTAGTAAATGGAGGAGCTGGGACCCAGGTAGGTGCCTGATGTTAAAGCTCTTCACCCTGCATCCCACAGAAGCGCTGTGGCCTCAGTTTCTGCTGTAGTTTGGACCTTAAGTATCTCCCAGATGTCCATGTGGTAAAGGGTTGATCCTCAAGGTGGCACTATTGGAGGCAATGGAACCTTTAATAGGTGGGACTTCCTGGAAGGTTTTTAGGTCTTCTGGAGTAGGCCCTTGAAAGGGACAGTGAGACCCTGGCCTCTTCCTCTTCCTCTTTTTTTGTGTGTTTCCGATAGAGAATGAGGATTTCATTCAACAAATATACACTGAGGATCTTAGTTTGTTATCTGAAATGTCCCACAAAGGCTTACAAGTTGAAGGCTTGGTCCCCACCTGGTGGCGCTCTTGGGAGGTGATGGAAACCTTAGGAAGGGACCTAGAAGGACGAAGTTATGCCACTGGATGCATGCCCCTGAAAGTTTTATTTTGTTCCTAGCCCCTTGACCCCTTTCTACTTCCAGACTGCCATTAGCTGACAGCTTTCCTCTTGCTACGATGTTCTACCTCACCCACAGGCCCAGAAAGTGGAGCCAGCCATGAACGGTACTATCTGAAGCGGTGAGACAAAATAATTTTTTTCCTCCTTTAGGTTGATTTTCTCAGGTATTTTGTCACAAAAACAGAAGACTGATTCAAACACTGAGCTTCTACTTCATGCCAGACGATGTGCCAGGACTAAGGACACAGGTGAATAGACAGCCTTTCCCAGAGGCAGACAAGTATATTTCTAACAGTAAGAACACTGACCAACTTTCCAGACCCCAAGAGTCAGACATGGTCATGTGATGAAAATAAATAGTAAGGCCTACAACAGAGTTATCCGAGATCATTCAGGAGAGAACTAATATTTATATTATACACACACACCTGTAAGTGAGGCAGATCATAGGTAAAGGAAATAAGGCTCCATGAGATTTCAGAACTGCCTAACATCACACAGGTTGGAAGTGGCAAAATTGGGATTCTATCCCAATTTATTTAATTCCAACATTTCACTATATACAAAGATAAGAGCAAAGAGAAAACCTGGCAAAGCTATATAAAGAAGCTCTCCTCATCAGGCAAGACTACAAAAGATCTACCTTTGGAGGAGTTGTTTTTCCTTTCTTGGAATCAGCTAAAGTGTATAGAATGTGGGAAAGTTATATTAATCTTTCTAGGAAAGAAATGGCATAAATCAATTCAGTCATTTATCAAGGGCAGCAAAGAGCCCTGCTTATTAGCAGAGTATGTGTTTTTTAAAAAGCTCTTTTAGGAGTAATCCATTATAATCCTAATGCTACCTCCAGGGCGGTTTCCTTAGGAAATATGACCAAATTTTAAAAGATTAAGTAAAGTGGATATTTTAGAATGATTTTTTCTAACTAATAACAATTTTTAATCCCTAAATGGGTTTAATAAGCAATAACAAGTGTGAATCATGCTGAACCCTAATTTTTTTTTAAGAACATATTCTTCCAATGCAAATGCATTGACAGCTCACTGCTTGTTTGGAGAACGGGTAGAAAGCAGGATACGGGACATGCAACAGCTCATCACAAAACTGACTGAGACCCTGAAGAAGAGCTCTAGTTTTGTACAATGTTAACAGTGATCCTCGACTACATTTGCAATGTTACGGTTCCACCTGAATCAGAGTAAGGGTCATGGAGCCATGTGGGCCTAGCAGGGATGGCTAAGAAGCTCCGTGACACTTGTGAGGTCAAGCAGTGATACCTCAAGTTGGAAAACAGCCAACAATACCTTAATAATTTATTTGATTAAAAAACTGAGAGGCAGAGTTTAAGGAAAAAACATAAGACCTATCTTTTGATCTCTTAAATCTGTATTTTAAACTTATTGTGAACTTCTTTTTTTTTTTTTTTAAGAGAGAGTGGGGGGGAGAGAGAGAGAGAGAGAGAGAGAATTTTTTTAATATTTATTTTTTTAGTTCTCGGCAGACACAACATCTTTGTTTGTATGTGGTGCTGAGGATCGAACCCGGGCAGCACGCATGCCAGGCGAGTGCGCTACCACTTGAGCCACATCCCCAGCCCATTATTGTGAACTTCTTGAAGCCAGAATCAAATCTGTTAAACTGCTTTCCTGTCAGATTAATGCCCTAGTTTAGTATACTTACCCAAAAAATCTAGCTGAAATGACTTGGAAAATGTCTGTGTAGTATTTTCCTTTTTAATTTAATTTAGTCTTGGGGAGCAGCTGCTAGACAGTAGGCTTCTCCAGTCTACCTACTTGACTCCCTTCCTTTTTAATTTAAAACAACATAAATGTTGTTTCCAGCCTGATGGTTTTCATATATTCTGAAATGGATGGTTTTCATATACTTCATATTTTCATATATTCTGAAGTTTGTTATCAGATCCGTACATTTTGGAAGTTTTTGTCTTCTTAATGAATTCATCTTTTTGTCATTATGAAATGTCCTTGCCTATCTCTAGAATATTTCTTGTCCTGAGCATATTTTTCTGATATTAATGTAACCATTATTTTTATTATATATATATATTTTTTTTAATATTTATTTTTAGTTTTTTAGGTGGACACAATATCTTTATTTTATTTTTACGTGGTGCTGAGAATCGAACCCAGTGCCTCACGCATGCTAGGCGAGCGCGTTACCACTTGAGCCACATCCCCAGCCCTTTATTATATATTTTAAAAATTTTTTGGAGGGGGGCTGGGGTTATGGCTCAGTGGTAGAGTGCTCGCCTTGCACATGCAGGGCCCTGGGTTCAATCCTCAGCACCACATATAAATAAATAAAGTAAAAGTATTGTGTCCAAATACAACTATAAAAAAATAAATATTTAAAAAAAATTTTTTTGGAGGAAAATTCTTTTTATTTGTTTTTTGTTACTGGGGATTGAAGCTAGAGATGCTTTACCACTGAGATATAGCCCCAACCCTGTTGATTTTTTATTTTGAGTCAGGGTCTTATTAAGATGCTGAGGCTGGCTTTGAACTTGTGATCCTCCTGCCTTGGCCTCCCTGTTGCTGGGATTACAAGCCTGCACCACTGCATTTTTGGCTATGTATTTTCTTTTAAATCCTTAAATTTATTTATAGTAACTTGTCTAAAAGTACTTGAGTGGGAATTCCATCACCTAGATCTATTATTTCTGGGTCAATTTAAACTGACTGATTTACCTCATTATGGTTCACATTTTCATTCCTCTTCATGTGTCTAGTTATTTTCGTTGGATACTAGGTATTATGTATGCTATATTGTTAAATGTCTGGATTTTATCTTCCTTCAAATAGTTTTGAATTTTGACTTGACAATCAGTTAAGAGGCTTTTTTTAGGCTTTGTCAGAATGGATCTAGGTTAGCCCTACTACCAGATATTACAATTGTTGAGTTTTTTATTAGATTTCCCAGGTGTTTAACAAGGTCTCTGGACTGAGATTGGCCAGTGCTTAAATGTCTCCCTGCTACACATAAGACCTATGAATTATTTAGCTTAAAATTTCCTTGAAATTCGTCATTTTCTGGCTCTATAGAGTTTCACAGTTTGCATAAACAGCTTAATATTCAGCTGAAGACTCAAGGGGACATCTACACAGATCTTTAGATTTCTATGTAGCTTCCTCCTCTATCTTACCCTACACATTTTAGCTAAGTTGACCTCCCTAAACTTTGATCTCTCTCTTCTCAATTCAGTGATACATCCATGCTCTTTTGGGTTGCTTTCTGGGATCAGTTCTAAAAGTACCTCCAGGTAAAAGCTCAAAATATTATAAGGCTCACTTCATTTGTTTATTTTATATCAGAGATTATGATACATTGCTGCCTATTTTCAACTTCTGAAAAGTTTTGCTCCAAATTATTATCTTTTTAATATTTATTTATTTATTTTTATTTTTGGCGGACACAGCATCTTTGTTTGTATGTGGTGCTGAAGATCGAACCCCGGCCGCACCCATGACAGGTGAGCGTGCTACCGCTTGAGCCACATCCCCAGCCCTCCAAATTATTTTTTAAAAATAATAGCACTACAAGCAAAATATTTTTTTCTTTGACTAGAGTTATTTATTATTTTTTGACCTTGCACAAAATACTGTTTATCTTACTACCTTCTATTTTTCAATAAATAATAAACCGTAGTGATAAAGTCGGGGCTCTTAACCTTTACTGGTAAGGAGTTATATTGGTAATTTGACACCTAATTCTCTCCTGTGCCAAGATCCTTCTTACAACACAGGTGTCATGTGGTGCCTCTAATAAGGGCCTTCATTAGACACAGAGTGGGAAACTCCTCACTGTGTCTCCTGTAAGGAGGTGAACTCATTGTCCATTACTCTACAGTGAACCCCCTTTCTGCCGCTCAGATTCAAATCAAATTTGACAGACTTCTGTGATGTGAAAATATTTTAACTGAAGGACTCAAAAAATGAGAAGTTCTCAATGAAGACAGTAAATCTTGGCATTGGAGTGATGATGTATGTTGAAAGCTAGAGACTTCAATGAGTCAAACATGTTTCTAAGGATTCTAGGTATGCTGAGAACCCAGTTAACACATTATAGTTCCTTACGACTTCTGCAGCAAATGGCTTTGCTATGTGCAGTTTATGACATCAGTACACGATTCCTCCCCAAAGCAACAGGTGCTGAGTTCTCATTTCTTCCTTATATTCTAGACTTAGCTTTTAAGAAAGAAACCCTCATACTCTTGCCAGAGTTCTTGAAAACTGAGGGTGTGCATTTCTGATAAAAAAACAGATGAGTTGAAATTAAATGTGTTTTGTTGTTGTTGTTTGTTGTTGTTGCTTTTAGTTTTTAGCTCGGGGGGAAAGCCCTTATTTGATATTAAAAAAAGAAAGAGAGAAAAAAAGAAATTTTAGTAATGGACCAAAATAGGATGGGAATTGCATAGAATTTCTATAATTTCTTAGGAACAACCCAAATTTAAAAGTAGTTGCTTTCTGTTTTTTCCTCTTTTCTGTTAAATTGGAATATTTTGGCGGACTAGGAGCTGAAGATATCTCAAAGTGTGACTGTTTTAATATGGCGGTTGTGAACAACTCAAGTGACCAAGTATTGTACACATATGAACTTCAAATAATAACTATGTGAATGCTTACTTTATTTGGATCTGAGAGAAAAAAAAACTCTCCCGAAGGATGATTTCAACTAAGAATTTCTTTCACCCACAGACACAAGGTCATTTTTCTGTGTGCTGGATTTTCCTGATGGGTCCACAATCCTCCATATTGGAAGTGGGGTAACACTCATTGATTTAACCTAAGGTGGGACTGTTAGCAGAAATGGGAGCCATTTAGGGCCCATGGGGTGGGGGTACATTTCGTGATCCACATACTCAACACCAGGGATCTGCCTCTGCCTCCCATCAAGTAGTGGTTTTATTGCATCTTCAGGAGGGATCTTTAAGTACAAATGCTGTGACCTGCAGGAGCCGCTGCACACAGTGGCCACATTATGGCTGGTTCAATCATCTCATTAGTCCCCACCTTCCTTCTGTTCATCAACTGCCATCCTGATGTCCAAGCTGTCAGGGAGAACCGCTCAGATAACCTTGAGAAAGGCAACATCAGCGGCTGATAGTAGATGAAGTAGGAAATAAGTTATCTTCATATGGAGAAATATATGAAGGAAGAAAACAATGTGGCCCCTGCCGTCTAATTATTTATGATTTCATGAGACTTCAGGAGAAGGAAAAGCCCACACTCTCAGTCAGCAGTTGTGGATTTAAAAAGGACTTCAGAAATCACTGGCTGAACTCCTTCGGACATCAAAGAGCAAAAATGAAGTTAAGAAAAGTGTTATGGTCTGAATTGTGTCCTCTCCAAATTTCTATGTTGAAGCCCTAACTCCTAGTACCTCAAAATTTGACTGTATTTGGAGATAGGGTCTTATAGAGATAATTAAATTAAAATGAGGTCACTAAGGTGAGTCATAATCTAATATGACTGGTGTCCTAATGAGAAGAAATTAGGAAACACAAAGAAACACCAGGGACATGTATGCACAGAGAGACTCAGGGAAAAGTGGATATCTGTGAGCCAAAGCAAAAGGCCTCAGAAGCACACCAACCCTGCTGACACCTTGATCTTGAATTTCTAGCCTCCAGAACTTGTGAGAGAATAGATTCTTGTTGTGGAAGCGACCAGTCTATATTCATTTACAGCAGCCCTAGCAAACTAATGCTCAAAGTGAAGGGATTTGCCCAAGATCATGTAGGAACTTGGGTTCAGAGTTGACTCGTCCAGGATTGCCATCTTTCCACTTAACCACAGAACCATCCGTACACATTTGCAGGCAGGTGTGCACATACAGGGGACTCATGCAAACCTTCAGAGGCTCTTACTGAAACGTGGTTCAATTCAAACAATACTCATGGTGTCATAAGAAACCTAACAGTGGAGACTCAAAGCAGAACTTGTAGTACAGCATTCTAAATCTGACTTTGTGTGTGTGTGTGTAAGAGAGAAAAGGAGAGAGAAGAGGACATGCCATGTAGATGATACTGTCACCATCAAGCACATCCAGCACAAGGTGAACAGTTTATTTTCCTGTAGTGCCTGAGAGTTTAGATGGGGGCTATTTTTGGAAGAACTTCACAAAGGAAGAATAAATAACTCCTACTTTCCTCCATGCCGCTTTGAAGTCAACTGTCTAAATCTATGGATGTTCTTCTGATAAAGAACTTCCACAGGGCTCTCTCAATACCTCTGGTCAGAGTCCTCCACACCTCACCCTTTCCTGGGCTTTTTATACAGTGCTAGGTCACCAGCTCAGCCTAGAGTGTGTCAGCCTCTTTTCATGGGATAATCATTTCCTGTTAAGTTAGTGTAGCTAATTTATTTTCACTGCTATAACTTTTCCTCCACAAAATGCCCTTTTTGACTTTTACTATTACTCATAATCCTTTATATGGACATGATGTTTTGCTATTTTCAGAGTGTTTTGCAACCCAAATACCCACCTGTCTTCCCATGGGGCAGACAGTGGACACCGAACATCCATACTTCCATTCACTCTGAACCCTAAGGTCACTGTATTAGTAGTTAGGGATCTCCAGAGAAACAGAACCATTAGAATATTACCCCCCTCTCTTTCACACACAAACACATATACACACATTTTGTTCAAAGAGGGGATTTATTAGGTTGGTTTACATAGTTTCAGAGGCTCAAAAATCCCATAACGGCTACTGCAGTTTGGAGAACCAGGGAATCCAATAGTTGTTCGGTCTTAGAAGCCAAAAGCCTCAGAACAAAAAACCAATATGCAACTTCAGTTCAAGCTCAAAGGCCCAAATCTCTCTGGAGCTGATGCAAATCCACATTTAAGGCTAAAAAACCCAGAGTGTGATGTCCAAGAGCAGAAAAAACACACCCACTTAGGAAGGAAGAACATCAGCAAGATAACAAGCTTCCTGCTTCTTGTACTTTTTCATTCTATCCAGGCCCCCAGCCTATTGAATAGTGTACCCACATTCAGGATGGGTCTCCCCTACTCAGTTCACTGACTCACATTCTAATCTTCTCCAGAAACATCCTAACATACACCTGAGGTTATCCCTTAATCCAGTCAAGTTAACACCAAAAATTAACCATCACGGCCACCTTTCACATGCCTGCTTTCCAATCTTTCTCTGCCCCTTACTCTTGGTGGGAGAATAAAAATCCACCCTTCTCAAGGGGAGATGCTTTCAAAGTAGTCAAGTTCTATTAAGGCTCTGTTTTTCACTCAGTGAGTGGCATGTGCAAGGCATAGTGCCTGGTCCTAGAGCTACAATGGTAGACTTGTCTCTGCTCTGGGAGATCACCAGGTATAGTGGGAGGCAGAAAAGCTACTTGTTAGTTACAAGTGTAAGGGGACAGTATTGGGGCTAGGGAAGTCTTCCAAAGGAGGGGCTTGATTGCCTCTGGAGGGACCAGTACCAGTTGCAAGGCTAAGATGATTTGGGTACCTCAAAATTTGACTGTAAGCAGCATGTGCCATGGCCCAAAGCTGGACATTGCTCCAGTGGGTATAGGGAACTGCCCATAATTCAGGATGACCAAAGCATGGGTTAGGAGTAGGCAGCACAATGGGAGTGGAAGGGGCTGGAAGCCTCGAAGGGCTCCTATTTGATACTAGAGAGTGTGGGTTTCAACTCCATAGTCAAGGGGAGTCCTAAAGGTCTATGACAAAGGTGATAATCAGATCTGCATTTCAGAAAGTAGCACTAACCTGCTATGAAGAGAGTGAATCAGAAAGAGGCAAAACTGGAAATAAGAGCTCCTACAACTACTATAGTGATTCTGAGGTGAGGTGATGGACATCTGAATTAGGTGAGAGATAGACCCATGGGATCAAGGGTATTAAAGAAGCCAGGTGGAGAGGGACAGGTGAGGATGTGCACATGTGTTAGGGTGAAAACATAAGAGGAGGAACAGGTATGGCACAGAGAGCTGGAAGGGGAAGAAGGGTGCCCTCAAGTCAAATAGAGATGTCTGTGACGGATATGAGAATAACACGAGTTATTTCTCAGAATGGTCTGAGAAATTTTCAAGTGTGAGTTTACTGAGGGCATCTCCTTGGTTTTTCAGTAAGTTTCCATCTTCACTTGTATCACAGGTTCTTATCAAATGCAACTTCCCTTCTTTCAGGTGTACAGTGAGATCAACTTTGGCATGTAAGATATCAGCTCTTTGTGGAAAGATTTGTTGACCCGGAGACACTCATAACCTAATCAAAAAATGCCCTTTGCAGAATCTTGGTTTTCTGCTTTATCTCCTTCTTTCCTCTTCCATCCTCCTCCCTCTACATGCATTTACTCCTGTTTGCATCCTAAGTGGCTCATTTAAGTCTTTTTTGCTAACAAGAATGATGTTATATACCTCAGGCAGCAAGGTGGGCTTACCCTTTTTCTGCTGAGACCATCCGGGGGGGCGGGGGCGTGGGGAGACTAGTAATCTTGTCTTCAGAGCCTCAGGTCTCCTGAGGTTTAATGAAGAGTAATGCTCAGTAAGTGACAATTTGTTTACCTTGAAAGGTTTCCTCCAAGAAAAGCCAGAAGGCTGGAATCATTGTACCCTTGAATCAATAGTGAGTTTGTTCTCTTACTTCAAACTCTGGGCCCTCCTCTGCACCATACCAGAATTTCCTCCCTCCCCCAGAGATTGCTGGCCCTGAGCATTCAACTTTGGGCTTCAGCTCTAAATAAATAAACTGCAATGCTGGAAAATTCTGTGCTATGCTATGCCCAGTTGTTCTGGTTATTTCAAGACATTTTCTTGCTAACACACTGACCCTAATTGCCACAAAATTTTCATACGAGCACCAATCCAATTCATCTAAAGAAAAAAAAAACTCTTCAAAGTTTGAGAAAAGAGCTGGTTTACTCTCACAAATATCATATGCAGGCAGAATCTGCGTGGAGAAAATGTCTTATGTTGTAGATCACTTAAGAGAATGATTATATATGTGAAAATATATAATCACAGAATCAAAGAAACTTCAGCAGTTAGGTACATTCAGAGTCCTTACAGATTGTATTTGTTAATACGATGATGAATTTACTAAAGTTTTAGGAAGCAATGTCAAACAATTTGCAAAACTAAAGGTCCTGTAGTGGAGATAGTTAAAATATAGAATTTGCGTATGCTTTGTTGTGAGCAATTCCTGCTACTGACCAGAAAGTGAAAAGCTGCTGTAATTGGAACTGAAACCTTCAATCTCCCACAAAGGTACTTCAAGCTCTGCTTTCCAATGTCCTAATTATGAGGTACACCTACCCCTGCTTTACTATGAGACTGTAACTTAGCAGCTGTTCCTTGCTTAGTGAGCAGAAAAGTCAGCTTTCAGTTGTGGTAGGTCTGCCTCTGATGGGGAGTCAAACTTAATCCCTAAGTATAGAATCAGGGTACTATATAACACGCTACTAAATAAACAAACAAAATAAGGGTAACAGTGAGTGATGGGGTAGTGATTGGTCGTGAGTGAGATGTAGTGATTGGTGTTACTTTTAGATGAAGTGGCCAAGAAAGGCCAATGAAGAGGTGACTTCTGTGTTGAAGCAACCAATGAAAGTCACAGGATAGACACATTTTGAGCTAGAGAAAGCAACTCAAAAACAAGAAGCTGCACTAACAGAAAAGTAAAAGCACAGGCCAGCAGAATCCATACCTGCCAAAGTAGGGGCATCAGATGCATGAAATCATCAAATATTCAGGGTCTTTAAAGCTCCTAAACTGAGACTTGAAGAGAAGGAGACACCACTTGAGGGTCATGAAGCAATTCTGAAATAGCAACTCCTAGACTTCTTTCAAATGCCGCTAATAGAACAGACCACACATCTGTGTGGTTTCTACATTTAGCAGCCATAAAAATAACAGAATCCCTACACAGCACTGGCGCTTGTAAGTACATTGTTTACTAAGTATTTTTTAGACTAAAATATTGCAGCTGTCTTTCTCCAAGGACTACCCACATGGAGATGTGACAGGTGTAGCTTGCCTCACTCTGTGGTTTGAGGGGCAGCTGTAGAAGAAATGGAGGACCTGTTGGCTGCTGGTAGGTGTGAACTTTGCCAAGTCACTTAACATTTCCAGACTTCAACTCCATTTGGAAAACAACAGGGATACCATTCGCTCTCCCTACATCAGGGTGATTCTCGGGAGATGAAGAAGAATGTTTTGTGAATTGGAAATGTCTCAGAATATAAGTGATCAGTATTCTTTCTAGGGAAAAAAAAATAGGTTTAAGCCAAGTATTTGTAGATTGAATGACACTGTTCAAACTTCCTTGGTTGACTTCCAAAGTCTCCCACATTTGTGACATATATTTGTGACCAGACTTTCTACCACTACCCCTCAGCAATGCAGGGAAGTGGGTAGGGGAGAATTTCTGACTTGGGCTCTACATTCCCTAGGCTAGAATTCCTTTCCTTCCCATTTATTGAGATTCTACACACACCTAGCTCAAGCTCTGTTTCTTTCCTTAAGCTACCTCATGGCTCAACTTCTTCCTTTAATTTTAGTTTTGACAAATACTTATATATTCATAGGGTACCATGTGATGTTTTGCTACATCATGGAATGATTAAATCTAGGTATTTAGCAAATTTGCCACTTCACATACTTTTGAGATAAAACATTTAAAATCCACTCTTTGGGCAGTTTTGAAATATAGTGTATTATCATTTATTGTAGTCACCATTCTGTGCAATAGATTTTCAAGCTTACTCTTCCTAACTGAAAACTTGTACCAATATCTCCCAATGCTCCATCTTCCTCCTCTCCCAGCTTCTGGTAATGACCATTCTATTCTCTACTTCCATGAGTTGGACTTTTGAGGTTCCACATGAGTAAGAACCTGCCACAGTCAGTCTTTCGTATCTGAAATCTGCATCAGTAGAATCGATCAACTACACATGAAAAATAACCCCCACCAAAAGCTCATCTTTACTAAATGCAGACTTTTTTCTTGTCATTCTCTAACTGATAACAGTCTTTGCATAACACATTATATTATGTAGTTTAAATGATGTAGAGATGATTTAAAGTATACAAGAGGATGTGCATAGGTTATATACAAATGCTATGCCACTTTTAAGGGACTTGAGCATCTGTGGATTGTGGCATATCCTGGAACAAATTCCCCATGGATATACAGGGACAACTATATTTTTGTTTATCTTTCTGTGCCATTTATTTCACTTAGCATTATGTCCTCTGGGTTCATCCATTAGTAACAAATGAAGTAATTCCTCCTTTTAAGGTTAAATAGTATTTCATTGTGTGTAAATACCACATTTTCTTTATGTATTCATCTGATGATAGATACCTAGATTTCTTTCATATCTTGGCTATTGTGAACAGTGCTGCAATAAACATGGAATGCAGATGTCTCTGAGATATCCTGATTCTAATTCCTTTAGATACGTGCCCAGAAGTGAGGTACCGGAGTCATCTAGTAGTTCTATTTTAGTTTGCTGAGGAATCTCTATACTGTTTATATTCCCAGCAACAGTACAAGGGTTCCCTTTTCTCCACATCCATGACAACACTTGTGTTTTACCTACATAACAGTTCATTCTGACATATGTGTGAGGTGCTATCTCATTGTGGATTTGATTTACATTTCACTGATGATTAGTGATGATGAACAGTTTTTTATATCTGTTGGCCATTTGTATGTGTTCTTGCGCAATGCATCCCACTGTATTATTTTATTTTTTTTTCTATTTAAACATTGCTTGTATTTTCTTTTTTTTATTGGTTGTTCAAAACATTACAAAGCTCTTGACATATCATATTTCATACTTTAGATTCAAGTGGGTTATGAACTCTCATTTTTACCCCAAGTACAGATTGCAGAATCACATCGGTTACACATCCACATTTTTACATAATGCCATATTAGTAACTGTTGTATTCTGCTACCTTTCCTATCCTCTACTATCCCCCCTCCCCTCCCATCTTCTCTCTCTACCCCATCTGCTGTAATTTAATTCTCTCCCTTGTTTTTTTTCCCTTTCCCCTCACAACCTCTTATATGTAATTTTGTATAACAATGAGGGTCTCCTTCCATTTCCATGCAATTTCCCTTTTCTCTCCCTTTCCCTCCCACCTCATGTCTCTGTTTAATGTTAATCTTTTCCTCTTGCTCTTCCTCCCTGCTCTGTTCTTAGTTGCTCTCATTATATCAAAGAAGACATTTGGCATTTGTTTTTTAGGGATTGGCTAGCTTCACTTAGCATAATCTGCTCTAATGCCATCCATTTCCCTGCAAATTCCATGATTTTGTCATTTTTTAGTGCTGCGTAATACTCCATGGTATATAAATGCCACATTTTTTTTTATCCATTTATCTATTGAAGGGCATCTGGGTTGGTTCCACAGTCTAGCTATTGTGAATTGTGCTGCTATGAACATCGATGTGGCAGTATCCCTGTAATACGCTCTTTTAAGTTCTTCAGGGAATACTCCGAGAAGGGCAATAGCGGGGTCAAATGGTGGTTCCATTCCCAGCTTTCCCAGGAATCTCCATACTGCTTTCCAAATTGGCCACACCAATTAGCAGTCCCACCAGCAATGTACAAGAGTACCCTTTTCCCCACATCCTCGCCAGCACTTGTTGTTGTTTGACTTCATAATGGCTGCCAATCTTACTGGAGTGAGATGGTATCTTAGGGTGGTTTTGATTTGCATTTCTCTGATTGGTAGAGATGGTGAGCATCTTTTCATGTACTTCTTGATTGATTGTATGTCCTCCTCTGAGAAGTGTCTGTTCAGGTCCTTGGCCCATTTGTTGATTGGGTTATTTGTTATCTTATTGTTTAATTTTTTGAGTTCTTTGTATACTCTGGATATTAGGGCTCTATCTGAAGTGTGAGGAGTAAAAATTTGTTCCCAGGATGCAGGCTCCCTATTTACCTCTTATTGTTTCTCTTGCTAAGAAAAAACCTTTTTAGTTTGAGTAACTCCCATTTGTTGATTCTAGTTATTAACTCTTGTGCTATGGGCGTCCTATTAAGGAATTTGGAGCCCGACCCCACAATATGTAGATCGGAGCCAACTTTTTCTTCTATCAGGCGCAGAGTCTCTGATTTGATATCAAGCTCTTTGATCCATTTTGAGTTAACTTTTGTGCATGGCGAGAGAAAGGGATTCAGTTTCATTTTGTTGCATATGGATTTCCAGTTTTCCCAGCACCATTTGTTGAAGATGCTATCCTTCCTCCATTGCATGCTTTTAGCCCCTTTATCAAATATAAGAAAGTTCTAGTTTTGTGGATTGGTCTCTGTGTCCTCTATTCTGTACCATTGATCCACCCGCCTGTTTTGGTACCAGTACCATGCTGTTTTTGTTACTATTGCTCTTTAGTATAGTTTGTAATCTGGTATCACTATACCGCCTGACTCACACTTCCTGCTTAGAATTGCTTTTGCTATTCTGGGTCTTTTGTTTTTCCATATGAATTTCATGATTGCTTTATCTATTTCTACAAGAAATGCCGTTGGGATTTTGATTGGCATTTGCATTAAACCTATAGAGAACTTTTGGTAATATCGCCATTTTGATGATATTAGTTCTGCCTATCCATGAACAGGGTATATTTTTCCATCTTCTAAGGTCTTCTTCTATTTCTCTCTTTAGGGTTCTGTAGTTTTCATTGTATAAATCTTTCACCTCTTTTGTTAGGTTGATTCCCAAGTATTTTATTTATTTATTTTTTTTGAGGTTATTGTGAATGGGGTGGTTGTCCTCATTTCCATTTCAGAAGATTTGTCACTGATACACAGGAATGCCTTTGATTTATGCATGTTGATTTTATATCCTGCAACTTTGCTGAATTCATTTATTAGCTCTAGTAGTTTCTTTGTAGACCCTTTTGGGTCTGTTAGATATAGTATCATATCATCCGCAAATAGTGATAATTTAAGTTCTTCTTTTCCTATTTTTATGCCTTTAATTTCTTTTGTCTGTCTAATTGCTCTGGCCAGTATTTCAAGAACTAAATTGAATAGAAGTGGTGAGAGAGGGCATCCCTGTCTTGTTCCAGTTTTTAGAGGGAATGCCTTCAGTTTTTCTCCATTCAAAATGATGCTAGCCTGAGGCTTAGCATATATAGCTTTTACAATGTTGAGGTAAGTTCCTGTTATCCCTAGTTTTTCTAGTGTTTTGAACATAAAGGGATGCTGTACTTTGTCAAATGCTTTTTCTGCATCTATCGAGATGATCATGTGGTTCTTATCTTTAAGTCTATTGATGTGGTGAATAACATTTATTGATTTCCGTATATTGAACCAGCCTTGCATCCCAGGGATGAATCCTACTTGATCATGGTGCACAATTTTTTTGATATGCTTTTGTATTCGATTTGCCAGGATTTTATTGAGGATTTTTGCATCTAAGTTCATTAGAGATATTGGTCTGTAGTTTTCTTTCTTTGAAGTGTCTTTGTCTGGTTTCGGGATCAGGGTGATGTTGGCCTCATAGACTGAATTTGGAAGAGCTCCTTCTTTTTCTATTTCTTGAAATAACTTGAAAAGTATTGGTATTAATTCTTCTTTGAAGGTTTTGTAAAACTCCGCTGTATATCCATCCGGTCCAGGGCTTTTCTTGGTTGGTAGTCTTTTGATGGCTTCTTCTATTTCCTCCTTTGTTATTGGTCTGTTTAAATTGTGTGTATCTTCCTGACTCAATCTGGGCAAATCATATGACTTAAGAAATTTATCGATATCTTCACTATCTTCTATTTTATTGGAATATAGGGTTTCAAAATAATTTCTAATTATCTTCTGTATTTCTGTAGTGTCCATTGTGATATTGCCTTTTTCATCCCGTATGTTAGTAATTTGAGTGCTCTCTCTTCTCTTTGTTAGCATGGCTAAGGGTCTGTCGATCTTATTTATTTTTTCGAAGAACCAACTTTTAGTTTTATCAATTTTTTCAATGGTTTTTTTTGTTTCGATTTCATTGATTTCCGCTCTGATTTTAATTATTTCTTGCCTTCTACTACCTTTGCTGTTGTTTTGCTCTTCCTTTTCTAGGGTTTTGAGATGAAGTGTGAGTTCATTTATTTGTTGGTTTTTTTCTTTTTTTGAGGAATGAACTCCAGGCAATGAATTTCCCTCTTAAAACTGCTTTCATTGTGTCCCATAGATTCTGATATGTTGTGTCTGTATTTTCATTTATCTCTAAGAATTTTTTGATTTCCTCCTTTATGTCTTCTGTAACCCATTGATCATTAAGTAACATATTGTTCATTTTCCAGGTCATGCAGGATTTTTCCTTCCTTCTTTTATCATTGATTTCCAGTTTCATTCCATTATGGTCAGGTAAGATGCATGGTATTATCTCCACACCTTTATATTTACTAAGAGTTGCCCTATGGCATAATATATGGTCTATCTTTGAGGATCCATGTGCTGCTGAGAAGAACGTGTATCCACTTGATGATGGTTGATATATTCTATATATGTCGGTTAAGTCTAGGTTATTGATTGTGTTATTGAGTTCTATAGTTTATTCAGCTTTTGTCTGGAGGATCTGTCCAATGGAGAGAGCGGTGTGTTGAAGTCACCCATAATTATTGTGTTGTGGTCTATTTGACTCTTGAACTTGAGGAGAGTTTGTTTTATGAACATTGCAGCACCATTGTTTGGTGCATACATATTGATAATTGTTATGTCTTGTTGGTGGATGGTTCCTTTTAACGGTATATAGTGTCCTTCTTTATCCCTTTTGATTAACTTAGGTTTGAAGTTGATTTTATTCGATATGAGTATGGCCACTCCTGCTTGCTTCCGAGGACCATGTGAGTGGTATGATTTTTCCCAACCTTTCACCTTCAGCCTGTGTATGTATTTTCCTATCATACGAGTCTCCTGAAGGCAGTATATTGTTGGATATGTTTTTTTTTTTAATCCAGGTTACTAGCCTATGTCTCTTGATTGGTGAATTTAAGCCATTAACGTTTAAGGTTACTATTGATATATGGTTTGTACTTCCAGTCATGCTTATTTATTTATTTATTTTAATATGGCTAGTTTTTCCTTTTTGGTTATTTTTTTTCTTCCCTTTACTGAGTTACCTCCCACTGTTAGTTTTGGGTGCTGTTTTTCATTCCTCTTCTTGTAGTGTTTTGCTCAAAATGCCTTGCAGTGCTGGTTTTCTGGCTGCGAATTCTTTTAACTTTTGTTTATCGTGAAATATTTTAATTTCATTGTCAAATCTGAAGCTTAATTTTGCTGGATACAGTATTCTTGGTTGGAATCCATTATTTTTCAGCGTTTGAAATACGTTGTTCCAGGATCTTCTCGCTTTCAACGTCTGTGATGAAAAATCAGCCGTTAACCTAATTGGTTTACCCCTGAATGTAATCTGTCTCCTTTCTCTCATAGCTTTTAATATTCTCTCCTTGTTCTGTATGTTGGATATCTTCATAATTATGTGTCTTGGAGTTGGTCTATTATGGTTTTGTATGTTTGGGTTCCTGTAGGCTTCCAGCATTTGGCAATCCATTCCATCTTTCATATCTGGGAAGTTTTCTAAGATTATTTCATTCAATAAATTGTTCATTCCTTTGGTTTGAACCTGTATAACTTCTTCTATCCCAATGACTCTCAAGTTTGGTTTTTTTATGACATCCCATATCTCTTGGATGGATTGCTCGTGATTTCTTAGAATCCTTTCTGTGCTGACTATATTCTTTTCAAGTTGATAAACTTTGTTTTCATTATCTGATGTTCTGACTTCTATTTGATCTAGTCTATTTGTAATATTCTCGTTTGAGTTTTTAATTTGGTTTATGGTTTCCTGCATTTCTAGGATTACAGTTTGATTTTTTTTTTTTTTTTGACTCTCTATCTCCTGGTAGAGCTCATTCTTTGCCATTTGAATTTGCTTATGTAATTCATTTTCAAAGTATATTTTCATTGTTTGGACTTGCTGTCTAATGTCTTCTCTAAGATTCTGTTCCATCTGAGTTAGGTATGCCTTGAGTTCTTTCTCTGTCCATTTTTCTGATGCCTCTAGGTTCTCCTGTGAATTTAAGTTGTCCTGCATTGTTTGTAATCTTTTTTTCCTTGTTTTTTCATGGTGCTCATGTTACGTTCCAACTCTGTTTGACTGCTGTGTTTCTGTTTTCTCCTTTAAATTTGTTTTGATTTTTATAGTTCCAATATCTCTCCTTTGTGTTGGGAGACAATGTTTAGAGATGTTGGATTTAATTGTGATTTAAGGTAAATTCATTAGTTTCATTAAAGGCCTATAGATTTTGATGGCATATAGAGAATTGAGGTTTGAACTTAGGATTTTATGTTGAGGTCGGGCGATTTGATGGTATGGAGGTTAGTATATGTTAGCTTCTTTGGGGGGTTGCTCAAATGCAGGCGGATATTAACAAGAGAATAGACAGGAGTACTTGGGGTTAGTTAAGGGCTTAGGCAGACTATAGACCGATTCGTAGTATTCATCTATTTTCATTTAGTAAGTTATACGTAATCTGGGTGGTCATGCTTAAGAGAAAAGATGGGGAAAAGGTAAGGAAGCAAACCAAAAAAAAAAAAAAGAGAGAGGGAGAGAAGAAAGAAAGAGAAAAGAAAAGAAAAAGAAATGATAAAAAGTAATAAAATGCAGTAAAATAAAAATTACAATAAAAAATAATTAAAATTAAAAAATCAAAAAGAAAAAAAAAAGGCACTGTTAGGCTTCTATTTTCTTCGCTTCCAGTAGGTGGTGCTGTGCCTTCCAGGCCAAGATTTTGCCCTCCGGCTGTGTGAGACAATCCGTGTGAGGCTGCTCCCTCGCACCCCCCCCCCCCCCCGCCCTGTGTCTCTCAAAACCCTTAGCTTAGGTTTATTCCTGGTCTCTAGTCTCCTCGCTTCTCCTGCCAGACAGGCCTTCCCCAGTGTGATACCTCTCTGCAGTTCAAGCTACATTCTGGGCCTGCAGTTTCCTGGATATGGAGCGAGGCTACTGGGAACCGGCACCTTATTGTTTTGATTCCCTCCGATAGCCACTCCTCTGAGAGCTGGCGAGACAGGTTTTGTTTTCGCCGCTGGTGGGAGGGGGGAGTTGGAGGTCAGGTGCCTTTACCTTTCCCCACGCCTCTATTCACGCTCACTCTGTTATCACGCCCCCGGAAAGCCAGGGAGAGATTTTATGCGATTTCCCCGCTGTATGTGAGATGAACTAAATGACACACCCCTGTTCTATCGCTGAATGTGCTGCGATCTGTTGGAAACTGGTGATGGTGACGTCAGCTCTCCAAGATGGTGGCCGCTGGCTTCCTCAGTGGGCTGTCCGGTGTGGAGGACAGAACTGGACCGCTTCCTTCCCCGTCTCAAACCAGGAACTCAGCCCGGAGCACAGTGAGGGCACAGCCGGCAGGACCCCCACAGAATCTGCAGCCCTGTTCCTCTGCGTCGCTGGCATGCCGTTTCCCCGCGCCGCAGTCTCTAGCAGTGGGGTGGGCCGCAGATCAAACAGCCTGAATCTCCGGGCGCACGGTTCACTCGTGATTGAGCCCCAGTAACCGATCCTCGGGTGATGGAAATCCTTCCTCTAGGTTTCGGTGCACCCCAATTTTGCTGGAAATTCCTAACAAGATAGCTTTTGGCCGTTCTAACTCGTTATTCACCTGCACAGTGACGCGGTACACGGGGGTGATGCACTCTATTAGCCGCCATCTTCTGTCTTTCCCACTGTATTATTTTTGCTCAAAATTACTTTGGCTACAGCTCCACTTCTGCTCTTATTCTCTGAACTTGGGCACTACACCATCCACTCACTCAGCCACTCATCTAAAGGTCTGGCTGGTGTTGAGCACCAGGATGTAGAAGGGAATGGGTTAGTCAAAGCCCCCATCTCCCTGAGTAGGTATTCCAGGGACAAGAGGAAGACAATAAACAAATGAACAAGCAAACAGTGATGAGAGCTATGCAAGGCTTAAAATGAGGGCAAGAGGGAAGGAGTTGTTACCTTCTATGGGGGGGGTGGTGTCAAGAGCAGGTCTATAAGAGGACATGACATTTAGCACATATCCAAATGAGAATGAGCAATGTAATTTCAGAGGCAGAAGGATGCCAGAAATAACAGCTCAGAGAAGGATGCTAGACTGGGACAGAGATAGGTGTGCTTAAGAGCACATTGGACAAAGGGGAGAAGCAGTACTGTGACTTCATGCTCAGGAATATGCTATGTCTCACCCCTTCAGATCTGTTTTGATGACTTACAGTAAATTTTAGCATTTCCTTTATTTAGGTACTTAGGAATTATATGAGTGTTGGTTTCCTAGGGCTGCCACAAACAAATTTCCACACATTAGATAGCTTTAAGCAGAAAATTTATTCTCTGTTTTGGAAGCTAGAAATCAGCAGATCATGCTCTCTGAAAAAAACTCCATAGAAGATATCTTCCTCGGCTCTTTCAGCTTCTGGTGTCCTTAACAATCCTTGGTGTCCCTCTAATATATGTGTCCATCCTCACATGGTGGTGTCCACATATCCCTGTGTACGCGTGTTTCCAAATTTCCTTCTCTTTATAAGGACAAGTCATAGGATTTAGAAACCATCATATATATATATATATATATATATATATATATATATATATATATATATATATATATTCTGATTGGGCATATATATGACAGCAGAATGCATTTTGGTTCATGGTACACAACATGTACCTAGGGTAATAATATCCATCTCATTCCACCATCTTCACCTTCTTTCCTGCTCGCATGCTCCTTCCCCTCCCCCTCCCCCACCCTTTGCCCAAAGTTCCTCCATTCTTTCCATGCCTTCCCCCTCATTATGGATCAGCATCCACTTATCAGAGAGAACATCCGGCCTTTGGTTTTTTCAGATTGGCTTACTTTGCTTAGCATAATATTCTCCAACTCCATCCATTTACCTGCAAATGCCATAATTTTATTCTTTTAATGCTGAGTAGTATTCCATTGTGTAGATATATCACAATTTCTTTATCCATTCATCTATTGAAGGGCATCTAGGTTGGTTCCACAGTTTAGCTATTGTGAATGGAGCTGCTATAAACATTGATATGGCTACATCACTATAGTATGTTGATTTTAAGTCCTTCAGATATAGACCAAGGAGTGGGATAGCTGAGTCAAATGGTGGTTTCATTCTAAGTTTCCTAAGGAATCTCCATATTGCTTTCCAGAGTGGCTGCACTCATTTGCAGTGCCACAAGCAATGTATTAGTGTACCTTTTCACCTACATCCTTGCTGACACTTGTATTCTTGGTAGTTCTTGATAAGTGCCATTCTGACTGAAGTGAGATGAAATCTCAGTAGTTTTGATTTGCATTTCTCTAATTACTAGAGATGTTGAACATTTTTTCATTTGTTGATCAGTTGTATATCTTATTCCGAGAAGTGTCTGTTCAGTTCCTTAGCCCATTTATTGATTGGGTTATTTATTTTTCTGGTGTTAAGTTTTTTGAGTTCTTTATATATCCTGGATTTAGGGACCATCCTTATGGCTATCTTAATTAGTTACATACACAAAGACCCTATTTCTAAATAAGATCACATTTGTAGGTTTGAGGTTGACCTGAATTTTGAAACACTGTTCAATCCACTGTAGGCTTAGAACAGGCCCATGCAAGAGGGAAGGCATTACCTTCATGGGTAGGGGTGGTAGTGGTGTTAGACAAGATCTCTAAGAGAACAGAACATTTAAGCAGACATCCATTTATTGATGGGTTTCCTACTCTTCAGAGGCAGTAAATGACCATATAGCAGTGATTAAAAATAAGCCCTGAAGTCAGGTTTCTTTGCTTTATGGCTTACGGATCAGGTTTTTAATCTTTCCAAGCTGAAACATCCTTATCTAGGAATGATAGCAGGTATCCTCACAAAATTGTGACATGGAAGGATTAAAACATGTACCATAGGCTTAAATTGTTCTGAACTCATGGTAAACACCTGATAAATGTTTTTGTTCTTAGATGTTATATAATCTTTTGCTATTTCGAATGGCATCTTTTCTCCATTATATTTTATCTTATTGGTTATTGCTGGTGAATTTGAAATCTGTCAATTTTTGAATACTGATCTCTCGTAACTGCAATCTTGCTAATCTATTAACTTTCTAAATATTTCTCCTAGATTTTCATCATGGCAATCACATCAACTTCTAGATCCTCAAAACAGAGTTAATGTAATATTCAATAAATAGCTGTAGACTTATATATAATATTCAATAAATAACTGTAGAAGCCATGAATGCTTGTCCAAAATACACTTCGTGTACATTTCTGTCACCAGAGACAGGTTCAGGTAGTCTGCTTCATGCCCATAATAGGATGAACACATATTTATTTTCATTATTGTTAAGTCAGAACCATTAATCCATCCCCAAACACTACAGTTTTAGAAAGGCAGGGGCCAGTTTTTAGTCCTGATACACTCCTATTACACCAATACCTGGTAGATTGTAGGTTCAGTACTTTGAAACTTTATGAATATATAACTAAATAATTGATAAAGGAATGGGTGATTCTTCCTAGTTGTGTGGTAAAACCCCATCTTATGAATTTTCTAGTTGTTCTTTCCTGTGTATAATCTATGAAGGTAGGAATGATGTTTCCTATGCCCCTGCACACCAAAACAACATTTGGCAGAGTCGAATATAATAAATGGTACAATCCAATTAAATGTTTCAGGAGCATTCTCCTGGACTCAAGATCTGTGTTCTTGGGGCTGGGTTGTGGCTCAGTGGTAGAGCACTTGCCTAATATGTGTGAGACACTGGGTTTGATTCTCAGCACCATGTATAAACAAATAAAGGTCCATCAATAACTTATAAAAAAATTTTTAAAAAAGATTTGTGTTCTTTGCCAGGGTCTGCAAGGCCCAATTCTTCTCCACCCACATCTCCAACTACCTTCCTTTCCCTCCAAGCTCTTCCTTTTTCAATTCTTCCATGGTGACCACTACTCACAAGGTCACTTCCACCAAGTTACCCCTGCTCATTACTGTCACACCACCCAATTTCCTCCAGACATGTATCACAATCCAAAGTATGCTATCTGTATGGTGTGTAGTGACTGACTGCCCCGCTAAAATGTCCACAAGAAAAGCAAAGATCTCATCTCTTCTCATTGTATTGGTCCCTACACATAGGAGACATGGTGTCCAGCATAGCTCATGGTCAATATTTTTTTGAATGGATAAGGTAAAGCCTTCAATAAAATCCACTCATTATGGAACAAACACATACATTTTCTTGAAAATACTTTAGAAATTGTTTCCTGTTTAGCTTACACTAAGGAGCCCATTGCTCTGCAGGATATTATAGAGAATGATTGAAGGGATGTAATAGGCATTTGGGACTCTGTATGCTTTGCTACAGTCTACCCCAAATTCTTTATTTTTTGTTTTCCAAAGATTACAGGGGTAAGAAAATCTGTGGTTAAGACTCTCAAAAAAGTCCAGAAAAATCCCAGAATAACTAGGTCATTCATAGAATAACTTAGTGTTAGGTGTGGGAAGGATCTTCCGATAATCTAGTGACACTTCACTGTTGTAAAGATGATGAGTTGCCAATGCCAAACCATGTCATTCATGTCACAGGCCTTGTACTCAGATGTTCTGAACTTATACAATGATCATTTATCACTGTACCTCAAATGCTGGTCTTGTCCTTGGAGGCGACACCAACTTTCAGTACCATCAATGCAAGTCCTTTCACACAAACCCCAAGAGCTGATGAGGAGGGGCAGATGTAGGAAAACTGAAAGTGGCTGCTTCTCATCTTCCTGGATGAATGGCAGATGCCATAAAAGGAGCAAAATCCTTTCCTTCTAAGGATGGACTTCCTAAGCTCTGGTCTATAGGACTGCAATAAGCATCAATCAATAGTTAGACCATGATGCAGCACCCCTTTCAGGACAGACTCACTTTGAGATGCACTCACACATTCAACTTTCATGTTCCAAGGTTTTCTGCATCTGCCAATGTGGATAAGAAATCACATCTAGACCCAGGAAAGTCCAATTTAAGGACACAGTAAAAGCTGAACTGCATCAGGAGAGACCCAAGGGAAAATGGACAGTAGCTGAAATTTGGATACCCTTCCAATTTATGTAAGATCTGCTGCATCTACCAATGGCCACCCTTCTCTGGGAGGGGACATTGGAAAGAAGATTGATTTCCCCCAGAGAAATTCAGTCTGGCTTGTACTTGTCTTTTATTAGGCCCGGCCTTCCTACATGTATCCAACAGTCAAGATGTGAGAATAATTGCACAGGGTGTGTTCAGAAACAAAGCGAGGTGGCAAAAACAACCAAGCAAGATTAATAGCCCAGTTCATTGAAAGATCCAGAGGTGAAGCAATTTGTTTAGGATTACATTATAATTTTAGACTGAGATTCAAAACCCAAGGTTTCATTACAACACGGATCAATACCAATGTTAACAAAATGTTATGCATAAGTTCAAGTTCCATTTAATATTTTTTCCAAACTGTATTTATTTTGAAATAACATTCTTTTATCCCACATTTATCGATACCTGGAAAATCCAAATGCCATTCAGACACCGTGTGAGTCCATTTCTTATGGTAACAGGTTCTTCTAGAACTTTCTACATAGATCTGCAAGGGACATATATAATTTCCAGCACAAATCTCTGCCTGGTTACTTATGCACAGCTTTGATTTGCAGCAGTGCACACATACAGCAATCTCCAATGACTATTTTGCTTGAGCATTTAATAAAAGCAGATCATTTTGGTAATGACAACTAACTCCTGAAGAAAATTTCTCATGGGAAGTGGCACATGAGGACCTGTAGTCCCTTCACATATACAGACTGTGTAAGGAAACCTAACCTGAAAAACTGAAGAGGAAGTCTGCTGACTTGGTCAGGTCCAAATGCCGAACATCAACTTTGTGGCTGCAAGCACTCCGAGGCATCTCCCTAATCTCTACAGAAGCTTGTTTGGTACCTGTGGGGCAATCTGTTTTCAGGTGCAGATTTTCTCAGCATTCAGTAACAGCAAATCATTATCTTAATGAAGTTATCTGTAGGGCTTTCCTTGCAGTCTGCAGGGTATAAGTGTCCTCTTCTCATCTCAATTCAGGGGCATGTTTCTTATTTCCTTCTTGTTTTCCAACTCCCTATGGTTGGGATCCAACCAGTGTAAGTCTTGAGATGCTGACTCCAGTAAGTTCAGGGAGACAGTGACTTAAGATAAAACAGGGCAGTTAGGCCTCCATCACGCAAACATTTCCATTGATGGAAGATTCTAAGGAAGTCTCATCCTGTTTTGAATCTCTCAAGACTCACAGAACTAATATACTTTCTCTCACTGTTTTTATTTAAAAAGAATTCATTATCTCAGCACCCACAAAATCTGTTAATTTTTATCTCAACATTATAAATTAAAAAAAAGCAGCAGGAAGGCAGGCACTATTTGTTCTATGTATGTATTTATTTATTTAACACTTATTAAACACCTACAATGAACCAGGAATCATATTTTATTTTTAAAAAATTCAAAGCCGTAAAATGTGGCTTTAGGTGAGAGGTTACCCAAAAGCAGCAGGAAAAGTCAAAAATTGCTCACTCCCCCAAATTCTGCCTTACAGCTCAGCTAAGGGGCAAAACACCAAGAACCAAGAAAAACTCCAAGATGGAGACACCGCTGCCAAAGACCAAGAGAAGAAACACAAGAGAGCCAGCCTGAAAGACAGGCGACAAGATGAGGCTGAGCCCCAGGCTTCACGAGGTGCATTAAGGCACCAGAGCAGTTCCCAGGGCTTGTAGATCTACCACCTTGCCCACCAACTTGGTTTTAGACCCCTGACTTCCTTTCCTTCCCCAGTTAAAGAAAAGTAAAACAAAATTCTTTGGGATGTATATTTATTGTCCCAATGACTTTGTTGTTTAAGTCAAATCTAAAATTAGAGTCAAATAAATGTGTGGTTTTCTTCACCCTTCATTAATGACAAAAATCTCTCCATTCAAATATTACATTAAGACATTATATTCTTAAGTATCATCTGGTTTAAACTGTAGGGTATTGAATCACCCTGCAAACAAATTACAGTCCCTAAAATTTACCAATAGGTACTATACTGATTTTGGGTTTGGTTTTGTTGTTTTTATCTTTTGGCAAACTTGGAACAAACCAGAAAACAAATTTTATGTCTTCATCATCATGTAGAAAAATAAAACCAAATCTAAGTTATCTACCGATGTGTCAAGTGATCATACTGCAAAGGTAAAACTAAAAGCTACACTTACAGCAAAGTTTTTAAAGTCCTTAGTGCAAGAAACATAACCAGTTAATACAGACCAATACCAATTAATGAATACGGAAAAATTTCCTATACAGAGGTAGAGTCCAGTGCACAAGGCTAAAACAATATTCAATAGTCTAAACAAGACTGAGCCAGGTTTTACGGAATCCACTTTAAGTTTCAGGTATCAGACTGTATGTACATACATACAATAAATAGACTATACAATTTTTTAAAGTAGTTTAATAAACTCCACAAAATTATAGTAGATGCATTGAAATATTTACATAGTTCAATTTTCAAATCTCTCATTCAAATAAAAGGGATAAAAATAAGATTTCTGCTATAAAGTCAGCAGAACCTCTTTCCTGAAATGGATCAGTAAAATAAGATATTTTACATGAGAGGAACAAATTTATGTCTAAGAGGTATTCATATTCAGCTAAGAAAATATGTCCCTTTTGAAGCTATATAGAGATTAGGGAATATAAAACGATACTTTCTACATTTTTAGACTTCTGTTTAAAGTTCTAAATTCAACTCTTACTTGAAGAGAGAAGGTGATTTTGGTACTCATTCAGAATAAGTCAACACAATTACATGGGAAGGTATTTAACTCTTCATTTTCTGCTTGTCTGAAAGTTCAGTCCAGGAAGAACCTGATCATTATTCTGGCCTGAACAATTATGATCATACATAACACATACTCCATTGAAACCTGACTAGCACTTTGGCTGGGTGTTCTTGACTTTCTGAGTCCCCTCCATTTCCAAACTTGTTTCATTAAGAGTAGAGATTGTTGGAGATTGGGGGTACAATTTTAAGGTTCTTAAGACTAACGTAAGAGTCCAAAGTTTTCCAAGCTCACATAGAAGGGAGGTGAAACAGACCAACTGCTGCCATTTGCCTCAGAGACTTGAAAAAGGAAAAAGCTCAGAAACCTCAGTCACTGTTACCTAATAAAATAAGCAAAATCCAAAGTGTAAATGACTCAGATTCTCAGGCTTCATATCAAATTTACTATTTGATACTCTATCTTTAACCTTTTTACTTTATTTGATATAAAAGATTCTTATCTAGCCCATAAGGAAATCAGGGATAGTCAGAAAATGACAAAGTTCGGTCATAATTAATGAAGCATAAGCCTTCACAGTTTGAATTTTGTATAACTTCTCTAAGCACCCACAATGAAAATGCAAGTTGAGTTGTTTTATTCATCATTCTGTGAAAAATACCTCAGTAAATAGTAACATTTTCCCTTCGATGGTCCGCCCACTGGAATACCCCACCCACCCCATTTTTTTTAATTTTAGATTTTTAAAAAATTTTATACAAATAGACTAACTTTGATTTAAAGTAAACATATAAAAATTGAGAATAATATTGCTTGCAACAATGGACATGGAAGTAGAAGAATGAACTAGGCAGGGAGTACAAAGAAATGGCTCCTACACAATGACTTGGGCAAACAATGAGCTCCCTGGGAAAGTTCTCAACCAGAGGATGCCCTTGGCTGCACATTGTTTCCTTCAGTCCACAAAGTCTGACTGATTTTTGTAACTAAAACTTCCGGCCAGAGGGGGAAAAACAGCAACTGCAAGATAATTGGAAGGCACAAGCACCCATATGATCTAAAATTTTCTTGGGGTGAGGGGTAAAAAGGGCAAGGGATACTTTTGGTTCAGCACTACAGTCAAGTTAACTTTGCCATGGTTGAAGAAAAACTGTATAAAATCAAGATGTACAGAAATATAACGAGCACAGCCCACTTGTGAGGAAGAAAGCTCAGAAGACAGCTCGCAGAGTAGTGCAGAGAGAAACAAACTGGTACTATTTATTTGGATGTCTGTGCCATGGTGGGTACAAACTATATTCTCTGCTCTGTGGGACCAAAATGAAAACGGAATAAAAACAAACGAATGAAAATCCCCCAAATCCCAAAAAAGCAGCAAGAAGGAATGCAAGAAGTCTTACACAACATACTGATCCAAATGGGGGTGATAAACGTGGCACTCCCGTCTTTAATGCACATCCAACTCTGCTATCTACTGTGTGGTTTTTTGTTGTTGTTTTTTTTTTTTTTTTTTTTTGTCATATTCATCTACTGACCAGATGGGGGACTTAAGAAATGGCCAAGGCGTTCAACCATTTTCCCTGCCTCCACACGACTTCCCTTTCCCTTTATTTCCTCCTCCAGGATTAGAGTCTGTTTCCTCCACGAAGGAAGTGCTGTTGATGATGGGGAAAGGCATGAAACAGGATTTCCACAATACTGATCTTGCTTCCTCAAAGCCTTGCTGCGTGCAGTTCACGCAGCGTGGAGGAGGTCATAAAGGCAGCCTGATGGAGCTGTGAGTTAAAAAAGAAAAGGAAAGGGAAAAACAAAAACAAAACCACCCCAAGTTCGTTTTTTCTCAAACTAAAGGAGAAACTGAGGGATGGTGCGGCCTCCAGTGGGGACATCCATGGTTAGGAGATGATGGCTGGGGACCACCTCGCCAGATTCAGATTGTCAGCACTTGCTGACCGCTTCCTCGTGGATCTTCTCAGGTCCTTGTACTTGTCCTCGCAGAGGCGAGAAATAGCCTGAGGGGCAAGAGAGACAAAGCAGTTCAGAGATGGACTCCCACTTGGCCTGGAAGCAGCTCTTCTCTCAGCCAGGAGGGATCTGCAAGTCCAACTTCTCCCCCGCTTTTGTCTTTCCATGAACACCGTACACTCAACAAGGCTATGGAACACAGCAATCCCCTGGCCCTATTGCACTTTTCTTTTTTACCCACCTTCTAACATACTAGCCAATTTATTTGTTGTGCTTATTGTTTGTTCTCTCTTTCCAGTAGAATGTAAAGTCCCAAGTACAGTTTTGTTTCATAGTGGTACCCTTGTGTCAGTGTGCTGACTGGATGCGTAAGTTCCAACAGAGGCATGACACAACAGAGCATGAACACAACAGGGGTGTGTCAAAGTACCTGGAAGCAGAGGGAATGAGCAACTGACTCTATTTTGAGGACACATTCGTGACCAAGGATGGAACCAGGATTCCAGGGATATGCCTGAGGAGAAGGAAGAGGAGGAGGAAATTGCCAAGAGAGTGAGAATATCCTCAGCAAGGGCAGAAGGTCCTAGCCACATGGTGCTGGCATGGTAAGTGGTGGGCAAAGCCAGGGCTCAGGGCTACCAAAGGACAGCAAGCCAGCTGGGACCAGACTGAAAAGGCCATACTAGCTGGCTCAGGCTTTATTCTTTAGGTAGCACAAATCTGCCCATGATTTTAAGACAACATTCCAAAACCCCAAACTGCATTTTAGAAACACAATTCCTGTGATAGCATGAACAATGGACTGGAGGAGAGCTACAGGAAATCAAGGATGTCTTCTGTCTGGATGAGAAATGAATTAGGGAAGCTGACAGATTATAACAGAATTCCTCATCTAAAACATATATCATACATATTATATAGATGGCATATTTGAAGAAAAGAAAATCAGATTCCTTAGGGGCAGGAGAGCTATCCTTTTTCAGAGCAAATTCTTTTCATTTATTTAAATTTCCTAAGATTACCATCTGTTGTTTTTCAGCTTATAAACATTTAAATCTGAATGTAATATAATCACAGATTAATAATGTTCTACCTTACTCTAGATTTTATTATGCAAAGTGATGTTAGCTTTATTCACATCCCCACAAGTGCACAGACATACTAATTCATTTCAAAGACAAAACTTCCTCTCCCTAGTACTGAACGAACAAGTAGAGCCCATGGCAGTAGACCAGGGCCTGCTGTTTGGACTGAGAGAGGGTCATGCTCACCAGGAAACCCTAATTGTAGTTCATGTGTTCGCAAAGATTTGAACATGTGCCTTGGAAGAAATCATTCAGAGGGAAGGTTTTCCATCTGAACAGGTGAAGCACAGACCACATGAGTATTTTCATCCCTACAGCTGGGACAGGATCACAGCAAAATGACTTGAATTCTCAAAACCTCTTCTGGATTTTCATTTAAACCCCAGTGCTAGGCAGCTGGTCTTTTCCAATGTTTTACCAAGTTTCCTTCTTGGGATTAACATATTATTTCCTTTTTAAAATGTTTGCTTTCCTAAATCTATAATCCATAATAATTCTCTTCTTCTACCTCTCAGCTTTGTTTCATTCAGCTTTTAGACCTGTTAGACCACCATGCTGCCCACCTGTCACCATACTGAAAAGGGACAGCATTCACTTCACATGAATGGTGCAGCAGGCAGCACAGGACCTCTTGATTTTTAAAAAAAAAATTTTTAATATTTATTTTTTAGTTTTGGGTGGACACAATATCTTTATTTGTTTTATGTGGTGCTGAGGATCGAACCCAGTGCCTCACGCATGCTAGGCAAGCGTTCTACCACTGAGCCACAGCCTCAGCCCTGGACCTCTTGGTTCTTACCAAGCCTGGGAAAGGATTATGCCATCTATCACTTTAGCCCAAGGCTCTCTAAAATAAAACCGAAATGTTGCCAGTGGTAAATTCCAGAGGCAAGAGACCAGAGCCTCAGCACACCTTCTCTGGAGGAACATGTCTCACCAGTGATCTTACTACCCTGCCATTCCCTCCTGTCTAAAAGTCAGATGGGAAAAGCATGGTGAAAATACATTGTGATGAGACACAAAAGTCATTCAGGTTAATAATGATGGCTCTAACCCAGACCAAGACCACCAGGTGCAGCTGGCTCCAGCTCTAACTGAACTATAGAACAAATATTTAAGAAAAAAGAAGTCAAACCTTTTTGGATTGCCGATTGTTAAAGTCATCTGGAGGGTTCCCCTATTAAGTGCATGCTGGGAAATACCTTTTTTGAAGGGGCTTATAATTTTTTTAAAAACCCTTTTTATAAGGACAAGGGTTTTAAAAAATCTTTAATTTCAAAATAGAATCAATACATATGACATTAAGAAGGTTATTAGGGATTAGGGCTGTAGCTCAGAGGCAGAGCACTTGCCTGGCATGTATGAGGCACTGGGTTCCATCCTTAGCACCACACAAAATAAAACAAATAAAGGCATTCTGTCCATTTATAACAACAACAAAAATTTTTTTTAAATAAAGTTTATTAAAAATGTGAAGCTGTGCAAATTATAATCAACTAAATTAACTGAGCAGCAATAACTCCAAGGACTTTGTCCTTATTTTACAACAGCAAATGGGAGACACCATTGTACTTCTGTGGTAATGAGAAGGTACATCTGCAACAGTGCTCTACAGGACAATGTCTTAAAACATCTTACCTCAAGCTTGTGGGCCCTTTCCCTGCTCAGTGGCTCCAAAGGAAAGCTCAGGTTATTTGCTTCTGCCAAAGAACGAAGATCAAAATAATACTTGGCGTATACACTGGAAGGGACGTTGATGTTGAACTGGAGCAATTCAAGAAACTGTCGCTCTAGCTCATTCCTGCAAAGCAAAAGCAAAAATAGCACAAACTTAGCTGCCCACCAGGCTGTGTGGCCTGCCAAGCTGCTGGAGACCAGACTGCAGAAAACTGCCATCCTCCAGGGAGAAAAATGATCTAATTAATTGCCTGGTTGGACACCAGAGATGCAGTTTAACCACCAAATTGGTATTAAAAACTGAATCTGCTTGATGCAGTGCCCAGAAGGATGAAGCCTGATTAATTGGGATGATTACCAGGAAGTGCTTCAGGGTGATTCATTTCACTGACACCTAACACATACACAGCAGGCCTGGCTGCAAATCTCAGCATGAACAGTCTGCTCGCATGATGTGGCCTGCACCTTGCTTGCATGGCAGACTAGATGAAGCAGTCAAGAGCTGTCAAGTGAAGTCTAGTGAGGGCCTCATGACAGTTACACAGAGGAAAAAATGGCCCCTGTAGACCTAGAGAACTGGGATTTCTCAATGGCTCTTTCCTACTTTTTGAGAGAAAAGAGTGTAAGAACTGTTAGGGGCTTCTCAAGGGGAGAGACTGCTGCAAAGGTTTGTGGGGAGTGTTCAATCCCAGCCCCAATCCTTAAAGGGAGCTCACAGACCCTGAACTATCAAAGCAGCAGTTTCCTAGTTTCAGTATGCATGCCAGTCACCTGGGGAAAGCATGTTTTTGGACTCCACCCTCAGACTTGGATTTAGTAGGCCTGGGGTAGGCCTGAAAACATCACATTTATAATAAGTTCCCAGGTGATAGTGATGCTGAGGCTGTTGGGCCCTGGTTCACACTTTGAGAACCAGTCAACTAAAGAAATGGGTGAAAAAACATAGTGTTATGATACATCTTGTCAGTCCATTTCCATTTTGAGGAAATGTTGAGTAGCTGCAAGGGGAGTGACAGATAAAATTTTTTAAGCACTGGTCCTGGACAAAGTGCTCCATTCCAACACCACCTCCTCCATGAAATATCTGGTGATGCCAGGCTCACAGAACCCTGCAGTCTTCTATTTCTGTCCTTTATCACACTATTTTGTAATTGTTTTTACTCAGTCTCTCCTATTTGTCTCCTCATAGCCAGGAATTGTGACAACTGACTTGACATGCCTGTTCCCTGAGCTGAACTGATTTTATGAAAGTTTGAAGTTCTGGCAGAAAGGAACAAGGGTTTATGGTGGGGTTCTTCTGGCTGAGTAAGCCCAGTACAGGAAGGCAGGCCATGTAGTCACCATATCCCACAGGTAAAGCTCAACACTGGCAAGCCCTATCCCCAGTGGTGGGCTTCTGTCCTCCAGATCCCATTCTGAGTCATGCTCTGCTAACCTCATTGAACACACAATTTGATTTTTGGGATCTCAAACTACCTCAGCACTATCCTTTTCCCTTGAGTACAGTGCCATCTTGCCTGAGCCTGATGAGTCATCTAACTAAGGTAGTAGAGGCAAAGGAGGAATGTGCCCTCATTTCACGCTGTTGAAACAAGGGACAGAGCTAAAGAAGAAAAGGGAGGCTGGTATCTGAATGATGGCTTTGGTGGGACAGAAACTATCAGGCCACGTAAGAATTTCAAAACAGTGAGTTGCTGATGAAAGCCTAAGTGAAGTCATGTGAATGAGGGTCTTTCAATAAGATAAAGATAAGCATATCTTGCTTGCTATTTCTATACAGTCAAGTGAAAGGAATTAACAAGCTCCAAATGTACAAACTATTCCGAATCTTATATTTTTAAGGAGTTTACTTTTATTTGGAAAAACTTTTTAATTTTAATTTACTTTTATTTTATTGCTTCATTTAAATGAATTTAGTAAGAGATCATCCTGTAAAATACTGGAATTCCAGGTAATATTTCAATAAAACAAGAGTGTCAAAAATACTGCCGAGGCCAGAAGTGCCAAAAGGAATGGGTTAGAAGGAGCAATTCTGGGGTGAATATGCAAGGTGCCTGTGGAAAGATCGCCGTCTGGTGGCTAGGAAGTGCCAATGCTAAGGCAGAAAATTCTAATTTTATATTTTAAGAGAACTAGTTTAATGATCCTATCCAAAATGGTATATGGACAGCAATCTCTCCAATTGGAAGTACACACAGTGGGCAAATTCAGGATGCACTCACTTAAGGTAAAAATAATGCTCCAAGAATGTTGGGGAACATAACATCAGGAAAGAGATTTCTAGATCTGTAACTCTGTCAGAGAACATATCCAAGGGAGCAAGTTTGCCTGTCAGCTTCGTCTTTCCCAGTCATTTTTCTCCTGCTCTGAGAGGAAAGAGGCCACTCATCCATACTTGCTAAGATTCACTGTCCCAAGAAAAGGAAAAAAAAAAAATCCCTAAGGAGCTAAGCAAAGAGTTATGATACCATTTGATGTTGTGAAAACAAATAACTAATGACCAGTAATAACTGAAAAGAATCCTGATTTTGCTTTCAACAATCTGAGAAAGTGGCTGGCAGACTTATTTAAATAACTTTTACTAATAGGTGACTGTGTAATTTTACTATATAATTTGGAAACACTTGAGTGATGCTACTGTAACAAAACACCTTACAATTTCATCTACTTATATGAATATATTCCTCTCAGCACTTATGTTACAGAAGAAAGAGAAAAGACAAATGGAAATAAAACTTATGCTAAATTATTGCTTCATCCTATCAATAAGTAACAATCACAAATTAAAATATCAATTAATGGAAGAAAAACAGGTATACTGATCTCATTAAGAGATGGATTTCCCATAACACTTTACTTCTTCTATTTAGTAATGTGATATATAAAATAAAATAAAAATATATAAAAATGTGATACATTGTTTTGATCAACTGAGTACTACGAACTCAGGCCTAAATATTTTTAATAAGTTAGACCACTAAAGTCCAGAAAATAACAGTGCAGTTTTAACTTGTATGTACATTTTTGTGATGGACAATTTTGAGGAATAAATTTAATGTGGGAGAAAACTAGATAGGAAATAATGATTTTAAAAAGAAAAAGGAGCAATATAAAATGCTCAACTCTAAAAAACATGGGTCATGGTGGGAATCATATTGCTGGTGTTTAGTCTTCAATGCATACTTTTAACTTTAAAACAATATAACAGGGCTGGGCTTGTGGTTCAGCAGTAGAATGAGTGTCTAGCATGTGCGAGGTGAGGCCATGGGTTTGATCTTCAGCACCACATAAAAATAAATAAATAAAATAAACGTGTTATTACATTTGTTATACTGCAAATGATCGCCTTTACAATTATCAAAACTTATGGTGAAAAAATTTCAATATCACCATAAAAATGAAATGGGGAGACAAATTTTTCTATATTTTTCTGTGATGGACAAGCCAAAATATGTGAAGAGCTTTGATGTCATGGTTATTTGGCTGGTTCCTCCAGATATGGAGATACAACTGCTCTGAATACCTCTGTATTAATCAGGAATTGTAAACATGATACAAGGGCACTCTTTTGGCTAATACCCCCCTACTTTTAATAGATACCTCTTGCTTCCTTCTACCTTTTGGCAGGGAAGAAACTTGTAAATTCCCGATTCCACATATGCAACTGTTTGATCAATTCCTCCTTAGAAGAATATATAGTCTTTTATGGAATGTTAATCAATGTTAATCCATATACCACTGATTAAACAGAACATTAAAAATGGACCACCAGGGAAGAGGGCATCAACCCAGTTTCTTCAGGAAGACTTTACAATCTGGTCTTTAAAGAACAAAGCATTCCCTGCATGCTTCTTCCTCTGCTCAACCTTAGGCCTTTGAGTCATTAATGCTCAAATGTATGAATTAATGAGATTCAGCCAGTAGCTTGCATGATGATGCAACAACAGGTTTCAAGGAAAGAACAAAAGCCAGGCTAAAAAAATTTATCAATCCTCTTTGGACAAAATATTGTACAGAACTTTTGCACTCCAGTGCTTGTTTTTTCAAAATACTGAATAATGCAGCAGCTGGATTCAATAAAACATTTACTGTTACTATTTTGCTCTTGAAAAATAATTTAACTTCACTATAATGTAGTAATTGCCTGAAGTATGGACTATCCAACAAAAACCAGACATTTTAAAATATCCTCATCAAAACAAATCTCTGTGTGTGTGGTGGTGGTGAGATGGTATTGGGGAACAAATTCAGGATCTTGTCACAGGCAAGCAAATACTCTACCACTGAAAACACCCCTCTCCCCCAAATAATTCTTGATATAACTTTAATTTCAGCTGCAAAAACTCTGGCCTAATTTTCCATCTTCCTTATGTAGAAAAGTTTTGACTTTTGTTACAGTTTATATATGAGGTATGAGACAATACAAGAATTTCCACAAGTGAAATGATTAGGTTATGAGAAGTTTGACCTAATCAGCAAATTAATCCACTGATATAGATTTACAGGAGGGTAACTGGAAGGAGGTAGGGTGTGCCTTCAGACTTTATATCTTTTCATTTGTGAGCAGAGTTCCCTCTGCCTCCTGACTATCATCTTGAGCTGCTTTCTTTCCCGGTGCTATTCTACCATGATGTTCTGCCTCACCTGAGCCCCGGAGCAACAGACTGAACCTCTGAAACCTTAAGACAAAATAAACTTTCCCCGTTCACATTGTCTTTGTCAGGTCTTTTGGTCATGGCAATAAAAAATCTGATTGAAACAACGTTCAAAAAATAGTTGTCATTTTTAATTATAAAATGCAATTTTAACTTGTATGTACATTTTTGTGTTGGTGGATAAGAAGTGCCACTATTTCATTCAAGTTCATGAAATAGATAAGTGAAACAATTTTAATCTCAACTGCTTAGAAGAGAAGAAATATAAATTCTGGCTTTGTTACTTAGTAGCCAAGTGGACTAGACATCCTACTTAACTTCCCACAGCCTCATTTTCATCTGTAAAATGGGAATAATATTAGTAATGAATCCAAGCCCTTGTTCCAGGAAAGCAGCAGTGGAAGGTAGGCTGGAGTGTGGACAGTCAGCAGTGGCTGCAGCTGCATGTCAGTGCAAGCCTGAGACAAGGTGAGCTGGGATAACCTGACCTATCACCCCAGGCAGGTCAGCCAATGAGCAGCAAGAAAATGGAAGTGGGGCAGATCTGAATGAAGATCACAGGGCTAACCAATAGCACTGGTACTTTTCCAAAAACCTGATTAGCATAAATGTGGACCATTAGTATTAGTGCTATGAATACCTAGACTAGCACCTGCTATCAGATCACCTCTCACCCTGAAAGAGTTCTGTTTCTTTTCTTCCCACTTGAATAAATCCTACTCTTTTACACTAAAGTTTCCTTGTCTGTGGATTTCATTCTTCAAGTTCATGAAATAAAAAACCTTCAAAGACACTGACAGGGAGCTTCTGGGGTCTACGGCAACACTGGAGAGCACAGCCTGCCATTAAGAGCTCCAACAAGCCACTCAATAGTAGTGGAGAAGAATCCAGTTTGGTCAGCAGTGACTGTCAGAGCAGGCTGTGATGAGCTGCTAACACCAAAACAGGTTTTCTTAGCTGCACAGGCTTACAACCATACGCAGACCCCATCTGCTAACAGAAGAAGAGAATATAGTTTTATCTCAAACTCTGCTTTTAGTACTTGCTTATGGGTAACTATGAGAAATAAATTAACATATAAAAATTTTCTTTACTGAGCTAAAAAGTGCTCAATAAATGATAGTGGCTATTATTATTATTACTGTTGTGGTGGTTATTACTGTTATTATAAATATTCCTAGTAGTTAGTTTTTTCCTAACTTAGTCATTTAAATCTTCAATGAATAGAGCCTAGACACTTGGAATTACAAATTACTTGTTATTTTTACCCTCTCATTCTTTTATTTACGGAGAGTAACAAATTAATAAATCTCATTTCAGGCACTAAATTAAAACATCTTCATAGATAGTTCAGGGACTGGTACACATCATTTCTATCATTTTGTCATTTGGCCACTGTATAATGAATGGTCATGGGTTTGAAATGGTTCTCAGTTGGGGAAACTTTGGATCATTATTTAACCTCTCCAGGCTCCAGTATCCAGATCTGGAAAGTAGTACTATTAAGTACATATGTATAAGGTTAATGAAAAGACCAAATTGAGACATGTATGAATTGATAAAGTGGGACTACTCACAAATATTTTAGAAACATTTCCACAAAGTTTATTTTGTTGTTTTGCAATGCTGGGGATGAAATCCAGGGTCTCATGCATGCTATGCAAGTGCTCTACCACTTTCTCAAAGTTTTAAATAAACTTTTCACTTATGCTAAGTTTACACAAAAATTCAGTTTTGCTAGCACTTTGGCAAGTTAAACCCAGTGGATTAAAGACAAGGACACAAAAGAAATCTCCTCCCCACCTCTAATTCATCTCACTATTAATTTTTCTTTGTTCTACTGTTTTAATGCTTCTGTGGTATCTGCAATTTGCATTTGTATCTCATTTCCTTTGAGAAACAACTGGGATATAAATGATAAAAATATTTAAGGCCCAAGTTTGACTTCAGCAGTTACGTTCTTTAGATTTTAAGTGGACATGACTACTCATAGTGCTCTTATAGAACTTGAGCATCACCACTCATGCCAAGTCACTATTTGCATTATATAATTTACACAAGCAGGAAGGGACAAACAGTATGTAATTCCACGGCATGTGGTTCAACAACAAATGATATCAGTAAGTTGATGAAAGAATAACCCTGATAAAAGGACACAAGCCAGAATTTTTTACCACCTTGCACCCCAAAGGCCCATCTCTTTTATGGTCTAAATGACAACTACTTTGTAGCTGTTTTCACCTTGAAACATGATCAATAATTTCATTTTCCTTATTATATTATTCTGGTCAAAACTTGCTTCATGTTCTTCTTACCATGTAAGATAAGGGTTATAGGCACAAAAGGAGTTACAAGTCTGTCTCTACAATGAGATCCAAGAGCACAGATGTGTTCCCAAAGGCCCAGTAAACCAGTGACCAGAGAGAGGAGGGCCACAGACTAGTGAGGAGCCAGGGGACACCCTTACACTGGTGGTAGTCAGGTTTTATAATGATGCTATATCCCCAGGGTTACTAGGGTCCAGGGTTGTGGGGGGAGAGGGATTGGGATTCAGTAAGTAACCTTCTCCTGTCTAAGGCTTCATCCAGGAGGTTTCTGGAAGAACTAAGCCAACAAAAATTACAAGAAACCTTTTAGCAAGAACAGTGTCAGAAGTGACTATAGTCACAAGGCATTCTAAGTAGCTCATCCTGGTTGAGTGTTTCTATAACTCTTTCTTCCTGAGAGACTCTGATCCCATTTCCTGCATTCCCTGGCCCCAGAGATTGCAGACAACAGTCTCAAAATCTCCTATTAATAATCCTCACTGGAATTTGAACACTGACCCAACTGAGAAGCACTAACACTGCCTTGAGGGCTGGGGATGGAGAGCCGTTTTTCAGGGTGGTAGTACTCCCATTGAACTGTGGGGAGAACATGAAGCCCTGATGATGACAACACAGGACAGGCCCCAGTGATTCAAGGCTGATTTTAAGCAATTGAACTTGCAAAAAAATGACAAAGCAATGAAAATGTTTTCTTAGAAACTAAACAGACACAGATAATATTTTAGCTCTTGCTTTTGGGGCTGTGCTGGCTGCCCACAGAGGAATGTGTGAAGCATTAAAGTTTTGTTATCAGTCTGTAGTGAAATGAGGAGCCCAAACATAAGTCTACACCTACACCTTCCCAATTAAAGTAAAAGAATGTTTGCCTATGAATTAATTTTAATAAACTAGTTTTACACAATCAGAAATCATTACCAATACCTGTTTATAATCTGAAAGTAAGAGAAATGTCAGTTTTCTGTATTTCCACAACTGTGTCTTGTGTCAACTCACAACAGACATATAGCCAAATTCATTCACTTTAGCTATACAGAGCATCCAAAAAGGGTGTGAGTTCCTTCCCAAACACTCTTTGAGACACGAATGACATCCTCCACTTACATGTCCTCCACCGTGATGTCTTTCAGGATCTGGCAGTAATCCACATTCCACACGGCCTGGTCATCCCACACCTTGGAGGCCAGAAGGATCGCCCCTAGAACAATTCGCTTCCAGTTGGCCGGACAGATATCTATTTCTGCATACGTTAAAAGTCTTTCAAGGTATACCTGGGGAGACACAACAATGCCAGAGCTAAATGCCTTCAGTTTTCTCCTACATACCAGTGTACTTAAGGAAACTCTAAAAGTTGCTAAATTCAACTTGATCATCCTTAAAACAGTGACTTCCAAATTATATTTATTTCTTAAAGGCCAAAGGGCTCAATGAGTCTGATGAAAAATGAAAAATCTACACTCTAAACAGGGTAGATTTAGCTGGATCTTAAAAAAGACTCTAAGGCAAAAACAAATCCTAGAAGGCACAGGTTAATTTCTCACTCCGGCAACTATGATATCAATACAAATTCAACAGATGCTTCAACAAAGTGAGCAAAGAATGTAAAGGAAATAAATCCATATTTTTTTCATCTATAGTTTTATAAACTGTACTTGTAGAGGTAACTGTAGATTTGCATGTGGTTACTGACAAACCTATTTTATTCTTGTGGTAAAATATGCAGAACATTTACAATTTAACAATGTTCAACCGTACAATCTGTGACATTAAATGTATTCACACTGTTCTAGAACCATTCTCACAATCCATTTGCAGAACTTTTTATCATCCCAAACAAACTCTACCCATTAAACAATACTTCTGAGTCCTCCTTTGTCCCAGTCCCTGAAAACCGCCACTATACTTTCTGTCTCTATACATTTGTCTATTCTAGGTATTTCACACAGGTAGAATCATACAATATTTGTTTTTTTCATGACTGGCTTACTTCATTTAGCATAATACCTTTGAGATTCATTTATATTGTATCACAAGTCAGAATTCTTTTCTTTTCAACAATGAATAATATTCCACCTACTGTATGCAAGTACCCCATTTGGTTTATCCGTTCATCCGTCAATGAACATTTCAGTTGCTTCTTTCTTTGGCTGTTGTGAATAATGTTGTTATGAATAATGGTGTACAAATATTTGGTCAAGTCTGTGCTTTTGATTCTTCTGACTATACACTCAGAAGTGGGATTACTGCATCATATGGCAATTCTACTTAAGTTTTTGAGAAGCCATTGTATTTTCTTCCACAGCATTCATACCAGCTTATATTTCCAGCAATATCTAAGGGTTCCGGTTTCTTCATATCCTCCCTAACACTTGTTATTTTCTGTGTTTTTGGGGGGAAGGAAATAAAAGGTCATCCTAATGGGTATGAAGTAGTATTTCATTGTGATTTTGATTCAATAAATCTATTTTTAAATAATTAAAATGAGATCATTTCAGCTGAATTTAGAAAATGAAACCAAATAATGATTTTTTTAATTGGCAGAATTTAGTTTGAAGATAGACACCAGAAATAGCCACAAAGCATATCACTTAAGTTGCATCACAGGTAAGACTGCCTTTTCATTTGCCCAACTAAAAAATCTGTTTATTAGAATGTCCTATACTCCTTTAAATCAGAGAATATTATTTCTATAGTTTTTATCAAATACATTTGCACACTGGAATTCTGTATTAGAAATAAATGAAATTCAACAAACATCATCCACCCTGTTTCTAAAATCTGCTTTTAAAATGAAATCTATGTAATAATTATTTAAAATCTGCTTTTAAAATGAAATCTAATAATAATTATTCATAATATATAATGTCTATAAAGTCTTAAATATTACAAAATGCAAAAATGGTGCTGTGTGGAAAGGAAAATGTTAGACTCACAAAATAAAGATTTTCAGTTGAATAATAACAATGTTCATAATGTTCAGTTATTTCACTTGGGGCTCTGGGGAGAAAGCTGAACTTCAGGAAATTCTTGAGAAAGAGGATAATTAACACTGGGAAAGATTTCTTAAATGATGTGAAAGCATAAATAGAAGCACAGGATTATGCCAGAAGTAGACTAATAATTATACCACAAAAAGACCACAGGATGAGAACAGGTAAGTGACAAGTGCATGCGCACAATGAACTTAATTCACCACTGTCTACCCAGTATGCACCACTATGTGGCAGGCACTGTGCAAATTGTGCAAATTGCTGCAGACATGGGAGGGACTGGGCTGACCTCTCTGGCTGCAAAGTGAGGAAAGGACTGGAAAGGAGCATATCTCTAGGAGGTAAAGGCAGCCTGCTCTGGAAGACCCCAGGCTTTTGGCTTGTGCCACCAGTAAATGCTATCCTCTGAGACTGGGAGCACCAGGAAGAGAAGTGGTGAAAGATAATCACAGGTCTCATTCCAAACATTTTATGTCTGAGATGTCCCAAAGATTCATGCAGGCAGTAAACAAGCTCAAAGGAAAAAGCATTAGTATGTAAATTTAAAATTCTGTGACATACAAAATGAAGACATGGGTTTGGATCCAGTGGCTGGGGGAAGGGTTAAAGACTGAGCCAGCCCTGAGCTTTCTAGGACCTTCCCATTTGAAGGGCTGGAGACTGTATGAAGGGGCAGTAAAAAAGAGGGAGGAATAAAATCTAGTATATTCTACTTGTGTTAGACTTGTCATACTTTAGAGTACTTACAAGGCAAAACTATGTGCTGGAGAGTGCCTGAATTAGGCTCACCACACTACAATGTTGAGAAGGAAAGAAGTGGTCTCTTTCACAATAATAAATAAAATTAAAATAAGTGGTCATGTGGGTAAAGAGGGACAGGTGAGGTAGTAGGAGTGGGAAAAGGAGGGTAGAGGAGAAGAAGGAAGGAGAAAAGAAGGAAGGAAATGGAAGCAAAATCCTTAATGGAATGAAAATTCTGGGCAGATTCAGAAAAGTCAAATGATCTGTGAGTGCAGGGTTGCCAGGCTTGACTGACTCCTCTGCAGAACCTCCTCCAATCCCTAAACTATAGACAAGTGAAGTGTTCCTCCCAAAGCAGCCAAAAACTTCCTTATGTATTATTTTGGATCCAATGGTAAGCAATGCCTAATGAATTTGGCGGGGCATGGGAATTTAGGACCTTTTGTCTGCTTTTTCCACTGATATGGGCTCTGCCAAGATGCAGGGTTGGCACTCAATTGTTTAACTGAATGAATAGATACATGGGTAATACTTCTTTTGCTCAGAGAGATTATTGCTCTGTGCTTTATTAATGAAAAGAAAGTTTGGAAATCTTTTTTTTTTTTTTTCTTCAGGACTGGGAAATGAACTCAGGGGTGCTTTACCACTGAGCTACATCCCCAGCCCTTTTTATTCTGAGAAAGGATCTCACTAAATTGCTAAAGCTAATCTCAAACTTTCAATCTTTCTGCCTCGGCCTCCTGAGTCACTGGGATAACAGGTATGCGCCATTGCATCTGGCAATTTTTCAAATCTTAGAAACACAGATTTATTTTTGTGGGGGGAATGGGGATTGGATCCAGAAGCGCTTAGCCACTGAGCCACATCCCCAACCCTTGTTATTTTGAGACAGGGTCTTGCTAAGTTGCTTAGGGCCTCACTAAATTGCTGAGGCTGGTTTTGAATTTGTGATCCCCCTGCCTCAGCCCCCTGAGCTGCTGAGATTACAGGTGTGCACCACTGTGCCCAGCAAAAAAGCCAGATTCTTATGGTTAATCTCAGACATCATATGTTTCACAGCATGAATGAGAGGTATTTCATTTAGACAAGGAAAAAAATTGTGAACTAACATATTTCAAATCGCAAATATAAAACAGCCAATGTGGTAAGAGGTTCTAAGTTTACTGAATAATATTGAAACAGGAAACCATCAGAAGGAAAGTCTACCAAATCAGTTCAGGTGATGCTTTCACATGTCCCCATTGCTCCATGTACCTCAGAATAGTTTAGTTACCTTTTGGCCTGTCTCTCCCCCTAGTAAACGCTAAGTTCCCTGACACAGACACCTCACTTTACCCCCACTGTGTGCAGCACTCTGCTAGAGAAGAGTGATACTCCCCTGAGTGCCTGTTTAGTGCACAGATGATCCTAAAGGAATGAATAAAGGACCATATCCACATAGGAGGCACTAGCCGGCTCCTGGAATGTGGTTACAAGAAGGCAAATTTCTAGTGCAAGGAAGTTTAGCAGGACTGTAACAGAGATTTGGCTAGGAAAACGACCACACTAAAGGCATCCAGGAAGGAGAGCTGCACTGACAAAGATAGAGTAAATCAAAGGCAGAACTGTACTGGCTTATGAGACAGGTACAGTGAAGAGCAAGAGCAATGAAGTTCAGATGTAGCAGCACCAGGTAGACACAGGTCCACTCTGCTGTGCTAATAATTAGCACAAGTGAGAAGCCTTCAAATAAGGCCCAAGAATTCATAAAACACTGTATTCTAACTGCACTACAAGAATCTTTGTGGGAGGCTCTAAATATCTTCTTCTGAACTGCAGTAGCAGTTGGATGTGACAACTACTGGCAAATAAGTAGGTCATTCAACCAAGCACAATAATCTTATTAATTTTTGAAGATTCTATTTTTTGGGGGGTGTGCGGTACTGGAGACGAAACCAGGGCTCTGTATATGCTAGGAAAGTGCTCTACCACTGAACTATATATCCCTAGCCCACTTCTTCTTCTTTTTTTTTTTTTTGGAAGAAGTTCTTGCTAAATTGTGGAGACTGTCTTTGAACTTATGATTCTCCTTGCCTTAGCCTCCAGAATAGCTGGAATTACAGGTGTGCACCACCATGCCAGCTTGAACTAATGTTTTAGATCATTATTTTTATTTGTGTGGAAAAACACAATTTTTCAAAAAAAAATCTAGGTGGGGCCCACAAGAATTTCAGCTGGGCCCTGACCTCCCCAGAATGCATATTTGCAAAGGTTGAAGACAAACTATTTTCATTCTTCACTGAGAAAGAATCAGAAAATGTGTAATAAAACTGGACTGCAGAAAACTTTGGACCTAATTAAGCCTCCAAATCTTTCAATCAATGGAAAAAGGAGACTGTAAAGCAACATCCTCCTGGATTCTGAAGACTCTAGTCCTTATGTATATGAGCTATGCAAATCTCTCCAATGAAATAGAGTCTTACTGGCTCAGAGCAAAAAGGTGGCTACACAATTTTTTTCTGACTTAATTAAATTACCTTAGTTGATAAGTAGTAATAAACACCCTAGATAATATTTAATGTTCATAAAAACCCAGTCATGTACATATGTGGTATCCAATCAGGGCCAAATGAAGGAATGAGACATTACAATGCACACTATATCTGAGGGAAAGCAGTTATGTTGGGAGATAAGGCATTTATAACAAGATCTACTTGACAGTATGCTATTTAGCAGAACTTGCCAGTAAAGGGTCGCTGTAATTTCTTTAGTAAATTCCCACGTGGGTGTTTTAATTCTCTGCCAAGTAAAATAATGTACAATTGATTTGTGTAAACAATATCTATGGACATTGCTATCAATTAAATTTGCACATTTAAATTCTGAGAAAGTCTGTCAAGGAATTTCTCTAGAAAACACAGGTTAATAAGCAATCTTAGAATTATGAAGAGTACTCAGTTGATTGTACAAAACAAAACTGGTCAAAGGCCTTTGGGGGTAGAGGATAAAATGCAAACTGATGGAATCCGGGATATATAATAAAATCCCAACGATACTGAAACTATTTCAATCTGATTTTAAAGAACTATGCTAGGTCAGTTAATAGTCTGAATCTACACAGAGTACAATTTCCTTCTGGGTTTTAATTCTGCTGTCCTTATAGCTATTTGATTTAGTCAAATACAGCATGTTCTAATAAGGCCTTGGTCAAGAGCATAGGTCAAAACTTTGTAAGAGGAGTTGGTAGCTTCAATTTATTCTCAATTATAATCTAATTTCAGACAGCCATCTGATAAGCTTAACTGTTTTTGAGTCTGAGAATAATTACCTAAACTCGTAGCATTTAAAAATGCTCTATGAATGATCACTTTCTTGGTCAAAAATTAAAATAAAAAAGTTTCAAAGGGATGGTTATAATTTCCTGTTTATAGAATTTCTATAACTTTCACATTTGGACAATTTTAGTACTTGATGCTATAGAGTTTTCCAAAAGCCCAAACTATACATTTACATCATGAATGTTAATAAATTAATACAACAATAATCTCTTTAATGGTTCCCGTGAGAAATTTTCACAAAACACAAGCATAAGTGTATAAATGTCCTGTTGTTATGAGCTGAATTGTGTCCCTTGAAATTCACAGGTTGAAGTTCTAACCTCTAGATTCTCAGAATGTGACCTTATCTGGCCATGCGGGTTTTACAGAGGCAATCAAGATATAATGAGTCATTTTAGTGCTTCCAAATTCAGTATGACTGGAGTCCTTCTATGAAGGAAGACAGACGCGTACACAGGCAGAATACCACAGAAGCAAGAAGATGGGTATCTATAAGTCAAGGAAGAGAGGCATGGGACAAATCCTTATACTACAGTTCTCAGAAGGAACCAACCCTGCCAGCATCTTTATTTGAAAGTTCTGGCCTCTAGAACTTCCTTTATTTCTCCAGTCCCTCCTTTGAGACAGGGACATGCTGAGGCCTCAAACTCCTGATTCTTTTGCTTGGGCCTCTCAAGTAGCCATTAACTAAAGGAGTGTATCACTGCACCCAGTTAAGTTTCTACTTTTTAAACCATCTAGTTTGTGGTTCTTTGTTACGGAAGCATGTCTAAAAAACCTTTGATGACTCCCTACTGCCTAAAGTAAAATTGCCAGCTCAACAGTTTTATTCGGCTTGGAGCATCTGTTAAAGAATCTAAACTAATATTAACTGAGAACTCTCAGAAGTCCAGATTTCCAGTTTCTCTGTGACCACTGTAAGACCACAGCCTCATATTTTCAAATGGCAAGGTCTGGTCATTAAGAAAATCCAAAATTACTAAGGGTACACGCACATCTGTACACAGACACACAAACACACACTCTGCCCTTTGTCCTATAACAATAGATCTTAGCAGGCCAGGAAATGGTCCCAATCATCTATCTAAAGAGGTATGAGCAGAAGAAAAAGAAGAGCCGAGTGAGCAGAGCAGAGTGAACACAACAGGCCTGAGACTGCTATCTTTAGAAAAGGACTAGCTTCCAATTTGTAGTTCCACCAGCAACGTATGAGTGTGCCTCCCCCCCCCCCCCCCCCCCCCGCATTCTCACCAACACTTATCGTTGTTTGTTTTCTTAATAGCTGCCATTCTGAGTAGTTTTGATTTGCATTTCTCTAATTGTTAGAGATGTTGAACATTTTTTTCATATATTTATTGAATGATTATATATCATCTTCTTAAAAGTGTCTGTGTTCAGTTCCTTAGCCCATTGACTGGGTTATTTTTTGTTGTTGTTGTGTTTTGGTGTTAAGATTTTTGAGTTCTTTAAAAATCCTAGAAATTAGTGCTCTATCTGATATACATGTGGTAAAAATTTGCTCCCATTCTGTAGGCTCTCTATTCACTTCACTAATTGTTTCTTTTGCTGAGAAGAAGCTTTGAGATTGAATCCATCCCATTTATTGATTCTTGATTTGAATTCTTGCGCTACAGGAGTCTTATTAAAGAAGTCAGGGCCTAATCTGACATGATGGAGATTTGGCCCTTTTCTTCTATTAGGTGCAGGGTCTCTGTGTTTAATTCCTAGGTCCTTGATCCACTTTGAGTTGAGTTTTGTGCATGGTGAGAGATAGGGGCTTAATTTCATTTTGTTGCATATGGATAATGCTAAATGAAGTAAGCCAAACCCAAAAAAACCAAATGCACAATGTTTTCTGATATAATGATGCTGATTCAAAATGGGGATGTGGGGGAGCATGAGAGGAATGGACAAACTTTAGATAGGGCAAAGGGGAGGGAGGGGAATGGCGGGGGCTTCAAATTGGGAATCCTCCTGGCTCTGCCTCTGAAGTAGCTGGGATTACAGGAGAGTACCACTACTCCTAGTGAGACCAGTATTATCCTGATATCAAAACCAAAGCTACTACAAGAAAACCACAAACCAATATTAATTACAAATATATACATAAAAAAATCCAACAAAATACCAGTAAATTGAGTCCAGCAACATGTAACAAGAATTATATACCCCCACGGACAGGGGGAGAATGAAACACCACAGCCAAGTGTGACCTATCCCAGGAATGCAATAGCCATCACCACTACCACTGCTACCACAGCCTAGAGGACTACTTTGGGGGAAGACTCCAGGTTTGGTTGCATGTGACTGCACCAATTTTGGACACTAGCCAGGGCCGGGGGCCTGGGTGCCACAAGAGCCTCTGTCTGGAAACTCTTTCTGGGACCTACAGGTCCAGTGTGGGCCTGCAGGTTTGGAGGAGCCTGGAGTCTTCTTGCTGAGAGTGCTGGTTGCCATTTTGCTGCTGCATCTTGGGGTTGCTCCTTGGCATGAGGGTATCCCTGGTGGTCTTCTGCAAGTAGGAGCAGCATTGAGATCTTGGGACTGCAGCGTGGCCGATCCAGAAGTATCTGAAGTCCAGATCAGTGAGACAGAGACTCGGTTTGCAAGGCTGATCTGAGTTTGATGATCTCAAGAGATGTCAGAGATAGGGCTGAGAAACTGTTGAACACTGACAGAAATAGTTCAACTTTCCAGCAAGACTTATTTTATTTTTTGATTCACTAATCTCTCTACCATACTTGGAACAGGAGTTTTTTATGCATCATTGTGTGGAGGACAATGATATATGGTTGTTTTGCATTTTTGTTGTAATCTTATGTCTTTAATTTTTTCTCTTTGTTCATATTCTTCCTCTCTCTTGTCTAGTTTCTTGGATTTTTTTTCCAACTTTTCTCCAACTAACAGCCAATCTCTGTCAGCGACTTTTTCATTCTTCCTGTGAATTTTTACTTCTAGCTTCTATCTTCCTCCCTCATGAATTCTGCATACTACACTACCTCTGTTCTTTCATCTACCATTTGAAATTGTAAATCGGTTTAACAAATATTCTGTTTATACTATAGATAGTTATTCATTTCATCATTTTGGTTCAATGCAAGAAATCAGTAAACACCTTAGGGGGGAGCTATTAGGTTTAAGGCTATATATTGTGCTCACTGGGTGCTGTTGATATTGGTCTTACCAGTAATAGGCGAAGCACTAGAAACCTTCAGGGACACTATAGGACTACAGGGTATAATTTATTCTGCCTTAGATCCACTCTTTTAGATGGGAAAACACACAACATGAAAAAACAAGGGAATAAAGACCCCAAACAAACCAAAATGCTTCAACAACAGAAGCCACTGAGAACACAGTAGAAGAAATGTCCAAAAAAGAGTTCAGATTGTATATAGTTAAACTGATATGTGAAGTAAAGGACAGAATAACGAGTGAAATCAAAGAAAAAAAATACAGGAAGTAAAAGACCACTTCAATAAAGAGTTAGAGATCATGAAAAAAAAAAAAAAAGAAGCAGAAATCCTTGAAATGAAGAAATCAGTAAATCAAATAATAAATTCAATAGAAAGCATCACCAACAGATTAGACCACTTGGAAGACAGAACCTCAGACAATGAAGACAAAATATATAACCTTGAAAGTAGAGTTGAACATGCAGAAAAGATAAGAAACCAAGAACAGAACATCCAAGAATTATGGGATAACATGAAAAGACCAAATTTAAGACTTATCAGAATAGAAGAAGGAGTAGAGATACAAAATCTTTTCAATTATATAATAGCAAAAAATTTCCCAAACCTAAAGAATGGAATGGAAAATCAAATACAAGAGGCTTACAGGACCCCCAAATTACAAAATTACAGTAGACCCACACCAAGACACATTATAATGAGAATAACCAACACAGAGAATAAAGATAAAATCCTAAAGGCTGTGTGAGAAGAAAATTAAATTATGTATAGGGGAAAATTAATTCGGATCTCAACTGATTTCTCAGCCAAGACCCTCAAACCTAAGAGGTCTTGGAACAATATATTTCAAGCTCTGAAAGAAAACAGATGTCAGCCAAGAATTTTATATCCAGTAAAATTAAGTTTCAGATTTGAAGATGAAATTAAAACAAAAAATTAAAAGAATTCAAACTAGAAAGCCTACACTCTCAACAAAATATTCCATGAGGATGAAGTGAAAACCAGCAAAGGGAGAATCTACACTAAAGTGACATTCAAGAAATGAGAAACTTAGACAAATCAAAAACCAGAAATAAATCAAAATGACAGGGAATACAAATCATATCTCAATAATAATCTTGAATGTTAATGGCCTCAACTCATCAATCAAAAGATACAGACTGGCAGATTGGATTAAAACGCAAGACCCAACAATATGCTGTCTTCAAGAGACTCACCCCATGGGCAAAGACATCCACAGGCTGAAGGTGAAAGGATGGAAAAAAAAACAAAAAACTTATCTCTCATATGGATTGCGTAAACAAGCAGGGGTTTCCATTCTCATTTCAGATAAAGTGGGCTTAAAACCAAAGTTAATCAGAAGAGACCAAAAAGGACATTTCATACTTCTTAAGGGAAGTATATATAAGCAGGACATAACAATTGTAAATATTTATGCCCCAAACAATGTAGCATCTATGTACATCAAACAAACCCTTCTCAATTTTAAGAGTCAAATGAACCACAATACAATAATACTGGGTGACTTTAACACATTTTTCTCACTACTGAACAGATCTTCCAAACAAAAACTAAATAAGGAAACTACAGAACTAAATAATACAATCAATAATTTAGACTTAACAGACATATATAGAATATTTCATCCATCAACAAGCAAATATACTTTCTTCTCAGCAGCACATGGTTCCTTCTCTAAAATAGACCATACATTATGCCACAAAGCAACTCTTAGCAAATACAAAAAACAGAGATAAGATCCTGCATTCTATCAGACCACAATGGAATGAAATTAGAAATCAATAATAAAATAAAAAGTAGAAGCTACTGTAACAAATGGAGACTAAATAATATACAATTGAATGATAAATGGATAGTAGAAGAAACCAAGGATGAAATAAAAAAATTCTTAGAGGCAAATGAAAACACTGACACAACACATGGAAATCTCTGGGACACTACAAAGGCAGTACTAAGAGGAAAGTTTATTGCATTGAGTGCATTCATTAAAAGAATAAAAAGTCAACAAATAAATGACCTAACACTACATCTCAAAGCCCTAGGGGGAAAAAAATCAACACCAAAAGCAGTAGAAGAGAGGAAATAATTAAAATCAGAGCTGAAATAATAAAACTGAAACAAAAGAAACAATTTCAAAAATTGACAAAACAAAAGTTGGGTTTTTTTGAAAAATTAAATAAAAATAGATGAACCCCTGGCCATGCTAATGAAGAGAAAAAGAGAGAAAACTCATGTTACTAAAATAGAAGATGAAGAAGGAAATATCACAACAGACACATCTGAAATATAGAAGATAATTAAAAACTATTTTGAAAATTAATACTCTAATAAAATAGAAAATATCAAAGACATCGAAAAATTTCTACTCAAACTGAATGAGGAGGTCATACATGATTTAAATAGATGAATTTCAAGTAATGAAATAGAAAACTCCATCAAAAGCCTCCCAACCAAGAAAAGCCCAGGACCAGATGGATTCTCAGCTGAGTTCTACAAGACTTTCAAAGAAGAATTAACACGACTACTCCTCAAAGTATTCCATGAAATTGAAGAGGAGAGAACCTTTCCAAACTCATTCTATAAGGCTAATATCACCCTGATACCAAAACCAAAGAAACATCAAGGAAAGAAAACTTCAGACCAATATCCCTGATGAACACAGATGCAAACATACTCAATAAAATTTTGGCAAATCACATACAAAAACATTAAAAAGATAATGCACCATGATCAACTGGGATTCATCCCAGGGATGCAGGGTTAGTTCAACATATGAAAATCAATAACTGTAATACATCATATTAATAGATTTAAAAACAAGAATCATATGATCATCTCAATAGATGCAGAAAAAGCATTTGACAAAATACAGCACCCCTTCATATTCAAAACACTAGAAAAACTACAGATAGAAGAAACATACCTCAACATTGTAAAAGCTATATATGCTAAACCCAAGGCAGGCATCATTCTAAGTGGAGAAAAATTGAAAGCATTCCCACTAAAAACTGAAACAAGAAAAGGATGTCCTCTCTCTCACCACTTCTATTCAACATCATCCTTGAAACTCTAGCCAGAGCAATTAGACAAAAGAAAGAAATTAAAGGGATACAAACAAGTAAAGAAGAACTCAAACTATCACTATTTGCTAATGACAGGATTCTATATTTAAAAGATCCAAAAAAATTCCACCAGAAAACTTCTATAACTAATAAATGAATTCAGCAAAGTAGCAGGATATAAAATCAACACCTATTAATCAAACGCATTCCTATACGTTAACGATGAATCCACTGAAAGAGAAATTAGGAAAACTATTCCATTCACAATAGCCTCAAAAACAAAAAACAAAACAAAACAAAAAAACCTGGGAATCGATCTAACAAAAGAGGTGAAAAACCTCTACAATGAAAATTATAGAACACTAAAGAAAGAAACTGAAGAAAACCTCACAAGATGGAAAGATCTCCCATTATCCTGGATAGGCAGAATTAATATTATCAAAATGGCCATACTACCAAAAGCATTATACAAATTTAATGCAATTCCTACTAAAATCCCAATGACATTCTTCATAGAAATAGAAAAAGTCATCATGAAATTTATTTGGAAAAATAAGAGACCCAGAATAGCTAAAGCAATCCTTAGCAAAAAAAGTGAAGCAGGAGGCATCATAATACCAGACCTTAAACTATACTACAGAGTTACAGTAATAAAAATGGCATGGTATTGGCACCAAAATAGACTTTTAGACCAATGGTACAGCATAGAGGACACACAGACAAACCCATATAAATATGGTTATCTCACACTAGACAAAGGTGCCAAAAACATTAACTGGAGAAAAAAATAGCCTATTCAACAAATGGTGCTGGCGAAGCTGGAAATCCATATGCAGCAAAATGAAATTAAACCTCTATCTCTCATCCTGCACAAAAATCAACTCAAAGTGGATGAAAGACTTAGGCACTAAAACAGAGACCCTGCGCCTAATAGAAAAAAAAACCCCATAGGCCCAAATCTTTACCACGTTGGCCTAGGATCTAACTTCCTTAACAAGACTCCTAAAGTGCAAGAAGTAAAATCAAGAATTAATAAATGGGATGGATTCAAATTAAAAAGCTTTTTCTCAGCAAAGGAAACAATACAGTGAGGAGAGGGCCTACGGATTGGGAGAAAATCTTTACTACATGCCCCTCCAATAAAGCATTAATCTCTAGGATATATAAAGAACTCAAAAAACTTTACACCAAAAAAACACCAAATAACCCAATCAGTAAATGGGCTAAGGAACTGAACAGACACTTCACAGAAGAAGAAATACAACTGGATCAACAAATATATGAATAAATGTTCAACATCTCTAGCAATTAGAGAAATGCAAATCAAAACTACTCTAAGATTTCATCTCACTCCTTTCAGAATGGCAATCAATCTAGTGGTGGTGTTAATTCTTCTTTGAAAGTCTTATAGAACTCGGCTAAGAATCCAGGCAACAAAAAACATTGGTGAGGATGTGGTGAAACGGTACACTCATACATTGCTGGTGGGACTGCAAACTGGTATAACCACTATGGAAAGCAGTATAGAGATTCCTCAGAAAATTGGGAATTGGAACCACCATTTGACCCAGCTATCCCACTCCTTGGTTTATACCCAAAGGAGCATAATACAGTGACGCAGCCACATTAATGTTTATAGAAGCTCAATTCACAATAGCAAGACTACGGAACCAATGTAGGTGTGTCTCAATAGATGAATGGATAAAGAAAATATGGTATATATATATATATATACTCAATGGAATATTTCTCAGCTTTAAAGTAGAGTAAAATTTTGGCATTTGCCAGTAAATGGTTGGAGTTGGAGAATATCATGCTAGGCAAAATAAACCAATCCCACAAAAACCAAAGGCCAAATGTTTTCTCTAATATGAAGACACTAATTCACAATAAGGCGGGGGGCACTAGGGAAGAACAGTGTTACCTTAGATTTGGTAGAGGGAAGTGATTGGAGGGGAGGAGATGTGGGAATAGGAAAGAGAGTAGAATGAAACAGATATTATTATTATATGTATATATATGTGACTGCATGACCAATATGATTCTGTAACATGTACACTCAGAAAAATAAGAAATTATATCCCATCTATGTATGATATATCAAAGTACATAAATGCATTCTACTGTCATGAATATAACTAATTAAAATAAATTTTAAAACTCCAATTTTAAAATGGACAAAGAATTTAAATACTTTTTTCTAAAGAAAATATACAAATGGTCAATAAACATATGAAAAGATGGTTAGCATCATTAATCATCAAGGAAACATAAACTAGAACTACAATGAGATAACACTTCATACTCACTTCATACAATGCTGAAAATATAAGACAGATAATAACAAAGTGTGGAAATCAATGATGTGATATAATGTAGAGAAATTGGAAATCTCATAACATTACCAATGGGAACACATAATGCAACTTTGGAAAACAGTCTATTCCTCCAAAAGTTAAACACAGCATTACTACCCAACAATGCTGCTACTAGATAGGCACCAAGAGGAACAAAAACCTTACTAATCCCATACTCAACCAGATATCCACAGAAGCATTTTTCATAGGAGTTAAAAATCTTTTGTAAATAACTTAAATGATCTATCAATGAAATATTGTTTGGCAATAAAGAAGAATGAAATACTATTCCACAATGCAGATGAACCTTGAAAACATTTTCACTGAAAGAAGCCAATCACAAATGATCATAATATGATTGCATTTACAATAAATATCCAGCATAAGCAATTTCATAAAGAGTGGGTTAGAAAGTGGGTTGGAAGTTCCCTATGTTTGGGATAAGGATTAGCAATAAGAAGTGGTTGCCCAAGGGTAAAGGGTTTCTTCCCAGAATATTCTGAAAATATTCTGAAATTAGGCTGCAGTGATGCTTGCACAATATCCTAAACACTGTAGAAGTGCTCATTTTAAATGGATGAGCATTATGGCATGTGAAATATATATTGATAGAGCCATAAAAATTAAGGGATAAAAAGAGGAAATACTATCTCCTCTTATCTGATCAGTTCTCAGCTTGCAATCTGCATTTCTTCTTGATTCCCTTTACTTTCTGCCTAACTCCTTTCCATAGATTACTAACTTCCCCTTCCATGATCATCAACTGCTGCTGTGCTGAGAGAACCAATCTGTATGTAACACCCAATCAGGGCCTATGTCCCCAAAGCTAAAGACTTTGCCACCCTCCCTTCAGAAAGCTTACCTAAGTAACTTAGACAATGAAGTAGCAGAATATATGTTTACTGTTATAAAACTATGGGGTAGAGATAGATGATAACAAAGAGTTATTGAACAGTTCTTGTGCTTCAGGCAAAATATGAGGTTCAAGACCATTTATGTTACTTCAGCAAGTAGGCAGTTATTATCATGCTTGCTTTATATGTTCAATAAATATTTATTCACTAGACTGGCATCTATTCATAGATTGGCATGCACTATGTACCAGTCTATGCTGGTGATGTTGTAGTGAAATAGACAAAAAGACAAAAAGCCTAACCGATGGAGCTGATAGACAAAACAATGAAATAAATGAAATCTAAAAAATGTTAATAAGTGATAAGTACCATGGAGAAAAACAAAGCAGTAGATGATGAAAAGGGAACATGGATTGAGGAAGGAGATTTCAACTGAAAATATGTGGTCATGCAAAAGCCCCACTGAAGCCCCACATGCACAGGTGGGGAAGTGGGGGGCAAATGCAAAAGTTCTGAGGCAAGAATGTACCCAGCATGTTTATTAGGGAAGGGCAAGGAGTCGGAAGGCAGCAGCAGAATGCCCCTGTAGATAGTGAGTGAAGGCAGCTCAAGTGAGATGAAGAGGAGGCCTACTCCTCCTGGGGCCTTTGTGTTCTCCTGGAAGGAAGACAGGGAACCACAGCAGGTTTGAAGAGAAGAGAGTATAAAATGACACCCCCACCCCCCCCCCCAAAAAAAAAACCTGATGGTTAGGGACTCCTCACACCTTGGGATCATGACCAATATTGATCTACAGATAAACATCTGATCCTAAAGGAAATGGACCAATCAATATTCATCCCCTCTCCAAAAGCTGAACTAAACAACTGGTTTAGTTTAGCTAGAGTGGGACCTTAAATGGGAAAGTGGCATATGGCAGGATTGGGACAACTGCTTTCCTGCCACTTTCAATATTAAAAATTTAAAGCCAACCTGCAAATTGATGTCACAGACCCACAGGGAGGAACAGAGGCAAAGTGAAGGGAGTGGAGAGGGAGAGGGAAAGAAAGAGAGAGAAACCTGTCATTGATCTCTTTATATGTTCTGATGTTCTTATGATTCCCAAGGACAAGTGATATATGGGAGACTTCTGTACTTTCCAGTAAATCTCCTTCTGCTTTGGCCTCTCTGTGGGTTTCTTATCCTTACAACCAAACATCCCTGGTTCACAGACAGGGTGAGCTTTCTTTTGTCATTCAAGTACTACATGAGACTAAAATGGGCATCTGTTCTAAGTACCACACAGCTTGAGTAACTCCTGTGAGAAAAAATGGGCCACCCAGAGGGGCAACCACACAGATGTTATGGCGTTCTATTCACCTCACCACGATGACTCCATTTTCCCTTGGCTGTTGCTCAGAACATTAAAAAATGTCCCATGTTAAAAAACAAAACAACAACAACAACCCAGCAAGGTGAACTCAATTATCTCACCTCTATTTTAGTTTCCTCCTGTGTCAATGCCATTACGAGAGCTTTTAGCATATTCTGAAAAGTTAAAAATTATATACTTGTGATACTAAGTTGTTGTTGTTGTTGTTCTTTTTTTTTCTTGCCTTCCTTTTTTTTGTGGTGCTGGGGATTGAATCCAGGGTTTCACAAATGCCAGGCAAGTATTCTACCATTGAGCTACACCCCCAACCCTATTGTTACTCTTAAAATAAAGTCCATTAAACTGTGAAATACCTGGCTTTGGATTAATGAGGTTCTGGAAGGGGCATAGGCTCTCTTACCACAAGCAATCTGCAGTACTGTTCCTTATGGACAGCAGGGCTATAGCTAACTGCTGTCCTTCCCCCTGCCTCCTAATGGCAGCATGCCAGTCATCTGCCAAGTATATGTCCAAGAAAAAATCAAGGATGAATGCATCTTGGTTAACTCTAGACCACATCTACCCTGAATGGCTGCTTCTAACTCTTAGGGACACAAGCAAACAAACTAGGGTCTCTGTCAGAGGATGAATCTGTCTGCCTTTTGCCCACAGCATTCAGAATGCATCCTGGTCAAGGTAAGCAACAGCCAGAAGATGGCTGCAGTGGTAAGCCACCATATAGGAGAACTGCTCTTCTCCAGGTGGTCATCACAAAACCGCAGTACAAACTAGTATCCTACCTAAGCTACCAGTTTACCTCGAAGGGCAAGTGAAGACTTCAGTAGTTACAATTATTCACAATGTGCCACTCCTACGTAATCCAAAGACACGAACTAGTCAATCCTTCTGTCACTCTCAGTGACATCAAAGGACAATGGGGGATGTACTTTAAATGTTCTCTCCAGACCTCTGTGGAAACTGGGTGAACTGCAGGCATTTAAATGTTAGCCCTATATTCCACAGGTCACTCACCCTCTCCTTCACTCTAATAATAAATATAAACAAGGGAAATATCAGGTCATAGTCAAGCCTTATTTTTCATAGGAATTAAAGGTTGAAAAAAAATCACCATTTTTCACTGAAGCAGTTTCAAAATAAATCTTTCTTCATGACATGAATTTTAGTCTAATTTCATTGATAGTTTCATCTGATTTTTTTCAGCCCTTCAATCCAATCTCCCTACATTAAAAAATCACAACCCTGTTGCTCTGTTGTATATTTTTGTCAGAACCTGAAATCCTTTGGGGGGGGGGGAATAAACACAATTCTCAATTACAATTTCAGAACCTATAATCATTGCAAATCACATAATGATTATTTGAATGCCTGTTTTGCCCTTTAGCCTGCAAGCTCAATGAGAGGGAATAAACCAACAACTGGATGAGCAGATGAATGAAAAAGCAAACTAGTTTACTGTTAAATTAGTCCAAGTGCACAAAGCTCTTAATGTGGCAGGGATACCAGAGTCCCTAGATGCCTGTAAAATTTCTGTTAGACAATAATCTCAGAAACTTCAGGGAATGGTATTCTGATCTATTAGGCCAGCTACTCACAGAAAAAGTTTATTTCTTATCTGTGAGTCTCACACAATGTAAATGGTAAGGGACAATGAATTCCACTATAAAATATATTTCCCAAATGAGATTTGATCTTAAAAGTCCATAAAGTTCTAAGAATCTAAGAATAAACTTTTAGTTTTTCCTCTTAAAATGCAGATTATTTTCATATAATTGTCCATATAAATGCAATTATACAAAATTGACTAATCAGAGGCTAGAAATATATATACTCCTTCTTCCCACATAGATGTTCACGTAGGATGAATGTATTCATCATATCATACATCATTCATGAACCATACATCTTAGGATGCATATATTTTTCATAACTTATTAACATCATTAAAATCAATGTAAGGAATGAACAAGAGAAAACCAGATGTTAAGAGGAAGTGACCTTGGTCCTTACTCCCCCTGAGCCAACTGCTCTATTTATCAGCACTTAACATTTCAGCATTTACTGATGCTGAATGTGATTCCACAAATGACTTTAGGTGTGAACTATGCGATAGACTTCACACCTTCTTTTGGGAGATCTATATTCTAATCTCCCAGAAAGGTACCACTGAAATTTATACCATAGTTTTCCAAGGGTAACCTTGTAAAGATCCCTTACATGCCCCCCCACTTTGTTGAACTATAGCTACAGGCTCAGGCCCAGCCAGTGTGGAGACTGTTGCAGTCATCCTGAATGCACTCACCAGGGTGACAATGGCACATTCGGCCGTCAGCTGAGCAGCACTAAACAGTGTTCGAACAAACCGGTATATCTGTTTCTGCTCTGGGTTATGTTTGTCATAATCTGGTGGCACTTCGGATTTCTGAGGAAGGAAATATTTTCAGATGATTGATCACTCAATAGGAGCAAACAAAAAATAAACAATCTCATGAAATACACAGAGGAGATTACCGAAAGAGGATGAAGGTTTTCATCAAAAATATCTAAGAGCATCCTTCCATCTGGGTCCCTGGTGGGAAAAATAGTAGAAAAACAGAGTTTACTTTCTGCAAGAAAAAATATCATTAAAAATAAAACAAACACACATTTTGACTCAACTATTTCAAGAGACAGAAACAGTGCTAAATTTAAGAGATGCTTTTGGTTATTTGTGAATAATGAGTTGTTTCAAGTATTTTTGTTTAAAAAAATACATGTACATATAGGTCATGAACTGAAACATTTAGGTAAATGAAGCAAATATTTATATTTTCTGAATTTTCAAATGAACCAAATATAAGCAAAAGACTTAAAGTTCCTTTAACGTCTTATTTCTTTTTCTTTTTTCTTTTTAACATCTGAGCAAAGACTGACAGATCTAGGAAAGCCATTACCCTATGATGGTTGATGGGAAACAATTCCAGAATAACATTCATTGGGTCCTAGAGTTCAGTATAGGCAGTATTCACAACATGCAGTTTGGCAACTTCATTAAGTTTTCATAATTTTATGTTGAAAACACATTGAGTGAGTATGCACTCGTTTAAAAATCTTTTCTTTCTTTTTTTTTTTTTTTTTGGTGTGTGTGTGTGTGTGTGTGTGTGTGTGTGTGTGGTGATTAGAACCTAGGGTCTTGTGCCTGCAAGGCAAGCACTATACCAACTGAGCTATATGTCCAGCCCTTCACTTAATAATCTATAAACTTATAAAAGAATGAGTGGTTGTTACCAGGCTGGTAAATGCACAAGACCATCTAAAGTGCTGGTTTCACTATCTACACAGTGCCTCAGGCTGCTGGCCTCTGCAGGGACCACCTACATCTCACCAGTGACAGCTCACTTCATCTGTTTTATGTAATTTGAGTTCTGCCTAAAATTTTTTCTTTAAAAACCAAATTTGGAAATCAGTGCTTATGGGTTACAACATATAATTACCATATTCTGTGCTTCCAATGTCAGTTAGGCTTACGAACATTAGAAGGCTACAGATCTGTCCCTAACACACATTCAGCATGTCAAATATGACAGTTTTTGGTTTATAAATTTACCATCTGTATAAAAATAAAAAAGAAAGGGCTAACAAAATGGCTCAATTTCATTTCTGCATATGCATAATAGGCACTGTGTTAAACCCTGCATGTACCCACCTGCACCTGACAACATGAAAAGCATCATCAACTGAGACAGACTTCAGTGAAAGAAGGGTTCAACCTGATGGTGGAGTCTTGGAGCAGAAACAGCTCTTTCTGGGAGCAGCACCAGGCTCCGTACACTTCCAGCTATGAAGAACAAGCAACGTTCCATGCCTTCCTTATAGGTTTTTAAGACACAAAGCCTGGCCTACCCACCCACCATTTCCTCAGGCAGTCAAGGGCCCTGTTCAATTTTCCTGATGAATGAGAGCTCCTGAAAAGTCATCTAGCACTCTAGAGAGACAGTCCCCAAAAGTAATTCAAAAAATGAAAACAAAAATTTGAAATACAAATGAAGATGAAGAACATGAGCTAACTCTGGGGAGAAAACTGTATCCTCTTGAGAAGTAGACTATTTCATGTATTCTAGTTGAACAGCACCATCTCTCTCAAGCTAACGGATCTACCACTAGCACGACAGCTGTTCAACATCATTTACTGAGGAGGTCTGCATACAGTTGTGCCTCCCCTTTCCCAAAGACTGCAGGTTCTACTCTGCAGGTTAATACTGCTTATTCATAAATGTTCACTTTTTCAAGTGAACTTCCTACACTTCCACTCAATTTTGGCCCAATTTCTCACCAATAATCTAGAAGAGCAAAACAAATACAGTTCAAGGTGGTAGACTGTTTGGGTTCAATTCTGAATTGTCCAATTTACTAGCTGTATCATCTAAAACTCATTATTTAATTTCTCTGTGCCTCAACTTCCTTACTTATAAAATGGAGACACTACCAATATTACCTCTTGGAGTTAATAAAACTCTAAAATGACATAATACATATAAAACAGACAATAGTAGTTTGAATAAACACTTCATAAAATTGGTTCTTACTATTATCAATTATGGCTAACTAAATTTGGGATCCATCAAAGTCTAAGAACCAATAAATATGAACTATGAGTATAGCTCAGTGATATAGTGTGTGTGCCCATCCCTGAGTTCAATCCCCAGCACAGGGAATAAAAAACCAAGAACTGAGAAATCTCTTAAGAGATGCTAATGCAAAATTAGTTTGAAAGCACATCTGAGTTTCACTAATGATACTGCATTGTTATTGAACGCTTAAATGTTTAAAAAAAGTTTGACCTTCTATCATAGAAATAACAAGACAAAATTTACACTTCCAGTTATTCTACTTCAAGAGTTCTAAGACTATTCCATTTGTTAAGTTCTTACATCCAAAATTCTCAAGCACCATATAGAACCATGATCACAATTACTATCTAGAAAATAAGTTACTCTAGAAAACACTTCCCCAGGTGTTTGCTTCAGTTTCCCAGAACACATTCAAGGGAAGCTCTTCCACACACCCTGCACTTCACCAGCTTCCCACAACTCTCCCTATTGAACAGGCTGAAGGTAATCTGCACCCACCAGCTGAGATCCATGCCTACCATATTGCTGCTCTGCTTGTTCCCAAACCAGTGCATACCAGCTGTACTTGCTATACTCTTATATGTAACTATTCCCTTAATCAATAAAATATGACTGCAGGAAGAGTGGCTTTATGCTTGTGCAAACTAAGAGGACACTTTAGGGAAACTCAATAAAAGAAAAATCACTGAAAATAAATTTGCTGTAGATTAGATGTGGTCAAAACCTAAAAGATTCTACGCTCAGAATGTTTTATGAATGTCTTTAAGGTTCTCACTTTCAAGAAAAAACAATTTGGAAAAGATAAATTATGAACAAGGCTAAAAGTCCCAAGCTTGAAGCAACAGTTTTTTGACATTTAATTTTTTTAAATTCACAAACATATGTGTTTTTACATGTTTAATGTTGAAATAAAATATTTAAGGTAGATTTTTATTTTATTCCCTATTTGAGCTGACTTTTTAATTTAACTGAATCACTGCCATACACTGGTATATCAGGACTCCTACAATTTATGCCTAAGCATACACCAAAATTTTCTTGACTGAATTCAAACTATAAATTTAGTTTTTTCATGTTAATGTTTATGGAAGAATTCTACATAATGCTTAAACATTATATAGAAAATAAAGAATGAAGAGGAAGCTGAATATTATCCAGTACTTTTGTTCCATTTTGCTGGTTTCAACCATAAACACCCATCTGGCTTCCTCTGATTCAGAAGTAGTTTAGTACTTACCTGCAAAGTTTTGGTAAATTATACTACTTTTAGAAATTCTATGAAAATATAAAAATATAATATTCAAAGATTGAAGCAATTAGAACATAATAGGAAACAACAGGAAAAATATAATATATGTGTGATGCTTTTAGTACCAAGTTAATCATACACATACCTGTTTTTGATGTGGTAATATATTGCAAGAGCTACACTGTAAAATAAAAGAGAGGAATTCAACATTTCATCATTGTATTCAAGCTTTCAGGTATTATCTACTATCAGTCTGAACATCAGTATTTAAATTTAAATAAAAGCCCAACAACCCATCTGAATAATGCCATTTCATTCAGAATGCTGCTCAACAGAATGCACTCTTCAAATTAAATCAGTCTGGTACTCATCCCCAGAAACTGTTAAATCTTTTCTAGAAACAACAGAACTTCAAGTGACATTTAGAAACAAACTGCTCTATAAGAAATTTTAAGCTTTTCTCACTTGCAAAATACAGGAATTATGTAAAAGACAGGTGGTACAAATTAACATCTTTAGAAATCTCCAAGTTATTCTGTACTGAGGTTTAAAAAATTGGTACTTTCTTTATAACTACCAGAAAAATGTATCACCTACAGCAGTTTGCTATTTTTTCTCTTAAATCAATAACCTCTTAAAAAACTACACATTTTATTCATTCACTTGCTAAAATGGCACTGTAACTTATTTGTAGCACTATCTTAAAATTGTACTCTAAAATTGAAAAGATGCAATTTAATAAATAATTGCATTCTCTTTTCCCTGAATTTTTCTCTTATAAAATGTTTTTTGACAATTAAATATATTATATTCATCATATAAATTTGTATTCAGCATGAAAATTTTGGAAACTATAAGGAAATATAATACAGAAAACTATAAGAAAAAATAATCCCTTCGCCCAAAGACAACTGCTATTAGCTTGAGAAATGTAGTTAGCTATTTATATGTATGTAAACAAAAAAGTTTATTTTCCATTTTATCCTTTTCATGTTAAAATTTTTTCTAATCATTAAAATATTCTTCAAAACCATGATTTTGAATGGCTGATTATATTTCATAATGTACTTAACCATGCCCCCTACCATTATACATCTGTTTCTCATATTCATCAATTACAATTAACACCATAGTAAACATCCTCACAGATAAATATTTATGCAATCTGTAACTATATTATTTCACAAGAAAACATCCAGTAATTGGAATTCCTTGGTCTACAGTCATACTGCCAAATATCTTTGCAGAAAACCTATATCAACACACCTCCCCACAAGTGTTTGTTTTATCTCACACTTGTTGACCCTCACCTTGAATGTTTTGGAAAAAAATATCTCCAACTGGATAGGAAAACAGTATTTTGATCATATATTCAAGTTGGCAGAATTATTCATATGTGAGTGGTACAAAGGATTGAACCCAGGGCCGTGCACACGCTAAGCAAGTGCTCTAGCACTGAGCTGTACCGGAGCACTAGCCAATCTTTTGTAATTCCCTTTTTTATAAACTGTCAAGATTCTTCCACTCTTTCTGCTTTACTTTAAAATGTACGAAGGCAGTCAAAAATTGTCTTTCTAAAAAGTTTTAAAACTTTTTAGCTAAAAAGAGCTAATTGGCTACATCAACCAATATAGTTTTCTCAAAGTTATAGATTTTTCAAAGCTTGAAACTTCCAAGCAGGGAACCAACATGGAGAGATGACTGCAGAGCCACCAGCTCAGAGATTTGAATACACATCTTGAATTCCAAAGTGCTTAGCTGTTTATCTACAGCCCCAAATGATGATAGCTAATCGTGCTCTAACACAAAACTTATATTCTTCCAAATCTCATTCTAGATCTATTCATTCAAATGCTTTGAGTAAGTATTAAAAGTACTCATGAGAAAATGGTGTCTCTTTCTCATAACATCTCCAAAGCATTTAAGTTGATGAGGGAATTGTAATTGGTGTGAAAGAGCTTCAGAAGCTTAAAAAAAAAAAATAATGATTATTATTAGGTTCATAAAATGTTTTCACATATACTAATACCTCAGTCTTGTTATAGAAAATAGTGGATGTTACTGATCCTTTTTTTTTTTTTAAATGAAAAAACTCAGTTTCAGAGAATAGATGCTAAGATTTCTGACTTAAATAATGGTTTTGTGCCCTTCTGTTCTACTATGTTGCCTCTTGGGGGGTTGGGGAGATACTGCTTTATTCATTTAACAGTCACACTGGGAGAACTGCTTTTATAATCTGATGTCAGATTTAAATGGAATGTTATATGACTGGGTTTATTGTAGTGATTAGTTTAATATCTTTGATTGATTAGAAAGAAAATGTTTCTTGATCTTGCCTGCAAGGGAACATGACACAGGAGAAATATATCCATGGACTAATGTCAGACAAACTTGGGTTCAAAACCCAAGGGCTAATTTACTTCTCCAGGCTTTCATTTCCTCACCTATAAAAATTAGGACAATACAACCCACATTACAGAATTGTTATTATGAAATGAAATAAAACAAAACATATTAAAAGCATTATCTCAAATATAAATTCATAAAATGAAAAGTTTTTATTATCATTCTTCCCTTATCAAAAGGTCTCTGGTTTGTGCAGAATGGTGAAACTCCTTATGTCAGGACTCCAAATAAACTCCTTAGGTCATCTCCAAAGATAAGACTGGGCATTATTAAGGCCTAACATATCCTGAGGAAAGAGCTGTTCTGTAGGCCAATTTCCATTCAAGGTTATATCTTGGAAAGTGAGGACACTGTGCAGAGGATTCACGCATAGTATAGCCCTACAGACCAGTTTAGCTAGTCTTTCTAAATGATGCAATTGCTGGGAAAAAGGGTAGCCAGTGGACAACCAGGTCAGTCTCAAGACTATAGGCTTCATTCCAAATGACCAGCTTCAACAGCCTGGTCAGTTCTGCCACAGCCTCAGAAAATGGTGAGATTTCACTAGAATGGCCTGGAGCCAACCTGGGAAACAAAAGTACATTTAGACTAAAGGTTTTGCTCAGCTCCTTTTGCCATATAGAAAGGAAGAAATGCTATTTTCGTTCCAAGAAAATAAAACAGATTTGTGATTGTTGGCATTGCCCTGCCTTATTTCTTTCCTAGAGCTAAGTTATTAGCAAACAATATGGCATTCCCAAGACCTCTTTAATCAAGAAGTTGTAGGTTCTATTAGCACAGAAGGGATTACAGTGGAGATGAAGGTGGCAGGTAATTATCTATTCTTTAACCCCCAGAGGCTAAAGGCCACAGACAACTTGGCTAGTTGTGTAAATGGGCTCTCTACCACCCTATACTCTTCTTTGATCATAATGCCTATAACTGTTACAAAATTTGGTGCAGAAGAGTTGGCTGGGGAAGCATGGAGTGTAGTTGGCAAACTTTAAATTCATACCACAGCTGTTGGTATTTAGGGCAAAGACAGGCAAATCAAGTTCTCAAAATAAGAAATTATGCCTACAAAAATAATGAGATTGTTTGAGTGCCCAAACTTTTTATACTTTATGATGGTTATACCACCCTCAACTCTCCAACCTGAGCCTTATTAAAGTATGTAAATTGTTAATTTTTCCAATCCCCAATTTACAGATGGTTTGTCTTCCAAACATCAGTGAATGAACCAAAGGTTTGGAACTAAGAGCATACTCTCACAGAAACAAGGTCATAATTGGTGTGGGATGCAAGTTCAGCATACTGATGACCACAGTCAGAATGAACTACAGTATTAATGACTTTGTTATCAATTTTAATGTCAAAGACAGGGAGTAAGAGGGTCTTGAATTTAGGAAGGCAGAGAACGGAAAATAAGAGTTTTTGATTTGAGAAGTATAGAATAAGTTTTAAGCAAAACTGTAGATTGGGTTGGCATTCAGATCCTCTCCCTTCAGTGTGTCCCCTTCTTTGTACAGTATCAAAGGACCTGGCTGGAGAACTCAGCCAGATCTACTAACACCTGTTTATGTTTTTTACTCTTCAGCTCCTTAGCCATAAACAAAACAAGTGAGAGATGGTGGTTTTGCCAGAATAATTCTGATGGCACCACTTCAGTAAGGGCTCACCTACTCTGATCCCAAACATATATTTTAAGGATGCTTTTTAGAGAAACTGAACTACTGACTAAAGGAATTTCAAGTTTTGGAGGTGCAGAGATGTCTTTTGAGTCAGGGAAGTCACCGTTTCTACAGAGCCCTTGTCTCCAGTCACCTACTCCTAACTGTTCTTGCTTTCAGTTTCTTTTCCCTCTATTCATTAACCTGCAGTTAATGTTGGTGGGTGAGGGGAGGGCAACGGATCCCTTACACATCAGGAGTCCTCAACCTTCGCTGCCTATTATAATCTTCGTGGGAGGATGAAAAGTCTAGATACCCAGGCCACACTCCAGACTCCGGGATATGTACAGGACACATGGAAGGACATCAAATGTCAGTGTGCTTCTTAAGCTCCCAGTGCTGCCAAAGCTGGAACTAGTGACTCATTTACACACTTTTGTAACTTAGGTGCTTGCACTTTCCATACCTGAGGACTGAAATATAAATTGTCACCCAGTTTTCCCACCAGGTTCCCAAGTGTCCGTGTTGAGAATTGAGTCAGATCTACTTAACAATCTCAAGAGCTCCCACTGACCACCATTCTCCTCTACTCTGCCTCACTTCCTGGGAAAAGGATCTCAGTATTACAGGAAGGTGGGCAGCTTTCATTCTGGACTCTTCAGAGCTTAAGCAGGAGCCCAGAGCCAAATGGTACACAGATTTTTCAGGACTTCCCACTTTTCTCTCCCAAGTCCTAATCATTTAATCTAGAAAATACCTCCAAGAGGTACTATACTATTCATTTCCCAGTAGTAAGCTTCTGCTCAAGGGTAATGAGGGCTCTACCTTCTGTGTGCAAGGTCACACAGATAGCTTCACTGCATAGCTAGAATACGTCTCTTTCCAGCTTCAAGTGCTAACTGTTTGGGTTTATGCCCAGAATCCTTCTGGCAAAATCACCATCTCTCACTTGTTCTGGTTACGACCAAGGTGCTAAGGAGTAAAAACCATTTACCATGATTCTAAATGCTGGGGCAATGAGGGAAGAGGCTACATTTCCATTTACATCTTGGATGCATACAATCCTATAGGAGAGAAGGGAACTCTACATAATCAGGCACCTTCACTCAGTGGTCTTGTCTTCCACCTCCCATCCGGACTGGACTCTGTCCATGGAAGACGCTTACAATCTTCACTGTCTAAAAGAAGCTGTGATTGCACGTGTGGTCCCATTCAGAATAGGGCTTCTAAATCTGAAAATGTGGTCATGGAAATAGCACCCTTCGTATTTAGAAACTGCAACACTTATTCCATATGCTAACATGAATTGTTGTTAAATGCATACTTTCTTAAACAAGTAGAGAGAAAATATCCCAGATTTTTCACAGTTGGGCTGCTGAGTACAGACATCAAGTTATCTGCGGTACCTTCTAAAGGTGGTTGTTCTCACAATGCTCAATAAGGTGGAGATCTTATAGCAAAGACCAGTATTCCCCTGGTTCTTAATGAGAAAACCAAAGCTTCCAAAGGGAAAGGATGAGACCCAAAGACTCTACTTTCTCCCTCTTAAACTCCATTCAAAATAATAAACTAAAAAAAACCCACATAGGACTGGGAATATAGCTCAGCTGGTAGAGTGCTTGGCTCATATGCAAAAGGCCCTGGGTTCGATCCCCAGCACCACAACACACACACACACACAGAGAGAGAGAGAAAGATTCTACTCAAATCCTTTCTCTTAGCGAAAGTCAGATCTCCCAGCTCTGGCCAAGTACATTCTCATCGTACCAGGTGGGCTTCCTACTACAGCCCTGATTTTAAATTGGGACTACAGGAGCCATGTTTTAGTTAGAAGGTAAAATATTAGCAAAGATATGCCGGGATAGCGTCAATCAAAATGAAAGGGTAAAAAGTATACACAAAAATTAAAAAATATATACTAGGTTATGTACGTTTAAAATAATTTAAAATGTTAACCTTTGACATAAATAGTAAATTAGCTTCTCCTCCCCAGCCAATCTCATTACTCCAGATCCCATAACCAACCAGCTTAGCCATCAAATTAAGAAATAGAAAGGCATTCAGTTAGGCAAAAATCTGTATACCCACCATTTAATTGTATACTTGAGGTTTGGTTGACTGACTGTGCTATCATCTAGGAAAATAGTAGAGCAGGAGCTGTATTTCCTTGTAATTTGTCCAGGAGGATGCTAGAAAACAACAGCAACAAGACAAAGATAATTACAGAGAGCTATAAATTCTTCCAAGGAATATCGCCCCCTATTAAATGAGATCAGAACACAGAGAAAGAATGTCTTAGTGAGAAATGTTACCACCAAAAACAGAACAAAAAAATTTGATTATAAAATGAGTCTTCAGTTCTTTCACACATAAGTCTCCAACACCATTCCTAGCCCCAAACTTTCATGGGAGAACAGTAAACCTTTGCAATCAAAGAGTACCTTTCAGAGTCCATAAAATCATCTGCCTTGGGGCCTGAGTAAAACATGGAATGCACTGCTCACTATGTTAATGAAAGCCCATAACTGAGGTGGCAACTTATTTTATGCATTAAGATCAAGACGAGAATCCACTGTTGGGGTATAGTTGACTTATGAGCCAAGGAAATGCAGTCAAGGTTGATTTAGAATTTCCTTGCTAATCCACTTAAATTTTAGCAAGTTACAAAGAAATGTATATCTTTGATAGGAACAAAATGCATTTTGAAGGAGGAAATTATTTGAAACTTTGGAAATACAACCAGCTTATAACCTGTAGATAGTAAAAAGTGGTTCTTTCACAAATGTACAAGTTTTGAGTTCTGCAGAGAATTTTAGAATGGAGAACTACTTCTGAATAGTAATGATACAGAAAACAATTTTTAAAACTGTTTATTGATTGCACCTACTTGAATGCTAAGCGGACTTTGGATAACAATTTGGGAAGTACAATTAGTAGACATCTATTCTTGATGAGAAAGAATCATGCAAACAATTTCCTCTTGCCTGATTCTATATTGATGTTGTCAAGTATCCTCAGGAGTCATAAAATCGCCTGCCTGGCTTGCCTACCTCCAGCAAAACCCTCAGTTCATGAATTTAGTAAAGAAAATCTTAAGATCAATTAAAGACCAAATGCCCTGGTTCCAAATGCCAAAATACTTTGACATTGCCATTTACTTCCTATTTAATAGGTTTTCTCTGTAATAAAATTATGAAAATGTGCAGCAGCCTGAAAAATACATGAACAATATTATAATTTCCTCTCAAAACTAAATAATCAATGATAGTTACTATTTTGTATATCCAGTTCCTTAAAATACAGCTAGAGGGCACTGCATTACTGATGCATTATAACCCTGTGAACACTGGTTTTAACACAGGTCAGAAGGAAATAACCAGAGTCAGGAAATGGAAAAGATCAGGCTTATTCTCAGCTTCCCGCTTAAGCTTGCACTTTTATACATACTGAAAGGGCATGAAGAGAGTATAGACAGTTCAAATTATGACTTTAAATGTTAATTTTAACATGACATCTTTCATATCTATCAAATTAATCACAACATTCTCATTAAGACAATTCTAAAGAATTAATACAATTCTTCTTGCTTTAATTTCTTGATGCAATTACATAAGAAAAAAAATCAAATTCTAACAAAAGCTGTTAAAATGGGTGGCAAGCTTTAAAAATCTTAGGAAAGTTTCTCCACAGAAACAAAATTTACTACAAACAATAATCCCCATAGATACAATGTTTGACACAAAAATCCAGTTATTAATTGATGTGTTTGTTAATGAATTTGTAGAAATATGGGATAATTTTAATAATCCCAACAATGAAGCAAAAAGACAGTATTTTATACTTTCATTTCTTGTGAGGTTTCAACTATTTCCTCTGATACAAATTCCTTTAACATTAAAATGTGATGGAACTTCAAAGAACAACCAGCTTCCCTAAGAAGACATAAGGCATGAAGTCAGAAGAAATAAGTGATTCACTTGGGTGAGCACAGTCTGCATCCTCATAATCTAAGAAATCAACATGTGACCTAAGGGGCAGAAACACCCCTCTACATGCACAGTCCTAAGGGTCAGAGGGTTAACTCAAACCAGTCACACCAAGGAACCCGCCCAGTCCTGGCCTCAGAATCACCCAGTTGTTCAGTTTCTGCATCCCAAAAAAAGGGCTAACGTAGCAAAGCCTTTATTTTCTAAGGAGACACCAACTCAGTTTTCAAACTATGTAACAGTTTTTAAATTTAATAAAACCATAAGGGTTAAGTTATAAAGTTTTCTGGTTTTCAGGGTGCCTCATCATGCACACAGCTTTGAAACTCTACAATGCAACAAGGAAGCATTATATGTTCACCAGGTGTACTGTAGTTGTTAAACTTTTTAAATTAGCACAGTGTGCTGGCTAGTGCTAGGTTTAGTCAAAATATTTTATTAACTCAGCTGTCCCATGATACTGAAAAATCGGTATGCTTGTACGTATATGTGAAACACACTAAGACCCTCCCACTGATTTTCTAATCTTCGCTAGTAGAAACAAACAACAACAACAAAAACAATTAAAAAAACAAAACAAAACAAAACAAAAAAACAGCACTAAGATCACCAGAGAAAAGCACAGCACGGAAGGTGCTAAAGCCACAACTCTTTTGTGCGAATCTAACCCACTGTAACTACCTGTGTGAACTGGGCAAGCTACTTAGCCTCCCCTCTCTGCACCTAAGTTTCCTTACCTGTAGAAGAAAGAGAAAAATAATAGCCCCTTCTATTACCATGAGGGGTCATTATGAGGAGCACCTGAGCTAATATTTGTATATACTCAGAGCAGGGCTGCAACATAGGTTATAGATATTACATCTGCACTTAATAAGTAGGAAAAAATGTGTTAGTCATGTCAAAAAGAGTGATGGTAATGTTTTTATGCCTAATGTAATCATGTGTTAGAATATAAAAAAAATTCCCAAGACAATGTTTTATCAGAAAAGAATGGGCATACCAATACAGAGATGTCTATAGATCTATAGATACAGAGATTTCCCCAAGAAGGACAATCATCTTAATGAGAGAAAAATATCACAGAGACAAACATAACCTCCACTTAGAAGGGGAACAGGAAATAGTCTGTGAGAAGACCAATTATGGATCTTTCTAAAGAAATTAAAAAGTTTATGTATTTGAAATAATGTATATTTTACAACTTAAATTATGAATATGTTGAATAATAGAATTTTAGAGCAACACTGAAACAAGATTTTTTAGCCTACTTATTTACATAATGTCTCTAATACAAAATAGTTTTATTATTTACATCAAGATCCCCTAATACATAAAACCTGTTGGACTATATATTTAGTTGCCCAAATAAAATTAGAAAAATATGAGCCATCAGTGTTCTGGGTTGCTTTACATCAATTTATTTACAGCATATAAACACACCCTGCACAGCACATAGAATTCCCATTCTACAGACAGTCAAAGGAGGTCAAAGAAATGAGGTAACATTTCTAAGATCAAATCTAAGACACCTGAGCTCAAAGCTTCATTCACCTCACTCCTTCCTAACTGTAGTTCTTCACGAGTCTGTGCTCTCCAAAACTTTCCATACCATACCCCCAAATGTCTTTGTCCTTCCCTGACCTCACTCATCCTTCAGAACTCAGTCCTTCCCCAAGATGTGTTCCACCACAGGACCCATCTGGGCTGTGGGTCCCTCCTGTGTGTTCTGTGTGCGCCCTGGCTTGCCCTCCACAGCAATGATCACATTCCACTGTCATTTTCTGCCCATTCATGTATGTTCTGCCTACGGCCTAGACTCTAATGGTCTTGGAGGTACAAAGTGGATAGCTTCCTTAAATCAGCAATTGAGGAAAAGATCCATCCCTGGGACTGATGTGCTCATACTCCTGCCACCAACCCAGCAAGTCTGCTTCCATGATGGCAGCAGGGTCCTCTGTGAGGTGGTGATGACAGCGTGGTTACAGCAGCCACAACACAGCAGAAAGTGTGAGTGTGTCAAACAGCTGGTACATAGGAGTTCACTGAAAAGGCCTGTGCCATTGGGCTGTGAAATGCTGACATGCTCAGGCACACTGAAGTGCAACAGTGGCTGGCAGAACCAAGGAGCCAAAGGTAATGTGGTAAGACCCCATATACAGGCTGGGCAAGCATAGGGCTGGAGTCAGAGGGCCTAGTACCTAGGTTTAGTTCTGTCACTGATTAGCCATGTGAATTGGGCAAGTTACTCAAGCAGAACTCATATATGTTCTGGCTTGCTGGGGTTCATCCTAGTTTACCCTGTCTTCCTAGAACAGAAAGTAATAGCACACCCTTTCACATTCAAGTATCCTTGCTTGGGAAACAGAATACAAGGTCCCCTTAGGCTTAACCTCGTCAGTGTCCTCATTTGTGAAATAACAGAAATCAGAACCTACCCCTTACTATGATGCTGTGAAGACTACACAGGATAGTATTTATAAAATGCTCAGCACATACAGTGCTCAATAAACAAGGTTAGGCCACTGAGTAACACTCAAAAGAGTCTGTGTTTTAACGTGCCAGTTTCGGTAAATGAATGAAATGACCCAACTTCTTAGAGCTTGAGAAGACCAAATAAAAATTAAGCATCAAAAAATGAGGTAATATTATTAGAGGAAAGCAATTGGAAGGGCTAGGGATGTAGCTCAGTGGTAGGACACTTGCCTAGAATGTGCAAGGTACTGAGTTCCATCCCAAGTAATGCTAAAAAGAAAAATGAAAAGTGGTGAATTTTTTTTTTTTGGAAGCGCTATTAGTGAAATCTCTAAAAACGAAAATTCCATAACTTTTTTTGTTTAATCCTAATTGTAAGGAAGCAATTTATGAGCTTCATAGAAGACACAGGATTCTATCTGCAGCTTCTTTGGAGCACAAATGAAATCTGCACTAGAGTTCTTTTATTAAGAGCTAACTTAAGGGCTAAAGGTGCAGAACATCATAGGCAAGAGCACAGGAGAAGTGGAGGAAGAGGCTGCTTCGCTCACCTTCTGCCACCTACTAAACACTCAATGTACAGTCTCCATGGAACCAAAAAAGGGACGTGTCTTTCCCTCATTTTACAAGAGTCTCTCTTTCTCATTCACATAGCTATTGTGGGGTAGAACTGAACTTGAGGACAGTCTGGCATTGTGAAGCCTACACAAACCCACTTGTCAGAAAGGGCAGAAGCACTTAGAGTCAGGAGAATGTGCACCCTGTGGAAGCCTCTGGGTGAGCAGAGGAAGGCTCCTCATCATTCTCCTATACCACCAGGTGCCACACAGTCACAAAAAAGGAAAAAAAAATAGAAAAAGAAACTCATATCCTTGACCTCAAGATGTTAGTAAACTAATATTCCATGGAAAGTAAGAAAAGGAATAAGCAGCTTTTAGCAAGATCAGTTTTTAATAGCAAGGAAAGGCATAAAATAAAACAACAAAAACAAAAACACTGAGCCATGGAGCTAAGGAAAGAGGAAAACTAAACTAAAAATTGAGAAAATGCCATCCTGAGACAGAACTCTGTTCTACTGTGAGTCAAGCATGAGGAAACTACAGAGTAAGTACACTCATAATTTACTTCAATCCCAAGTCAAGTCTCGGCTTCATGACGGCTCCAAGCATAACATGCATTACTTCTAGAATGAGAAGTAATTTTTCTCATCATAGTTCTGGCTACGAGGTAGAATCCAGAAATACAGTCGTCAAGGACTGGCAGGATAAGAGGCAGAGGGTTCGTGATGGCACCGAGGCTGCAGGCAACAGCTCCCAGCTGCCCGCTCCCTCAGGAAGCTTCCCCTCAAAGTCTGTTGCTGCCTCAGTGCTTCTGCAGCCATGGAAGAGGTTCATCAAAATAACATCGTCTACTATCTCATTAATTTCTGAATGCAATGGTCACATGTATTTTAAGTTACGGTTTTCAGGCCAGGGTGGGATGAGAAATAAGGTTAATCCTTAATGTTGGGGTAAGAAAGGGTAGATGTTTATCAAATCAGAGGTCTTAAAAAAAGTCACTGGTCTTAAAATTTACTTTGTAGAAAGACTTAAAAATGAGTTAGATGTGCCTAAAATATAAAAAATACATGGATGAACCTTGAAGATACTATGTATGTAAGAAGCCAGTCACTAAAGGCCACATATTATGTGACTACACTTATATTAAACTTATGTGATTATATGATTACATTTACATAAAATATCCACACAGACAGAAAGTGATCACCAGGGTCTAAAAGGAGAGGAACAAGGAATGACTGTTAACGGGTACAACATTTCTTTTTCAAATGATAATATTTCTAAAATTGGATATGGTGATAACTATGATTATACCATAATCACTGAATTGAATACTTTAAAAGGGTGGATTTTATATATCATTAAAGCTGATAAGTTTTTCAAAAAAGAAAAAAAAAAGTCAAAAGACCAAAAGATAAGAAAAAACCTTATGGGACCCTGGAATTAGAAATTTAAAGTACCACATTAATCTCCAGGATATATAAAAAACTCAAAAAACCTAACACCAAAAAAAAAAAAAAAATCAATAAATGGTCACAGGAACTGAACAGACACTTCACAGAAGAAGAAATACAATTGATCACAGAAAAAATAAATACAATCGAAAAACATTCAACATCTCTAGCAATTAGAGAAATGTAAATCAAAACTACACTGAGGGGCTGGGGTTGTGATTCAGTGGTAGAGCGTTAGTCTAGCATGTGTTAGGCACTGGGTTCGATTCTCAGCACTGCATATAAACAAACAAATAAAGTAAAGATCCATCAACAGCTAATAAAAAAAAATTTTTAAAAACCCTACACTGGGATTCCATCTCACTCCAGTCAGAATGGCAATTATCAAGAATAAAAGCAACATCCTGCTATCGTGTATAACTAATTAGAACAAATTTTTAAAAAAATTTTTTTAAAGAATAAAATCAACAATAAATGTTGGTGAGGATGTGGGAAAAAAAGATTCACTTATACATTGCTAGTGGGACTGCAGATTGATGCAACCACTCTGGAAAGCAGTATAGAGACTCATCAGAAAACTTGGAATGGAACCACCATTTGACCCAGTTATCCCACTCTCCTCGGTATATGCCCAAAGGACTTAAAAATCAAGCATACTACAGTGACACAGCCACATTAATGTCAGCTCAATTCACAATGGCTAAACTATGAAACCAACCTAGATGCCCTTCAACAAATGAATGGTTAAAGAATTTGTTTATATATATATATATATATATATATATATATATATATAATTGTTGAATAGACTGCTCATTCCTTTGGTTTGGAGCTCTGTACCTTCCTGTATCCCAATGACTCTGAAGTTTGGTCTCTTAATGTTATCCCATATTTCTTGGATGTTCTGCTCATGGTTTCTTAACAGTCTTGCTGAGCTGTCTATGTTCTTTTCCAGTTGAAATACTTTGTCTTCATTGTCTGATGTTCTATCTTCTAAGTGTTCTACTCTGCTGGTAGTATTCTCCATTGAGTTTTTAAGTTGGTTTATTGCTTCCTGAATTTCTAGGATTTCTGTTTGTTTGTTTTTTATAACCTCCATCTCCCTGTAAAGTTGATCCTTTGCTTCCTGGATTTGTTTGCGTAATTCATTGTCGAAGTGATCTTTCATTGTCTGATTTTGCTGTCTAATGTCTTCCTTGATACTCCAGATCATCTGAAGCATGTATATCCTGAATTCTTTATCTGACATTCCATCTGCTGCAGCTGTTACCTCTTCTAAAGTTGCGTTGACCTGCATTGCTTGTGGTCCTTTCTTTCCTTGTCTTTTCATACTGCTTGCGTTTCTTTCCTGCAGGCACGGGTGGCGGCTCTGCTCTCTCCTTATTCCAATTAGGGTGTCATGACTACCATGCCGGCAGGTCACTGGGCCTGTTCTGGGCGCTGGCGGCGGCTCTGTTCTGCCCCTACTCCAATTGGGGTGACGAGTGTACCACGCCGGCAGGCCACCGGGCCTGATCCGCCGGTCAGTTGCAGGTTTGCCTACCCTGCAGGCGCGGGCGGCCGCTCTACTCTGCCCCTACTCCAAATGGGGTGACGTGTCTGTAGTACCGGCAGGCCACTGGGCCTGTCCCGCTGGTCGGTCGCAGATCTGCCCACCTTTCGGGCACAGGTGGTGGCTCTGCTCTGCCCCTACTCCAATTGGGGTGTCGTGACTACCCCGCCGGCAGGTCGCTGGGCCTGTTCCTGGCACGGGCGGCGACTCTGCTACCATGCCGGCAGGCTCCTGGGCCTGATCCGCCGGACTGTCGCAGGTCTGCCTACCTTGCAGGCGCGGGCGGCGGCTCTGCCCTGCCCCTCCTACCACGCCTGCGGACGGCTGTGCCTGATCTGCAGGTTGGTCACAGGTCTGCTCACCCTGCGGGCACGGGTGGCAGTTTCGCTCCGCCCCCACTCCAATTGGGGTCACGTGACCACCACACCGGCAGGGCCTGATCCGGGCGTGGGAGAAGGATCTGCTCTGCCCCTACTCCAGTTGGGGTGACGTGTGTACCCCGCTGGCAGGCCGCTGGGCCTGACCCGCCAGTCTGTCACAGGTCTGCTTACCTTGCAAGTGCGGGCGGCGGCTCTGCCCTGCCCTTCCTACCGCGCCCGTGTACCACTGGGTCGCGGGTCTGCCCACCTTGCGGGCGTGGGTGGCGGCTCCGCTCCGCCCCCTCTCCAATTGGGGTCACGCGGTCACCACGCCCGCGAGCCGCTGGGCCTGCTCAGGGCGCTGGCAGCGGCCCGGCTCCTCCCCTCTGGCTCGACGACAAATCGAGAGAGACTCGGGTGTCTGTGCCTCACCCCCCCACCAGGAGACCAACTGTTTCTGTCGCCGCTGGTATTGATGAAGTTCTCTCCTCCGCCGCTTTCTGATGACATCAGATCTCTGCCATGTTGGTATCCTATGCGAATGGCAGCATTTCGTTCCCCTTGCCGGGCAACCAAAGCAACAGGTGAGTCCTGACTGGCCCTCAGCAGGACCCGGACCGAGAAGCAGTTTCCGCGGGCTCCTAGCCCTGGGCCAGGGCAGTTCCGGGAGCCGGAACTCAGCCGCCCCGCGCTCGGTGCTCGCTCCGATAAGAGCAGGCACTAAGAAGCACCCAGGCACTGAGCCCGAGCAATCTGTCTGCAAGCCACAGGCGAATGGCAGCCTGAAATTGCCTGTTCTATGGCTGAATGAGCTGCTGTCAGTCGAAAACAGGGATGGTGACGTCAGCTTTCCAACATGGTGGCCGCTGGCCTCCTCTGTGGTCTGACCGGTGTGGAGAACTGAGATGGACCGCTTCCTTCCCCCGTCTGGAACCCAGAATTCAGCCCTGAGTACGGTGCTTGCACAGCTGGCAGAAACTGCAGCGCTGTATCCCTGCGTCGCTATCTCCTCGTTTCCCAGTGCGTGCTGCAGACTCTAGCCGCGGGGCGATTTGCTGAATAAGCAGTGTTACCCTCCGTGCGACAAACCTCTTGCGTTTGAGTCCCCGTAGCCGATCCTCGTGCAATGGAAATCCTTCCTCCAGGTTCCGGAGCACCCCACTATTGCTGGAAATTCCTAACAAGATAGCCTTTAGCCGGCCTGACTTGTCATACTCCCACACAGTGAAGCAGCACACGGGGGAAATGCACTCCCCTCGCCACCATCTTCCTCTCATTCTCCCCTCTATATATATTATTGTAACACACATATACACCCAAACAATGGAATATTACTCAGCCTTAAAGAGGAATGAAATTATGGCATTTGCCCATAAATGGATGGAACCAGAGACTATCATGCTAAGTGAAATGAGCCAATCCCAAAGAACCAAAGACCAAATGTTTTCTTTGATATGCAGATGCTAACTCACAAATAGGGAATTGTGGAGAGAATAGGGGTTGTTTGGATTAGACAGAAGGGAGCGAAGGGGATATGGGGGTAGGAAATGATAACAGAATGAATCAGACATTATTACCATATATACATATATGATTACACTGTCTACATCACGTACAACCAGAAGAATGAGAAGTTATACTCTATTTATGTATGATGTGTCAAAATGCATTCTACTGCCATGTATATAACTAATTAGAACCAAAAAAATTTTTTTAAGTACCTGTATGAATATATGACTTTTGAAATATCTATTTCCTAACTACATCAGCTGAATAGGCCCATCAAGCAATGACACACCAGCAGCAATGAGCACTTGTGGTATCCAGATCTTGTTTCCAACTTCTGTTTGCCACCATAAGGAATCTGGGTTCCTTGGAGAAATGACTGATTTGGGTTGAAGCAAAGGAGGTACAAGATGAACCTGGAATCTCTTACTATGTCAAAAAGCAAAGGAGCATGAAAGGAGGTCTGTCAGGAGACTGATTTAAAAAGACTGCCACTAGCCAACTCTAGAACTATGGGAATGTCAGAATGATTAAGGACAGGAATTAACTATGCTTCACTGAAAAGGCATAAACTTATGAGTCCATACTGAAGATGAACAAACTGATGGATGGACAGACAGTTGGGAAGAGGAGGTTCTCCCTTGGAGAAGAATGCAGAGTGACATGTACAGAGGGAGTGGTGAGGTTGGAAAATTACCATTTGGTAACCAAAATAATAAAAATTGATTCAGGCAAACATGATCAACAAATGCTAAATCTGGGAGCGGAGATAAAGGGAAGCTTTTTGCACACTTAGTAGGTTCAAGCGGAAACCACTAAACATACAGTGGAGAATCCAGACAATACCCTGCCTGCAATAAAAATCCACATTATTGATGGGGACCAGATGGAAATTACAAGTCTCCAGATCTGCTGCCCTAAAAGGAAGCTTTCCATGTAGTACTCTGGTTGTAAATACTCATCTGAATCAGAGACACAGAAAGGCTCCAGGGACACACCCACCAAATGTCACATGTGACCCTGGACTAAAACTGGTACCAGAAAATAAAATGCTACAGAGGACATTATATAGCCATTTAACACAACTGTAATACAGGCATTTAATCAAAAAGAACTGTATAAAGTTAAGTTCTTAACATTGATAATAACATTGTGGTTATACATAGAATAGTATTTAGTCTTAGGAAATACATGGCAGAGTATTAGAGGGTAAAAACGTATGTTGTAGGCAATCTACTCCCCAAAAAAATCAGATCAGAAAATTAGTAGATGTGATAAAATACTAGTTTAAACCTGTGTATCTGAGAGAATATATGAATTTTCTGTATTACTATTATACCTGTTTAGTAATTTTGAAAATTTTCAAAATCAAAGTAAAAAAAAATACCTATAAAAAGTCAAAAGCACAGGGACTGGGATTGTGGCTCAGCAGTAGAGCGCTCACCTAGCACGTGTGAGACTCTGGGTTTGATCCTCAGCACAATCGCTCAATAGATAGATAGATAGATAGATAGATAAAATGAAGGCATTGTGTCCAACTATAACTAACTAAATAAATAAATATTTTTTATAAAAGTCAAAGCACAGACTATAACACAGATGCTGGGGGTGGGCACTCTGTTTGAAGGCTCAGGGAAAGTCTGCTTCTTAAAGGGCTTTTTTGACGAAGTCCCCTCTTGAAATACAAAGTTTGTGCCTTCCCAGACAGACTTCACGTTTTTCCTTTCCTCTCTATTCCAGAAATCCCTTGGCAAGGTGACAAAGCTGAAATTTTAGGTTAAGAGAGCAGTAAGAAAAAAATGGCATAGTGTGGCACAACGAAGCATCATGCAAGACCTTGAGTCCAGCTAGCTTAAGGACAGCTGGACTCCCCTCTATCCTCAGAAAATGGCAGCAATGGAACCCAAAGCCACAAACTATGGTAAAAGCTGGCTAGCTCCAGCTGAGTGTAAAGGAACATGCCTGTACTTCCAGCCACTGAGGAGGCATAGGAAGGAGGCTAGCAAATTCAAGATCAGCCTGGGCAACTTAGTGAGACTCTGTCACAAAGGATAGTAGATGTAGCCCAGCGGTAGAATGTTTGCTTAGCAGGTGAAAGGCCCTGAGTTCTATCATAGGCAGGAAAAGAAAAACAGAAAAAAGGAGAATCTTTTACAGATATAACCAATACACTCAAGGGCTCACATCCTACACAAACTTCTCATCTGCCCCAGCACTTTCATGTGTATAGCATTTTCATTTTTAGAAATTCTGTGAAGGAGAAGGAGGAATAAGAGAGAAAAGAACAAAATATCTATCCCCTTTCAATATCCTGAAGTAGACTGACAGGTCTGAGACTGAGTATCTAAGGTTCTTATAGCAACATGTGAAAATTTTGTACTCTCCATTATTACTGCAATTTTTCTATCAATTTGAAATTATCTCAAGATGAAATTTGAATTTCCTTAGCTTAATGGATTTTTTAAATTTTATGAAATTCTAATCTTACTAAGTCTTTTTCACATCCTCCAAGTATACTATATTAATGTAGCATAGTAGCTGCTTAATAAACTTATAAGAGCACAACTCTGGTGGTTCACGCCTGAAACCAGCTATTTGGGAGGCCTAGGCAGAAGAATTACAAGGTTCAAGGCCAGCCTCAGCAACCCTCTCAAAATAAAAAGGTCTGGGGGTGAAGTTCAGTGGTAGAACACTGCTGGGTTCAATTCTTAGTATCCCTCCACCCTACCCTACCCAAAAGAGCAAATCTTCCAGAGACAAAAGTAAGGTTTAGAAATTTTAAAATATCAGTTTCTGGCCAGATGCAATGGACATGCCTATAATCCCAGAGACTCAGGAGGCTGAGACAGGAGGATAGCAGGTTCAAGGTCAGCCTCAGCAATTTAGCAAGACCCTGCCTCAAAATAAAATAAAATAAAAGGTTGGGGATGTAGCTCAGTGGCAAAGTCCCTCTGAGCACTGGGGATACTCAATCCCCAGTATGCAATATGGACCTCTCCAGCTCCATTTCTCATTTCATTCCTTAACTTCTATAACTTACAAATGAGAGTATAATCAGAGTAGAAACCATTTTATAAGGACTTCTATTTCTATATCACTCAAAACTAAAAGGCAAAAATCTGTTCAGAATTGAATTAGTGAAGAGGTGCAAACTAAGTATTCCCAAAAGGAGTTGAACAGAATATACCTCCCTTGGGAGTCCAGGTCTTAGTAAGTGGAGGGGTAGGGACTACAACTATACTCAAAATACAAGAAAGACTTTATCAGTTTTGAAAAAACTTAAACTAAATTTACCTAATCTCCAATGGATAATAACATCAACATATATATCTGGTACTAAAATCAGTTTACAAATTACCTTCCCTTCATTTGAGTCAAGCAGGCCAAAGAGTTGTGATCCATCTGGGAGAGAAGAGAACTGAAACTTGAAGACATTTCCAAGGTCACCCAGTTATCAGGTGGCAGAATTAGAGTCTGAGAAAAGTTCCTTTACACTCAACTAACAATGTGACTCTTGTATAATTGCTTTATTTCCTCACCAAACTTATAGAACAATCACCCGTCTCAATGCTGAGACACATGCTTTGAATTTTTTTTGTAAGTATGGGTGACCCTAAGTAGCATGCCCATTTGGGCTTTCTCATTCAAAATCAACAGCAGAAGAGACATAAGGGAGATCAGCCACTGAACTCCAGGTTCATTTTATTTGAATATCCTTTTTTTTTTTTTTTTAACTTCTTTGATCATATGACTTTAGGTATGCTGTCACCACGTGGCAGGAAAATGTCACAGAAAAATTAGGCTAAGGTAAAAGGCATGAGCTTCTCCTAAGTTTCAGGGGTAATTCCAAACTACAGCTACTTACAAAGTCATCTACAACTTAATAGAGATTTTCACATTTTAAGACATTTTTAAAAAAAAGCAAAGCCAAATGTCAGCAAAATTAAAGCATAAACTTTAAATAAAGTTTGTCATACAAGTCTTTTCAAAAATGCCTCTAATAATGCATTAAATTTTCCTATAACTATTCATTCTAATTACATCTAAAATACAGGTGCTGATTAGACTATTAATCTTTATAATTCACCTGATTTAACTTGCTGTCAAAATTCCCAGATCTTTCAGAAGCTGCCACCTTTTACTTAATCCCTTTAAAGACACTAGGGTGGTTTTTTCTTTCTCTGTTTTTTATTTTGTTTTGTTTTTTTGGAGCCAGTTAAAGGCCTACCCCCTTACCCTGCCTGCCTGGGGTTCTATCCTCTACTGTCCCCGCACACCCCCAAGAAGGTTCTGGGTCTAAGTTTACTCTTTTCACTTGCTAAAATGTGTTTGCAGAGAGCCAGAAAAACTTTCATCTCCCCTGTAGTTACCATTTATCCTAGGGGTAGAGCTGAACCACCCCTACTTCTCTTACTTTACTCGGCTTATGTATATCCACTTCTTCACTTCTCTTCAATATCAGCTTCTTATAGATTATCTAAGCAACAGGTACTAACTAAGTGGGTTGTTCAGAAACTTGAAGATGAAAGTAAACAAAATCCCTCACATTAAATAAAATATGGTCAAAAACAAAGAATCTGTTATTCCAAAGTTAAATAAGAAATTAAAATTATAAATTTTACTAAGGATCTTTATTCAGAAATGAATCCTACAGACTGCCCTATAAAATTTTGATTAAGACTATACTATCTAACTTCAGATAAGCAAATTAACCCCTGTCCCAATGGGAACTGGTCTTACTATCTGAGAAGCGTACAGATGAACGCTGCTTAAGTCCCAATCCTGGTTCCAATGTTATTTGGCTAACTTCTTTGAACCTCAGTTTCTATATCAGTAGAATGGGAAGGATACACACATAAACCCAGCCTGGTTACTATGCTAAGTAATAAGTGAGTGCATTAAACCAATCAGAACAGAGCCTGGCACCCAATCAGTAAAGCACTGATTACTGGTATCCCTTATCTTTTCTCTACTGTTCTAACTTATTAGACCCAAGTCACAAAACCTGAAAAGCACAGTTAGTTTATTAGCCTAATTGAATCTGCAGGTAATTTCACTCAAACTGTATTTCAAGGGGCTGGAACAGCACACTCCAGTGGCTTTTCCCAGCAGTGGCAGGGCACACGTGCTCATTTGCAGCTAGGTCTGTTCAGGGATTGGAGGGTCACGCTGTTCCAGGGTCATCTGCTACATAAGACATTCAGCACAGAGCTTTCTTCTATACAGGAACAAGTTCGTGTGAGAGATGTCAGCACCTGTGTGATTTCATTCTTTGTGTCAGTAGATGAGAGATTTTACAGAGTTTGAAGAGTGGGCTGAGTTTCAGTGGATACCTAAAGTTAGAATGCATAGCCTACTCCGCCCTAATCCATATGCTGGTCCATGGAAATTGACTCAGTGTGTGGCAGGTGCCAGGACTGTACAGGACACAAAGTGTGAGGTTAAGTGAGACAGCATATGAAATAAATGTGCAAGTCAGAACTATGAGAGCACACCTCTATCTCATTAGCTACAATCACAGCAGAGTGGCATGGACAAATTCCTGTTCTCTTTCCTCACTACACCCTTAATGGAGCTGTAGTGAACTGCAAAGGTGGACTGGCTGCTTTTTCAGCTCTTCCTTCCCCTGCAAACTCCTTGGCAAACATGCTAATGGAAGGGAAAGAAGTCAAATGCACTCAGCAGTAAAAAATTGGAAGCAAGAATTTAGAGAATTAGTTTCAGTCACTCACATTTCTATATTCATGCATGCACTGCTTTCAAAAGAAAAGGCATGCCAATTACATCATCTTTTCTTTGTGACATATTATGATTTTGCAGATGCTTTATATTGATGCTTCAAAATTTGAAGAGGTCATGAATTGCTTTAAGGATCTGATAAAAGCTATAGGCCCTCTGACCCCTACAGAACTATGTATGTTCATATATTTATTGACACAGTCCACAGAGGAATCACTCTCCTAAGGATCTTTCTCACTGCATTTTGTCCAGATTTTCAAGGGGCAAGAAATACAATACTATGGTTCTAAGTCTCATGAATACACAGCTTTAGTGCCAAGTATTTTATGATCTGCAAATACCTAAATGCAGACAGTTTAAGAATCCTGGGAAAGATCTCTGTGAGGTCAAATACATCATTCTTATTTTCATTATGAGGATTTATAGCACACTTATTTTGATAATTTCCCTATTTCATCATACCATACCTCGTGATAGTATTCTTTCCTAAAGGAAGAGACACTTCCTAAGAAGAAGAGGAGGAGTGGGTATAACTTTCCTGGTGACAGAGCTTGCCATGAAGCATAGGGTGGGGGTTGGAGGCTGGATACAGCCAGCTGCACCTGCTGCTGCAAGGCAGGTGGACTGGTGACAAAGTATCTCAGTGGAACACTTTCCACCTGGCCACCAAGGGAGGGGTGTTCTGCTTAGAATAACCAAGGGACCAGAGGTGAAGTTTTGAAACTTTTAAAATTAAAGTATTAAAAAAATGTTTCTCCTTTCTTTGGATACCCCAAAAACATACTCTATCGTGTCTACAAAGTGTGAAAATGAGAGAGAGATAGCTTATGAAAAACAAGTATGTGTTCATTCAATTGGAACTGAGCTACAAAGAAACAGTACTTTGGGAGTATAAAGGAAATTAAGGATTAGAAACTAAAAAGAAGTGCCTTTCACTTGGACCTGTGGTGTTTACTATGGCTTCATTCACACATCTCTTATCATTAACAACATAGCTTAGGGAATCTGGAAAAACATTTGGGACAGTGTATAAATGCCAACTGAAGCTTGTCCAATTATACACCAAACTGAGCACTGTAACATTTTCCACATTTTTTTTTAAGTATTGACACAATACAAGAAGCATTTTCACCCATCAAAGACATAGTTATTTAAGCTCTTTATACCATACAGTCATTATGAAAAACACAGGGAGACAACTTCACTTACATGGTTAATGAAGAGACTCTTGCGTTTTTCTCTCACTGTGAAAACAAAAGATGCAACAGAAATGTTACATGCCTGCATGCCAACCCCTGGCAGGTTGCTAAGGACTGGGCCACGATGTTGTGGACCCATCCATCCACCAACCAATATACCCAGTTGCTCACTCAACAAACACAGGAATAAAGAACCTGCATGAATGCAGATCTGAACTTGGCTGACAGAAGGAAATATAAATCCAATTAAACAACAGCACCCAAAATAACCAACAATAAAATTAATTAAAGGGTAAATGATCTCCATTAACTGAAAAAATATTTATTAATTAGTAAATTGCATAAAACTTATATGCACCAAATAGTTTAAGATGATTAATTAACAAATAATAGGACATTTATTTCTAACCACTGGACCCATAAAGGTTCATTATATTAATGAACCAAAAATAACAACAGTATCTGTAACAGCATTAACATACATGACAGATGATGTATATCAGAAGTGTCCTTATTATGGAAACTGACTCTCTCCATGCTGTGCGCTGATGAACAGGACTGGGCTTTCATCTAACAGGCTTCCTGGAGCATCCTGCAGCACCCCCTCTCCCAGGGAGACAGATAAAAAACTCAACAGTAATAAACACTGCTCTCTTAACAAGTCTGCTTCTCATCCTGCTGTCTGCACAACCTGGCTGTACTAAGTGGCTCAGCTGCCAGCACCCCCAAGCCTCAGTGTTTATTAAACAGGCCTTTAGCCCCAGGGATGCATAGGGTACACAGAAACTCAGAGGAGATTACAGTAAATCTAATGTCATTGAAATCTGCATTTTCTTTCTTGAAGACAAGCTTTTGGGGTGTATAAAACTTTATGGGTAGTTCACTATAAAGGATATAAAGAACAGGTTTCCTGTAAGGAGACGACATTTTAGGTGGCTACCTCAGGGTAGTCTAAAACCATAGGGTGCAGATCTAGCTTATCATCTGAGGAAAGTTGATTTTGTTTGTTTTTCCCCTGCAGTCCATATCCCAAAAGTAGATTCCCTTTAGTCTTCAGAAGTGCTCTGTCTAATCTATCAGAGAAGCCTAGGAATTGTTTTCCAGTCCTTCGTATGCAATTCTTAGATTCACAAGGCAACACTTGTCTTTACCTTAGGAACCCTATTCTCTGGGGCTGGGGTTTGTAAACTCAGTGATAGAGCACTTACCTAGGCATGTACAGGCCCTGAGTTCAGTCTCTAGCATTGGGGGAAAAAAATCCTATACTCTCTGGAATGACTGCCATTTACCTTCCTATCTCAAAGATATTTGAGATACAAAAGCCAAAACTGGTCTAAGGATGCAGTTGGTTATGTTAAAGAAGTAGACTAAGAGACAGACGGTGTCTATACTTAGGCGCCAGAAGGATCATCTGTAGGTGATCAGGTGAATTAGCCCACTCCTGTCACAGGATAGGGAGGTAGGTACCAGAGTGCAAGGTGCACAGGCCATACCTAAGGTCAGACCAACATGCACAAACCAGAGTGACAGAAGAATGTATCTGCTGATGAGGTAACATGACTACTTTATACCTAACTCCATGTAAATATCCACATATGAATCTTAACAAAAGAAAAATGATGGTGTGGCTGGAAGAGCTGAGTTCTAACTTATGCACATTTGTGTACAAGTGTGTGTGAATTTTTGTGCATGTGTACATATGTACATGTTTTTCTTAAACTAATCCATTACTATTCTACTAAGCATGTAGCCAGGAATAGGAAGTATAATGACATTGCTGTGGTGATTTCCCATTGACTAAATGGATATGGAAACATTCCACATGGGCCACAGATCTGAAAGAGTTTCCAGCAAATTTTCTAGATGACATCTAGCCTTTCTCAGAGGATTCTAACAATAGGTTTATGCAAAAGAGACTTTATGTCTCCCAATTATGGGACCCACCTTTAGGTTACCTCAACCTTCCTAAACCAGGTCCTGCCTCCAGCAATACATGCCTCAAGGAACTATTTCCTTTAAGAAACACTAGAGTTTCTCATAAGGATACTATTGAGAAGATTTAACATTATTCAAACACAAGAGAAAGGGATGAAAAACAGAACCTTCAATAGTTCAGACTGAAAGTTTTACCTAAAAAGTTTACAAAAAAATAAAACCATAGTATACAAATAGAAATATTATAAAAGTATATGCAATTCTCCTTGTACATTACCTACAAGGATCAATCTCAGGGATGAATCAGGCCATTTCCATGAACTCTAACTAGTTCCAATTAGAATAGCAAAAAACAGAAGTTCAAGAGGACTATTATAAAATACTTAAGGTTAAGGTATCCAGATCTGTTACAGAATCTCTTAGGCATTGACTGATTTTCAACCAAATTAATTCCTATATTCTATCCTATTTCTTTCAAAGCAACTGGGCTTGCTGAATCTGAGCTGATCTGAAACGTAGGGCTCACAGACCAAATCAGGTATTACTTTCTTCTGTTACTCTGTAGTTCCTCTTAGAGGGCCTTTGCAAGACAATGTCTGCAGTCTGAGAGACCTTTCCACAAATGTATTCTTTGACTGATTTCCTTTTTGAGTCTTCCAAGCCTCAAATAAACCACCAGTCACTACACAGAGAAAAACTCCCAATATCCATGTTCTGACTAGGTGGCCCATTTCTCTAACCTACTCCCTGGATTAGATAATTATAAAACACTTCAGGATAAGGTTACCCTAGCTGGGCTAATTCTCTCTCTCTTAACAATTTGAAGTTGGAACTAGCAAGAAGCTAGTTCATCACAGACAAAATTATTCAAATCTATATTTGTCCTTGAAATACATTTGAAACCATCTGAGGCCATTTTAATCAGCTCTGAAATTCAAAATGCTTTAGCTATTTTATTTTCTATAAGTAATACATCAACTCATTATTAAGAGTTTGGCTTTAATCATTTTTAGGACCTTAATATTTTGGTTTCTAGAAATATACTCATCAAAATCTCTGGAGTTTTCAGAGTTCCTACATAATTGAGTGGACTAATAGTTATATATTGCTTCATTAGAGAAACAAGCAATAAATTGTTGTGGCTCATAAGTCTCCTCTTTCTTGGAAGAAGAATAACAGTGATCTCCTTTGATCCAATCTATAATAGTTTGTTAAGAGGATTTTTAATTGGCTATAGCAACAGTACATAATAACAAACAAAAAATGTACAAATGGCTTTAAAAGTAAGCCATCTAAAATCATCAAAAGCACTACTAAAATGGCATTAAAAGTCTTCTCCAGATAAAATGGAGAGCTAGAAGTAAGTAGCAGTGTTGGCAATCTGAGGAACAAACAAAATTTCACTTAAGTTGCTAAGAAACACTCCTTTACCACAATATCACAGCAGTAAAATTTTTTTAGTCTTAAAAATAAGACTTGAATTGGGTGGCAACATACTTTATATACAAACAGAGATACAAAAATTGTGGTATATATGTGTATTAAGAATTGTAATGCAAAAAAAAAAAAAAAGAATAGCGTTACCTTAGATTAGGTAGAGGGAAGGGAAAGGAGGGGACGGCAGGGGATGTGGGGACAAGAGAGATAGTAGAATGAAACAGACATTATTACTGTATGTATGTATGTGACTGTATGACCAATGTGATTCTACAATATGTATACTCAGAAAAATGAGAAATTATATCCCATCTATGTATGATATATCAAAGTATATAAGTGCATTCTACTGTCATGTATAACTAATTAAAACAAATAAAATTTTTTTTAAAAAATACAACTTTTTGGAAAAAATCTAGTTCTTATCAAATCCTTATTAATAATATGTTAACAATCTAAATGCAATTTTAGCTAACCTCTTTTACAGACAGGAATTTAAAAACTACCTTGGTTTCCCATCTTCCTTTTCTAAAATAGACCTTCCCGTGGCATATGTCAGCTGTAGGATATTAGGACTAAAGAGGTCCTAATATACTATCTAATCCAACATCCTTCTCTTGGAAATGAGGAAGCCACCCACACAAGTGCAGACAAGGAGTGACTAGAAGGGGTAGGAGAGAAAGGTGAATTAGCCCACTCCTGGAAGGGTCCTCTGCACTACCCTTCCCTTAAAAGCATCAGTGATGGTGAAGGCTCCTAGAATCTGCATGAAATTAGTACTTTAAAAAAAAAAAAAAAAAAGCCAGAATGATAATTAGGACCCAATATGAACAGAGCTAAGCTATGCTACAAAGAAAAATTATTCAGCTTATTAATTACTCTGGATATGAAGAACTGGAAGTCACACAAGCCAAAGACTTCAACTCTGATGTAAAGAATTATGGCATCTAGTTTGGAGATATAAAACTGAATGCTGAGTGCATAGCTAATGTAGATTATAATAAGCTGGTTCAAAAGAAAGATTTTATATCTCCCTTTTTTTCCCCTGTGGTTAAGAGATCAGTAACGTTTATCTTACTCTAAGTTTGAGATTACCACACAATTCCTGCGGGTTTCAAAACTGCAGTGGATTTGTTTACTTTATTCAAAACACAACTAATAAGCCCTCATTTAGATACTAAAGTTCCTGCCTCCCTGAGCTCATAACCTGACAGGGAGGTCATGAAACACAATGACCAGGACACAAAATACACTATGGGAGGAGAGCACCCCACACTTCCCTGAGCAAGGCATCCTGATGAGGTCATTCCCATGAGGCATACCTCCTTCACTTCAGGAAGAGATCTCAGAACTGCCAAAGGGACGTGTTTATTTCTAAGCTCAGCACTGAGGAACAGGACATTCTGTACATTCAAATGGAAATCTAAATAGCAGGGCAGATGAAACAACAAGGAAAACAAAAGGAAAAAATTCAGTGTCTAGCGCAGATCCAGTCACAGAGAGGAAAAACTCCAGGAAACGGAACAGGAGGCAGATGCTGGACACGGGAGAAGCTACTCACAGAACAAGTGCCAACCAACCTTAAGACATTTTCTGTTTCCCATGGAGAAATGCCAGGGCCAAGGGATTTCTTCAGAAGCATAGAAACTTCAATTAAGTGGGATTCTTTTAAAACTATTTGATTATTTAAAAAATGCATGCATATATAGAAAATTTGGATCATACTGAGCAGTAAAAGGAAGAAAATATAATTACAAATGAAATTAAAACTTGGAAAATACACAGATACATAAAGAAAAAAATATAATCCAACAACCCAGAGGTTCACTAGTTGAAATTTGGTATGTATCTTTCAATTCTTTTACTTGTGTATATTTATACAGATGTTATGTGCACTCGTGCAAATGGATGCAATCGTATGTAAACACACCAAGAAATATGTCCATTCTATTAGTGTGTTAGCACTTTCATTGGTTATACATTATTTCATTAAAATATAAATATACTAATTCTTTGTATCATGTATTATGATATTCTCCCCACATAACATAAAGGGGTGAGAAAGCCATGCAATATGATGAACACCACTACAACAGAGAGGTATGCAGACTTAATGGAGGCAGAGGACTCAGGGGACATCTTCTAAAATGAATCAGATTTATTTTCCCAGAGCTCTTGAGTATATCAGGTTATGCCAAGTACAACAAAATTAAAAGAGTAGTAGGAGGTAAAATTTAAAGTCATTTTGTTTCATCTGGTAACGCTTTTTTTTTTTTTTTTTTGGGGGGGGGTACTACAGAAAATGTTAAAGTGAGTAGCTCCTATAACTTTCACAAATCAAATCAAGCGGATTCCAATTCTTTACTGTCAATAAAATTGAAGAAGAACAAGACTGAATTGTAGCTAATTATTAGGAATTATTTTAGAGATCTCTGACATACAAACCACATGGTATAAAATAATTCAGTGATATTACTATAACAAAAGTCCCTCTATTCCTGTTTATGTATGTGCATAAAGTTCCTCCGCACTTCTAAAAACAAAGGCTTTGATGGTGAATACTGCCTGATCCTAGAAATAAATAATATTCAACCACAGAAGCTTCTTAATAAGAAATGTTTATTCGTGGACTGGGATTGTGGCTCAGTGGCAGAGTGCCTGCCACATGCATGTGAGGCACTGAGTTCAATCCTCAGCACCGAATAAATAAATAAAGGCATTGTGTCCATCTACAACTAATAAATAAATAAATAAGAAATTTTTTTCTTAAAAAAAAATACACTTTCAGTTTTAATACTCATTAAAATGTTAATGTTTGTCTTCTGATCAACTGAGTAGTGATAACCATAATAATACATCTTTTAACATTCTAAGCCTTATAAGTGTCAGGAATAAAAGATTAGATTAAATTTAACTATATTTTTATATGAGAAGTATGACAGTATGAGAAATGACTTTCAGGAATCAAAACATACTATTATTAAGATAAAATTCTGTGGAAAAAAGAATGAAAATATAATATTCAAAATGAAAATGGAATGATATGAAAATTTCCTACTGCTAAAGAAGAGCATGTTCATACATTTTGAAATGACTGTAGTAATTAAAATTCTTTTGAAACTCATTTTTAATGAAGGGTATTTTTATTTTAAAATATCAGTATTTATAATCATCAGAAAGTATATCCCTTGATAGGATGAAAATTTTTAATATCAAAACAAAAATGTTTGAGGACGTTCATGGTTTCTCAAAATTATTTTCAATGGTATGTAGCAAAGGGGAAAAAATGAAAATCACTCATATAAGACCTTTGATTCCTATGAATGCTTCAACATCTGACTGCAGAATTCTTCCCTATGGAGCCTGACAAGCTCCAGAGGAGACACACAGAATGCCAGACCAGGAACTGGAACAGGGCACCCCAACACCCAGTGTGCATGAAGGTAATAATGACAGCTGGGAATCTGTAGGTGAGAGAAAGGCAGGAAGCTCATGGGAATGAACCCCGAGACAGGACACACAGGCTCCTAAATGCCAGATAAAAGGAAGACAAAAAGGTCGGTCCTCTTTCTATGTAAAGTTCAACTATGCCCAGGAGCAGACACATCCCACACAGAAAGGGCCATAAAACATTACTTCAATTTTAGTATTTCTGAAAAGATTTGCAAATAAAAATATGGTTCATATTTTTATTTCTGAATTTTTTTGTTTCTACTTCAGCTTTAAGCCACTCAAAGACAGTTTTTATTCTTTAATTATATCTAAGGATTTTTGAGAAACACAGAATTCTCAATGCGCAAACACGATTTTATTTTTGTCCGACTTCTTTTTGTTAGTATTTATTCTTAAATTTTAGGTGGACACAATATCTTTATTTTACATTTATATGGTGCTGAGGATCGAACCCAGTGCCTCGTGCATGCTAGGCGAGCACTCTACCACTGAGCCGCAACCCCAGCCCCTGTCCAACTTCTTTTTTAAGGCAAAGGGTTCTAAAAAACATACTAATGAAAAGAAACATGATATAAATTGGCTCTTTTCTCCTACTTAAGCATAAGCTCTCATATCTTTGAACACAATAAATTAAAATAGGTCTAGGAAAGGAGCAGACAACAGAAAATGCATGTAATTCTTCCCCGCAAGCAAAAGTGATCCCATGAAAAGGCAAGGCAGGCCAAGCAAACTAATTTCTCTCTTCCCTCTGGCAATTTTTTCCACCCTATGAGAAACCCTTGGTCCCTTCTTGGTTGAATGGCTCTTTGCACAAATGAGTTGTCATTGCACAACTCATTTGTGCAAAGAAATGACAGAGAGGGCAGTCACTCCAGCTTTGGATAAAATACCCCTAACTTCAAGCTGGAAGGGTCTAATTAGCAAGCACTCTATTATCATTCAGTCTTGCTGGAGTTTCCAGTATCTTTTTGAAGAATGAGAAAAAGTTTCAAAGTCCAGCCTAAACCTCTTTGATATCTAGACAGAAAAGGAAATTAACAATCAAGAAACTCTATTTATTGCAGGTACCATCTAAATCAGACTAATGAATAGGTGGTAGGTGAAGCATGTGGCCCACAGAGCTTGTCTGTCCATCAAGCACTGGAGAAGGAAAGAGGTTGAGAGGACTGCAGAGGAGAGCAAGCTGAAAAAAACAGAGAGCTACAGGCTGTGATCTGAAGAAGTAGCTGTCCTAACATAACTGTCATCACCGCAACAATGGCCTCCAGCCCCCAAACTCAAGACTAAACCACTGAAGTAGTACATGAACCCGAAGGAAAGAGAAATCCCAGGTTCAAAAGAAAATAATCTAATAGTGGTGTGGGCCTTGCTGTCTCAAATTACAATATTTCTTCCAATTATAACAAAAATAGGGTGGGTAGGTGGGTAGGACCCACAACTGTGAAGTGCTCTAGCCCTCTTAGAAGTGTGAAGTGTCGTGCAATGGAAATGAGAATTTATCCAAGTGAAGAACTACAACAATCAAATCAAAAATGTTTACTGGCACTGTCATTTTTCCTTCTTTGAACCAGTTGGGCTGGCACATCCACAAGCACTAGGGAAGCACAGGGAACACTGTTCCTGGCCCTCTAGAAGTTAGTGGGTGGCACAGACAAGGCAGTAACACTAAATATCCCAATTTGGTTCTGACTATAAAGCAAGGGTTCACAGGCTGCTGCAGGCGCTCATCAAAGGCCTATTTAACCCAGCCTGAGGGGTCAAGGGAACCTTCATCAAGGAAGTGATGGCAGAAATGAGCCCTGAAGGCAGAAGAAATGAGCCATGTGAAAGACAGAGCGGAACTCAGGGCAGAAAGCAAGTGTCATATCTGAGAAACTGCAAGAGCACAGAGGCACAAAAAGAAGAGAAAAGGCAGACAGGGAAGGAAGGCAGAGGCCGAACCATGGAGGGCCTCATACCCTAGACTGAAGGTTCTGCAACTAGTTCTAAGACAACAACAGGGAGTTATTCTAAAAACTAAGTAAAGAAGGCTGGAGTCGTGGCTCAGTGGTAGAGCGCTTGCCTGGCATGTGTGAGGCCCTGGTTCAATCCCCAGCACTGCATATAAATAATTAATAAATCCATTGACAACTAAAAAACACTTAAAAAAACTGACTAAAAAAGTGACATAATCTTATTTGATTTATACGAAGTCCTTTCACTTAATAGCGACACAGACCTAGGTCTGGAGAGGGATAAGGTCAAAGCTGAGGAGACCAACCTAGGGGGCTGCTGCAGTAATCCAAGGGAGGACATTTTGAGCCCAACCTAAGAGGGCAGCAAAGGGAATAAGAAAGTCAATCAGATTCAAGGGCTATGTTCTTACTGCTTGGTAAAAACTCAATATACCTTAGATAACCTACATGCCACGGTGTGCTGGAAAATGTTTTTAAAAAGAATGCCCTGATTTGTAGCATTTCCCAATTTCTGTGGTATAATTCCTGCCAGCATGGTGTCACTGAAAGTGGAGCTAGGAAGATGCGTGTGCAGTGCAAAGTCAGCTCCAGGAGAAGCAGGCAGAGTCTAGGAAAATGCAAAGCCTTCCCTGGCTTAGGGACCAAGGCACGGTAGGAAAGGGAGGAAGTTAACTGAGTTCCTAAGTTCCTTTTGGGTCATATTGAGTTAGAGGAACCTGTAACCTTCAATTGTAAAGATGTCCAGAGGCAGCTGGATACATGGGTTTTGAACACTGCAAAGAAAAATCTGGTTGGACGTTAAAACTAAAATGAAAGTTACAATGAACTGTGAAAAGACCACAAAGATATGAGAGTGGACAAAAGAACCCTGGGAAATATCAGAATTAAAGGGATGAATAGAGGAAGAGAAGCTTATTTCTTAGAATGATGTCTAAGAAAGAACTTACAGAAAGGGACGATTTCTTGGAACCAATTTGCCAAAAGCCAATTCACCAAATAGTCAATTCTCTGACAATCGTTTCATCAAAAAATTCAGTTACCAAAGTTTTGTATTTTAAAGACCAGTTTCTCTTCTTTTTTCCCCCAGTGCTAGAGATCAAACCCAGGGCCTTGAACATACCAGGCATATGCTCTACCACTAAGTCACATCCCCAGTCCCAATCTATTTCTTTTAATTGTGGATAAAGCAATTATTTATTAGATGGACTTATTCTTAGCAAATTGGCATGGCTGAAGATGGGAAGCCAAGCAGAGCAAGGTGTGCACACCTATAATCCCAGTGACTTGGGAGGCTGAGGCCGGAGGATAGTAAGTTTTAAGAAAGCTCAACAACTTAGGATTTCACTAAGTTCATCTCAAAATAAAAAGTAAAAATTACTGAGAATAAATGTAGTACAATGGTAGAACACCCCTGCGCTCAATACCTAGTACCACCAAAAAAATAAAAAATAAAAAGACGGGAAGTAAAAAGAGAAGTTTTAAGAAGCTTGGATAAGTGGGTGGTGGAAAGTGCCACCAAAGTGGTCAACAGCCGCAGGATGGAAAATGTCCTCCAGTAACCTTACTCCACAGAACTGAGGCTGGGGGGAAACCTCAGCAGGAAAGTGAATGGAAAGGAAAAGCAGGCATGATACAGAGGTACAGAAGTGTCACTGAACAGGAATAGAGGAGAACTACAAGGGGAAAGAGTACTGGTCATTTTTCTTTTCACCTGTAACATGCATGTTCACAGCATATTTCCACACTGAATGGAAAAGATCTAGCATCTAAGAAACTAAAGCGATAAACCAAGGGGTTAAAGCAATTAATGCCTGGTGTTCCAGAAGAGGAAGAGGAAGGAGTATGTCCCTAAGCTATTTCTGGAGCAATCCTTCTTCTGTTGTAGCAATCAAGATATGTGTCAACCACCTAGAGGCCCTGATATAATTTCATGCAATCCTGTTAGAACATTTTTTGAATGATGCTAGTATATACACTGAATTCTTCTATCCTTCATTTTTCATTGTCCCAAACTGTCATCCTCACTGTCATTTTCCTTCCCTTATAATATTCTACCCCTCCCAATGGCCTCCCATTTCATGAGGGGAAAATGTGAGTTTTATGTAATCCAATACATTCAAAACTGCCTTCACAAGTATTTGATGCCTATACTAATCTACTCTTACTTTTGAAAACATTTATGTTTCATAACTACACCAAAGTTTTTCATGCTTAATTACAGATAACCAGGATCACATCAACATCATGCCTTGCCAAAACTGTTAACCTAATCATTATTAAGGAGTTATCAATTTGTTATGAGCTTACTGTTTTAAACATGCTTGGCTATTTTCTAGTCACTTCAGGATCTTCTCTAAATTAGAACTTAGCAATTTGCCAAAAAAGTCAAGTATAGAACCTATAGCACTTCTAGATCATAAAATAATATCCTATTATAATATAAACTCACATGCCATACTTTTCTATAGGCATCCTACCAAGATTTACGACCACTGTACTATAAATGTTATCTTATTTCCCCTTTGTAGCCAAGGACCAGGAACAGTGACACAAGCCAGAGGCTAAAAGAAAGAATAACTCCTAGGAAAAATCCCACATACATCTAGGATAAACCACAAAGATCCTAGACTCTTTAAGAACAAGCTGATTAAAAGCTTAGCAAAAAAGAAAACATCTGCATCTAGTATAGAGGTACAATTCAGCACCTAAGCAACACAAGAGAGAGAGGGGTGCTTTTACTTAAGATTTATATTTGCTTTCTTTTATACACTGTCCAATGTAACAAACCTGTGTAATATTTTGAGAACTGATGCAAGTATCAGTTCTTAAAGGTAAATTTCTGACTCAGAGTACAAATTCCAGAATGTATATAGAGATAATCCAGCTAACTGGCAAAATTAAGAGTTATTTCAAATGGCAAATTCTAAAAACAACTCATTACAAAAGAAGAAAAACGAAAAGGAATCACCATTAACAATATACTTCAGGGTCACTAAAAGGTATTCTATTTTACATTGAAAATGGAAAAATCAAGATTTAGGCTAACTATAAACATGGGCTTTTTTTGTTTAAAGAAACAAATAAATTAGTAACATACCGTCTGTCTGAGATTTACTGAGGAATATTGTGCTGGCCCGAGGATGATCTGAAGGATTGAATTCCATGTTCAAATCTTTAAAGAAAGAAAAACAAATTGAGTGAATAACCATCTGATAACTAGGGAGAGCCAAGATTAGTTTTTAATTTTTTTCAACCTTAATTGCTAATACATATTGAAGATTCTGAAATCTACTTATTGTTAATAGATTCCTTTGATTAAAAAAAAAAAAAACACTATTTAGAAATATGAACAAGTCCTACCATAAAAATTAGACATTAGGCTGGAGATATATTAGCCTCAATCTATTTTCTTTTTAAGAGTGTGTTCTACACCCAAGAGACCACAAAACAGAAGTACCAGTTATCATCTGTAATTATAGTGAGTTATACACTGCAAAAGGTTTGTCTGAACTCCACTATTAAGAGGTATTTCCTTGTCAAAGGTGATTAAAATAGGATATCTCAACTGGTTAGGCTCAATCAGACCCACACACTCTGCTTGGTTAAAAATATTTTGAAAGGCAAAACTTACCCCTTAAGGTAAACACTGCATATTGGCCATTTGTGGGCCTAATCTGGGCCACACATGTGTTCTCTTTGATCCACAATTTGGAAAAACAATTCAGATCAACATATAAAAATCAAAAGATATCAAACACACCACAAGAGAGAAAAATCCCTATTTCCAGCTTCTCTGAAGAAATCAGATCACTTGGTAAGATCAAATCCTCAGGCCCTAGTCCTCTTCCCCTTCCTGACACTCAGCAGCACTCCTTACTTTCCTTTCTTCCCACTCCCAGGCACTTAGTTTTGCAGCAGTCCCTGCATTAGAACAATCTCCAAAGGTCAAGGGCTTGTCGACTTAGAATCACTCTATAGAAGAATATTCAGTTGAACACAAAAAACATAAGCAATAGCAACAAGAAGCTCAATCTGATTCTAAAGGAAAAGATGTGTTAAGCATACCAAGAGAATTAAGTTAGGGAAGGAAAAAGAAAACATTTTTAAAAAAAAACCACTGAGAGCTGGGGATGTGGCTCAAGCGGTAACGCACTCGCCTGGCATGCGCGGGGTTCGATCCTCAGCACCACATAAAAATAAAATAAAGATGTTGTGTCCACCGAAAACTGAAAAATAAATATTTAAAAATTCTCTCTCTCTCTCTCTCCTCTCTCTCAAACAAAACAAAACAAAACAGTGAAATGTCAGAATCATCTTCAAAGCAGCTTATATCATCAGAATGAAAACTATATGGGGTTAAATTATTTCAATAAATTTAAAAAAACTAAACACCACCAATAAAAACAGATGGTGCATATGCTTAACTTAAATAGCTAATTAAGTTAAAGATAAAAGGAAGGAAAAACAAGGATGGTCAGGTGGACACCAAAAGCAACACTGCATCACTTATCCTCAGCAAACCCCTGACATGACATAGTGTTCTCACATAGCCGATCTCATTCTGAACTGTACTTTCTAATTTTTCACTGGAACTTGATTTTAAAAACACCCACTGACTCTTAAACACATGGTACATCAGTTATCTGGTCCTTCAGGTATCACATAAACATTAAACTTATACCAGAGTTTCACAGTTAAAGGCACTGATGGATTTTGGTGGAAAAAGATGGCAAAGAGAAACAAAATTTCAAACCCTTTAATTTAAATTTGATGAAGTTAGGCCAGAAAATTCCTGGTGAAAATGATTCTTTGTGTGAGTGTTTCCTGCTCAATTAGGATCATGTTTGTTTGTTTTTTATAGACAAAGGTGTTAATTGTTTGAGGACCTCTATATATAAAAATGAGTGCAATATGTAATTCTAAACACACATGGGTGCAGAAACCTTAACACATAATCCCCTCGGAAAAAGCATCAACTCAAAGAGACCGAGTACATAGTGCCTACATGTTCCTGGGGTGACAATAACAACCCAATGGCCTGACCTCAAATAGTATCAACACCACAAAGCCTCGTTTTGTGTTTTTATCCCCCCCTTTTTTTAATTTGTTCTTTTTAGATACACAAGACAGTAGAATGTATTTTGACATACATACATGAAGTATAACTTATTCAAATTAGGATCCCATTCTTGTGATTGTACATGATGTGAAGTTTTCCTGGTCATGTATTATATATGAACATAGAAAAGCTATGTCAGTCCATTCTACTGTCTTTCCTATTCCCATCCACCCTCCCTTCCCTTCATTCCCCTTTGTCTAATCCAAAGTACTTCTATTTTTCCCTCTCTCCACCCCTCTGTGTGTCATCATCCACATATGAGAGAGAAAATTCGGCCTTTGTTTTTTTGGGACTGGCTTATTTCACTTAGCATGATAGTCTCCAGTTCCACCCATTTACTGGCAAATGGCATAATTTCATTCTTCTTTATGGCTGAGTAACATTCCATTGTGTATATATACAGTATTTTCTTTATCTACTCATGTGTTAAAGGGTACCTAGACTGGATCCATTGCTTAGCTTAACTATTATGAATTGAGCTGCTGTAAACATAGATGTGGCTGCATCACTATACTATGCTGATTTTAAGTCCTTTGGGTATATATCAAGGAGCAGGATAACTGGGTCAAATGGTGGTTCCATTCCAAGTTTTCTGAAGAATCTCCATACTGCTTTCCAGGGAGGCTGCACCAATTTGCAGTTCCACCAGCAATGTCTAAGCGTACCGTTTTGCCTACATCCTCACCAACATTCATTGTTGCTTTTATTCTTGATAATTACCATTCTGGAGTGAAATGGAATCTCAATCTCAATGTAATTTTGACTTGCATTTCTCTACTTGTTAGAAATGTTGAACATTTTTTCATATATTTGTTGATGATCATATTTCTTCTTCTGAGAAGTGTCTGTTCAGTTACTTTGTCCATTTATTGATTGGGTTATTTGTTTTGTTTTGTTGGTGTTAAGTTTTTTGAGTTCTTTTTATATCCTGAAGATTAATGCTCTATCTTAGGTGCAGGTAGCAAAGATTTTCTTGATTTTACTTCTTGCACTTTAGGAGTCTTGTTGAGGAAGTCAGTTCATAAGCTTACATGATGGAAAGTTGGGCCTACATTTTCTTCTAGTGGGCACACAGTCTCTGGTCTAATGTCTAAGTCCTTGATCCACTTTCAGTGAGTTTTGTGTAGGGTGAGAGATAGAGGATCAATTTCATTCTGCTACACAGGGATTTCCAGTTTTCTCAGCACCATTTCTTGAAGGGGCTATTCTTTTCTCCAATGAATGGTTATGGTATCTTTGTCTAGTGTGAGATAACTGTATTTATGTGGATTTGTCTCTGTGTCTTCTATTCTGGACCACTGATCTTCATGTCTGTTTTGATGCCAATACCATGCTGTTTTTGTTACGATAGCTCTATAGTATGATTTAAGATTTGATATTGTGATGCCTCCTGCTTCACCTTTCTTGCTAAAGATTGCTTTGGATATTCTAGGCCTCTTATTTTTACAAATGAATTTTATGACTGCTTTTTCTATTTCTTTTTTTTTTTTTTTTTTTAGTTGTAGATGGACACAACATCTCCATTTTACTTATTTATTTATTCATATGTGGTGCTGAGGATCAAACCCAGGGCCTTACGCATGCGAGGCGAGTGCTCTACCACTGAGCCACTGCCTATGAAGAACATCACTGGAATTTTAATAGGAATTGCATTAAATCTGTATAGTGTTTTTGGTAGTACGGCCATTTTGACCATATTAATTCTGCCTATCCCAGAACACGGGCAATCTTTTCATTAATTTCTTTCTTTAGTGTCCTGTAGCTTTCATTGTAGAGGTCTTCCACCTCTTTTGTTAGATTGATCCCCAATAAAATTACTCTTTTGAGGCAATTATGAAGAGCGTTCCTCATTTCTTTTTCAGTTGACTCATCATTAGTGTACAGGAATGCAACTGATTTATGGGAGTTAATTTTGTATCCTGCTACTTTGCTGAATTCATTTATGAGTTCTAGAAATTTTCTGGGTCTTCTAAATATAGAATCATGTCATCATCAAGTAGGGCTCTTCTTTTCCTATTCATATCCCTTTTATTTCCTTATTTTGCCTAATTTATCTGGCTAGGGTTTCAAAGACTCTGTTGAATATAAGTGGAGAAGGGGAACATCCTTGTCTTGTTCCAGTTTTTAGAGGGAATGCTTTCAATTTTTCTCCTTTTAGAATGACGTGAGGAATGTTCCTACTATTGCTAGTTTTTCTGGTGTTTTGAACACAAATAGATGCTGTATTTTGTCAAATCCTTTTTCTACACCTATTGAGATAATCACATGATTCTTGTCTTTAAGTCTATTGATGTGATGTATTACATAAATTGATTTCCAGAGGTCGAACCAACCTTGCATCCCTGTCATGATCGCCATTTGATCATGGTGCACTACCTTTTCAATAAGTTTTTCGTGCATTTTGCCACTAATTTTATTAAGAATTTTAGCATCTATGTTCATCAGGGATACTGGTCTGAAGCTTTCTTTCCTTGATGTGTATTTGTCTGGTTTTGATATCAGCATGATACTAGCTTCATAGATGGGTTTGGAAGGGTTCCCTCCTTTTCTATTTCATGGAATAATTTGAGGAGATTTCGTGTTAGTTCTTCTTTAAAGATCTGGTAGAACTCAGCTGAGAATCCATCTGGTCCTGGGCTTTTCTGTAGGTAGGCTTTTGATGGCAACTTCAATTTCATTGCAAAGCTTTACTTTGTTGCTTAACACCCAATGTCTACTCATCAATCTTAGTTTTCTTTAAGATCCACATGTTAATATTAAAAGCTATCAGATGGGGTTTTTAGAACACTTTACAAAGCACATAAAGCTTCCCTGTTTGGAGCCAAAACTATACAATACTGCCATTTGTTTCAGAATGAGATCCTGCTTCTAAATCCTAAAATGTCTTGGAGATTAAAATTCTTTACCACAATGCACACAAGCCCCCAAGATTGCTAAGAATGGGAATGTCATAGATTCAAGAGAGGGCTTCCAACAATAGGGCATTTGTTATAGTGAATAATAATATATCAATGTTATGATTTAGATATGAGGTGTCCCCCAAAAGCTCATGTGTGACACAATGCAAGAAAGCTTAATTCAGATAGAGGATTAACTGAGTGGTAACTGCAGGAAGGCAGAATGTGGTTGGAGAAAATGGGTCACTGGGGGAGGGCCCTAAGGTGTATATCTTGGTCTTATTGAGCAGAGTTCGCTCATGCATTTGCACTCACTCACGCTCTGTCTCTGTCTCTCTCCCTCTCTCTCTGTTTCCTGGTGCCATGCTTCCAACTGCTTTCCTCCATCGCACTCTTCTACCATGGTGTCCTGCCTCACTTTAGGCCATGAGGAATGGAGTCTGCAATATATGGACTGAGACGTCTAAAACTGTGAGCCCCCAAATAAACTTTTCCTCCTATAAAATTGGTCTTGTCAAGTCTTTTGGTTTCAGCAGTGAAAAAGCTACATGGTGAAATGCTAAACCACCATTTAAAAAATCATATTTTATTGCCATGGAAAGCCATGTGTCATTAGGTGAGGAAAGCAGTGTGATACCACCTTGAGGTATATGCATAGGCACATAAAACATATCCAAAAGAATATACACCAATATTCCTTGAGGGTTTTTTTTTTTTTAATTTGTTTTTGGTTTTGCTTATCTGTGTTTTTTAAGTTTCAACATTCAGCACACTCTTGTTGGTTTGATATTTACACTTTTGAAGTTTGAAAAATTTATTTTATGGCAACTTATGAAAACTGATTTGAACGTCTTCTATCCTCTTAGATGGTGGTCTGCTTCTCCAGCTCAAGCTAGTGTTCACAGGAGATGCCCAGAGCTCTCCTGGCTGTGGCTGTAGGACACTTTCCTGAAATTAGTGGAGACTTATGCACTGCCACTAGGATGAGTCTTCCCACCAACACTGTGTACTTGCTATTGGAACTCTGAACAGGAGGAACCTCTGAGGGAGGTGCCCTTATCCTCTAACAACTCCCATTGTGTGTCTTCATTATTCCTGCTTTAATGGGCCCAAAGGGCAAACAAACAAAACAACAAGAAGCCTGCTTTTTCTCCTATGGGCAAACCATGCAGCAGGAATTTCACTTTACACTTTCCCCAAGAGATGTGTATACCAATTGTATACACAATTATGCCATGTCATACTTCTAGGTCTGACCATAATGCTCACAGTGGTACAAGTGGTTTCCTGATGAGGATAAGCATTGTATTGACCCTATTCTGTGATGAAGAACAAGTCATGCTAACTTCAGAGAAAATGAGATCAGGGTCTGCTGTGATGAGGGGAGTGGGGCTGCAAAGAATTAACTGTCCACCTGGGTGGTAAAAGAACTTGGTCCAGAGCTCTCCTGCCATCCCTGCTAGACCACGCCTTACCTGGGATCCTGGCTGACCTATAAGGACTGAAGCCTGCATTAGGGGTGAGGCAAAGATTGAGGCAGAGGGAATAACAGAGGCCCCTAAAGCTGAATTCATATAACACACAATATTCCTCAAGATCTCCCTGAAAATTTAAATTTCAGAACCAGGAGGTTTCCCCGAGGTAGGGGGCGGGGGGTGGGGGGGGATATCTCTAGGAATTCTCTGCTTCTGAACACCATGGCACAAAATGCTGAGGGGAGCTTCTGAGGTTATCACTAGTTTTCATTTCAAAGCATGTTCAGATGCTTGGAACTTCCTGTACATTGCTAATAAAAAACATTCATGGTAATGGGTCAGCTTTTCATCTTTATGGTGAAAATACCTGACAAAAACAACTTAGAAGAGGAAAAGTTTATTTGGGCTCATGTGTCACAGAGGCATCTCAGTCCACAGCCAATCAATGCTACTGCTCTTGAGCCAAGGTGAGGCAGAATATCATGGCAGAAGTATGTGGCAGAGGAAAGTTGCTCAGCTCATAGCAGCCAGGAAGCAGGGAATGAGAAGGAATCAGGGAGAAAACAGACTCTTCCAGGGCACACCCCCAATATTCCTCAAGATCTCCCTGAAATTTAAATTTCAGAACCTACTTCCTCCATATGGGTCCCGCCTCTCAGCAGTCCATGCATCTATCAGTGGATTAACCAATTGATGGACTGATAAAGTTTCAGCCCTCCCATCCAATCATTTCACCTCTAAACACTCCTTTATTACCTAACAGATGAGCTTTTGGGGGAACATTTCAGATCTACACCATAATAGCTAGTTTGCATTTTCTCTAAGCCTAACCCAGATTTATTTTCCATAAAAGAGCAAAGAAATGAAATACAGTGCCAAGTACAAGTCAATAGGCTACTTTTGTACAGAAGTCAGTCTGAGGAACTGACTTACTTTGAGAACCTGTAATGTGAAGGAGGGTGCTATGGACTGGATGTGGTTTGTGTATATCCCCCAAGTCTTCCTGTTTAAGTTTAATCTTTATTGTGATGTATCAAAAAGGCAAAAAATTTAATCTAACTATGTTTAAAGGGCCTTTAAGAGGTAATAAGTATTAGATAAAGCCATTAGAAGGGAGCTCCATGATTAAATCCTAGCAGCAAGAGGGAGAGAAAAAACAGAAAGACACACATATGCATGCATGTTTTCTGTTTCTGCCCCCACCCCCAAAAGTCATTACCAGATGTGACCCTTGACTTTGAACCAAAACTTGGGCCAAAATAAACCTCTTTTCTTTATAAAGTGACCTGTCTTGAATATCACTATATTTCATTACAGGAATAAAAAAAATATATACTAATACAGAGGTCCAACCATAATAATAATCTTGATAGTTATAATATAATAATCTGACTTATCAAGCACAGGTAAATATCCAGAAAGGCAGAGTACTTGTATGCAGAACTGCCGGGTCGTTCTTAAGATTCACATTTAAGAGAACAGCTGGTTGCAGTGGCGCATGCCTGTAAAATCCCAGCAGCTTGGGAGGTTGAGACAAGTTCAACGCCAGCCTCAGCAAAAGCAAGGCACTAAGCAACTCCATGAGACCCAGTCTCTAAATAAAATACAAAACAGGGCTGGGTTGTTCAGTGGTCAAGTGCCAGGAGTTCAATCCCCAGTACAAAAAAAAAAAAAAGAAAAGAAAAGAAACTTTAAGAGAGAAACCCCAGATCTTGAAGAGATACAGTTATTACAATATATTCTTTGGCATGGGAATTCCAACTTTTCAGAGAACTAAAAATGGGAAAAAACAGCATTCTCACAAGCCAAGCAAAATAAACCTGTTGTAACACTCTCAAGTTAATCAAGACAAACCTGCTACTCCCCTCCCCACCACTGCAGAGTCCAGAAAAAAAAAAAATGGTACCCAAAATATGTATGAATTGGAACACATTTGAGAGAGCGTGATATTTTCGGCTCAAGCTAGATGATGTTTCCAAATGACAAGAATTAAAAGGAAGAAATTCATGGAATATTGAGTTTCAAATCAGAGATTATAGATGAAATTAACTTCATAGCTAAAGGATGCTAATCACTTTGCTAAAGTCAGTTCTAATGGCATACAACCTATTTATAAAGTAAAAATTTGAACACTAATGGTCCACATAATCCTCCCTCCATCCAACATAAAACAAAATATCCCTCTTCTTTGCAACACACCCTCCCCAGGAACTTCACACTGCCCCAGATCTAACCCTCGACCTGCCTTCCCAGAGCACAGAGAGCTCTAATTTTCCTACCTGCTCCTCTTCAAGAACCTCACATGCTAACTTATCCAGAGAAGAAAATTATGAGACATGGTTTATCCTACATGAACTCGCCACTTTGGTCAGGTAGATAAGATAAAGTACATAACACATTAGAGCACAGGACCTGACAGAGAATAACAAAGAATGAACTATCTGTCCAAATCCTGTGAGACAGAGAGCAGTATGCTTAAAATTAAAGAGCTGAAACAAAACAATGGACTCAGAAAGGGTCAAAAATGAATATTTTTTAAAATGTTTTATATCTTTATTTATTTTTATAAATAGATATAAAAAATTTTTATTTTTTATACCTTTATTTATAAAAATAAAAGATCAAACCCATGTGCTAGGCAAGCACTCTACCACTGAGCCACAGCCACAGCCTGAATATTGCTTTAAAAAAAAAAAAAATTCCTGTCAAGGCCATTCAGCTGAATTCAGTTAAACAAAATAAATATGTATCAAAATATGTATCAAGTGCCTGCTATATGCTAAGTATTGTGTTCAATTCTGCTGCTATTAAAAGACTATTTTAGGGAACTAGTCTCCTCTTTCCTATTCATAATCCTTTCCTATGCATGGTCATAAGAACACATTTTTTTATTTTCAAAGGGCTAATATCATAATAGACAACTTTAACTGACTTCAAAATGCATCACATTTCTATCACATATTAACCTTTGCAATTGCATTGTGATGGCATAAATCAGTATTTGATTAGATAACATGAGTATACCATCAAGGCCAACATGCCATGATTTTCATTCACTTATTCATTTATTCAACAAATAGTCACTGAACATCTCCAGGTGCCAGAAAACTGCTGGATTCCAGGTGCTGAGAATACAGAAGTGAACAAACTAGGTCAAGTCCCTGCCCTATTAGAGCATCCTTCTAAAATGAAGATGCATAAGAAAACAAATAACCCAATCAATAAATGGACAAAGGAACTGAACAGACACTTCACATAAGAAGAAATACAATCAGTCAACAAATATATGAAAAAATGTTCAACATCTCTAACAAGTAGAGAAATGCAAATCAAAACTACACTGAGATTCCATCTCACTCCAGTCAGAATGGCACTTATCAAGAATACAAGTAACAATAAATGTTGGCAAGACTATGGGGGGAAAAGTATTCTCATACATTGCTGGTGGCACTGCAAATTGGTGCAGTCACTCTGGAAAGCAGTATGGAGATTCTTCAGAAAACTTGGAATGGAACCACCATTTGACCCGGTTATCCCACTCCTTGTTATATACCCAAAGGACTTAAAATCAGCATAGTATAGTGATGCAACCACATCCATGTTTACAGCAGCTCAATTCACAATAGCTAAGCAATGGAACCAATCTAGGTGCCCTTCAACAGATGAGTGGATAAAGGAAATGTATATATACCCAATGGAATGTTACTCAGCCATAAAAAAAATGAAATTATGGCATTTGCCAACAAATGGATGGAGAGTATCTTGCTAAATGAAGTGAGTCATTCCCAAAAACGCAAAGGCTGAATGATCTCTCTGCTATGGGGATGAAAACACAAAAGGGAGTGGGGGAATGGGATGGGCAGAGAATGGAAGTTCATTGGGTTAGAAAGGGAAATGAAAAATGAGGATGGGAATAGGAAACACAGAAGAATGAATCAGAAATTACTTTCCTATGTGCATATATGATTACAAGATCAATGTAATTCTTCATCATGTACTACCAGAAAAATAAGTTATACTCCTGAAAAAAAAGTTATACTCCATATATGTATAATGTCAAAACACATTCTACTAACATGTATAACTAATAAGAACACAGATTAATACATAGATAGATACATAGATACATAGATTGAAAGTGTAGAGCACCAGTGAAGAAAATTTTTAAAAAGAATAAAATCCTTAAGAAGAACTATAAACTCTATAAACCCACATTCAGAAAGCTGACAGTAGTCTGTACTGGATTACCTTCAAGGAGAAGCTCAAATGGTGAATAGAAATATCACATTATAAAGTGTAAAAGACCTAGATTTGAATTAAAGTAAATTGTGATACTACTCTGGGTCTCATTTTCCTTATTTATAAAGTGGCCTCATAACAACTAACAGAAGAATACTGCAAAGATTAGAAGTCATTTATATAAAGCAATATGTAGTAGAGTATCTACCATGTAATATATGCCCAATAATTAACAGCTATTAAAAAGGGTATTAAAAAGCATTATAGCTCAGTGCTAGAGGAATAAAACACACGTATGTTAAAGTCCATTTCAATCTTCATTACACAATTTGTTTTTAACTTTGAACTAATTATGTAGCATTAAAGTTAAGGTTGTTCACTATGATGGCATCTTAGATCCACAAACCAGACTCTAAGGCATCACTTCTTTAGAGAGAGGCAATTTAAAAAAAAAAAAAGAGCGAGAGAGAGGAGAGAAAGAGAGAGAGAGAGAGAAAGAAAGAAAGAGAGAGAAAAAAAATTTTTTTAATATTTATTTTTCAGGTTTTTTGGTGGACACAACATCTTTATTTTTATGTGGTGCTGAAGATCAAACCCAGAGCCCCGCGCATGCCAGAAAAGCGCGCTACCGCTTGAGCCACATCCCCAGCCCAGAGACAGGCAATTTTAAGGAATGTCATGGAATCCCTTGAGTTGACTTCAATCTAATCTTAAGAAGCAGAGTTCCGAACCATTATTTCTTTATGATTATGATATTTTAATTTGATTGTGTCTTACTTCTATTTAAGTAAGACACAATCAAATTAAAATATTAACAGGATGAGTGTTCTCAGGGCCTACTGCCAAGCTTTAAGATAACAGAGTATTTGGTCATATTGCTTGCAGTCCATATCTCTGCTGAGCTCAAAGTACAACACTATTCCTGTATTCAAAATTTGAAAGTGAACAACATGCTTATTAAAATAGTGTAGCCAGGCACAGTGGGTGCATGCCTGTAATCCCAGGAGCTCAGGAGGCTGAGGCAGAAGGATTGCAAGTTCAAAGCCAGTCTCACAAAAGTGAGGCATTAAGCAACTCAGTCAGATCCTGTCTCTAAATAAAATATAAAACAGGGCTAGGGATGTGGCTCAGTGGTCAAGTTCCCCTGAGTTCAATCCCCATACCACCCCCCCATCCCCAACCCCCCCACCCCCCTCCCCCGCCGCCGCCAAAGAGTAATTTAGCAGTATTCTCCTATGCCAGGCAACATGTTTTTCTTCTGTCCTTTCCACACATGTCACAATAATATTGATTTACAGTTGCTTATCTCAGATTTTAAACCAGAACCAAGTGTACTTACAGTCTCATAAAAAAATTCAGGTAATAAAATGACGACTAGGCAAAGTGAGAATTATTACCTATCCCTGGTAGTCTTGAAAATCAGTAAAATGAAAACAGAAAAGTGCAGCAGGGCCTAAAGAGGAGACTCAAAACCTCCCTCCTACTCTTTCTGCACAGTTAGGTCCCAAGATGATCACTGTTTCCATCAGTCATCAAAAAAGATTACCTATCCATTTAGGTCTAGACAATGAATCCAAAAGATTCTGTCTGTGGTTCCATGATAGTTTTTAGAATGTCATGGTGAAAAATCAACTTTGAATTGGAGGCCAATTGTGACTAGCTGACAATCTCAACAATAAACTCAGATGATAACACTAGGTCTATTTCCTGTCTTTTGACAACTATTTAACATGGTCAAAATATCAAACTTTTAATTTCAATTTTAGGTGGTCACCATTTCCAAATTTGATCTGTGAGGCAATGATGAAATCTACAAATGAAACCTGCTAATTTGAAAATACATTAGTTCCTTAAAAAAAAAAAAAAGTTACTATTGACCCACTGACTGAAAATCAGTAATTACCTCCATTCACTAGTGTCAATGAGACCAAATCAAGAACCCAATCAGTTGGTCAGCAAGATGCAACCAAGCAGCCTACATCAGCATCCCTATTTATAACCACTGTTGCTGTGGCAGCACACTGCTGCTACTGCAATTCTGGCTAATTGTGAAGACACCTCTTCTATTCCCTATGATCTCAAGAGGGGGGGGGTTGTTTTTTGATTATTTGATTATTTGTTTTTGATTATTTGATTTAGTGTAACACACTAAAGTCTCGTTATTTTCTATTTTGCTCTCTGCTGCTCATGTCCCCCTAGGTGGTCCACATGTGTGTCTTTGTAAGTAGTTGTCTCTTTGACCACATATCTATGTGTGTGGTCTCCAGGTCAGTTTCTCTGTGGGTGGGTTCATGTCTGGACTTGCGTTCATCTCTCTGAAGACACATATCTGACTCTCTTTCATCTATTCTTTATCTGCTTCCTCATCTCTTTCCAACCTGCTCTCCCTTTGCTTCTTCTCTTTTTCTCTCCCCATAACTATTCCTTCTTTCCCTCTCTTCCTTAACCCTCTGTCTCTTTCTAATAGTCCATCTTAAGGTGTGTAATATTCTTTTTTAAGAGAAACCAAAGAAGATAACAATCCTAATACTAAAAGTTCAAACAAATTGTTCTGTCAATACAGCAGGTAAAATAGCCTAAAGGCTCTCATGCTACAAGCACTGAGAAATGTGAGATAAGAATGTAAGACATCCTTTTAAACACCTGGGAGAGTAAGGCAGGGAAGCAACATAAGGGAGTTGAGGCCATAATGAAAGAGACTCTGCAGTCTTGCAGCAGGGAAGTGCTATCCAGATGTACAAGCTGGGTATTAGATTTATAACAAAGGTGACATACATCCTGATTTACACCATTATCCTGGCATAATCACTAACTCTAACCCTTTCACACAACAAAGTGTCTGGTTTGGAAATCACCTTATTTTAATGTTCATGCAGGACAGGATATGTGTCACAGGTTAGAACCAACATTTTAATATATAGCTGAAACTTTCAAAGGGCTATAGTCTCAGTGAAAAAACTAAACTGGGGGCGGGGCAGGAAGAGGGGTCATGGGGAGGGGATGCAACTATGAACTTAAGAGGAAGAAGAGGCTGACCTAGGATTCAGAGATCTTCCAGTACCCCAGTAACTGATAACCATTAGTCTGTCTGTATCCCTATTCTGGTGTTTGGCATTCAACTCTACTCTATACATGTATTCAGGAAATCCCTGGACAAACAATTTACTCCAACTGGTCATCTGCAGGGTGCCTGGCAGAAGCGACTATACACCACTCTGGAGAAGCCTATCTCCAACTCCACTAGATTAGGCCCATAAAGACAGGCTCACCATCCCAAATGGCAAAAAAAAATGGAGGAGAAAATCTGTAACCAGCAAGAAGCAAGAGACTCAACCAACACCAAGATTAGGCCCTCAAGAAGTTGAAATAATAGAATAAGAAAATAAAAACCACACACAAAAATATATGCACAATGATTAAACACAAAAGAAATAAAAACATGAGAGATACTCTAAAAAAAGAATAGGTAATTAAAAAAAAGAATTGCATCCATATTTGTGCAAATATATACATATGCAGATATATACATACACACAAACATGTACTGCTAAACAGTAAATATTTGTGCTCCTCCCAAAAATTCATAAATTTAATCCTAACCCCCAATATGAGGGAGGAGGGATCTCTGGGAGTTGATTAGTGCAGAATGAAATCTGTACCCTCATAAAAAAGGCCCCAAAGTACTCCCCTGGCCCTTTTGCATAGGAGGCTATAACAGAATATGCCAGAAGTGGTGGCACATTCCAGAAGGAGGCTGAGGCACAAAGATTGCAAGTTCAAGGCCAACCTGGGTAACTTAGTGAAGCCCTGTCTCAAAATAAAAAATAAAAGAACTAGGGATGTGTTTTCATGGTAGAGTCCACCTGGATTCAATTTCCAGAACCAAACAAAAAAAAAGAAGAAAAAAAAAAAGAAAGAAAGAGGGAAAGAAATGAAATAAAAGAAAGAAAAGAATATGGCCATCTATGAACAAAGAAATAGACCCTCACCAGATACCAATCTGCCAGCCCCTTGACCTTAGACTTCCTAGTCTCCAAGAACTGCAAGAAATAAATTTCTATTGTTTAGAATCTATGGTACTATGTTTTAGATGCCCAAATGACTTAAGATATTCTGGAAATAATTTTTTTTTTAAAAAAAGTCACTGAAGTCTAAAACTCAATATGTGAACTAAATCACAAATGAGACACACTGGAACACAGAACTAGTGCCCTAAAACACAGATCTCAAGAAATTACATAGAATGAAACAGAAAAAAATTACATTGTACAGAATGAAAAAAAACCCAACTAATAGTGGCCCTACATTCCATAACCATTCAGGATAAAAGACTCTCAGCAAACTTCTTTAATCTGATAAAGGCTATCTGCCCAAACCTACAGTAATCCTCATATTTAATGATGAAGTATCAGATGCCCTCTCTTTAAGTCAGGAATGGAACTGGGATCCAGCCACCTTCAACTCAATATTGTATAAGAGGTTCAATCTCTTGCTTATTCTTGCTACCACATTGTTTAAGAGGTCCTAATCAATGCAACAGGACAATAGAAAAACTGAATTTACTGGATTGGAAATAAACAATTGCTATTCACATATAATCTACACAGAAATACCAGAGACTTTAAAAATCTATTGATGCTGAATGTAATACAAATTTAAACAGAAATCAACTTCATTCCTTTATTTCAGCAATAGTGCTCAAGTAAAAGAGCACTGCCATTCCCTTTAACTTGCAGGTGTTTAGAAAACCCACCCTCTCTAGGTTGGACCTTCGGGTTCAATCTGGCTCCCACTCAAGTCCCAGGTCAACTATTTTGTTCTGGAAACTTTCTTCAACTCACCCAGGCTCACTTTCCTGCCTCCTCCACTTGCACCCACCTAGTAGGTGCCTGTGTTCTACTGAACTTCTTATGTCCCGATACATTGCTTTGAATGCACATGCTTCAGATCTTCAAAATGGGTACTGAGTACAGAAAAGAGTAAGTCAGTGAGTTCAAATGTCTTTTATATACCACTGAAGCCAGATTTAAAATTAGGTAGTCAGTGTAGTTAGGTAATTGGATCTAATATCAGTGAAATCTAAAATGGAGGCCATGTTGAGAATGAATTTCCGGGAAAGTTGAGCAACTCTTGAAAAGTTAATGAAGTCCCAAGAAAAGCCCTAGGCCCAAAGTCCTTCCCAAAGAAATGTTAATGAACAGCCCCAGCAGACTTAAAGATAGCCCATCCCAAAGAAGTGTTAATGAAGTCCTTCCCACCCAGATTACTTCTTTGGCCCACCGGTGTCCCAACCCTCGGGCCTTCCAACCTACATTCCATCACTGAAAGAACTATTTTAAGGGAAACAACTGCACTTCCACGGATTCCACCTCTTGGGTCCCCTTCTTCCTCAGGGAGAAGTCTTTTCTGCTGTCCTTTAATAAACTTCTAATTTCTACTCTGACCTTGCCTCCGCCGTGCTTCTCTGGTGTTATTCTTCAACATTGGGGAAGCAAGGACTCGTACCGGTCAACAGTGGTAACACCACTAAGGGTATATGCCACTAGACACATGGGTTGACACAGGTATGTCAGTATAGTCCCTGTTCTCAAGGAGCATCTATCCACCAGCAAACTCACAAATCTCAACCTCAATATCTCACCTCAACCTCACACACACACACAAAACAAAAATCCTTAAGCAAAGCAGAATGATGTAAGGATCACACGTACTGCACTGACAAGACATGTTCCAGGCTTTACAGGTGGAGAAAAGATGACTGCATAGAACAGGAGATTTCCAGAAACCTGAGGAAGAGCTAGATTTTTATTTGGAGGAATCTGTTCAGAGAAGGTACATTTTGGCCACAATGGGGAACAGGCCCAGGCACATAATGGACAGAGAAAAGCTTATTAAGGGACAGTGGGTAAACATAAGGATGAATAGAAGCAAAGCCACCAGAAAGGAAAAAGAGAAAGGCCGACTTGGGCCAAATTGTGCAAAGCCTTGAGTGCCTGAAAAGAAGTTGTACTTTTGCTGTGTACAAAGAGGGACAAGCCACTGTTGACATTTCAACAATTCAAGTTTCACTGCTAGTATTTATGTTTAGAAAGTTATCCACTGAAAGAAAAACATGATGGTGAAGTGATTAGTTTAAATTCAGAAAAAGGAGGGAAAAAATTACACATAAGAACAATATACATGACATGTTTAAAGTTCAAATGCTTCATAATAATACATAATAATAATTAACAAATAAGCCAAATAATAGAAATAACCTTAAAAGAATGATCAAGTAAAACAGTTCCTCTTGACAACTTGGGGGGGGGGGAGATGAAGAAAAGAAAAACTGGCAAGGACCAACCATTATCTCACATGGAGATAAAGAGAAAGAATCTCCTAGCAACCACTCTCTCCTGAGAGGCATTAATTAACACTATCATTGAAACAGGAAAAACACCACTTGGAACACTGATATTTCAATACCAGACAAATAACTAGGTCCTTTAACCATGGAGCAACACTGATGAAATCTCCTATTGTAGATAACTAAGAGAGTCTGAAATGACAATCTGAAAGCTAATAAAAAGAACTGTTTAGTCCCCTATCATTATTTAATTCAGCAGTCAACAAACACTTACTGGGAATCAATTCTGTGTAGGCACTATACACAAGAATGGTGAAAAACTCTGCAAGTCCCCAGAGTTTGAAGTCTGTGTAAGGTGTGAGACAGCAAGGCACCTGGCAGTGACAAGTATTTTGCTAGGGATCAGTACTATGGGAAAACCAAGGAAAAAACTGAGACTTGCTTCTCTCAAAGGGGAGGAAAGAAGAGGAACCAAAACATCAGACACAAAAAGGTTTATCATTTTTTAAAAAAGCACACAGGGCCTTTAAGACACACTATGAGGGAGGAGAAGTAATGTCAAAGAGTTCATGAAGGAGTGTGGATTTTATCTCAAGGACACCAGGGACTCACACAGTGACCAAACACAATCTTGAGGGGAAATGTTACCGCTGCACACTAGGAAGGAAATAAACCAAAGGAGGACAAGACTGAAGGGCAGGATGGCAGCAGGTGGGAAGCAGGCTGAAGGAAGTACATGGATTTGAAGATGCTGCAGAAGGGACAGGATGCAACCGGTGGGTGATGAGATAGTGGAACCCAAGGACCAAGAAGCATCATTGACTCTTGTTCCTTTCCAAACTTGGTGCTGCCAATGTTCCATTACAGTATTTATTACTCTCCCCTAACATACAATCTTATTGCCAAAAGTCATTGATTCCTCCTTGTATAAGATTCAATAGTTTATACACAAAGACATACATTCTGCAGTCTATTTTGGACCATCTCAGTTAGCATATTCCATGTCTCTTTTATTATAATAGGTGCTTTTAAAGTTAACGCTATGGTTACCCAAGAGCAAAAGAAAGAAACTAATGTTTACTAAGCATCTACCACGTTCCAGATGACATATTTAATCCTCACAGACACCCTCTGATGTAGACATTATCTTATTTTTTTTAATTTTTTAGTTGTAGTTGAACACAATACCTTTATTTTATTTATTTATTCTTTATGTAGTGCTGAGGATAGAACCAGCACCCTGCACATGCTAGGCGAGCGCTCTACCGCTAAGCCACAACCCCAGCCCCATCAACCCTGTTTTTTAGATAATAAACACAGGATCTGAAAAGGTAAATTATAGTCAGAACTATAATTCTACACCTGACATGCAGAATGCATCTAGCATGCCTGAATGCAAAAATACTAGTTTGAATGCCTCTGGTGAAAGAAGTCAATCAGAAGCCACTGGAGATCAGGAATCTCCATCTGGCAAAAGTCGATGCTAAGGAGTAAAATCGTAACATTCAATGTTCAGAAATCTCCAGTTTACCAGTGGTTATGGATTCCAACAGTGTCTTTACAAACTGAATTTTTTTTTAAATTTTCATTTCCCCAAACATCTCTGATTAAAGCATAATGTAGAAGATACCCAACATGATTCTGGGAATGCAAAAAAAATGCAAATCCTCTCTACCTTTCTCATGGCAAAGCAGCAGGACAATGTGGAGGCACAGGATAAAAGGACTCCCTCCTTAAAAGGGCACACAAACTACTCTGTGATCTTGGACGTGACTTGCATAGGCTGCTGGGAGGTGAGGGCTGGAAACTGTCATCAAAGTATCAAAACTCTGGGGGGTGCTACCTGCATCCTTCCAGACATTGTTATCCCCAAAGAAGTCCAATTCTATAGTAAAGTATACATAAAACACTACTTTTACCCTTGTAGGGGAAGAGGTAGGTACTGCACCCAATTTTGTTTTAAACAATGAACATGTATATAACATGTCCTATTCTCTATCATCCCTAAACCAAATAAGAGGGGAAAAAAAGAACCCCTCTTTTTTAAAATTTTTATTTCTTTTTTTTAGTCATACATGACAGTAGAATGCATTTTGATATATAATACACACATGGAATGTACATACATCAGTCATATTGTCTATTCTATTCTCCTGCCCTTCCTATTCTCCCTACTCCTCCCCTCCTCTCCCATCCTTTCTCTCTATCCAATCTAATGTGACACACTTTTTTTCTTTTTCTCATTACAATATCATATATGTATTATGTATAACAATGAGGTTCTCCTTCCATCTTCCGTGCAACTCCCCTTCTCCCTCTTTTTCCCTCCCACCTCTTTTCCCTATTTAGTGGTAGTCTTCTTCTCATGCTCTTCCTCCCTATCCCATTTTGAGTCACCCCCCTTATATCAGAGAAGACATTCGGCATTTGTTTTTTAGGGATTGGCTAACTTCATGTAGCATAATCTGCTCTAATGCCATCCATTTGCCTGCAAATGCCATGATTTTATTATTTTTTAGTGCTGAGTAATATTCCACTGTGTATAAATGCCACATTTTTTCAATCCATTCATCTATTGAAAAAAAGAAAGGGGTGGCACATGCCTGATAATTCCAGTGGCCCAGGAGGCTGAGGCAGGAGGATCACAAATTCAAAGCCAGCCTCAGCAACTTAGCAAGGCCCTAAGCAACATGGTGAGAACCTATCTCAAAATAAAAAATAAAAAGAGTTGGGGATGTGGCTTAGTGGTTAAGCACCCTGGGTTCAATCCCTAGTACCAAAAAAGAAAAGAAAGAAAGAAATTAAGTAGTTAAAATAACATTAAGAAAGAATTTCAGAAAGAATCTAACTCACATTTCTACATTTATGATATCCCTGTAGGAGAGTTTAAAAACAAAAGTCTGAATTTGAACTATAGTAAAATAAATGTGAAAATTTATTATGAAGATGAAATGCAGAGCTGGTTTATGATTCAGTTATAAAACAGATTTCTAGCAAGGTGTATCACTGGTCAGAAGAAACTGAAAGCAAGGCCTCCCTGGGCCAAGATGTGCCCATCTAACAAGGACAGTGGGGGTATACCCAGTGGAGACCTGTGGATAAGAGGATGGAGATAGCCTGGCACAGTGGTGCATGCCTGAACTCAAGAGGATCTGAGGCAGAAGGATCTCAAGTGAGAGGCCAGCCTGGGCAATTTCACAAGACAAGACTCTGGCTCAAAATCAAAAGTAAAATCAAAATACATTCTATTGTCATATATAACTAAAAAGAACAAATAATTTTTAAAAAATGGCTGGGATATAGCTCAGTGGTAGAGTGCCTGTGTAGCATGTGTGAGGCTCTGAATTCAGTCTCCAAAGAAAGGGAAGTAGAAAAAGACACAGAAAGGGAGAACATGAGAGCCTCAAGGCCAAAAAATGAGGAAGGGAACACTGATGACCATAGTGAATTAAAGTGAAGCAGTCACCACCAGAGATGTTAATGAGGCATCAAGAACAAATTAAAAAAGGAAAAAGTTTATTTTAGTTTGCTGTTTCAGAGGTCTAAGTCCATAGATGGCAGAATCTATAGCCTGGAGCCAAGGTGAGAGCTCGGCCGGCCGAGGAAAGCTGCTCTTGTGACGGCTAGGAAGCAGAGACCCAAAACAAGGACAAAATACACTCCAGAGCATGCCCAGTGCCCTTCTTCTTGCAGCCCATTAATCCATTCAAGTGGATTGATAAAAATCCACCAATCAGGTTACAGCTCTCATAATCTAATCATTTCACCTCTGAATATTCTTGCATTGTCTCACCTGTGGGGGAGCACCTCTTAAACAAACCATAATGAGGGGCAACAGTCAAAGCAGATGGAGAAACACCTTAAAAAATGAAATCATGCTATATAATCAGAAATTATTTTAAAGAGAATGAAAAGAAGAAAGCACATAAAGAAACAAAATAAAACTATAAACAGCTATCACATCAAAAAAGGTGAAAAAAGACCATGTACTATAGGACAGAGTAGAACCAACGTGTAAGAAAACCATGGCGGAACAGCTAAACCAAATTGTGAATGCTAAGGTTATTTCTTTCCAGCATTGTCAGAAAAAAACAAAGAATTGGATCACTATTTGAATCAGATGACATAATATTAACAAAGTGATAAAGAAAGCAAAACACTCCACCCTCTCTTTATAGTCATTTGTAGACCACAGAATCTGAACATTACTTTTCAATCTGCATATGCCATTCTAGATTACTTCTATAACTCTAGTAAATTCATTACATTTGCAAGTGAGGTAATCATATATCAATATTTTACTCACTTTCAGACCTGATGAGTAACAAATTTTAAGAAGAAATTTAAATATAGATTTTTCTTTCTATCTCATTCTGTAACTACAAACCTGCCTTCCAAACATTCTGATTTGGGGGAAAGTAGAGAGAAAGGGAATACCACCGCCTTTGTCACTTCAGGCACAAGGAAATGTGATGCATAACTAATAATAAAATTTAAGATGTAGCTAAGCAAGGCAGTGCTATTCTCAATTTAATCAAGTCTGTCAAGCTTCAGAGGGATGGATAATAGGCAGCCAGATGGACAAGATTTACATTCAGAAAACCTACACTGGAAGATCTACATACATGTGCTTCAGAATTCTGCTATCAAAGATAAGCTCCCCAGTTTAATAAAATGTGAATTAAAACAATCACAAAACCGACAGTATTTAAACAACCCATTTTGTTAGTGAGGCAGAATAAATAATAAGGCAACTCGCCCAGCTTCTAATTCTTTTTTGTTCCATTTGAGTGCTCAGGAAGCACAGTGCAGCCACATCAGGCCCCCGTCCAGGCTGCACTGCAAGACAGAGGCCCCTAAAGTGAACAAGATGACATATATTCTCTATTCTGAACTCTCTGGTGAAGGATGAATGCAACTTTACAACATTGAAAACAAGTATAAGTGTACCTGCACACATGTCAGGGCACACAACAACTCTTACTCTCCTGCAAAATCTGACACATTGAGATAAGGGGGAAACATTAAGAGGGGAAAACATTAGGCTATGATGTAGCCAAGTACCTAAAGTTTGCCATTTTAAATCACCATGACTATAAAATAAAAATAAAGCCAGATTTTGCCAAGGTAGATTTTACTGACACCTTCAGAGGGTCACTGAGATTTCTTGGTTTGTTAATCTAACATGCCAAACACCATGGGCGCAGCACACTGATCCTGGTTTGTCTCCTCTTAAAGGAGGGGAAGAGCAAGAAACCACTATAGAACCTTCTCCATCTGAGATCATGTCCAGGGTCCTGGAGTATGCACTTGAAGAAATAGCAATGCAGGGTGGGTCACTTGCCCCAGGTCCAAGGCCACTAAGGAGGAGCTGAGATTCAGAGGCACTCTGGGCAAACTCACTAACTAAGTCTTACTGTACTGGCTCAGTTGACAGTGACCCATAGAGAGCATTTTCCTTTTTTTCTTTCTTTTTTGAGAGGAAACAGTGACAGAGCTCTCTGGCAGATTCCTGTACTAGAAAACAGGAAAGGGAAATACACATTTATTCTGTTTTGTTGTTTTTGTTTTTTTCTACTACAATCTGCCAAGTTTGATAAAATTTAACTTTTAAAGCAGTACTTTTATCAGCATTCCAGGAAATCCAAGATCAACACTGTACCCCTACTTTCTATTTTTAAATTCCAATGGATATGATTATATTGAAAATAGGAAATACACTTATTTGCATGATTTGATAAACTTGCCCTTTAAAAACAGAAAATGTTATTAGCAATTAGCTTCAATTTCAGTAATGGTTTTACCTGGTGAGGGGAAGAAGTATTTTCTTCCTTAATTAGGAATGTCCAGAACAGCTAATTACATTCTATTCCAGGATACGTTTTCAGTTATATGAAGCTCTCTTGAAAATTTCCTAGGCAAAATGTATCTTTCCACATACTATTCTCAAATGATCACCCACATTGTCCTTCTGAGAAGTTAAAGTGAAGCAAGAATTTGTTGTGACTGCCAGCTTTCCCCCAGAAGCATGCTCAATATTCTTGTATCCTGGCAGAACCATTTAGATAAGGAGGACAATTCAACCAAAAAAATCCAGAAGGCCGGCTACCTATTGCTAGGATTATCACCACAGAACACATGCCATCTCTAGGCTTACTAGGGATGCTTCATGAAGTGACAGTACTGAGATGGGTCTCTGCTGTCCACTGCATTGTGCACAGGACACCTCCTCCCACACAGAGCCCTGCCAGCAGCTAAAGGCAAAGAGCAAGGAGAAGCCACTCAGGTTAGGAAGGCCCAACCAAAGCTATCAGTTTACATTAGATGATACTTCAAGCAGTTATGGAAGACACCCCTCCACTGACCAATCATTTGTTTTCCACTTCTAACTCTCCTCTATATTCAGGATCAGGTATCACTTTAAGGAGCAAATGCCATGTTTTTCCCAGGTATACCTCCCCTTTTTGCACCACAATACCTTGGTGAGTTTCACAGTCCATTTAAAGTGAAATCCATTTATCCTTTGTAAATACAAACTTAACCAGTGTGGACAAGTCTTTCCTGCAGACAGTGTGGTTCTTTTCTGGATGCCTCTGAGCCCTCTGGGACCCCATAAGCTGAAATGTCTTCTTTGCTGCCAAGTATAAAGGCTTCAGACTACTGGACTGTAAAACTCAGTGAGAAGACCTTGGACCCAGGAAGCTGCCACCAATAACTGCATGTTCTTGGACAAGCTTTTTAACTTCCATAGGTCTCAGGTACTGCTTGGATGAAAGACTGAAGGATTCCTACCACCCACAGAAGTAGTAAAGGTAGTCAGAAAGGGGAAAAACAGGTTTCATTGAATTTACTATCTGTTACACAGTATAACAGAGTGTTTTTCAAACTGCAAATTGAACCCCTCAGAAGATATGAGATCAATTTAGAGGATTGGGCCTCATCCTTTTAAAAAATGAAATAAAACAAAATAGGAAAGGTTGGAACGTATCGAAAAATATGAAGAGCATAGATATGATTTCATGCATGCCTACCAAAATGAAAAAGAGATTTGAATTCAAGTAAAATATATTTGCTTACTTTACTTCACCGTGAAAAAACTGGAAGGCCACAATTACAAGAGTGAAACATCAATATGGTTACTGGACATGCAAGATTTTCTTCAACTTCCTGATTAAAATCCTTAAAATATCAAATCACTTGAGAGAAGAAAATAATTTAATAAAAATAAAACTGCCAAAAGCTGCCCAATTTAGATACTCAATAAGTAACTTTGATAATTAATTAATAATTCTAATATTAGTATTAGGTACCTCATCATACAGTAATTTCAGACTGCATCTGAAACTCTGAGTCATGAATTCTACTCCTGAGATTATTCTACAGAGATGATCTGATATGCAGTGCAGACAAGATTTTAAGTACAATGATGTTCATTAGTGCATTATTTATAATAGGAAAAAAGAAAATGATTAAAAAAAATACCTGTCTAGTGATAAAGGAATGAATAGCAAGGTGACAAATTTACTATGGGGAAATTATGTAGCTGTTAAGAAATAATTTTTAGGAATAGTTTAACACATATTGGAAAAACATTCTGTTTATCATGCTAAGTGAAAAGACAAAATTTTATATGCAGTGTCACCACAATGACATATAGGCTTTGGAAGTTTGGGTTTTATTGTTTTGGTAGCAGTGGTTTTATATTAAACAATCCAGCTTCTGAAATTACTAGAAGAAATTATACTTAAATGTTTATAATGGAATAATAAAGATAGTAGAATGAATTACTCATAAATTTCCTGTTCACATATGAATGCATGACATCATGTACAAACACAAGAATGGGAAATTATACTTTATGTATTTATGTATGTATGTATATATGCCAAAACAACTTTTCTGTTATGTATATCTAATAAGAATTTTTAGAATTACAAAAAAAAATAAGTGAATGTTCACAATTGTTCTCTTCGTATAAAACAACCACAGGAGCTTTTTTTCCTTTTTCTTTTTTTAATTTATTTTTTAGTTGTAGTTAGACACAATACCGTTATTTTATTTATTCATTTTTATGTGGTGCTGAGGATTGAACCCAGGCCTCACACACGCTAGGCAAGCGCTCTGCCGCTGAGCCACAACCCAGCCCCTTTTCCTTTTTCTTTACTTTCTGTATTTCCCAGTTTTTCCTCTAACAGGCAGACAGTAAACCCCGCTAATCTGAGTTTCACTCTCTACACTTTCATTTACCCATAATCACGATAAGTACAAAAAAAGACATTTTGAGAGAGAAGACAGAGATCACATTCACCTAACTTTCATTATACTACTATAACTGTTTAATTTTATTATTGCTAATTTCTTACAGTACCTCATTTATAAGTTAAATTTCATCATAGTTATGCATGATGGTATGGATAGAGTCTGGCACCATCTGTAATTGGGGTATCCCCTGAGGGGATATCCTGGGTTTTTTTGTTTGTTTGTTTTTTTGTTTGTTTTGTTTTGTTTTGTTTTTTTGCAGAGAAGGGTAACTACCATAATTCATATTCAAAATGGAAAGAATGATATAACAACCTTTTCTTTTTAAGTACACCAATTCAATAGAGTTTTTTTAATGTTAACATTAAATTTTCAGCCTCAATGGATAAGAAATTTGTTCTAAAATGATGGAAACTTCAGCAGCCACTTGGAAAGGAAAAAAGGCTGGTAGGAATCTAACACCATGAATGGGGAAATAAACATTAAAAATTAAACAAGTAAAAGTTAAATCTGCCAGATGCAGTGGCACACACCTATAATCCCAGCAGCTTGGGAAGCTAGGGACAGAGGATTGGGAGTTCAAACCAGCCTAAGCAACATTTACCCTGTCTCTAAATGAAATACAAAACAGGGTTGGGGATGGGGCTCAGTGGTTAAGTGCTCCTTGAATTCAATCACCAGTACAAAAAAAAAAAAAAAATGAAATTTATTTACCTCTAAATAGGAACACTATTTCATTCTAAGATAAAAGGAGGTATGCTTGGTTTAAAAAAAAAACAAACCCAGGGTTGGAATTATAGCTAAGTAGTAGAGTACCTGCCTAACATGTATGAGGTACTGGGTTCAAGTTTCAGTACCGCATATATATAAATAAAATATGCTCCATCAACAACTAAAAAAAAAGGAATCTTTGAAGAAAAAAAAAAAAAGACCAAACCAAGCTGGGTGCAGCACCACATGCTTAACTGAGGCAGGAGGTAGTACATGCCTGTAATCACAGCTGAGGCAGGAGGCTTATAAGTTCCAGATTACCCTCAGCAACATAGTGAGTTCCTGTCTCAAAATTAAAAATAAAAATAAAAAAGGCTGGGGACACAGTTCAGTGGTTGAGCACCTTTGGATTCAATCCCCAGTATCGGGGCAGGGAACAAAAACCCAGTATTATTATTAACCTAACAGGAAGGAAAAGGCTGGCTTGATATCTGAGTGAAAGGGAAAAGTCTGTATTCATTTCCCATTTCTGCAGCATTGAATGACCTAAAATATATGTACAGACCAACAAATGTTCTCAGTCCTAGAGCAAACTAAATATTACAGTAATTGTTATAATCACCGTGAGACTCAAACATGGAATGTAGCACAGACTATTATGGAGGATTTTTTGAACAACCCAGTAAATAGCTGCATCTGCAATATGTAACCTCACTATTTATCATCTCTTCTCTGATACTCAACATGACAAATGTTATACTACCCCTTCACTTGCTCCTTAAATAAATTAATTCATGTAGAAACAAGAAGAAAGCTATTAAACTGATAATCTACTAAATATTAAATAAGCTAAAATAATTTAATATTTAATAAATATTAAATATTAGCTACTAAAAATAAATCACTCAAGAACAAAATAAAGAAAAGGCAGTATCTTATCAAATCCTTCCCTAGAATACAAAACTGAAATAAAATTCTGAGTGAAATAAAATTCTAGCCACTGGGAAATGTACACAGGTGTTCCAGAGGGTAATTAATGCCCATGGCTTGGGGTGAGGATAGACAGGACAAAGCATGTACTACCTACTTCTCCCTACCCAGGCCATTCCTTGGGGTTAGGTAATAACTACCTACAGAGAGCTGTACTGTTTAGGGGGGCTGAAAGACAAGAACTCAAGAGCTTGTTCAGCGTCAGTCTGGCTCAAAGTCTATAAGGAACTAAACTCTGGAAAATCCTAGATGAGTCAATGTTCAATGACATTTTATTTCTCAAATCTAACCACCTCTGTTGAGTGTTATTGAACCTCTTGAGATAATCAACAAAAGAGGAACAAAATCAATCAAAACTTGTTAGGAAAAGTACTCTGGTTTCATTTGTTCGGTACAGTGTGGCTGTACTCTGGAATCAAAAACATCTTGTTAATCACTTGATTTTCACTGAATGGGTAATTTTCCATTCATTCTGATCTGAGGCACATGGTAACATTTGTAACTTCCCAAATACATGCACAAGGGGCTGGGAGTGTAGAAAGCACAAGGCCCTGGGTTCAATATCCAGCACGGCAAAAACAAACAAATGGACAAGAAATACATGCAAATAAAGCTAAGAATAATGCAGCAAGGTCCAAGCCCACCAAGGAAAACACCTATATCCAGGCAGCTAATTAATGCATGATAGTGCGAATAATTTTTCTTCTCTTCTTCTCATGACTTCAAATTCATTTTTGTAAAAACAAAGGGGAAAAGGCAGAAGATGTTTCTGTAATTTACATAAACAATATACCAATTCTGAATGTTCTGTAAATTTTTAGCAACAGTCCCTTTTATGCCAGAAAATATGTGTTTATTCTACATAATACTCTTGAAAAAAATACTGATTGCATGAAATTTAAAAAACAAAAGAAACTTGAGATCATGACTGCAAAAAGTTAATTTCAATAAACTAATAGAATAGGGCTTTAGGATTATCAATTAAACACCCTTCTCTCCAACACATACCTTTTTAAAAAGTAGTGTCAGAGGAAGCCATCTTTCCAAAGTCACAGGTAGAGGTGACCATAACAGATCCCTGGCTCCCAGCCCACTGCATTAACAGTCAAAAAAAAAACCTCCCACTGAATTTAAATAGGTATCACTTAAAAAATAAATACAGATACATAAAATGCAGGGAGGGGGAAAATTCCCAGTACTACTGCCCCTCCCTAAATGCAAATGTTCTACCTCCAATATTCTGAAATAAAGAGGCAGCTCTACAATATATAATCCTGGCAAGATATCTTTCCCAGTACCAAAATCCTCAATAACAAGATCTTTCAGTAAGAATAATCCCTTTGTCCTGTTTACCTCATTCAATTCAATGAGCCTGCATCTCCCAGGCTATTCCCTATCAGGCCACTTTTGGCACCTGAACACTCCAAATAAATTCTACAGGCATCTTCCAACACCAAAAACCATTCCCCAGAGCTTTCTGCAAATCACAGCCCATCCTCAGCAAAATGCCTTATGTGCTCCATCCTCTATTCCCCAAACCCCTCTATCCAAGAATGACACTTTCCAGCAATGTCCAATATTTCCTCCTGAACCTCACTGTCACATTCATACCCCAACTACTCCCTCCTGCCCTTGCCCCTCACCACCATCTCTCCTACACTACTTGATAATTCTTAGTTATTTAAAGTTCTAGATAAGTGTTCCTGCTACTTTCTTGGCCTCTTTTTGTGACCTTGTCCTCACTCTACCTCACTCTACCCCAGTTTCCATCCCCCACTGCTGTTGGTGACTGCAAGTCCACATTCTGGACTTGCAGTCACCAACAGCAACTCTCCCTGAGAGCCAAACAGTCTCTCCAACTACCAACTCTTCTGAGCAAATACTGTCTCTAGTATTTCAAACCCAACAATTTTTCAACCCATCAAGACCATAACCAGGGTTGAACATCCCTAATTTTAAAGTCCAAAATGCTCCAAAACCTGAAACTTTTTGAGTGTTGGTATTCGTAAAGTTTTGGATTTTGGAGCATTTTGGATACTAGATTTTAGGGATTAGGTATGTTCAACCAGAAAGGCTAATTAAATATTTCCAAAAAGAAATTCCAAATCTGATACACTTCCAAGCATTTCAGTTAAAGGTACTCGGCCTGTATCCTACTACCTCTTTATCATCCCTCACTCTCACTGTGTCTTCACTTCCCTCTTTATCCAACTCTTAAGAGTTGATGACTCAACATTATAAAAGCTTCCTGGTATACTCACTTGCCACTATGCTCCTCTGTCTCTAAAGAACTTTCCCACAGACTCCAAAGCAGATTAAATCTAACTTACTATCTCTCCTACTTCTGCCCCAAGAAGCTTGACAACAGCTGGAAGAAATGCTGATTGGTCCCACTTTAAATTCTTGAAAACCCCCTCAAGTGGTTCCCTGGTAATGCCAAATAGCTCTTCTACATCTGCACAGTTCATAAAGCCCTCTCTTTTTCTCCTCAATCCTCTAATGCACTCTCTCACTCTCAACTTGCTGCCAATCTAACTCAGGAGACGGATGCCAGGAGAACCACGGCACCCACTCTGCTTCCACCCTGCCAACCACTGCACTCCTAGGTTCCCAAGAAGAGCTCTGCTCTCTTCCAAGGCCACCTGTCCAAACTGCAATGGACCCTTACCCCTCTCATCTCTCTCCCCTGCATCATAAGTTTTTCTTCCCATCAGCACGGCCAAACACAGTAATTGCTCCCTTTTCAAAACAAAACTATAGCCAAGTATGGTGGCACATGCCTGTAATCCCAGCAATTCAATGGGCTAAGGCAGGAGTATCATAAGTTTAAGAACAATCTGGATAACCTGGGAGATCCTGTTTCAAAATTGAAAAGGCCAAGAACATCATACTGATTGGGAAAACACTGAAAGTACTTTCTCTAAAACCAGTAACAAGATGGGCTGTCTACTCTCACCATTCCTATTCAATATATAGTCCTTGAAATATTAGCCAGAGCGATCAAGAGAAAAAATACAAAGAGGAAAAGAAGTAGTCAAAACATCTATTTGCTGATGATATGATCCTATATCTAGAAGAACCAAAAACCTCCATCAGAAGACTTTTGGAGATTATAAGTGTATTCAACAAAGTAGGAGGATACAAGATCAAGCATTCTTATACTCTAACAGTGATTCAGGTGAGGAAGAAATCAATAAAACCAGCCTGTTCCCAATAACCTCAATAAATAAATAAAAAACGCACTTGGGAGTTAACGCAACCAAGGAGGTAAAAAAAGAACACTGAAGAAAGATATTGAAGATGACCTTAAAAGATGGAAAGATATTCCTCCCATGTTCATAGATAGGCAGAATTAATATTCTCCAAATGGTCAAACTACCAAATGAAATATACAGATTCAACACAATCCCATCCAAATAAAAATGACTCTTCACAGAATTAGAAAAAAAAAATTTTTAATTCATTTGAAAGAATAAGATACCCAGAAAATAGCCAAACCATATTAAACAAGAAAAGTGAAGCAGGAGGCATCACAATACCTAATCTGAAATTACATTACAGAGCTTTAGTTACAAAAAACAGCATGGTATTGGCATCAAAACAACCTGAAGACCAATGAACAGAACGGATAGAAGACACAGACACAAATACACATACCTATAGCCATCTGATACTTGACAAAGGTGCCCAAAATTATATTTTGGAGAAAAGACAGAAAAAACTGGATAGCTTATATAAAAAAAAGAAACTAGATCTCTCACCCTGCACAAAACTCAAATCAAAATGGATCGAAGAATTTGGAAACCTTGAAACCAGAAAACTGCAACTACCAGCTGTAAACATAGGGTCAACATTCCATCATATAAGTGCTGGCCCTAATTTCCTTAGAAAGAGCCCCAAAGAACAAGAAATAAAACCAAGAATCAAGCGGCATGCTATCAAAGTCAAAAGCTTTGGCACAGCAAAGGAAACAATTAAGAATATGAAGAGAGAGCCTTCAGAATGGGAGAAAATCTTGGCTTGCTACTCCTCCAATAGAGGATTAATATCGAGAATATAAAAAGAACTCAAAAAAAAAAAAAAAACTTAACTCCAATAGAACAAATAACTTAGTCAATAAATCAACTAAACAAAAATTACACACACACACACACACACACACACAAATGGCCAACAAATATATGAGAAAGTGTTCAACATCTGTAGCGACCAGGGAAATGCAAATCAAAACTAAAATTTCAGCTGGGCACGGTGGCACATGCCTATAATCCCAGCGGCTCAAGAGGCTGTGGCAGGAGGATCATGAGGTCAAAGCCAGCCTCAGCAAAAGTGAGGCACTGAAACCTGTCTCTAAATAGAATACAAAATAGGGCTGGGGATGTGGCTCAGTGGTCAAATGCCCCTGAATTCAATCCTCAGTACCAAAAACAAACAAACAAACAAACAAAAAAAAAACCAAAAACTAAGATTTCATCTTACTCTACTCAGAATGGCAATGATCAAGAATACAAACAATAATAAATGCTGGTAAGGTTATAGGGAAAATGTACACTTGTATATTGTGGGTGGGACTGTAGATGTACACTTGTATATTGTGGGTGGGACTTTTCGCTCTGAAAAGCAGCATAAAGAGTTGTTAAAAACCAGATAGAACCACCTTATGACCCAGCTAGCCCCACTTGTTGGTATTTTCTTTAATAATCCAAAATCAGCATATTATAATAATACAGCCACCTTAATGTTTATAGCAGCATAATTCATAATAGCTAAATTATGAAATAACCCCAGGTACCCATCAATAGATAATGAATTAAGAAACTGTGGTACATATATACAATGGATTTCTACTCTGCCATTATGAAGAATGAAATTATGGCATTTTCTGGTAAATGTATAGAAATGGAGATTATTATACTAAGTGAAACAAGCCAAACTCAGAAAGTCAATGGTCAAATGTTTTATCTTATATGTGGAAGCTAGAGAAAAATAAAGGAAGGGGGGGGGGAAGGACAGGACATCATAAAGATAAAAGGAAGATCAGTGATATAGAAGAAGGAGATCAAGAGTCAGAGTGGACAGAAAAAGGCGGCAATACAGAATGAATTCTTTAAAAATCATGTTGTGTGCATATATAAATATACCACAGAGAATTTCACCTCTATATATAAGTAAAGGAACCAATCAAATATGATAGAGAGTGAAAGGAAGTCTAGTAGAGAAGAAGGAGGAGAATGGAGGGAGGGTCATAAACTGAAATCAAATTCCATGCATGTGTGAGTTTGTCGAATTGAACCCAACCACTATATAACTACAGTAGAACTCCAATTTAAAAAAAAAAAAAAAAAGCTGGGCATAATGGCACATGCCTATAATACCAGAGGCCCAAGAGGCTGAGGCAGGAGGATTGCAAGTTCAAAGTAAGCCTCAATAACTCAGAGAGGCCCTAAGCAACCTAGTGAGACCTTGTCTCCAAATATAATATAGAAAAGGGCTGGGGATGTGGCTCAGTGGATAAGCACTCCTGGATTCAATCTCCAATACCCTGGATGGGGGAGGGGGAAGGGGGGAGCTGGAGATACCCCAAGACCAATCCCCATTACAAAAAGAACAAAACAACAACATAAAAACCATAGGTCTCAAGCCAGCCTCCCTTCTCCAGTTTTCTATTTCTCTGTTTCCCTTTCCAGCAAGGTTCTTTAATGCTCCAATTCCTCTCCCCCGGCCTTTCTTGAGCCCTGTCCAATCAGGTTTTTTCCCCTACCACACCAGCGAACTGGCTTTCATCAAGATCATTGCTAATAGCCAAATTTTAGTCCTGTCTCACTACAAGAAGATTGCTCACTCCCTCCTTGAAATATTTCCCTCATCTAGCTAGCAGTTCTTGGCTGATCCCTTGGTATGTCTCTCTCCCTCTCTCTCTGTCTCTGCATTTGTCTCAGCTCCTCCTACCATGCTGCCAGCTTCTATTCATGCTCCCTGGCTGCTTCCTAGTCTCCAAGCTCTTCCCTCCCCACCTTCAGTTGCTTACTTGGTGACCTCAGTGAAAGACTCTAAATAGCCTCAATATGTTAACTCCACACTTCAGATCCAGCACTGACCTATCCCCTGAACTCCCATGCTGCCCATTCAACTTTCCCATTGACACCTAAAACATAAAACAGGTTTTATACCTGCTCCTCCCAGGCTGTATCAGTTCATCAAAATGGCAACACCGTATTTCATGCCCTGGACAGCGCCTTAATTCCTTGCTTCTTCCCATACCCACAATTCCATCTATGATCCCCATCAGTTTCCCCTTCAGCACATACCCAATCATCTAATCACTCCTCACCACCCACACAGCCACCACCCTGGATGGAGGCCACCATCTCTCCCTGGTCTCATGCTTGCTCTTGACTCTTCTGTTGTCCATTCTCTCCATAGCAGCCAGAAGAATTCTGTCAAAACTGAATGTGGATCATGTCTACTCAAATTTTACAATGGTGCCTGTTCCAGAGGGTAAAGTCCTCACGATGGCCACAAGGCTGGGCACCATCCTTCCTGCTACCCTCACAATCTAATCTCCACAGATCCCTGCCAACCCTGGTTTCCCAACCTGGGTTGCCTGGCAGCTTCTCAAACCCACCAGGCACAAGCAAGCTCTGCCTGGATCTTCACCAGATATCTACAAGTTCATTTCCTCACACTCTTCAGGATTCTTCTCAAATGCTGCCTTACATAAAAACAATACAGGGGCTGGGGTTGTGGCTCAGTGGTACAGTGCTCACCTGGCATGCTTGAGGCACTGAGTTCGATCCTCAGCACCACATAAATGTAAAATAAAGATATTGTGTACACTTATAACTAAATAATAAATATTAAAAATATATAATAAAGAAAGTCACCTTATAGAGTATTATCATAGTAATACCTAACACAAGTGGTTACATGTCTGGTACTGTTCTAAGAACATTAATTTCTTTAATAACAAACTGCAATTAGAATGTGCTTACTGAGTTGTGCTGTAATTCCACTAACCTGGGAGGCTGAGGCAGGAAGATCACAAGTTTGAGGCCACCCTCAGTAACTTAGCAAGCTCCCAAGCAATTTTAGTGCACTATGACTATCTTAAAATAAAAAATAAAAAGAGGTGGGTGTGTATCTCAATGGTAAAGTGCCCCTGGGCTAAATCCCTAAATTAGAGGCTAGAGAATGACCTGGCAGAAGTACTCACTAGGAATAAGTGCTTTTCTAGGAGGGAAAAATGAAGAAGCAGGTTTACCATGAGCAGCCCAATGTAGCCCACAAGCACCTCTATCACAGAAAATATGAGAGAGAAATCTATACATTTTGGTTAAAAGCATTATCTTTTGCTTCCTTGCATATTACCAAACTGTCAGAGGTCACAGCCACATTTTCCAATCAAATTACTGATGAAGTACAAATATCCAAACTTTGCTAAACAAATTAAGCCAACTAAAAAACAGAAATCACATGGAGCCCCAAAACTCCCCCAAAGTGTCAGAGTTGCTTATTATTTCTGCCATTACAAAGCAAAAATGAGGGCCTGGGGATATAGCTCAGCTGACAGAGTGCTTGCCTTGCATGCACAAAGCCATGGGTTCAATCCCCAGCACTACCACCAAAAAAAAAAGACAAAGCAAAATGATGCATTTTAGTTATTATTTATAAATATTCAATCTGCTAAGATAATACTATTGCCAAGTTATACCTTAAACCACCTGAAATCTTGGAAGTTAAGATTTTTATTAATGTTATTTCAAGTGTGGCACAAATTCCATTTTTCCTCAACTTAGTGGTAAGCTTTTCAAAATCTGTATAATCAAATGTATGTAAAAATTATAGGAAAAATTAAGAGATAGTGAATTTTACATCTAGAACTTACTTAATATGCAATTCTCACGCTGTCAAGAAGTGAATACACTGCTTACACCTAAGCACCGATCTTTATCCTCTCTTCGAGATCTGTTCATGGAAATGGAAGCCCTGGGATAATATCTAGAGGAGCCATGGGCCTTACAGGCCCCACAATGAGTGGGAGCAGAAGAAACAACCCAGCACTGTCAGTCTCTGTCTCTCCTAGCTCCAGTGAACCAGTGCCAAAGACAGGCAGGCCCAAAAGGACCCAGACAATCCACAATTAGCCTAGCAAAGAAGGAAAAGATGCTACTGAAATTTGATATGATAACTTGTATTCCTGTTCATGAGTTCTACGTTAAAAATATGCATGATACCTAGCAAATATATATTACCACACTTTTGTTTAAAGAACAACCAAGTAATGACTTCCTGTAAACAAATGTGTCCTGGAGGTAAGTTAACTTAGGGCAATTAAGTACTATTTAAATGAAATAAAATATTCTATGTTTAGAAGAAAAAATAACCCATGTTTATTTAGTGTCTCAACTGGGAACAACATTTTATATTTATCTGACATAAACATTTTGAAGAGACAACTTTTGAACCTCACTGATTTGTTATTTCATGTCTCTGGTGAATAAATAAATATTGTTCTGTGGAACTGGAAATTTGCTATTATTTGAAAAAGGCTCAAATAGCCATCATTTCCTTCCACCTTTTCTGTTGATCAGCAACCAATCAAGTGAGACCAGTATCTCAAAGAATAATTTGTACTTCAGAAGTCTCCAGTAGAGTCCTTGTCCCAAATTTCCTGTTTAAGCTTCCTATGAGATAGAAAACCACAAATTTTTTTAAAGGTGGAGGGGGTGTTCTAGTTATTTTTAATAGGACTTCCCAAAGAACTTTTCTTATGAGAGTAAAAAGTGTTAAATAAAGCTCATAAAAAATAAAATATTTAGAAGAAAAAAATATCTGTGTACAACTCATTCTCAAACAGTTCAGGAAAGAAATAGTATAAAGAAAAAGAATTGTAAAGCAAATGTGGCAAATGGTGACTACAGTTGATGTTCACCCTTTTATTCCAATTTTTCTTTAGGTCTGAAATTTTTCCAAATAAAATGTTAAAGAAAATTATAGGGGCTGGGGTTTGGCTCAGTGGTAGAGCGTTTGCCTAGCATGTGTGAGGTACTGGGTTTGATCCTTAGCACCACATATAAATAAATGAATAAAATAAAGGTCTATCAACAACTTAAAAAAGGAAAATGTATAAACAGGATTATCAAACAAAGAAGTGTTAATCAATTTACAAACTACTTTTTATACACACTGCATCCTTCCTTCCTTTGGGTTTCCAACCTACCTACCTTCTTTCCTAGTCAAGCTTCTAGGAAAAATAGTCTCTCACTTCCCACTCCCTGCTCCAAATAGCCTCAAAACATGGGTTTGGTGCCCCTCTCTCAATTGAAACTTTCTCACTAAAGTCATCAGGGACTTCCTCGTTCCCAAATCCACCAACACATTTCAGCTCTAACAGCAACCAACTCTCCTGGCAGGGATGTGGATTACACTCCTACTTCTCTGCTCAGTGGCTACGCAAAATCTTCCTCTGACACTTTTCTTTTGTTGCTGCACATAAGATGCACATTTTGCCCTAACTCTTGTCAATTCCTAGTAAATTGTCTTGAGAAAGAAGAGTCCTGAAAATCCCAAAGGCTCAGAGAAAAACAGTGGTCATCATTCTGTGCCATCTGCCATGGGTGCAGATAGGAAACAGGAGGGAAGTAGCAGCAGTGTGCCTCCTGGGACACTACTCCTGGAATTTGACACCCCTTCCTGCTCTACCTGGAATTTGACTTCCAGCTCTAAAAGCTCTCCTTCCTTAAAATTCATTTCCTCCTGTAATTCCAACCGTTTATTTCCAGTACCCATCAAAATCCATACTTTTAAAAAATATATTTATTTTTTAGTTGTAATTGGACGTAATACCTTTACTTTATTTATTTTTATGTGGTGCTGAGGATCAAACCCAGGGCCCCACACATGCTAGGCGAGCGCTCTACCTCTGAGCCATAACCCCAGCCCTCAAAACCCATCTTTTAAGGCACACTTTTTTCACTGACTTCAAGACCTACAATGCCAGCCACTGGCAGGCTACTCCACTGACTATCCCAACAGGCATGGCATGAATTCAACCACTCCCAAAACATACTCTTCTTTCCATAATCCCAAACTGAGTTAAAGACACCACTGGTCTCCCTGTTGCCAAATCACAAATTTTATAATTTTCTCTGATCTCTCCCTCATATCTAAATCTGGTATTCCTCCTATTTAACTGTACTTGGAGGCTACTCTTTCCCTACTTCTACCACCTTAATTTAAGTTCTCATCATCTGTCACCAGGATTATTCAATATCCTCCTAATTTATCTCTCTACTTCCCATCTCCCTTACCCCTCCCCAAATCCATTCTCCATACTGGTTATTAGGATTACCTTTCCAAAATGCAAATCAAAGCAGGGCATCTTGGCATACACCTGTGGATCCAGCTATGAGGGATGTTAAGGCAGGAGGATCATTTGACCTCACAAGTTTGCAACCAGCCAGGGAAATATACACAGACACCATCTTATGAATAAATAAACCTTAAAAAAATGGGGGGGCGGATAGGGTTGCCAGGGATTGAACCCAGAGATGCTTAACCACACTAAGAAACAACCAAGCCATTTTTTTATTGAGACAGGATCTCACTAAGTTGCTGGGGTTGGCTTTGAATCTGCAATCCTCCTGCCTCAGCCTCCTGACCCACTGCCACCATATGTGGTTTTAATTTGTTTTAAAAAAATATAAGACAAAAATATATAAAATGCAGGGAGAAGATAAAAAAAAATCAATACCATGATCCCATCTCTGATAGTTTTCCACCATCCATCATGAGAGAAGGGGGATGGCATTCCTCTTTGATACTCCCTATTTCATTACTCATACCCTATATGTTCCAAACATGACAATGTCTCTGCTCTCCAAATACATCATGTTGTTTCACACCTCTGTATTTCAAATGGTTCTCCCTTGACTAAAAAAAAAAAAAATTCCTACAGGCAAACTCCTATTTATCTATAAAACTATGTCAAGTCTTATCGGTAGACCTCCCTAATTCCTACCTCCATGCAATTTATCTATGTTTTTGGTCTCATTATTTTACCACCTTTTAATTAATCTCCCCTACTACACAAGAAACCTAATTCATATAGTGCTATGAGGTTAATATGCACTAGATGTGTGCTTATGATTGCTAATAAATATGAATATAATGTCCCTTTAATGACATTGCTTGAGCTTCAGAGTTCTAAGCTTAATTTTCAAGGCTACTTAATTTACCCCTTATTTAATTCACCAACTTTAATTTATACTTACTTTATGCTTTAATTTATCCATATCTTTCACATCCACAGAATTGATGTACTTATTCATGAACTACCCCCCTCCTGGGTGATCAGCAAACTTTCTCTATGAAGGACCAGTATTTTAGGCTTTGTGGATCTATAATTTCCATAGCAACTACTCACTCAATTCTGTGTTGCAGAACAAAAGCAGCCAGAGTACACTTAAATATACTGGTGTGGTTTTGTTCCAATAAAACTTTATTTATAAAAGCAGGCATCCAGCAGCATAGTTTGCCCTGCCCCAAACTATGCTTTTACCTTAGAGGTTTGTTGACACCAGTCCTCTAAGCCTGGAAAGGCTTGCCTCTCTTTTCTCTTCTGCTTGCCAGCTTCTACCCACTCCCATCTAGTGCCTTTGCTCAAACAAGCTTGTATGGTACTTCTCCTTTCTAGTTCCAGTGCTTATCTAAATAGTTAATCTGACATTTATCCCCTGCCACCTAAACTTGTTAATTACCTCTGAGCAAAAGAGCCATTTCACCAAATTTCTACTGTAAGTCCTTGAAGGGCAGGAAACCTTAACTTAGAAATCTGCACAGGTCCAATCCAAGCATGCTGCCCTGCACATCAGGAGTGACATCAACTCTCTGCTAGTTTTACAGGCTTAGTGACATCCTTTGGAATACATGCCCCACATCTTTACTCACACTTTTAAACTATTATTTAAAATTAACACTAAATATGGCTTCTTTAAAATTATTTCACATTCTTCTCTAAAACTATAAATGGAAAACTTTCCTTTCATATATTCTTTTGTAACTACTGGGAATTCTATGAAGTAAATACCATTTTAAATCACAAAGCCAAGTTTGTTTTCCAGAGAAACACATTTTATTTTAGGAGTAAAAAGGGAAACAGTGTCATTAACTGAAAATAACTTTTTATTAAAAAACCTTAAAATAAGTACCACTAGGATTAACTCTATCAAGTGTATGCTAAAAACCTACTGCTTTTTCCATTTAAATGCCCAATTTAAATGCCCAATTCCTAAGCTAAAGAAATTGGGCATTTAAATGGAAATATTAGCCAAACTCTAAAATTAAGAAACAACAACTGTTTCAAACTGTTTCAAAGAGTATACACACACACACACACACTGGAAAACTCGGTGCCACCCTCTAAGGCCACAAACACTCACCATCTGGGAAAGCTCTCACTTGTCTCGTCACTGTTCCTCCCAATGTGAAAGTAATTTCAAAGAAGACTGCTTCTGCTTCTTCACTAACAATAGCTTAAAAGCCAGCTTGTTCTTGGCTTACAATGGCTCCATTAGCCAACATGGTAAAACAAGGCTGCATTCAGAAGGAAAAAGGCAATGCTGCAGCATCCCTCTCAAACCACACCAGGCCCCATTTTAGTTCCTTAAGGAACTAAAGGTCTCTGCATTTATATTTCAGTCAAATGGAAATGAGTTTTATCAGGGAAATGCTGCTAATAACATACAATGACCTCTGAATCTCAATGGCAATACTCACAGCTGGAGAAAAAAAATCACATGACTTTTCAATGTCTCAATCCCACAGCAACAGAATAGGAATAAGAGCACTCATGCTTAAACACATTCATGGGAACACTATTAAAACAAATGATGTGAGAAAAGAGAGGTCTTAAAATGGTGATACCACATGAAAATCTAGACATATTTCAGTTTAGTTAATTTATAAGATAGACTATCTCTCTGTGGCATAATTAATGAGCATTATTCACAAATGGGTATGGTGCTTATCAGAAAGATAACTTAAAATGCTTAAAGATAACTAGAGGTTGAAATTCCACTATGTTCCATTATGTGACATTTTATTTTGGAATCTGCTTTTCAGGCTCTATCATTCTGCTGCTCATCACCTAGCTGTCTTGAAATATCTTTTCTTTCCATAGGCAATTGCCACTAATAGAACTGGTTCAAGATTCAAAAGTTCAAAACTGGAAGCCATGGGCAGGGCTCTATATCAGTGGTATAAGTTGCATTCAAGAAATTCAGAGCTCATTTTGAAAACATATTCAAGAAACATGGGAAATAAGAGGAGGAAAACATGCTGTCAGCCCAATGCTTTTTTTTTTTTAAGTGATGTTTATGTGAAGCATAACCAGAACATTCGTTTACATCTTTTCTAGGGTTGCTTATGAACAATAATGCAGACCCAAGTAGCTGAAAACAAAGATCATATGGCCCTTTTCAGAAAAGATTTGCTGACCTGTGGTCTAGAGCTAAAGAAAAAGTCAAGACTGTATAGGTATGTTTGGGAACTATCTGGATACATGGGATGAAGACGTCAATTCTCTGAGACAAACAGAATGTCTAAAGTATAAGGTCTGTAGGAAAAGAGAAGCAAAGGCCATACCAGACTGCTTTCAGAATAATCCCATGCTTCTTTCTTACTCCCACCTCCCAAATACCAACCTTCAAAACTGCCCTCTTCTAAGTAAAAAGTAAATACTTTAGTTCTCATAAACTCCTAGTAAGGAATATCATGAGAAACAGAAAATAATTGCACTTAGCTTTCTCAAAACCATGATTTAAAAAAAGATCATAGTCCAAACTTTTTATCCATGTATGGAAGAAATACAGCAACATATCATTTATTCATCTCTTACTCTATCTTGCTAAACATCCTCCAAATTTTCATACGCAAAAGTTAAAGTAGACATTTTATATTTCAAACATTGTTTTAAAAAATTTTAGGTACTTGGGCTGGGGATGTGGCTCAAGCGGTAGCGCGCTCGCCTGGCATGCGTGCGGCCCGGGTTCGATCCTCAGCACCACATACAAACAACGATGTTGTGTCCACCGAAAAACTAAAGAAATAAATATTTTTTTTAAAAAGTCCCCCCCCTCTCTTTTTTTTTTTTTAATATTTATTTTTTAGTTTTTGGCGGACACAACATCTTTGTTTGTATGTGGTGCTGAGGATCGAACCCGGGCCGCGCCCATGCCAAGCGAGTGCGCTACCGCTTGAGCCACATCCCCAGCCCCCCTCTCTCTCTCTCTTAAAAAAAAAAATTTAGGTACTTTGCTCACACGAGGACCTATTCTGTTCTTGTTTGCTACCATTTTACCTTTCCTCTGCACACAATTTTAATAACAGGGTGTGTGTTGATCTGTAATGTGTTTGATAAATTAATAAAATCCTAATGAAGCTAAAGAAACCCTAGAACGCATTTTCATCCCCATTTTACAAATGAAAGTTGAGGCTTAGAGAGGAGAAATGTGCAAGGTTACCAGCTATAATGGTAGGGAACCTGGACTTGAATTGAGCTAAGTTATAATGGAGTAAAAAAATTTTAATATGATTATATACTGCTTGTTAAGAATATTAAATGAAAAAGACAGAAAAATCCATAAACTTGAGAAAATTTCAACCATCCAGACTAACATACTAAAGGAACAAAGGAAATTCACAAAATGTTCAAAGTAACTAAAATATCTGAGGAATGAAATTCAAAATAAGTATTTGTTTCTTCTTTGTATTTATATTCAATTTTTCAAATTCCTTCAGTGACCTTTCATCATTGCTATAAACAAAAAACAAACTTAATTTTTAAAGCCACAGTTTTAGAGGTATAACCTTTTAGGTCAAATGAAGATCAGAGCAAACTGTCCCACACATCTCAATTGAGGCTAAAGATTGCTCTGTATTTCAATACAGTTCAATACCTGATGAATCATCAAGGAGAAGTTGAGTCTTAAATAAAAGATTCTACACTAGAAAACAAGACAGCTCTTTATTAATGACATCTACTAGCTTACTTTCAGAACTGGAATGGACCTTAGAGATTCATCAACCCATGAACAAACTAAGCCCAAAAGCTGAAAGGATTTCCCAAGGACTTACCAAATAACTACTTTATTTTTGACTACATCATATTAGAATTATTTCCATCAAATACAATCAAAATTAAAAGGTTCAAGAATTTCTGAGCAGTAAACTTCAATTCTTAAAGTCACATGTAGACAATTCGTGTCACTCCCTAATTAGGCCAATAAATAAGACACTTCTCATTGTTTCTGAGTAGTTATAAAAATAAATGAAAGTAACTGCTGTTTCCGCCCTGCCTTTATAATTTCACTAGCTCTTACTCTGCTTCTCCTGCCAGACTGCCTGTTTATTTTCTATATTTGTTGCTGAAACTGAGAATAGCATCTGTGCTTTCCCCAGAGCCCTTCTCCAAGCTAGATAAAGACAGATAATCATCTGTTTCAATGCCAGTTTGCTGCTTCTTTCCTTTCTTGGCAAAACTGGATCTGTGGATACTAATAGAGAGTTCTGGGTTTTGTAATTTTGTTTATGGCTTTTTGTGGCAACAAGAGAGCATCAGCGTTGGTTTCCCATCACTCTCCCCCTCCATACAGATACTTCTCCTGTTGCTGGTGCATGTATATTAACACACATAGCTCATAGCAGTTTGAGGTCATAGTTCAGTTACAGTGGCATGCTTGGCGAAGGTTAAGCAATAGACCATCACCTCTGCAGAGATGTCAGGGCAATCTTTGTTATCCTCAATCCTCTAGATTCTGAGCATTCGTCTAAGGAGAAACAAGAAATCTCATGAGGACTTTGAACAATTCTCAAGAAATTCAGACAATAATCCTTCACAATGAATGATGAAAAATTCCTGAGTCCTTCTTTGGAGACTTGAAAGTTGGCTAGAAATGCTCCCTGACAAAAGAAACTCGCCCAACTGTGCTTTCAAAACAACCTTTAAGAATCTGAAAAAACCCACTTGAATCAAATTATGAAATATGATATATCAAGTACTATGTAATGTTTTGAACAGCCAACAATAAAAAATTAAAAAAAAAAAGAATCTGAAAAAGTAGATAGCTGTAGCAGAGTCTCAGGAAAGAAATAAAAAATATAAAGAAGTATCAAAATAAATATTAAATTTGAAAAAAGCTCAGTAGATGGGCTCAAGAGAAGAATAACAGAAAAATAAGAATTAGTAAACTAAAAGAACAAATTACCCAATAACAACAATACATGGATGCAGAACAATATGTGATAGGTGGATGCCAACACACAACCAAGGGGTTGGGAAGGAGAAGAAGAGAAATTCAGTACATTAGACAAAGAATGAAGGGAAGGAAGGCAGTGGATAGGAATAAGAAAGCCAGTGGAATGAATCTGATTTAACTTTTCTACATACATATACGAATATACCATGGTGAATCTCAATATCATGTACATCCATAAGACTGGGATCCTAATTAGAATAAGACATAATCCATGATTGTATAAATATGTCAACATTGACCCTACTGTCATGTATAAACAACAACACCAAAAAAAGAATCTGACATCAGAATCACAAAACTCACTTTAGAGCAGGTGTGAATCTTCGAAGATCATCTAGTTTAAGTCTTTCCACTAGCAAAAGGCAACTAACACCAACCCACTAGTGAGTTCTATCGACAGACAGGGTACAAGGTGCCTGTACTCCAGCCCAGTACCTATTACATATTGTTTCCTGATGTTATACAGCCTAAAGAGTCCAGAAGTCAATCTTCCAATGGCACAGGGACAAGATGGGGAGAAAGAAATAGTGTGCTACTCACATGTGTCACCTTGTGTCTATCCTTGGAGCATTTCTTCTCTCTTTTTCTAGTTGAGGAAAAGGGAATGGAAATGTAGGAATTTCAAGTTAATAAAAAGTCAAAATAAGGGCATGCTGAAAGTGACTGAGCATTTACCGGCCATGGAGAATACTGCTCAGTAAGCCTCTCTGGCTCTCCCACCAGGGCATTAAAACCAAATAGGATACATCATGTGGCCTTTGATTCCTGAGAATTTTCTGCTTTTATAAATTCCAAAAATGATCCAGGCATTCTATTATATTCCTGGTGGGAAATGTAAATTCAATGATAGGCAATTGGGAAATAGCTATCAAAATTTTAAATGCATATACCACACTACCACCAGGATGACAGAGCAGAGTACACATTTTAAGTACACACACACACACACACACACACAATAAAATAAAATAAACCTGGACATTATATATAAAAGAATTTAAATATGAAAAGATAAAACAGGCTGGCTACCAATACCGGACCAGCAGGTATGCCTCATAAATCTCAGACCTGTAGCTAAAATAGCAGACAACCAAAAAAAAAAAAAAAAAAAAGACCTCTTTCTAGCCAATGGAACAGAAAGGGGCCCTTCCAGCAAGTCAGAAGACTTTTTGACAATAACCACTCTACTTCAGATATGCACCAAAGAAAAGGCTGTGGCCTCAGCCCCTCCCACATCTACTAGGGATCCCAAACTTTGACCCTAGTGAGGTAGGTCCCAACACCCCTCCTACAGAGTCAGAGAAGGCTAAGTAGGGGGCCAGCACTTTCACCCTCCACCAGCAAGGACTGCCATCTCATGTGCTTAAAAACAAGGCAGGGAGAAAAGACTCCAACCAACCATAACAAAGAGTTCTACCCCACCCCTGAATGTCAGCAGTCTAAGTGAGAAAAGTGGGGAACCTCAGCTTCAGTCTCACCTGGCAGTGCTTCTCCACACCCTGCCAGGGCAATGACATAAGTCAACTAAAACAGAAGGTTAAAATAAGAACCAGGGTCTCTTCGTGTAATACAAAAATGTCCTAGACTGGGGGTTTGGCTCCGTGGTACAATGCTTGCCTAGCTTGTGTGAGGCCCTGAGTTCCATCCCCAGCACGAAGAGAAGAGAAGAGAAGGTTTCAATCAAAAAATTCACTTATCATACCACCAAGCTAGAAAATCTCTGAATAAAGATAATACATGCTAACACCAAGATGATAGAGATGTTAAAATTATCTGACATTTTAAAGCAACCATGATAAAATCCAATGAGCAATTACAAGCCTGCTTGAAATCACTGAAAAAGCAGATGGCTGCAGCAGAGTTTCAGCAAAGAAATAAAAGATATAAAGAAGTATCAGATAAATATTAAAAATTTAAAAAGCTCAGTAAATGGGCTCAACAACAAAACAGAAGGAAAAGAAGAATCAGTAAACTAACAAATTACCCAATCTCAACAACACAAAGAACGAGAGAAATTGCCTTGATTTCCACCACCCCCGCAAAAAAATAGAGTGTGATTATTTTAGCACAAAAACAATCTTTCACATCACTTATCTTCAGGTAAATCAGTCATCCCTGCAGATGGGTGCATGGTCCTATAACAGTCTAGTCTAACAGCAATTAAGCCATTTTGTTCCCCAGGGAAAGACAGATGTACTCAAAAGTTGGGTCTGATCCTTTACAAGGGCCCTTTTAAGTGCATTCTACCTTATTCCACTTTCCCAATAAGTCTTTGAATAGGCAGAATTCATAGTTATTCCCAGTACTTTACAGATGAGGAAGTTAATTACCAGAGAAGTCAGTCACTATTTGCAGCTACTAAAGAGCCAGGCCTGGCAGGAATAGGGTACTAGAATTTGTGACTTCTCATCTCATACTATAGCCTTCAGTGGACACTGTCCTCTACCATCTTTTAGACTGACCAAAATCCACATACTGACATCTAATTTCCTACCCAGGCCACAGTCTCTCTGAGACAGAAGCTGTAGGTTCCTTCCCTTGATATCTCTCCCCCTGGCTCTCTCTCAGGGCTTGGCATGGACAATTCTGTTCATTTACATTCCTGTTAATAGCGGGGTTAGGGGTGCTCAGAAAGCAGAAGATATCACATTAGAAGACAGAAAGAAGAGTAAGGAGTATAAAGGGAGAAAAATAGAACCAACAACTAACTACGGTAACAGAAAACAGTTTATATCCAGTAGCAGCCACAACTCAAATTTGCCTAGACTTGGATAAAAAGTAAAATCATTCTCAGAACTGTGATATGAAGAAGGAAAACAGAAAAAGGAATTCTGAAGACACCTATCAATTTTCCTCAAAGCAGAATGAAGAGTAATACTTCATAAATTAAAAAGTGATCCTTGTTTTTAAATTTTAAGGTGGGAGAGAAGGTATCTAAGAAAGGAACACATATGGATAAAGTATAAATATACTAAAAGAAAATAAAGTTCAACACTATTCACTTCCCCTTTAAGGACTTTCAAAGATGCCATATGTCAAATAGCACAGACCCACAAAATTATAAAAATCACCTAGAAGTAAGGGACAAAATGCTCCAGTCAATAGCCAGTCTCCTTCCACACTGAGGATAAGCTACTCTACAGTCTGCACAGCTGGGCCTTGGAGGGGGCGCGGGGGGTGTTATAACTAATTCATGAGGATAGAAAAATTACACAGCCATCCCTTTTCCCTGAACCTGTTACACCCAAATCCCCATTTCAGACAGAGGGAGACAACATAATAACTCATGGCAGTGGGCCAGTCTTTTCTAGACTTAAAGCCTTTGTGGGGGAAAAAACTCAAACCCATAATGAGCGCCCACGTCAGAATCACATTAGCTGATCCTCCTTCAAGTTACGTGTCACTTATTTTTAACAGCCTAAAGGGAATGAATTAACTGAAGTTTATTTTCCAGCAAAGAAAATCCACAGTCTCTTGCTCCCCTTCTTTCTCTGCCAAACACAAGAGTGTGAATATGACTGACAAGACTTGTAGCACTCTAATTCACATTCAAGAAAATATTGCCAATCCGAATCAAATTCTTATAAGTAAAAGGCATCACGTTCAAAAAGCACAGATATATAAAAATACATTGGAGGCTGGGGTTGTGGCTCAGGGGTACAGTGCTCTCCTAGCATGGTTGTGGAACTGGGTTCGATCCTTAGCATCACGTATAAAATAAATAAAAATAAAGGTATTGTGTTGTCTACCCACAACTAAAAAATATATATATTAAAAAAAGTACATTGGAAAACTCTGTGGTTTTTTTATCCATAACAGTTAACATATCTGCTTAATTATTTTCCTACTTTGGAATACTGAACATTATCTTCCATAGCTTTTCTTTGGCAAGAAAGATGGGTCACTATTTGACAAATACTTGTAAATAATTACACCGATATGGGTTCTTCCCAATGCTACTGTTTGAAAAGAAATTTCTAATGTGGTTTTATTAAATAAAATTGGGAAAGTATGTTCTGGAGGTTAAAAAAAAAAGTCAATTTAAAAGCTAAGAAGAGCACAAGAAAAAATAATTTTATTTTATTCAAAAGACAGCGGAAAAGGGAGAATTCAAGGGAAAAATCCCATCTTAGTTTATCTTAAAGAGATGTTAATCCATGTGCCAGATTAAAAAGGCAAGTTTCCAAGTGTGGTGGTGTGCACCTGTGGTCCTAGCTACCTGGAAAGCTGAGGTGGTAAGATCACTTGAGTCCAAGCATTCAGAAGATGATGATGACTCACAAGCAAATGACCACACTGAGCCCTACAGAAGAGTGCCTACTGGGAAGGCCACTCAAGGGAGACTCCAGAGGGTGGGTCAGGTAGCCTCTGAGCTCTGTTACTAACTAGCTGTGACCATCTCTGAGCACCAGTTGTCTCAGCTGTGAAATTAGAAGATTAAAGTGGATGCTCTTTTAAGGTTATCTTTCTGTTTTAAAAATATACCTGGTGAATAAACTGCTAAAGAAAAAATAAAAGAAAATTTAGGGGGAATTCTTGCCTTTTCTTACACTCTATAGTTAAAAGATCTGTTTTGTCCTTCACATTCGAATACTGGATTTTCGTTAGAACTAAAAAGTTACTTATTAAAAAACATTTTAATTTTTAAACTTAAGCATAATTAATTTATAAAGTCCAAAATGTGAATCTTAGGTGCTTTCACACACTCTCATTTAATCATCCCACCAACACTTTTTTTTTTTTTTGGGGGGGGGGGGGTATTCATTATGTTTTTTTTCCTTCTTTTCCTTTTTTGTTAGTATATTATAATTATACATAATGGTGGGATTCATTGTTACATATTCATACAGACATATATGGTATAACAATATAATCTGGTCAGTGATGTTCCCAACAGTCTTCTTAGGAAGCTATTATTATTCTCATTTTATGTAGCAGAAAACTAAAGCTGAGAAAAATTAAAATATTTTCCCAAAGTAAAATAGAGCCAAAATTCTAACACAGCTCTTCTGACTCAAATTAACTCTTTGCCCTACCCTCAATCAATATTAGCTTATACTAACAAAAATGTGCCCATGACTCAAATATTCAATTACTGCATACCACAAGGATTCTCACACTGGCATTCTCACCACAATATTACCTCCTCATCTGTGTTAGTTCCATTTCTCAACAGGAAAAAATGCACCATAATTTTTCCTAGACATTGTGTTAAATACTTTTACACATCTCAATCCCAACAAAACCATGATGTAGATATTACTATTCCCATTCATAAATGCAAAAACAGAGATTGAAGATAATTCAAGGCTAAGTACTCACACAAGGACACATCTGAAAGTGGTATACTTAAGTCTAACCCAGTCTATGAGGCTGTTTGGCCTGAACCCAGGATGCCTCATGCCAAGAGGTTTCTCCTTCCTCCAAAATGAGCAGAGCTCTACTGGATTCTGAAAACACATGTCAAAACTCTAAAGAACTGTAGTTTAGCCAAGGAAATAAAAAAGTACAGCATTAGTTTCTTAAGTATTTACAGGCAGACTGGAGAGATTTTAAAGATTACAGAATTGTTAAATTATAGCTATATCAAGGTCTCTTTCTCTAACACACACACACACACACACCCCAGAGTGGGGTGGAAGAGGTAAAAAGCTGGAGAAAGGGGGAGGGAGACTTAAGTGTGAGCAATTTCACTTATAAAATCAAAGACAGGGGACTGGACTCGTGGCTCAGTGGTAGAGTGCTTGCCTGGCATGTGTGAGACCCTGGGTTCGATCCTCAGCACCACATATAAATAAATAATAAATAAATAAAAGATCCATTTTTGGTTAAAAAAATACACTTTAAAAAAGATCAAAAATAGGTAGAATTTAAAATATTTTAAAGGACAGTAATGAGCAATTTAAATTATGCTTCTCTACAATTAGTAGGCTTAGTTTATAAACATATTCCCCACAAAGGTTTATCCAAAGGACCAAAAATTAAACCCTTTAAATTTTCAATAATTCTATATACATAATATTTTGAAATATCCTCACTGCATAAATTATGTACACCTACAGTTATGCTAGTGATACAAACATAAACAAGAAAATTCTTTTTCTTCTTAAATTGTGTTAAACTTCAAATCATTATCCTCAATTCCAATAAGTATTCAACTAACAGGTAAACTTTAAACTAATTTTCACCCCTCAGTTCTTCTCTGTTAAGTAGTTAACACTCCAACACCGAAGATGCTATCATATGGCCAATCTATTTTTATGGTGAAAAATTCCTATACAATTTAAATGGTTACCTCCCAATTCATCTATTTGATAACTTCAGTCCCAAGATGATCCACCTTCTCTTTTCCTCCCACCCCTTCCTTACGCCCGTGTCTTTAAAAAAAAAAAAAGTCACCATGAAATTTACTTGGCTACATGTGAAACAGGATTTCAGCACCTCTGATATTGGGGGTTTTTTGTTTTTGTTTTTGTTTGTGTTTTAAACAATGAAATGAGCCAGGCCCTTGGCTATAATCCCAGCAATTTGGGAAGCTGAGGCAGGAGGAACTCAAGTTCAAGGCCAGGCTAGGCAACTTAGGGAGGCCCTAACCAAATTAGCAAGACCCCCATCTCAAAATGAAAAATAAAGATGCCTGGGGATGTAGTTAAGTGGAAAACACCCCTGGGTTTAATCCCTGGGAACAAAAAAGAAAATGGAGATTTAGTTAAGTCAACATAGCTCCTGTGTGGAAGAGCCAGTAACAGGAGTAGAAGAACATGAAATGTCTTCTATGTTCCAACACTATTATTTAATTTTAGGCTAAAACTGCAAGTAACAGAGCCTATCATTACCAAACTGTAAGACAAATTACCTAAGATTAGCTCCTGAATAAGCAAAGATTATTTCAAACTACACTCTAGGTATTTTCTAGTTCACTTAATAGGCATTTATTAAACAAATGCTCCAGCAATATTTCAAAACCTATACTTCTCTCGTAATACACAGCCACATATCTAAGATAGTTTGCAATACATCAGTTATTTTCAAACTCTTCAGGAACCCTTTATAACTCACTTATTAAAGACCCCAAAGGCCTGTACCTTTGTGGGCTTTATCTTTTAAAATTTATCATACTGGAAATTAAAACTGAAAAATTTAAATAATGTTTCCTTATCCATTTTAAGTCACAAAAATAAGTTCACTTATGTTTTAATAAAAACCTGTTCTCACAAAAGTGACTATATTTCTCAAAACTAAAATTGAGATGGTACTGTCATCTTTGCAAATCTTTCTAACATCTGGCCAAAGAGAAGACAATTAGGCTCTCCTATCTGCTTATGCATTCAATCTGCTACAGTAAGTTGCTTTCATTGAAATTTATAAAGAAAATCACAAAATCAAAGAATCCATTCCATTATCTAAACTTTGTTATTTATGAAGTATATAAAAAAAATCCCAAACCAAATCAAACATAAAAGGAAAAACTATTAATAATTAGATATAGTATGCCTACTCCTCAAATTGTTTAGGTTAAAAAAGAAAGTACTTGTGGGGGTGGGGCTGGGGCTGGGGCTCAGCAGTAGAGTGTGGGGTAGCACGCTCATCTAGCAAGTGCAAGGCACTGGGTCCCATCCTCAGCACCACATAAAAGTAAATAAATAAAATAAAGGTATAATAAAGGTATTGTGTCCAACGGAAGGAAGGAAGGAACGAAGGGAGGGAGGGAGGGACTTGTGCCTCATCTTGAATTAGTGACCCAAGGATGTTACTGTCTTAGATTGGACTCTGTTGAAAATTTCCCCTAAAGATTGGTTTATAAACAGTGGAGATGTGGGCTGGGGATGCAATTCAAGTTAGAACACATGCCCATCAAGCAAGAAGCCCTGGGTTCCATCCCCAGCACCAGAAAAAAGAAAGAGAGAGGAAGAGGGAGGTGGGGAAGGGGGAGGGGCAGGGACAGAGAGACACGGCACAGACATGGCACTTCAAACACAGAAATCAAGAAGCAGCTACAGATTAAAGGACTTGATTCATGTGGGTGTCAATTCTCCTTACATGTCAGGAACTTGACATACATCTAGGTGAGCTACGGAGAATCCCAGGCAGGACAAATAAATAATAGGTGGGTGTTTTTTGCCATCTGTGCTACCACTCACAGGTATCAAAACAGAAAACCTGATAAAATACAAAATACAGTTACACATTGCTTAAGGACAGAAATACATTCTCAGAAATGCATTAGTAGGGGATTACATCATTGCACAAATATCACAGAGTGTACCTATACAAACCTAGGTGTGTTGTCGATTACTTTACAAGCTTCTTTTTCTCTGTGTATGCGCATGCACACACAACCACATGTGTATGAGTACTAGGGATCTAAACCAGGGCCTCACACATGCTAAGCATGGCAAAGTAACCTCTTGATACAATCAGACATGAGAAACACAAGCTGTAAGTGGCTGCTACCAGCATAATATGGCATGCTGTTTTACAATAAACTATTTTAAGTAGAAGGAGTACACAACCATAATATAATAAAAGTAAAACCCAAAGCACTATACAGATTCAATGTGATTCCAATTAAATTCCCATCATCATTCCTTATAGAAACAGAAAAGGCAATCATGAAATTCATTTGGAAAAATAAGAGACCCAGAATAGACAAAGCAATTCTTAGCAAGAACAGTGAAGCAGGAGGCATCACAATACTAAACCTTAAACTATACTACCAAAGGTATAATAACAAAAATGGCATGGTATTGGCACCAAAATAGACATGTAGACCAATGGTACAGAACAGAAGACACAGAGACAAACCCACATAAATACAGTTATCTCATACTAGACAAAGGCGCCAAAAACATACAGTGGAAAAAAAAAGATAGCTTCTTCAACAAATGATGCTAGGAGAACTGAAAATCCATATGCAGCAAAATGAAAATAAATCCCTATCACTATGCACAAAACTCAACTCAAAGTGGATCGAGGACCTAGGAATTAAACCAGAGACCCTGCGCCTACAGAGGAAAAAGTAGGCCCAAATCTTCATCATGTCAGATTAGGCCCCGACTTCCTTAACAAGACTCCTAAAGTGCAAGAAATAAAATCAAGAATTAATAAATGGGATGGACTCAAACTAAAAAGCTTCTTCTGAGCAAAAGAAACAATCAATGAGATGAAAAGATGGGCTGGGGTTGTGGCTCAGCGTAGAGCGCTCACCTAGCGTGTGAGGCCCTGGTTCAATCCTCAGCACCACATAAAAATGAATAAATAAAATAAAGGTATTGTGTCCAACTACAATTAAAGAATAAATATAAAAAAAAAAAGATAGCCTACTTTTGGAAACAAATTTTTGCCACACACACATCAGAGCACTAATCTCCAGGATACATAGAGATTTCAAAAAACTTAACACCAAAAAAACAAACAACCACAATCAATAAATGGTCTAAGGAGTTGAACAGACAACTTCTCAGAAGAAGATATACATTCTATCAACAAATATATGAAAAAATGTCAAAACTAAGATTTCATCTCATGCCAGTCAGAATGGCAGTTATCAAGAATACAAACAATAAATGTTGGCAAGGATGTGGGGGGAAAGGCACACTAGTACATTGCTGGTAGGATTGCAAATTAATGCAACCAATCTGGAAGGCAGTATGGAGATTCCTTAGAAAACTTGTAATGGAACCACCATTTGACCCAGCTATCCCACTCTTTGGTCTATACCCAAAGGACTTAAAATCAGCATACTATAGTGATGCGGCCACATCAATGTTTACAGCATCTCATTTCACAATAGCTGAACTGTGGAACAAACCTAGTTGCCCTTCAAAAATGAATGAATAAAAAAAAAAAAAAACTGTGATCTACACACTGGAACATTACTCAGCATTAAAAAATAATAAAATTATGGTATTTGCAAATAAATGAATGGAACTAGAGAATATCATGCCAAGCGAAGTAAGCCAATCCCAAAAAACTAAAAGGCCGAATGTTCTCTCTGATAAGTGGATGCTAATCCATAATGGGAGGTGGGGGGCATGAAAAGAATGGAAGAACTTTGGGCAAAGGGAAGGAAGTGGAGGGGAGGGAGTATGCGAGCAGGAAAGATGGTGGAATGAGATGGACCTAGGTACAAGTATGACTGCACACATGGTGCAACGCTAGTGTACAAACAGAGAAATGAAAAGTTGGTCTGCAGTTGTGTACAATGAATCAAAATGCTGTTATATATACCTTATTAAAATTAATTAATCAATTTTAAAAAGTAAATGCTTAAATCGGTAACAGTTTATTATCAAGTATTTTATATACTGTACATATCTAACTGGCAATACGGTAGTTTGTTTATACCATCACCACCACAAACACAGGAGTAGTACACTGTGCTACGATGTTAAGATGGTTGCAGTATCACTATGCAATACAATTTTTCATCTCCATTATAATCTTACAGGATTACATGCATCTGTCCTGCAACCGTCCTATAGGCAATATGCAGTCTGTCACTGACCAAAAACATAGTTTACACAATGAATGACTATATATCATATTTAGTAGTAAAACTAAAATTTCAAAACTGTACAATCTTTTATACAATTTAAATGTCATATGCACTGATATTTGAACAAAAATGCATACTTATTGTGTTTTTAAATTAAAATCCATCATATGGAACTTTTAAAAAACGAAAACAGGGCCCACCATTATGCCTCTAAAAACTTACCCAGACACACTTGAACAGTTCAAGTCTGTTGAAGACTCATCACTATGGTCAAGCAAAATATAACTAACAAAATTAATTCACTCATGCTACAAAACATCTACAATGCACATTTTCACTTTCACTGCATACAGACACGCCATTTTAAGTAAATGATATTCAATGTCATGTGTCACCAGTAAATGCTTAGTGATTTTCAAATAAGAAAATCAGTGTGAGATGTTCTCTCGGATAAGTGGATGCTGGGAAATTATCAACTTGATGTTTTAGCCAGCACACAACTGTTAAGGACCCAAGTTTTAAAGATGTTAGGGCCATAGAAGAAATTCTATGAATTTCACTGTATTCTGGGAATAAAACTTTCATTTATATTTATGTCCTGTCTACTAGTCTGACTTTTAGACCCTTTTTAGGAAAACCATTACATACAAATGAAGCAGTCAGTCATTTATAATCTATTGCCAAAGTCACTGGTAACAAATTGAAGAGGTTTTTTTTTTTTTTTCTTTAAAGCAAGCATACAAAATCAGAATACTAAAGGAATTGTAAAATTAAATGAAAAAAAAAACTATAGAAAATGGTCATTATCTCTGAAATGTCTGTTTTTCTAAATCTTTGTTTTTATGAAACTTCATATTATCTGTCACAAAAATAAATCTTGAGCCAAAAAAGAAAATGAAAATCTAGAGCAACATCTCCACTATCCTTCATACTACAAACCAGAAAAAAACTGCTATGAACCCTTTTGTAAGCTTTATTCCAGTGCCTTTATTGTGCATCTTAAATAAACAATATATGCAACATATAATATTTTATATACTGACTTCTTCTGCCTATTTTCTTAATTTTACCAGTATCATATGCTCACTGGAGAATATTCAATAATGCAAAAAATATAAAATGATCCCCCAAACTTCAATTTCATCAATGTTTGCAGTATTTTCTCCCATTCCTAATATTAACACAAAGTTGTACTCACATGAAAGAACTTTTTGTGGGGAGTGGGGAGACATGATTTTTGTTAAGTTATTCAAGATGGTCTCCAATTTCTGGGCTCAAGCAATCATCATGCCTTAGCCTCCTGAGTAGCTGCAGTACAGACACTCCTCTCAAAAGATAATTAACTTTAAGCACATTTAACACTGAAGTTCCCTAAATGCTAGTTGGATGGTAATATTAAAAAGTACTTCCTGAAAAAATATATGATGTTAAAAAACTTAATGATGTTCTTCCATATAAATTTAACATAAAAACAACTAACTTTCTTGGCAAAGAAATCATCATTGCATTAATTTTTACAAAATTCTAACTTAGTTGAAGGGAGGCAAAATCCTATGTAATTATCTTCTGTTAGTATGTTTTGGTATAAGTACTGCAGGAGATAAAAGTCTCTTCCACCAAGGTACTGGAATCAAAAGACACAGGATCCCTACTTTTTTTTCTTTTTCTTTTAGTCTTTATTTTGAGACAGGGTCTTGCTAAGTTGCCCAGTCTGACTTTTCTTGATATCCTCCTGCTTCAGCCTCCTAAGTTGCTAGGACTGCAGATGTATGGTTACTATGTCTAGCAGAAAGCTCAAGAGTGTCTTGCACTGGCACTTTAACGTCTCCTCGCCCATATTCAATGTGTTCCAGTCTCTTGCTTTTAAAGTAAGGAGGAGAGACTTTCCTTTGATCCAATATCTCCACCCTAAACCCACCAAATAATTTCTTTCCCAAAGATCTTAACAAAGTCTCTATAGATATCTTCTTCATTTTCTTGACTCCTACACCCTCCTTAACCCACTCCACTTTCTTATCATGCTGCCAAAATATGCCTACCATGATTGCCACTAACTATCCTGTGGCCAAGTGCAAAGGGCTTTTCTGAATTCTCCTCCTGACTTGCTAGCATCATGTATCTACTCACCTTGTACTCTTTTTTTTTTTTCCTTTTTTAATTTGTTTTAATTAGTTACACATGACAGTACAATGACCTTGACATATCATACATGTGAATCAAGGGATACAACATCTCATTTTTCTGAGTATACAGGTTGCAGAATCACATTGGTCATGCATTCACATATATACACACACAGTAATCACCTTGTACTCTTATGACTCTGTATCTCCAGGGTTGTATCCCACCTGTCTAGCCCCTATTCTCAGTCTTCCTCAAACTCAGTCCTACTCTGCCCTGCCACTAAATATGAGAGGGGCCAAAGTCACATGCCCACAGACCACTTCTTGGCTCATTCTTATCCCTCTTCTTTGGCAGGGTCGCCTATCTAGGAGAAGACTCAGAATTATGCCTCCATCCCAGACCTATCTTCTATGCTCAAGAACCAATCTAACCAAGTGTTTATTGTTCATGTTCATTTGGATGTCCCAAAGACAACAAATAATCATATATATGCCTGTCCACCCAACTTGACATCTTCTCCACTGTTTACCCAAATACATGGAACCACCATCAAACGGCACAAACCAGAACATGACTCCCTTACACAGCTATTCAACATATCCCCAAACCAATATTACCACCTAAATCTGAAACACATTCACTTCTCTTTATTTTCATCATCAATGTACTGGCTAAGAGGCTCCCACTAAGAGCTGCTGCCAGGCCCAGAAGGGGGCTGCAGTCCAAGATGCAGCTTTGGGTCTAGGTTCCTTCTCAACAGATGGCAACTGTTCAATACTTGGTTTGCTCTTTTTTTTTTTTTAAAGAGAGGGAGAGGGGGAGAGGGGGGGAGAGGGGGGGGGAGAGAGAGAGAGAGAGAGAGAGAGAGAGAGAGATTTTTTTTAATATTTATTTTTTAGTTTTCGGCGGACACAACATCTTTGTTTGTATGTGGTGCTGAGGATCGAACCCGGGCCTCACGCATGACAGGCGAGCGCACCACCGCTTGAGCCACATCCCCAGCCCGGTTTGCTCTTCTTCCTTAAATCTCAATGGAGAAAATAATCTGAGGCTTGATTGCTGCCTATCTTAACAAGATCTTTGACAGGCTCCTACTGATACGGTACCTTATTTTTTGGTAAATTTTACAGGTTGATTTCAACTTTCTTGTAGACTATATTATTTATTTACAGATACATCTCTCTGGATCATGTTTCTCTTCTATCTATATGTAATATAAATGTGTATGTAGAAAAAAAATTTAAAAAAAAATAAATGTGTATGTAGCCTAAAATATTACATTTATATACACACATTCACTAACATTTATGGAGCATTCATGTGCCTAGCATAATACTAAAGGCTTTAGCTATGTTATTTCAATTCATTGTTGAGTCAGGATTTTACAAAAATTCTACTATGATACTTTCTTTTTGGCAGGGGGTGGGGTGGGGTGGAGATAACCAGGAATTGAACCCAGAGATGCTTAAGCAATGACCCACATCCTCAGCCCTTTTAGTTTTTTATTTTGCAACAGGGTCTCACTAAGTTGCTTAGGTCCTCACTAAATTGCTGAGGCTGGCTTTGAACTTGGGATCCTCTGGCCTCAGCCTCCAAAGCCATTGAGATGACAGGCATGTACCACCACACCTGACTTATGATACCCATTTTTAAATGAGGAAACTGAAGGTTTCCATATGCAGGGATACATAACTTGCCCAAGATCACAACCTGGTAAGGTCACAGCCAGCACTCAACCTGGATGAACATCCACTCACATGGGAAATTTTAAAATACACTGCAACTTGGGTGCCACCCCAAAAGCTTCAGCACCAACAGGACTGGAATGAACTCAGGCACAGTAGTTGTAAAGCCACTCTGGAGAATTCACAGGACAGCCAGAGTTAAGAAGTACTGCTGGAGTGAGCCTCTGGCAGGGCACAACACTTGGCCACACTGCTATGAAAGATACTGAGGCCACCATGTCCAACCACACAATGCTTCATTCCAACATTTTAAAGCCTCCATCTATCCAGGTTTCAACTATGTTTTACTGTCAAAATTGATTCCATCTAGCATGCCCTGGAACAGATCATGCTGTGGCTTAAGCAGCTGATTTTTTTATGATGTTTAATAAATTTGTGATAGGGTTTGTTGCATTTAATTACCAATTTAAGGCACACAAATAATAGAAGAATCATTCATAAAACATGAATACACTTTTGAGGAGTGCATCAGTGTGTCTTAGAGATTATTTTTATGAGTGTGGTTCGATCCCCATGAGACCAAGACAGGAAGCCCCAGAGACACAAGGCATCTCCTCATTATAATTCAATCTAATATTAATGAATGAACCACAAAGTTTACTGTGAAACCTGGGTAGGTGCAAGTGGAAATTTGGCTCCTTCCTCAGAAGGGAGAAGTCTTTTCTGTCAGTATTTGCCTATGCAGATATGCTAATTCAAAATACTATACCAGAATGCCAGGGTTTCAAAAAAAAATTCTGGCCTCAAGTTAACATTATATTTTTCTAGACATTATATTTTTCTATTATTTCAGTAATAGATATTGGCTTTAAAGTCAGTGAAATCATTGCTTCAGCACCAGAGAATTTCTACATAACTAAAGCTTCCATATGCCATACTGTTCAAGATATTTTAATAGCATTTCAAAAATACATTACGTGCAATTCTGCTTTCCTAAACAGAGCATTTTATACAGCATTCTGCCTGTTCTTGATGCCTGTGCAAGTCATGGTCATAAACCCCAGTTTCTGCATATTAATATAATGAGGTAATTACGGAGATGTGATGGGCTATTTGCAACAATGCTAAATGGAGTTTCAACTGTGGAATTTTGTTGAGGTCTCAGCTTATAGTTCCCTGTAGTTCTTCCGTCTCCTTCACTATTAGGCCTTCTGAATAACCTATTGCCAGCTGGGAAAATGGACAACACAACATGTCTACAGAGAGGCTTTCAGAGCAAAGGCCTAACTGCTACTCATTAGGGTGGGGGAAGGGTGAATGGGTTTGTATGTGAAGTGGATTATGTAGGTATGTATTTTGTATGTGAAAGGGTTAAGAGAATGGGCCTGAGTGTGTTTGAGTAGGCTTGGGTATGGGAATGGACCTATATATGTTAGTATGTGTGAGCAGGTTTGTGCGTGAGTGTGGGAATGGTTCTATGAGTAGGTTTGGGTGTTAGTATATGAGAGCAGGCAAGCGTGTGTTGGGGTATCAGGGGAGGAAGAGTCAGGGTTTTATATGAACAAGGGCCAGGTGGCAGAAGACTGTTTTGCTCCTTGGTGCTGCTGGCCAACAACAAGGCTAAGAAGTCTTCCCCAAGGGCCAGAAAAAAAGTTGCAGGGCCCTCCTATAACCTCACAGCAACACCAACATGGTTCCTCAGAGGAAGGGCTAGTGACTGAGGGCACTGGCTGAGTCACTGATGGGGACAATAATTTTTAGCTTTTAGAATGCAAAAATAGACTGCAAAAGCAATAGATTTTACTATTTAAACATTTATACAATACAGAAATCAAAAAATTATAAAGGAGAAAGTCCTCCATTGTAACATTTACATTCCCCCTACCCAGGAATGCTCTGAACTCTTTAACTATGAATTTTTTCAAACCCCATTGTTCATTTTCTCCCCAGTATACTGCCACTGCCTTCTTGCCAGGTATATCATAAATAAGTACTGGATCATGCTTATCTTACTATTCTTCAGTAAAGCTTTCTTGCTTACTTTGGGTCCCTTTTCATATTAGAACTTTTCATTCATTTTAAGCCTTACATAACACCCCAATGATCATACAATAATTGAACCAATCTCCTATTAAAGAGTTATTATAAACAATGTTTTGATGAAATTCCTATATTTTTACAAACATGTACAAGTTATTTCTGGGATAAATTCCTTGAGGTGGAAATTCCTAGGTCAAAGGCATTAATAAACTTAAACAGCTGCCTTCTAATCAGGATGCTACCAATTTAGGAGACCTAATATTTTTAATCTACTATAATACCAATGCAGTCACCCTCAGGCTTATCCAAAGTTTCTGATCAAAACAGGAATATAAGTAACAAAAATTCAGTCAAATGAATGGGCTATCATTAAGTGTTGTGGAAACTACAATGTTAAAGCCTCTTTGGAGAGTGGCAGCTCCTACATCAGACCGGCAACTTATATAGTACAGGAACAAATGTGTCTCCCTGAACATCCAGCAGACATAAGTGCACATGTTCATGGTGGAAAAAAAAATTTTCACAGCCACCCCTGGGATCAAAGCACAGAGCATAAGGGCTTCTTCAGAGACAATGGAAACCCTAGAGACTGAGGTTGCAAGCAGTTCACTGGAGTGGGAGGAAGTTATTAGTGAACCATGGTTCTGTTTTATTTGTTTTTATATCCAATGCTCTAACTTAAATTTTTTGCTTCTATTTCCCAAGTTGTTATGGCTGGAGGACAATGTGGATTAGATATTTCTCTAAAATTGTACCTGAAAGTAAACAGGTTCTCAGTAAAGGCTCCAGGATTTTTCTAAACATATGCAATACACCATTTTTAAAGCATGAAATCTGGAACCTTTATGTACTAGCTCAGGCACATTTAAGGACATAACACCTTGATTCTCACATGAACTCTTAAAGAATTCCAAGTGGCTCGTGCCTGTAGTTCCAGTTACTCAGGAGGCTTAGGCAGGAGGATCATTTGCAACTAGGAGTTCAAGACTAGTTGGACAAATAGTGGGATCCTATCTCAAAAAAAAATTTACAAAACTGGGTTTTGGTCATGCCACTTGAGACCTGGGTGACCCTGAGCAAACAATAATCATCTCTGAAATGATTTTTGAGCACTGAATTAGACAAATGAGAAAACATACTCTATAAGCCATACTCTTATACTCTATAAGGTACTGTGGAAATGAGGTCACTATTTCCATTTTTATACAAGTAACACTGAAATCTTATGATGGGCTGGGTGCTGTTCCTAATGCTCTTCATGTATTAACTCATTCAATCCTCACACCTACTCTGAAGGAATAGGTATTATTACTAACCCCTTCTGGAAGATAAGGAAAGGATACTCTGGGAATTTAAGCAATTTACCCAACCAAGTTCCTGTCACATTCAAGCAGCTGGGCCAAAATACAACCAAATCTCAGGCAGTATGACTACACAGCCAGGTTCTTTCTTACACTCTCTGCCTGGTCACCTTATTACTGGCATGGGAATTACCTTCCCCCAGCCTCAGTTTTCTCATTTACACATTGAAAGAGTCATCTCAGATGCTTTCTAAAGGATTCTAATGATGATGTTCTACTCTATGATTTCTATCAGATGAAGAATAAGTGAGCTAACTGGGAAGCCTTACTGGGATTGGGGGGGGGGGGGATATGAGAATTAACAGAGGCCTGTGTCCACGAAAAGAGTTCTGTTGTTTTTAATCATTTACCTAATTTTGTTACAGCCAGTAACCCAGGAATTAAGACAGACCAAAGTTCTTCTTGAACAAAAGGTTTCTTTATAAGATTCTCCAAAAGGATTCAGTCATTGAAGCTAAACTGAGATATTTGCCAACATTTGCCACCATTCAACAAACCCCAGGATGGGGGTTGTGGGGTTCCTTAATGTTAATTTACAATGTACAAAAACAACCTGCTGCTTATATCCAGCAACACCTTCAATGCACATATCTAAAAGCTTCTTTCAGTAGAAAATCTCTATATAAATGAAAGAAGACTATCAACAGAAATCTGAGCTGAATTTAAAGGAAAACATCACACAGACTAAACACCAAGTGATCAGTTATTTCATTTTAGGACACTAAAGGAGGTAGAATGTTCAGCATATAAACATACATTACATAAAACATACAAATCCTGTGATTTTTTCATTCCCTTTAAAGCAGTAAATGTGGTTCAAGATAACACAATTAGTCATGTGCTAGATTTAGTACAAAATTTGAAGTCAATTTCAAAGACTTAATACAATTAAATAAAACAAATACTATTTTAATGTGCGTTTAAAGAATAGTTTTATGAGTGTCCTAATTCTAGCTAGACAACAAAATGTGACAATTTTTTTGTTTTGTTTGTTTGCAGTACAAGGGATCAAATCCAAGACCTCATGTTTTTAAGACAGAAAATAAACAGGAAAACAAAATGCAAAAGATAAATAGATTAACACTTAACTAGATGTTAAAAGTATTTTCTTTTTCTCCTTCCTTCCTTCCCTTTCTCCCTCCTTTTGCTGGCAAAAGAATCCAAAGACTTCAAGCAAGTACACATCTACCTCTGAGCTATATCCACAGTCCCAAAAGTATTTTCTCTTAAATGGCAAAGTTCACTCCTGTCATTTAGTTCTTAAATAAAAATAAATTAATTTTAGAAAAGTAAATTAAATCCTTACTTGCTCCCTAACTAAATGATTACAAAAACTCTGTCTTATAGGCCCCATCAATTATAAACCAGAACTGACTAATCATAAACATACAGTAATATATTTTTAAAGTTAGTAACATTCTCAAGTTTTAAAATTATAATAGCTGTCATTATCTGATTATCTTTATGTGCTAAATTACTCAAATTTAATCCTGCCAAATGCTTATGATTTAGGCCATATCATAAAACAAGAAAACTGAGGTCAGAGAGACTATGTTTTGCTGGAGCCAAAACCCAACATCTAATCTAAGCCCAATACTTCTTTTTTCAAAACACCACAACTATTGTGTGTGGTAGCACACAACTTTAATCCCAATGATTCAAGAGGCTGAGGCAGGAGGACCATAAGCTCCAGGCCCTCCTCGGTCATTTAGCAAGACTTGTATCAATATTTTTTAAGAATTTAAAAACTGGGGGATGTAGCTAAGTGGCAAAGCACCCCTGGGTTCAATGGAAGGGAGGAAGGGAGGACCAACTGACCAACAAACCACAACTGCTTGTGTAAAATTGTAGCTAAATATCATATGAAGTGCTAACTCATCCTGGCAGCAACTGGGCCAGAGGGAAGGAAGATTCCTGAGAGGAGAAGAACCACAAACTAACAAGAAATATACCGCCATGTCTAAGAGAACACATTCTGGAGCCAGGTTTTCTGAGTTTAAATTCTGGTTCCCACACTTTGCAACTTGATACCTAGGGCAGTTACTTAAACTTTATTTGTGGTAAAAGGGCCCCTAGAACAAAAAAATAAAAAATAATGATAATAATATTATTATTATCTGGCTTCAACCCCCATTATAAAAAAAAAAGAAAGAAAATAAAATCATCTGAAGAAATGCAGAATGACCTGATTAGGACCAAAAGAGCCTGGTTATATGCGCAAGGATAGAAAACAAAAATGTAATGAAAAACAAACAGAATGAGAGAGGTAAGAAATGGCATCCCCAATGAGGATAATTGGCTCAGCTCAGGAAAACAGGAGTTTATTACAGACTCCAAGTTAGTGGAGTCTAGGTAGGATTATGATGGATAACTAAGGACTATCATGGTGGCTTTGAAAAAAAATACCAAAGGTTACTAAACTGAGCCCCTGATTAAAAACATGTAACTCCTCTAAATATCAAAAAGAAAATGACTTGGCCTAAAACTAGAGATAAGGCAGATCAGCAAGCTTTATATCAGAGGTTCTAGAGCAACACAGAAAGGGGCACGAGGAAGGCACTGGTGCAGTAAAATTGCATCAAGTTAAGCAATGAAAGAGTTGGGATTCTCTGCAATTAGAGAGAAGTGTAAAACACCCATGTTTTGTTAAAGATTAATGGTGCCTTTGACCCATCCTACAGTATGGAGACGGTAACTTCTAGAGAAGAGAAAGTAAGAGATCCATGAAATCAGGAATGCCATCCTACAGAAATTTCTCTCCTTTTACACTTTGCCTCAGGAATGGAACTCAAGAATGGCACCCGAGAAGTGTGCTGTGTTCCCTGTCCTCAGTCAGATTCTCATCCTGCACCTAAGGACCAGCCTCAAAACAGAGCAGCACTGGCAAGAGGAAACAAAGCCTGACTTTAGATGACAGCCTATCAATTAAGCTGGCTGTGATATTAAGAAATAAATGAAAATATGCAAATTTATATGTGGTCATGACTCACTCAAATTTGGCTGAAAATGATACAGGTTATGATTCTTATTTAGTAAATAATGACACATTTTTCACCTCAGTCAACCAGAGTTCAAAAAAGATTTTTAAATTAGAATTCAGACTCATCTCCATTTAGACTCAGAATTAACAGTTAACAATTGATATCTACTCACATTCAGCTTAGGGTTTGACAGGCAAAACTGTCAAAAGAAAGCATCTGTTTTTGCAGTTTAAAGCTCTATTAAACAATTTAAAGTTTACTACACTATTTTTTTTTGGTGACACTTTTTATTTTCAAATGAGTTTCTAAAGTAAGATGGTGATGTTTTTCCCCATGAATTGACCATCAGAGCATGGAGAAGGTGATCTTGGAGCCTATGCTCCACTCACCAGAATCCCCATCAGGTGTGTTTTACGTCATTCATAACACACTCCAGACAGTTCCATCTATTTCTGCACCTCAAATTGAAGATTTGCAGGAGGAGTAGTTGTAAAGTCACTGAAAAGCTACTGTAGTCAAATCAGGGGCATAAAAATACCACAGCAGTTTCACACCTTCACAGGAAGCAAATGAGAACCTTTGGGAAAAACAGAATATTCAAAAGGACTAGTTTCTAGAGCTATCTCCATGAAGGCCACTGGGGTCAGATTCCACAACCCTGACTCCACTACTTACTAAGGCACACAACACCAAAACTCTACATTCTTCTTGTCATATAGCAATACATGAATCATTCAGCATTTCTGCATACTCTTACATGCAATCAGAAGATGCAGCATGATGCCGATTTCTTTAGGAAATGAAGTAATTTAAGTTAAAACTTCTGGAATTGTATATACAGGTTGAGTATCCTTGACCAAAATAGTTAGGACCTGAAGTATTTCACATTTCAGGGTTTTTTTGTTTTTTGTTTTTTGTTTTTTAATTGTGGAATATTTGTATAGACTTTCCTGGTTGATGGTGTCCCTGATATGAAAAATCCAAAACCCGAAATGTACTTCTTGCTCAGATTTTGGAGCATTTCAATTTTGGATTTTCAGATTTGAAATGTTCAACCTTTGTATGATAATGTCTCTACTAGTGTATTTATAGAAGAAAAGAGTCACAGGGTAAAATCAAGCAAACACACACAGGACCCAAATTAAGAACAATAAAAATTTTACTAACAGGAATCACTAAGACTTTTCAGAGAGAGAGAAACAAAATTAGATAAGGAACAAACCATCTGTGGAACCATAAAAGCATAATTTTATTTTGAACTGTGCTATATAAAACACCAAAGCCATATTTCTTTTAATAAGAAAAATTTATCAATGAGTAGTCTGTCACTTACTTTCTAATTTCAGCAAAGTAAGGACAGTCACAATGTTTTATCAATGCTCTGAAAGTATATACACATCCACATATATATGTTTACATGTATATGAACAAAAAGCAAGAGATACATCAATACCAATCTATATGACTAAGGATAAAACTAAAATGGGAGTTTAGTTTTGGGTAATGTCCAAATTATCTATTTATTAAATTTCCTCAAATTTACAATTTACCTTAAAAACACTCATATTTCATAAGAAGATAAAAGTCTGATTAAATCCACCCCTTCTTTTGTGTTCCCATTGCTACCATCTGGTACACATCCTGAATCACACCTGTATTAATTAATCCAGCAAGATCCCAGTCAGCCTTACTGCCCCGATTCTCCTTCTACCTTGGATCCAATTCTGAGCCATTCTGTTAGTGTTCCAAAGTGATTAATGTTCTCTCTAAACCATCATTTCTTTGTCTAAGCATTTTAATACTTTTTTTAAGTTGTTGATAGACCTTTATTTTATTGATTTATATGTGGTGCTGAGAATCAAACCCAGTGCCTCACACATGGCAGGCAAGTGTGCTACCGTGGAGCCACAGCCACAGCCCCTAAACATTTTAATAATTTTAGAGCAAGATTCAACCTACTTTTTTTTAACTTTTCTTCAAGAATTCTCAAAATAAGTGATAATACAACTGAGTACTCACAGCATGTCAAAACATTATACTTTACATACATTAATTCTCAAGTGCATTATTATTAGCATTATTATCCCAATTCTAGTATAATGCTCTTAATATTATTATTATTATTAATCACAATTTTATAGAAAAGGAAACTGACCACAGTGAAAGAAAGTCTGTTTCCTATCATGGGCAAGCAATGAGATCAGGCTGGAACCAGGCATTCAGACTCCAGAGCCATACTCAGAACCACTGTCTCTACCCTCCACTACCTCCATACACACTTGGAGTTCTCTAATCTCTAAGCTCCAATGGCACAGTCTCAGTTATCACTTATTCCATTTGTTATCATTTTTTATGTAGGAACATTGCCACACTAGCCCTGAATGCATGGTAAACACCTTATAGTTAAAGAGTTATATCTAAACTCTGCTGGCAAGCCCAGGGACTCCCAGTATTTGATATATGAAACTGGTTGAACAATTTCTCTTCTTTTGTCTTGTCCTCTCTAGTTTCTCACTTTTAGAGAACTTTCTCTAGCACAGTAACCTTCCTTGGAAAGATCAGTGAGCAAGACTTCCTGGCTAGCATCCCTCCCAACCCCAACTATAGACACATACAAGTACACACTGGGTATATAGACCATGTTCATAAACTATGACTCCTGGCCACAAAGGAAAGTTTCCTATTTTTGTGCTCTGGGTCATTAGTGTTCAAAAGCCCTGATATAAAATACAGCATTTAGCATCAACTCCTAGCCCTTCACTAAAATGGAAGCTAAATGATTTGATTTCTACTTGCAGCACAAATCCCATTTTACACTTAACAACCTCAGCCTGGAGCTTTACTGATGATTTCCCCTAAAAGAGATAAACTCCAAAAGGCCACAGGTGTGGCCACGAGTGCAGAGGTTTTTCAGACTGAGTGAAAACGGTATTAGCTGAGTATCACACAGCATCTTGCTGAAGGTTTTTTGGAAACAGCTGATGAGCAAACAGAATAGACTACTGGAGAGAAACTATTCCTAATACCTTCTTCACTTTCTTAGTTTTGTAAACCCAGAGACATAAGAGGTCCTTAAAACATGAAGTGAGATATCTTACAATTCTCTGGAACAAAGCAGAGTCAGCTCTGATAGCTGGTGTCTTCATTATTACTGGAGCATGTGAGTTAAAAATAAATTAACACAGTTAAAAGATGCAGTTTTGATTCCCTCAAAAACCTAAGAGAAGTCACTAAAGACAAACACCAATAAGTTAGAACAACACAACCAAAAAGTTCATATGAAACATCCAGTGTTTACACAAACTGACTTTAACTTTTCCCTTCATAAAATGGAGAAAAACATGCTCAAAACATTTTAACTGAAACTGGCCATAATTAATTCTTCCCCCGCCACCACTAGAGAAAACTACAGACACAATTCTATATTTTCAATAATCCTATTAGTGACCACATTTTACCAATGAAAAAAATCAAGGCAGACAAGTTAAATCATTTGCCCACGATCACATAGTAAGTGGTACTCTGCTCCACTACCTCTGGGATCAGCTCATTGTCTTATTCCCTGAAAGGCTCTGACACCACTTCTATCACAGTTCCTTAACAGGAAAGTTGTAATGAGAGAACAAACAGTGCAGCGCGTATAGCAAAGACTAGGGTTCTTTCTAGGTGCCTCCCTACATTTCCTAGTCACCCCTGTAATTAGCTAGAGCCATGGCACTGATTCAAATCAATGGAATGTAAGATGTGACTCACTTCCAAAGTAATGCAGTTAAGTGTGTCTCTCCCATCTTTCTTCTCATGCTGAAGTGACCATGGAGAAGGCAGCCACAGGATGGCGAGCCATCTAAACTACATGGGACTTTGCTTAAGCAAAAAATGAACTCATGCCGTATTAACCCTAAGCCTTGATGTTGGTGGATTATAAAAGCTAGTATTAATAACCCTGACTAATGTAAGAGGCATGAAAACATGATGCTGGGCTTGAATTTCCTTCCTGATGGCTAGACTCAGGCAGGATTCTTTCTCTCTGTTTACTCGAGTTTGGTCCCACTACCACTTCTGTGACTCTGTGAAGATTTTATTTTGCTCCTAGAAGCCACACCAAATCACAGCTGGAGGGATCTCCAGGACACAAGGCCATGTAAGCAGACAGTTCAGGGTCCTTCTTCCAACTATGCCCCATTTCAATCCATCTGTCAAAAACTGTTCGCGTTTAAAACAAGACAATCAAATAAACCACTGCCGCACAGCTTAAATAATGATGATTATGATAAATAAATAAATACACAAGATGATTATGATAAATAAATAAATACACAAGGCAAGAAGGAACCTTGCTCTTTGTGGTATACTCACTGCCATTTTCTCAAAAAAGTTTTGGGTGGTTTTTTTTTTTTTTGGGGGGGGGGGGGGGCAGGAGGGACTGGGGGTTGAACCCAGAAGTATTTTACCATTGAGCTACATCCCAGTCTCTATTTGCAGAGGATGACCTCTAATTTGCAATTCTCCTGCCTCAGCCTATAGAGTTATTATTATATTCATGCACTACCACACCCAGCACAGGCAAATCTACAACAGTCCAAATCTAGAAAGTTAGATAACTGGGTAATAATATGGCTTCATGTTTTTACCAATTCTTGATTTGTTTTACCACCCCTTCCCAGAAATGAGATTCCAATTTCTGCTCAATCTAAAGGACTCCCCATTTTAAATAGAGTGCAGTGTACCTTGCTGAATCTCACATTGTAGATCCCACAAATGTCAGCTTCATCAAAGTGGTGGGTACCCAAGAATAGAGGTAACACCTACACCATACCTCACACAAACACACAGAAGTATCATAAGCTTCCAGGGCATATTATATGACACTGATCTGTATACTTTATTCCCAGTATCATAATTGGCCACAAATGCCTACATTTTTTCCCCTCTTGAAAATCAGCTGATAAAAAGATTGTTTAAAACTGCTTTTTAGAGAAGGATGGGGCAAATAAAAAAAAAACATTTCTTCTTGATAGCCAATATGCCAACCCACATCAAGAAAAAAATGTCTTTTTAAAAATCACTGGTTTTTACATTTAAAATTCTTTGTCATAAGCTACTTTGTAAGAGGTGGCGTTGCCACTCACCTGGCCCACAGAATTATTGAGCCCCAGCATTAGAAAGATATGACAGGAGGGAGCTGGCCTATAATGTTACTTGGAAGTTGGCAGTACTGATTCCTATATGGGGTTTTGTCTCCTGCCAACAGCAAATGAGGCCTTTCTAAATGACAAAAACATCTATCTCTCTGTCATCCCACCCATGGCAGCCTGAGATACTTGATTTGAAGCACAAATCTAATCCTAATTCTTCTGATTAAAAGTCCTCTATTTCCTGGGAAGTTTCACTCCATGTATGTATAATATGTCAAAATACATTCTATAGTCATATATAACTAAAAAGAATTTTTAAAAAAAAAGTCCTCCATTTTCTTTGAAATGGCACCTACCCTTATAGCTTCATTCTCCCCTCCTAACCTAACACACCTTAAGAGTCAGTCTCATGAAACTGCTAACCTTCTCCACAAAATACACCATGCTTTGTCAAATTCCTTTATCTCTACTCCTGCTACTTCCTCTGGTAAGAATGATTAGCTTAATCCTAGTTTCTCAATCTACTGGGCAAAATCTCTGTATTCATCAGAGATGTGGCTTGAGGTTCTGACACTACTGCCCAAGCTACTCCAAACAAGCTATTTTTGTCAAACACTCCACTTCTAATCAGACTGTTACCTTATTATAGTCTCCTTTAACCTATGGAAATTCTGGAGCTAACACTTCAAAATTCAGTCCACATCTCTTCTGGCAGTGAATGGACCTTCTTCCAAGGACCTCAATTTGCTTAAAGGCATTTTGCAAAGTCAAGATTATGAGATGTACTAGGAAGTTCTACTTGGAGGAAGGCTGCTTCTAAGCTTGTCCTCACTGGCATTCATGCATTCTAGGTAATTCCCTTTCCTGAGGGGACTGCGGGGGGACATGAGACTCACTTCTATCAACAGCATGTGGCAGAGGTGATGCTACTCCTGTGGTAAGGTTACTCAGGGCAATGACTTCTATTTTGCCACATGAGTTTCTTATTAGCTTTGATGAAATTAAGGAACTGAGGGAAGCCTCCAGCCAACAAAGAGCTGTGGCCCTCAGTCCAATAACCTGCAAGAAATTGCATCTTTCCAATCCCAAGATCCCTGAGTGAGCTTAGAGAGCTATCCTTCTCCAGCAAAATCTTCAGATAACACACAGTGTCATCTTGAGAGAAGACTGTGAAGCCCAGGACCCAGCAGAGCCATGCCTAGACTTGTGAACCACAGAAACTGTGAGATTAATAAATGAACATTGTGTAAGCTGTGAAATTTGTGGTTGTGTGATACACAGCAAGAGAAAACTAACACAGAAGGAATGTGTTTAAAAGGCTAGAAATCGTTGGGCTAAAAGGTCAACATCTGTAACTCTACCTCTGACAGTGGCTCAATAGCAGAGGGAAACGGGAGTTCACCCTCCGCTGGCTCTGAGCCTCCCCTTTATGAAAGGGAGGAGAAAGAGATGTGTCTTCTAAGTATCGTTACTACTATTTCTGTCATTTACTTTTCAGTCTAGTCCTAACAAGTGGGTCCTCCCCATCTCTATCTCATTTTCTATTCAAGTCCCCCTGGTGGCTCAGCCTTTGCTTATCTGCCTTGTTACAGCAGCATGACTGACAGTCACTCCTCTTCTTTGCTTAACACCCTCCTCTAAACAGACCATCACCTTATTTCTCCTCTCACCCAGAGAACATTCCCCTCCAATCTCCTTCAAACAGCCTCCTTGCTGCCTACCACACACTATGTGTCCCCAAGCTTCTGTCCTGGGCACTTTTCAGAGTTTACAGTTTCACTGGGCAATCTCAATCATTCTTACAGAAAACCACCATTTATGCACTGAAAATTCTTATAGTAAAACCACCATTTCTATGCTGATAATGCTCAGATGTGCCTTTTTAAGGTAGAATCACACATTTCCAATGGCTTACTAGCCATCCTCACTGCAACACCTCACAGTCACCTCAACCTCTAAACAAAAAAACTTAATCACCTTCTTTCCTCTTACTCAGCTTACATGTGCCCTACTTTCTCCCGTATTCCCAACCTTGATATTTCCAGTACCAAGGTCCACTGAGTTGCCTATGGATTCATTCCAGACTACTATCCTTAAACCTCCCCACATCCAGCTACCTCTAAATAAATAAACCTCTCTTGAATCTGCCCCCATCACCTAATCTTCCTTCTGACCTTCACCATTTCCCTCCTACAACTCTTCTCATTCTAGTCTTGGCCTCCTCCAACCTAACCCACCAAGATCACATTAAAAATGTCATAAAAATTATCTCTTGGCCTCTCCTGGTCTTTCCTTCTTATCCTCAACACAACACCAAAAGACTCAACAGATCACTCTCATTTAATAGGCACTGCTCCACATAGGGGAGATACAAAAGAGAACAAAACAGTCATGGCTCCATGAAGCAGCCCACAATGTTGTGCCTCTCAATGTTTTTAAGGCTGTTCCTAATCCACAATCCACAACCAACTCTCATCTCTTACCATCTACAAATCTATGATAAATTGAGTTTTTGGGTTTTTTTTCCAGCTATCCGTTCCTTCCCTATATTAAGGTGCTAGCTCCCAACCCCTGTCACAGGCTATATGCCCTCGTATCCAGGAGAAGTACACTGCTCCACCTCTGTGGTGGTGTGGCACCCTTAACCAACAGGGTGGCTGAAACATGATGTCTTCTCCATCTCTGCAAAACCTACAAATAAAATCGCATGTTTTTTGACAGACTCTTCTGCACTCCTCCCCTCATCCATGAAAGTACATCTCAGACTCAACAGAAGCTCCTCCTTCCTCAAGATCCTGAGAAGACACCTGGTGTCAACTGCAGCCCTACAGACCCACAGCCCACCTGTCGCCATCATGTGTGTGACATGAACAAGAAATGGTTTGTTCTTGTAAGCTTACCACACAAAATCTTCCCAGATTTTCCAGATCATTACAGTCAGTAAGTCTCAGCTTGCCACATCTTGCAACACCTTCACTGCTTTTTAAGGAATTACACTGTATTGTTATAAAATGTTCCTTAATATTTATCCTAAACTTAACATTCCATCAGTTTTCAGCCTTGGACCTTCTTTTATCCACTGGTGTTACATAAAACCCACCTTCCTTCCTTTTATTTGTAAACAAACATCAAATAATCTCTTAAATAGTCTCCAGGCTAAACATGCCATGTTCTTTCCACTATACAGACAACCTCTAAAAATTTTGGTCTCTTCCCCTCAATATACTCTCAATTTTGTCAAAATGTTAAATCGTGATACTAGAGTTATACAAAACACTCCAGAAAGGGCCTGACCATGACAGAAATCCTTTAGAAGAACATAAAATTTTTCTTGGCTTTTCTTTTTCTTTCTCAGGTTAGGGTGAAAGGGAGATAGTGTGTCAGGTGGGAGAGAGAGAGTCTACCATAATTTTATTTCAAATAATACCATGGTCAACCCAATCCCTAAGACTTTATTCCATAAGATTATTTTCAAGCCTCTTGTATGTAACTGGCTGCAGACATGTTATATTTGCTAGACCTTTCCAACACACAAAGATCATTTAAACTAAACCTCATTCAACCATTCAACATCATTAGCTATCAATCCTAATTCTGTGGTGCTTCAGAATTAAGAATTATGCTTATCATCTTAGTTCCTGATTATTTAACACAATCAACTTCACTATTTTTTTCCAGAAGTTATGTCCTCCCCAAATCCAGCAACATTAAATTAACTAGCATTAGTTCATGAGATTAGCAAAGTCAGTGTCACCTAGAACTCATTAGAAATGTAAATTATTGCCTTACTCTGAACCTCTAGATCAGAAGCAAACCTTCAGGTCATTCTGATGCAGCTCCAAGTCAAGGACCAGAGGTCCTGAGCATTCCATTGGCTGCCCTGCCTGGCAATCCTCTCAAAACTGAATATAGTGCATCTGTGCTGATTTCATCTGTTTGAAATTACATGTGCTCTAGGTTAGTACTGGTCTCCTAAACACCCAACGCTAACTGCTATATACGACTTTTTAGTCCTCTGCCTAGAAGTAAAGTCACACTGGTAAGTCCACAGGACACAGAAGCTGTCTGTCCCTTCAGGAAAATGAGTACATGATTTGCTTTATCTTATGACTGTATATAAGAACTCATGAATTACTTTTTCACATACGGATAGAATATCTCTATTGATACACAGACACGTGTACATTATTTTTTTTAACCTTATTTTAATTTAATGTGCGCTCTTTGACCTGTTTCCTATACTGTGTTTTTCTTTTCAGGGAATCACCTGAAAATCAGGGTGATTAGGGTACTTTTTTTTTTAATTTTAGAATTACATTTTTCTGTCCTCAGCTCTGTTCCTCAATCTCCTGTCACTCTGCCACAGTCTTCAGAAAGAAGGACACCAGGCATTTTCTGTTCACAGCTGTTATTTCCCAGCTGCCTATAGTCACTTTCACACCGATTCAAACTTCTTGGCACATGCAGCTGCCCTGCCTCAGACACCCAGACAGCAGCTGGGATGGCAGCATGCCGTCCCCCATGGCCAACGCCCACACCCAACTAAACTCTCCCAGGCAGAGGATCTGAAAAAAAGGCAGCAAAGCAGCTTCATTGTTCTGACCTGGCCACCACAGCCAGCTCATCGGCATGCAGCTGGTGAGGAGGGAATTGCGCCAGTGTTCAAGTGGGATCAGCACAGCAGATGTGGGCCCTATACCATCAGGCAGCTGGCCACAGTGCACTGCAGCTCACAGATGGACTGGTGTCAGAAGCTTGATAATTCCTGGCTGCAAAGCACAACCTAACAATCCTTGAAGGAAGAAACAGACTCCTTAATACAGTTTCTTTCTTTGCCTAGTAATGGGCTATTAAGATAAATTTGACTTCTGCTTTCATCTCTGTGTTTGGGTTGAGGCGAAAGATAATTCTTTATTTTTGTTTTTCTTCATATCCAGAAAACAAAAACAAGAATTAAGTGGTAATAGAAAGAAAGAATATAAGTGGAGTCATTAATGATGAAACAATCTGCTCTGTTCATTTTAATCAACTGCTAATATAAGCCCTTGTTTACCCTGCCTTCCCTAGTCTCCAGTAAAGCTAGAGATTTTTTATTTCTTCTTTGTTTAAACAACAAATTTTCCTAAACCCCATTATATTATACTATATTACTCCTACTAACTTCGAGCAAAAAATAATTTTTTTCCCCTCAGAGGGAGAAAGGAAAGATGCTTTTGCTTTAGCCACTTTAGCCACTTCCTCTCTCCCCTCCTCAAAAAAAAAAAAAAAAAAGTTTGGGGGCTGGGGCTGTAGCTCAGTGGCAGAGTGCTTGCCCAGCATGTGTAAGGGAGGTGCTGGATTTGATCTTTAGAACCACATAAAAATAAGCAAATAAAATAAAAGCATCTACAACTACAAAAATTTTTTTTTTCTAAATACTTTGGAAAATTCAGAATTGATCCTTCTCCTAGCAAAACAAATTTTTGCTCCAGCTGTTCACAGAGAATGATAGGTAATCATTTAATTTTTGGGAATAACAAGCACAAGGATTTTCTCTGGCAGATTCCAGGGTTTTAATATCATTCCCCATGCAATGATGATTTAACTAGACAGATAAACATTATCACCAAAAAAAAAAAAAAAAAAAAAAACCCACTTCTGTAGCCTTCTCTCCCGTGTGAGCAAATTTTACACAGACCTTTGCACCCACCTCTGCCCTCAACTGCCCTTCTCCACTCTTCCTAAACTGCCCGGCCATCACAAGGGCAGGTAGAAGCCAAGGACTTTAAGCATATGGCACTCACTATAAAATTCCACAAAACTAGAGACCATGCTGCCCAACATAGCTAAAACTCAACTGCCTCCTAGGCAGGAGTCTCTGTGAGCCACTGTGCCTTCACTCTGGATGATTCTGCATGTCCCTTAGACTACAGTTTATTTCAGAATTCCAAAGAGTACAACATTCTAAAGTCTCTTTTCTTGCCTATTACCTTCTCTTTCCCTCAAAAGAAGCAAAGAAAGTGCACAGTGAAATAACAAATCAATGCCATGATATGCTTACTATGAAAATAAGAAAAAAAGACAATCTAGAAATTTATACTAGGGTTTCCACAGCAACTGGTCCTTGCCCAACCTGTATCATCAGCTATCCCATTCCAAAATGCTTTAAAACTCCAGAAGAGAGAGGGAAAATCAAGTTACAGTCCAGGGGGAGGGAAAAGAAGCTCCCTCATTTTCATGTACTTGAACTCTCCCTATTAAAAAATATTGCTTTGGTCCATATTGTACCATTAATCTGGACTAAATTCTAAACTCTGGAAATATCTTCTGGTAGTTGGGGGTGGGTAGAGAAGTTGATGAAGAAAAACACTTTAAGTTTTCTGGAACAGAAATATGCTTTCCCAACAAAGCATACTCTTAAGCAAGTACATGAGGTTATTTCAAGGAATCCAATCCAGTAAGCAATTGCAGGGCTCCATACAAGGATGGCTTATGTTTTCCCCTTGTGAACTATTTCAAAGCAACTTAAATGCCCCAACATTCACTCCCAAGGTGGGGGAAGGCTGAGAAGAGGTAACTGCGCAGCTTCCTGCAAGAATGAGAACAGAACACCCAGCACTGTCCCAAGGAGATTCTGAATAAAATGTCTTTCCATCAAAATAGAAGAATGAGTTTTGCAGTGTTCCACAAATTCCAAGAGGCTTCCTCTATAAACTGCCCACATCATGTAGTGCTAGAAGGAAATCGAATACAAAGAAAAGCTATCTACCTGGCTTAAATCAGGCAAGAGGAATTTGTGTTGGGAAGCAGGGAGTTGTCAGGGGATACATGTAGCATATCCTAGGGGCTTCAGTGAGACTCCTACTCCACATATTTTCGTGTTCCCATATTAACCAGAGAACAATTTGCCTGGCCTTTCAATTTAATTTTATCTGTATTAGACATGCGCCTTATTCTGAAAACAAAAGCAAACACCAGTCTAGAGGTCAATCCTGTGTTTAGCCAGAATGTCCCTAGTCTATAGAAGAAAGCTTTCTCAGGATTCTCAAAGTAATAGTAGTAAAATTTTCTTCCGCATGAGGTAATGATGGTATTACTGGGATCTCTTAAGAGGGAATCCAGTTACATATTTCCCTGTCAATACCATATACATAAAAATAAAGGATACACTGCAGAAGAGACACTATTCCCTTTTCAATGGAGGAAAATGGGTTAGCCTACATTTCTCTTCACAGAACCAAGCTTGCTCTTGAATTTTAAAAGTCATGTCAGCTAAACAAACAGGAAAGCTCATGACCTGAGGTCATGTGCCATCCTATCTCAAACCCAGTGGTGGAGCAGAAGGCTTCCAGAAAAGGGTAGAATAAATACCAGCAAGCATCCTGCACAGGGAAAAGAACAATGGGCAGCTGACCTAAGTTGGCAGCCAAACAAGCAGTCCTGAGCCTTCACAGCACATCAGGGAATGACTCAACACACCAGGGGACTATTTAGAGATACAACCCTCACTTCTAAGACGCCTTTAATACCCTTACCATCAAGCACACACAAGCCTACATTTGAAGCAGAAGCTTTATAAAATGTAACAAGTGAAAATATGAGAGATCCATTTATTCCAAAATTTCACATGAGTCAGGTTCTGAAGGTCCATTTATGGAACATTTGTTTAGAACTCAAAAAGCACTGCTACAGCAAGTCTGCTATAAGCCTAGCTCATGTAGGTCCATCTATGGGATAGAACTAAAGGATCATGGGATCCCAGTGTTTCATGTGTCTGCCTCCATCTAAGGCAGCTCTGTCAGGCCAACCAGGCCCTCATAACTATGCCAGGCCACACCTGCCATGGTTCTCAGAACAGCTTAGTGAAACCTTACTCTACAAATGAGCTTTGGTTAAACTATAAAATGGAAACTAAGTACATGTTTAGTGGTTTTAAAGAAAAAAACATGAACTGACGAATTTTCACCTGCAAATTAACTATCCGCTTCAAGATGGTTCAGAGACAAAAATTTATGTGCATTTTATAAAATACAAGGAGACCCACTGCAAGAGCAGTTAGCAAAACTATGGTCAGAGGAGTATGAATTACAGATTGACATATACTGAACTGGATGGCAAGTGATTTTAACCATTGGGAATTTGACAATGCCCTAATCACACAAAACTGTTGGTCTCAGTTGCTAGAACTCAACTGGACAGGGCTCTATAACCATGACAAAATTACCTGCTTAGAGGAAAGAGCAGAAATTCTTTATACAAGGAGACAAAAGTTGATAATTTCTAAAGAATGCAACTTGTATCTAGATGAGGTTTACTCAGGACCCTGCTGACTGCTGAGCCACTTCTGTCTCTCTGACATTTGTTCAATCTTGCAATTTAGAGTATCAGGATCAAAGGTGGATATAGTAGTAGGGCATGCCTGTAGTCCCAGCTAATCGAGAGATTGAGGCAAGAGGATCACTTGAGCCCAGAAGTTCAAGGCCAGTTTGAGCAACACAGTGAGACTCCATCTCAAAAAAAAAAAAAGGAAGAAAGGAAGCAAGCAAGCAAGCGGTGCTGGGGGGAAGGGGGCTGCTATGAGGATCATAGCAGTCTCCTCATTCACTACAAAACAGGCCACATCAGCTCCCAACCAGAGTCAGGCTCCACAGTAGCACATGGTAGAGGGAGACCTCCTACTGGCCTATGGTCACACTCCTTGATCACCTGAATTTACTCTCAGTTCCACAGTACCCAGGAAAGCCCAGGTATTACTCTCAGGCTACCACCAGCTCCATATGTGGATTAGGGTGTTTCTCCTTCCCCACTACTCCAAGAACAGAATATAGTCTCGCACTTTTCCCTTTCCCTCCAGTCCTGAAAGCAAGCATGCAACCAGAGGGAGTGACTCCTTATATTTTAGGTCATCATTCCCTCTGAGAATCTTAACCCAAAGTGAAAGTTAGCATTTTAGGATCCTCTCTTCAATCCACATAGGAATCAAAATGAGATGCCTGATGGACAAAGTGTCTCAAGCCCATAATCCCAGCAACTCGGAAGGCTGAGGCGGGAGGACTGCCAAATTCAAGGCCAGCCTCAGCAACTTAGTAAGGCCCTATTCTCAAAATAAAAAATAAAAAGGGCTAGGGATGTGGCTCAGTGATAGAGCATCCCTGGGTTCAATCACCAGTATCACCAAAACAGTGGGGGGAGAGGGGTAGAGAGAGAGATGTTGAAGGAGAGTGGAAGGGAAAGGACATGCACACAGGCCAGGTGGAAGAAAACACAGTTCCCACGGCACTGAAATGGTGTCTGGTATCTCGGACATAATCATAACTTTTCTTTCTTTAGTTTGGTCAATCTCAACTAAGCAGTCAATTCAAAGCAACATCCATGAACTATGGCAAAAAGAAGACAAGTGACAGCTCCTTAGGATTCCCAAGGGCCAATCTTTGCTTCAAAATAATAACAAAAATTACTGCACTTAGTTGGCAGGACTTCAAACCACGAAGATAAAGCTATTTATGTCCACAGGCAAATGTGAAGCAAGGAAGCTATCAGAGACATCACTGCAGCCTGAACACACGCTTAACCCCAAAACTCCTCTGAACATCTGAGTTTTGTCACAGCTTTTCTTCTTCAGAATACAAATATTTCCTGCTGGCTCCAAGTTTATCTTGTATATTCTGCACAAGAGTCCACATAGCACTGATGAAGAGTCCAGTCTTGGGAAGGAAAAGAAGGGGATATTATAAAGTATAGGGGCCAAGTGGGTACCTGGAGCTTCCACATATGCATTACTTCAAACCTACACCTGGAAGCTTGACACCAGAATTTCAGAAAGCTGAAAAAGTGATCTGACTCAAGAGCTTCATATTTCCCCCACCCAAGTAGCAATGGGATTATAACTCCTTATGACTTTACAACCCTTTATGACTAGAGATGGTAAGAAACACAGAGCTTACAGGAAACTTACAAAAGGCCATTTACCCACAAGAAAAAGAATGTTCCATATGTACATCCTTTAGTAGAGGACATGAATACTACCTGGAGAGCTTCGTGGGGGAGAGCAAGCAGAGAACTTCAGGGATGATGCCACACCATCCCCAGCAACACTGGATATCTGCCAGCAACCACTCCCACAGCTGCATGTACCCATCCCCTCCAGGCAGGAATCCTCTTCTCTCATTCTAAATGTCCCTGCAGCCCATGTGAAACTACCTTGAACATCTCACCAACCCCACAGAGCAAAGCTAGAGTTCTTTTTCCCACCCAACCCAATAGAACAGAGAAACCAGAAGGGAGGAAATAATTTCTTTGGGGAGCTGGTGGAAACACCAAGCACCTGGCCCACTGATGGTACCATATAAGACTGCACATCATTCAACAGCTTAGAGCTGAAAAGAGCTAATTATACAATCCAAGGATTATCCAGGTCTCAGATTACTCCTCCTCTTGGCAGCCTGCCCCTTCTCATTCTTCAACTAGGAAGGATGAGCACAAATGAGGCAGGTGAAACACCAGCTTGTCTGGTAAGTGGCTAGGGAAGAAGTGAGAATTAAACTATTTGTCAAGAAAGTCTTTTCTTTTTCTCAAGCTCTATCTACCGTTTTCTGTATTCTATGATCCCTGATGGCATTACCATGGATTTTAAAGAGATAAGTCTAATTTTCAAAAACTAGAAGTTATTGCTTCATGCACTACTATAGTTCGAATGTAGTTTAACTATGTCTCACCAGGTTCATGTGATTAGAGGCTTTGTCTCCAGGGTGGTACTACTGAGAGGGGTTGACCCCCTAAGAGGTGGGGCCTACAAACAGGTTCTTAGGTCACTGGGTATTAAGGTAGCTCTAATGAGACCCCTGAGTTCTTGCAAGAAGACTGTTATAAAAGCATAAGCCTGGCCCCACCCGGCTCTCTTTGGTTCCTGTCTTGCCATATAATCCCTTCCTCCTGCATTTTTCACCTTACACCATGAGGCCTTCACTAGGGTCTGTATTATATATACTATTTGGACATTAAGCCTGCAAAACTGTGAGCTAAATAAACCTTTTTCTTTCTAAGTTAGCTGTCTCAGGTACTTTGTTGTGGTGACAAAAGCTGACTAATACAGTATTTATTGGGTAATTGCTATGTGCAGACCACTATACTTAAGAGAAGAGATATAAAAGATCTTACACCAAGATCCTAGTCCCCTGGAAAACAGCTTGCAGAAGGGGAACACAGGAAGAGATAACTGCAATACTACACAGCAATTTACAGGCTGAGAGCAAAATCCCTTGTTGGGTGCTTCTCTGGCCCCAAAGACCCACTCACATACCCACACACTAGACGAGCTGAGGGCAGCTTTAAACTTCCCCCTGCAGAAAATGAGTTCTCTTGCTCCATGGAGAAGCAGTCACTAACTCCCCAAACCTAAACCAAGCCTTTGAGAAGCACCCAGAGCAGCCAAAGGTAAAGCTTTCAAAGACAAAAAATAAAGACCCAAAAGAAACTAAAAATAACAGAGTCAGACACTGATGAATTGCTCCTTGGCCAAATTCTAGTCAGGCTCCTCTGAACCCTCTCCCCAACTAAGCTTCAAGACTTTTGGACTTCTGTGTCCATCCAGCTTTCACAAGAATCCTGCTAAGGAAATATATCCAGAATCCCCACTCTTGATATCTCATCACCCTTGATACCTGGTGAGGTTCTTCATTCTCCACCATCTCCCAGATGATGTCTGATCACCTCATCCTATCTTTAGCAAGAATCCTACTAGGTAAGTTTAGCTAGAATTCCCATTACCCTGAAGTTTTCTCTTAGTAATTTTTCCATCTACTGACCACACCCCCATCCCTGCACCTTAGCTATAAATTCCCACTTGCCTATGCTATATTCAGAATTGAGCCCTGTTCTAATATTGGGATGCCTTTTCCCTATTGCAATCATTTTCCTAAATAAAATCTGTTTCTACATTTAACTACTGTCAAGCTTGGTTTTTCCCTTTTTTTGGCTGGTGGGTAATTGAACCCAAGGTTGCTGTAACCACTGAGCAACATCCCTCATCCTTTTAATTTTGAGACAGGGCCTTGGTAAGTTGCTAAGGCTGACCTCAAACTTGCCTCAGCCTCCCAAATCAAAAGTCAGAATTTTTTTTTTTTTTTAATACAGAGTCCTCCAATAGAATGTATTCTACTGGATATACTGGCCATGTCATTTTATAGAGACCATGGTGGTCACAAAGTAAGGCTAAGTCAGAAATGAGAAACTTGCTCTAAAAATGAAACAAAATTCCTGGACTAAAAGGTGTGAGTAGTCACAGATACTTTAAATATTAACAAGGGTCTGGGTCTGCAAGAGAAAACATCAAAAAAACTAGTCTGGCTGAGAACTAGCTGCAGGGTGGGCATCACAGAGCCATACCCAGCACCCCTGACTGGCCCAAACACTGCACAGGGCCATGTACCAATGTGACCCACATATTTCAATTTGAAATTTGATTCTCAGCCATCAACCTATTGCCCCTTTCCCTATGGTGTCTTTTTGTCCCCATTAGGCTTCTAAAAGTGGAAGAACTTTAGTAGTGTAGAAATCTGAAAACACCCAGATGGGTCTAAGAGGAGAAGTGGGGAGATCACAGCACTAATGAGCCACAGACTCAAACATCTGGAAGAAGGCAGGAGGTAAGGCACTCTGCTGCAAGGAGTCCATTTCCCAGCTCTGATTAAAAGAATGGCACACAAGTTACAATGAGTATCCAAGAACAAAGAACAGGTTCACCGAACCAGACTTTCAAAGAAAGGGTCAACTCATCCCAGTCACCCAAAGTCATACCCCTGCCTCAATACAACTGTTTTCTTAAATGTCAGCAGACATCTCCACTGCCTTCTCCTCCTGACTACTTACCAAATAAAGCCTTCACCACCATAAAAAGGCTTGGGAGAATGGCCTGAAAGCTTAGTAAATGCAAGCAGGAGCTAAAGCTGAGACAGCCATGACCAAAACACATAGGTTCTAAGGCCTAATCCATAAATTGTTTGTTACCCACTAAAATCTTTCCCTACCCTACCCACTCTTTCAGTAGTGTATGGATTGTGTCTTTTCCCCTCTGGGTACAGGTACAGGATGTCACCAAGATGCCTCCAAGAATTTGTCTCTACCTCAGCTACTCAATAAAAAACTAGCCCCTTCCTTTATTTGTGGGCCAGCTGGTCTCCTTCTCCTGGAGGTGAGCCCCCTCACCTTTTTCCTCTACCCAATTAAAGTCTTGCCTGTGTATTCGTACTCTTTAGCCAGATTTCATTTCCATTGTCATTGGATGAGAAGTTCTTGACTCTGGTTTCACAGGTACAGCTCACTGGTCAGCTGCCTCTTGACATTGAGAATGGATGAGAACCAGAGGAGAGAGAAAATGTGAGAAAAAGTCAGTGAGGTGAAAACTAGTTGCATGGGGCCTACAGATCAACACCAGTCTTTACATAAATTCTCCAGAAAACATCCTATGAGTAAGACAGGTGTTCCCAAGACATGGATACAGAAAAAGTGGAAGGTGGAAAGACAAGGGATAAAAGGAAAGGAAGGGAAGAGATGTACTAAATAGCACAATTCACACTTAACTCGCAGATAAGCAAGTAGGCCACAATTTCTCTCTGAATAAATAACAGCACAGGATACCACACTAAGGACAATGTCAATAAAAAGCCCAGGTCAACTAGGAAGAAAACACTTGTATTTGATCATTTTCTCTTCCTAACACAAGTCAACTCTATTTACCATGTATTTATTAGAGCATCCCTCTACTAGATATGTATTAAAGAAAAAAAATTATTCTGATACTCATTAAAATGGTAAAGATGACTCTAACTAGACTATTGTTGTAGATATCTAGACTACCATTAATATAGAAGAGAGATTCAACTCAATTAAGAACATGCAAAGACAACTGGGGATTTATAAACAGTTAGTAGAATGAGGGACCAATGGATGGAAAATCACAAAAAGGAGAGACACATCAAGGGTAGGAAGATTTTTGTTACAACAATTTAACAAGATGCTTACCAAGGGTTGGGAGTATAGCTCAGAGGCATAGCAACTGTCTAGCATGCATGAATCCCTGATCAGTTCAATCCCTAGCAAGGAGTCTTACTAAATGTACTGAATGCAGGACAGAGTGTTCAGATGAGGCAGGAATCTCCCTAAACTGACTTAGCAATATTCCTAATAAAACTAGGTAGGCTAGACAGGCTCAAGAAAGAGGCTTACCTAAAAAGAGGGCTCAGAGGAGCCTGACTAAAGTTTGGTCAGAGAGAGAATGTGACCTAGGATAAGTTCTGCAATGGCCACACAAAGCCTTCTTGGCCTCTATGTCCCAAGTCTCTCTGGCTGCCCTGTTACCTGGTCATCTCATTTCTCCACTCTCATTCTGCAGAATTAACCTTAACCTCTAGGCAGGGCTCTCCTGCCTTTCTCCCCTTCTCCCTGCTCTTCTACCAAGGACCAGAATGCTCCCTTTCCTTTCAGTAAAAAAGGGTTACCCAAGCGTGTCTTTTTTTTTTTTTTTTAATTTTTTATTGTTGGTTGTTCAAAACATTACATAGTTCTTGATATATCATATTTGACACTTTGATTCAAGTGGGTTATGAACTCCCATTTTTACGCCATATACAGATTGCAGAATCACATCAGTTACACATCCATTGATTTACATATTGCCATACTAGTGTCTGTTGTGTTCTGCTGCCTTTCCTATCCTCTACTATCCCCCCTCCCCTCCCCTCCCCTCCCCTCTTCTCTCTCTACTCCCTCTACTGTCATTCATTTCTCCCCCTTGTATTATTTTTCCCTTTCCCCTCACTTCCTCTTGTATGTACTTTTGTATAACCCTGAGGGACTCCTTCGATTTCCATGCAATTTCCCTTCTCTCTCCCTTTCCCTCCCACCTCTCCTCCCTGTTTAATGTTAATCTTCTTCTCATGCTCTTCGTCCCTATTCAGTTCTTAGTTACTCTCCTTATATCAAAGAAGACATTTGGCATTTGTTTTTTAGGGATTGGCTAGCTTCACTTAGCATAATCTGCTCTAATGCCATCCATTTCCCTGCAAATTCTATGATTTTGTCATTTTTTAATGCAGAGTAATACTCCATTGTGTATAAATGCCACATTTTTTTTATCCATTCATCTATTGAAGGGCATCTAGGTTGCTTCCACAGTCTTGCTATTGTGAATTGTGCTGCTATGAACATCGATGTAGCAGTGTCCCTGTAGCATGCTCTTTTTAGGTCTTTAGGGAATAGACCAAGAAAGGGAATAGCTGGGTCAAATGGTGGCTCCATTCCCAGCTTTCCAAGAAATCTCCATACTGCTTTCCAAATTGGCTGCACCAATTTGCAGTCCCACCAGCAATGTACAAGTGTACCCTTTTCCCCACATCCTCACCAGCACTTGTTGTTGTTTGACTTCATAATGGCTGCCAATCTTACTGGAGTGAGATGGTATCTTAGGGTGGTTTTGATTTGCATTTCTCTGACTGCTAGAGATGGTGAGCATTTTTTCATGTACTTGTTGATTGATTGTATGTCCTCCCCTGAGAAGTGTCTGTTCAGGTCCTTGGCCCATTTGTTTATTGGATTGTTTGAGCCCTAATATCCAGAGTATACAAAGAACTCAAAAAATTAGACCAAGCGTGTCTTATACTTTCCTACACCCTTACCTTTCCCCTACCCATCTCCCCATCACCAGAATGTTCTCTGTGTCCGTGTGACATCTACAGAAAATTCTTACTCACTTTGAGAACAGATTCTAATCCCAATGCCTTCAAAGTCTTCCCACACCCCCTGCTGGACCTACCTCCTCATCTATACAAGGTATTGTACCTGTACCACCAACTATATTGCTTTTTAAAGCACTCAGTCACATCTGAACTGTAAACTCCTTAAAGAAAGGAATCCTTTCCAGGGCCACTTTTCTCTCTCACAATACCTAGAACAGGGCTTTTCCCTGGTCTTTATGAACACAACTTCATGGGAGACACTTTTTCCTTGTTTGCCAAAAAAAAAAAAAAAAAAAAAAATCAAAAAAATTTTTTTAAATTAGCTAATTTTTAAAAATGCTCATAGAATGAATAAGTTTTCTCTATGATAAATATCATTAAGCATGAAGTGAGTGATTCCTACTATACACGGTGATCAAAGGAAAAATCAATAAAAAAGAGAGTTCCTGGGAACACTCATTCTATTTTATAGAAATGAGGTGTTACCCAATTCTAAAATCACAAATGAAAGCCAATTAGATCATAAACTAAATTAAATTACAAATAAAAGTCAATCAAGATCTATAACAAAGTGAATGAGCGAGATACTGTCTTTAAAGATCCTATAGTTATTTTCTTTTAGACTGTTACAATTTGGATGTGGAGTGACTACCCAAGGCTCATTTGTGGAGGGCTTGGTTCCCAATGGGCAAGATTCAGCGGTGAGGCCTTTGGGAAATGACTGGATTGTAAGGGCTCTGCTCTGTTCTCATCAGTGGGTTAATCCACTGATGGATTCATAGCTAAATAGACTACAGGGGAGTGGTAGAAACTGCAGAAGGTGGAACCTAGTTGAAGGGAGTGTCCTTGGGGACATAATCTTAGAAACTACATCTTGTTCCAAGCCCCTTCTTCCCCCTAACCCCCGCTTCTCTGTTTCCCAACTGTCATGAAATAAGTAGCTGAGCTCCACAATGCCTTCTACCATAATGTACTGTCTCACCACAGGCCCAGAAACAATGAAGCCACCTGACAACAGATTAAATCTCTGAAACCATGAGTTAAAATAAATCTGACCTTGGTTTTTCTCAGGTATTCTGCCACAGGGATATAAAGCTGACTAACACACAGGTTTAGGTATTTTTTTCTGCAATAAACATATTTCTTTTATAATACAGAAAATGCCATTCTGAAGACATTTTCACAAAATAAATAATAAGTATTATAGAAATTTAGAGAAGACTGAGAATCATATATCAGATGGTCATAGGAGAAGTAGCCAGTACTAGTTAGGCAAATAAAAACAGGAGAGGGGGGAAAAGGGGAAGTGTAAGAGAAGTGGAACAATAAGAAGAGAGAGGAAGGGGTAGACAAGAAACTCTCAAAAATCAATAATTGCAACTACCATTTATTGAGAACCTGCTAGACAAACATCATCTTATCTAATTTCTCAACTACTCAGTAAGGTATATATTATAATTCCCATTTTAAAGATGAGAAAACTGAAAACTAGAGTAACTTGCCCAAAGTCACATATCCCACCCATCTAGTAAGCCACAAATACATGTGATAAAACCAAGATCAAGTTATGCTTCTGTGCTATTTTATATGCTATATTTTGTAGTGGTAAGTGGTATAGAGTATACTCATTTTACTCTGCTAGAATTTTTTGGCTGGGTTCTGTGTTCCTAACAGAGATCCTTAGATGCTTGGCCTCAGGCTCCATCTCTCAGCAAGGAAGGCTCTGGGTTCCCACTTAGCTTCAACTTGAGCAGTCTTACTTTTAATTCATTTAACGTATCTTGAGTATTTGCATAAGATACTATTTTTTTAAATACAATAATTCTAGTACTTCCAAAACTAAACAATTTGAAAACCACTACCTTATGCTATATTGCCGACCACAAAGGCCCTAAGGGACTCAGATATATTTGGTAGATATGCTGAGCGGAAGAATACTGAAGGAAGTAGAGTCCTGCCCTGAGCATCTGCTGGGAAGCAAAGAGAAATGAGATTGAAATATGAGGGCCCAGAAAGTTCCAGAGGCTCTAAGGTATGGAAGCCCTTTTATTGGTTGATTACTGCCTGTTGTTGGCTCAAAACAAAACCAAATCTGCAGATATATCTTCAAAGCAACCAGCATTTAAATTAAAACTTGAGAAAGCCTATTATTTTCTTTCAGCTAGCTTTGATATAATAAATTTCAAAAAAACAAAACAGATACGACAAAAATGCAACTGTATTTTAAAATCATCTCAAAGTAACCCAATCTTAAATTGGGTTTTCTCAGCATTCCTATTCCTGGGGTGAGGATACTGTCTGCTGGTGCTGCAGGCATACTGGGCAACTGTTTGGGGGTGTTTCTCCAGCCTAGCTTTGTCTCCTACTTATTAATCTTTGAAGCCATCAAAAAGGAAATGTAGAAAAAGTGAAAATTAATTGAAAAGAACTTATCTATACTCAGATACAAATATATATGATAAAAGCAAGATCAAGTTATGCTTCTGTGCTAATTTATATGCTATATTTTGTACAAACAAAATCTGATAGTACTCACATTCTGAAATTATAATTCTTAAAGGCAAACCAATAAATGTTTGGTATAAGATTTTTTCATTTACTAAATACTGAGCTGATTTATTATAAGTGATATTCTCTGTTTAGAGGAGAACAGTTTTCAGATACACAAGCATAGATTCATTTTGTTTATTTTATTTTACATTCATGACCAATATCAAATGCTGCCTTTATGAAAGCACACAACAATAATGTATTCTTATTGTACACACAGGTTTCCTTCTAAGCACAGAAGAGCCAAGTCTGACACTTAATGGCTTTATAAAGTCAAGATAAAAAAGGATTTTTGAATTCTCACTACTTTGCTATAGAAGTTACAATTCTCTAGTTCTCAGTTTGTTCATAAATAAAATCAGGAAGTTGAAATTCCCAAATGGCAAACACTGAGCAGTAGGTACTGTGGTAATGCTGGTAATTCAAAGATGAAACATAGTGCTGCCCTGGAGTTTATGAAATCTAGTAGGAGTGATATACATGTAAATAGACCACTTTTATATAACTTGGTACACATCAGGGTACTATGGAAAAACAAAAAAGCTTACAGAAAGCAAAATAATGGCTCCAAAGATGACCATGTCCTAATCCCTGGAAAACTATATATTACCTTACGAAACGGCAAAAAGGGATTAAGAATTCAAATAGCATTAAAGTTTCTATCAACTGACTTTAAAGTAAATTATCCTGGATAATCTAGGTGGGTCCAATGAAATCCTTAAAAATGGAAGGAGGCAGCAAAAGAAGAAAGAGATGTGATGACAGAAACAGACTTAAGATATGCTAGGTTACTAGCTTTGGAGATTGGAGGGGACCAGCAGCCAAGGAATATAGGCAGACTCTAGCAGCTGGGGAAGGTAAGGAAACAGATTCTCCCCTAAAGCTTCCATAGAAGAATGCAGTACTGTCTACCTCTTGATTTTAGCCTAGTGACAATCCAATGTCAGATTTCTAAACTATAGAACTACAATATATCTGTATTGTTTTAAGCCACTAAGTCTGCAGTAGAAAATACACAGTCCTTTAGTAAGCAAATGCTATTATTTGTATGTCAAAAGAGAACACTCATTCTTACAAATATTTCATCAGCCATACTTCACAAGGAGATCAAGGACATCAACCTACAGCTTGATGCATAAACAAACTAAATTATACACATTCACCATGTTAGATTAAGTCTCCAGTGCCTGTCTGTAAAACATCCTTCACATACTGACCAGTCAAAAGAGCTGTGATTTGGGAGACAAACTACTGACCAATACAAGGTTATGCCTATTTATACCAAAATGGCCAGTACTACCACTCTGCTGGCATAAGTGCCACATATGCAAATGCTTCTGCAGGCCTTCTGAAATGTCTACTCTGAGATACTCTATAAATACAGATGGAATGTAACACTACAATGTGATACCAGGAAAAACTGCAGACTTGTCTGAAGCCAGAAAGGGATCCTCTGGAATTGCTCTCATGAGGAGTCAAAAGAGCCCCACAGTTATCTGTAAGGCCACATTCTGAAATATTAGAGACCATGAACAAGCACAAAGGGGTTGCTTCCCCCAGGGTACAAGTCCTGTATTTGTTTGCTTACTTGAGATGACTCAGAGGAGCAAAACCTGGGCAGGTCTGAGGCCAAATGAGCAAGGGCCACACCTGATTTGATTAGTTTCATGAAAGCTGCACTCCACTGTGGAATTCTAAAGCTACATTCAGAATCCATCAACCATCTGTGGCTTTTAAATACTAAATTGTGGATCCCAGCAGTCAGAATACTCAGGAGGAAAATGTTTAATTCTATGTGCATTAACTACTAAATTTATTTATATAAACTCCATAGATTTATTCTTGCTTTTTTGGAAAAAAACTCTGAAAAACTGGCCACAATAAGTTTTAACAAACAAGGAAACTGTATGTATATAATCACTTTTAAGGAAACGTGTACATGTATATTCCCTCCTCCCTCTTCTTAATCTCTTTACTCACCTTTTCTTAGGATTATCACCTGACATCCTATTTTTCATGTGGAATAAATGGACTTTATGAAAGCCTTCTCCCCATCCTTGTCCTACCTCTGCACCAAACAGAATACTGAATAAAAAAAAATCTTATTTCAGCCTAGGGTTTCTTGAGTTTCTTGGTTACTGTAAGTGTAGAGTAACCTCTTCATTTCTGTCCTCCATGGGCCTAAGAACCATCATTCTAATCTTATGTTTTCTTTTGAGAGCTCCTCAGCTCTTCAGGACAATAAAGGGGGAAAGAAGTCAACATCCTGAGAAAGAAAAGAAATATATCACTTGCCGTAATTATCTTGTTTTGTATTTTTTATTTGTTATTTTTAGTTACACATAAAAGAATTATTTTGACGTATTACACACCATGGACTATAACTCCCCATTGTTGTGGTTGTACATGATGTGGAGTTACACTGGTCATGTATTCATATATGAACATAGGAAAGATATGTCTGATTCATTCTACTGTCTTTTCTATTTCCATCCCTCCTCCCTTCCCCCACACTCCCCCCCCCTTTGTCTCATCCAAAGTACTTCTATTCTTCACCCCATCCCCACTTATTATTGTATGTTAGCATCCACATATCAGAAAGAACATTTGGCCTTTGGTTTGGGGGATTTGCTTATTTCACTGAAAATGACAGTCTCCAGTTCCATCCATTTACCAGCAAATGCCATAATTTATTCTTCTTTATGGCTGAATAATATTCTATTGTGTATATATACCACATTTTCTTCATGTATTCATCCACTGAAGGGTACCTAGGTTGATTCCATAGCTTAGCTATTGTGAATTAAGCTCTATAAACACTGATGTGGCCACATCACTATATTATGCTGATTTAAAGTCCTTTTGACTATATACCAAGGAGTGGAATAACTAGGTCAAAAGGTGGTTCCATTCCAAGTTTTCTGAAAAACTCCATACTGCTTTCCAGAATGGTTATACCAATTTGCAGTCCTACCAGCAATCTATGAGTGTACCTTTTTCCTCATATCCTCACCAACATTTATTGTTACTTGTATTCTTGATAACTGCCACTCTGACTGGAATGAGATGAAATCTCAGTGTAGTTTTAAGCTTCATTTCTCTAATTGCCAGAGATGTTGATATTTTTTCTTATATTTGTTGACTGATCATATTTCTTCTTCTGTGAAGTGTCTGTTCAATTCCTTTGCCTATGTATTGATTGGTTTATTTTTTGTGTGCATGTGTGTGTTAAGTTTCTTGAGTTCTTTTTATATCTTGTAGATTAATGCTCTGAGATATAGGTGGCAAAGATTTTCTCCTATTCTGTAGGTTCTCTCTTCATGTTCTAGGTTGTTTCCTTTGCTGTAAAGCAGCTTTTTAGTTTGAATCCATCCCATTTATTGATTCTTGATTTTACTTTTTGTGCTTTAGGAGTCTTGTTGAGGAAGTCAGTTCCTACACCTACGTGATGAAAAGTTGGGCCAACATTTTCTTCTCATGGGCACAGAGTCTCTGTCTAATGTCTAGGTCCTTGATCCACTTTCAGTTGAGTTTTGTGTAGGGTGACAGAGAGGGGCTCAATTTCATTCTGCCACATATGGATTTCCAGTTTTCCCAGCACCACTTCTTGAAAGGGCTATGTTTTCTCCAATGAACGTTTATGGCACCTTTATCTAGTATGAATAACTGTATTTATGTGGGGTTTTCCTGTGTGTCTTCTATTCTGTTCCACTGGTCTTTGTGTCTGTTTTGATGCCAATACTATGTCATTTTTGTTTCTATAGCTCAGTAGTATAATTTAAGTCCGATATTGTGATGCCTCCTATTTCACTTTTCTTGATAAGGATTGCTTTGGGTATTCTGGACCTCTTATTTTTCCAAATGAATTTCAGGACTGCTTTTTCTATTTCAATGAAGAACATCTTGGAAATTTAATAGGAATTGCATTAAATCTGTATAGCACTTTTGGTAGATAGGGCCATTTTGACAATATTAATTCTGCCTATCCAAGAACATGGGAGATCTTTCGGTCTTCAATTTCTTCATTTAGTGTTCTATAGTTTTCATTGTAGAGGTCTTTCATCTCTTTTGTTAGATTGATTCCTAATTTTCTTCTTTAGGCTATTGTGAATGGGATAGTTTTCCTATTTTTTCTTTTAGTTGATTCATCACTAATGTATAGGAACACAATTGATTTATGGGTGTTAATTTTATATCCGTTACTTTGTTGAATTCATTTATGAGTTCTAGAAGTTTTCTGGTGGAGTTGTAATTTCTTAAATGTAATCAAAAGGCAAGAAAACACCCAATTTAAAAGTGGGCAAAGAAACTGAATATACATTTTTCAAAAGAACATATTCAAATGGCCAAATGTTTAACACCACTAATCATCAGGGAAATGTAAATTAAAACCACGATAAGACATCATCCACTACTGTTAGAAGGCCTATTATCAAAAAGACAAAAAATTACAAATATTGGGGAAGATGCAGAGAATAGGGAATCCTTAAACTTCTGGTAGGAATGAAAAATTAATACAGTCATTATGGAAAACAGTACTGAGGTTCTTCAAAAAATAAAAAATACAACTACCATAGGATCCAGCAATCCCACTCCTGAGTATGTATCCAAGTCAATAGCAGGAAACAACTAAAGGGGCCAAAGACTTTTATTTAGGAAACATGAAGATAAACAAAAGCAATACTGCACTTTAGGTAACTGCCAGCTTTTCATTCTGATGCTTTCAGAGAACTATCCCCATCCCAACCCCATGCAAAAAAAAAAAAAAAAAAAAAAAAAACACAACAAAAGCACAGGTTTCACTAGCCTAAATTATTAAAAATCAATTAAAGGATTTTGACATTATCTACAGAATGAACTGTCCATACAGAATCAATCCTACCAAAGAAACCATTATCATATTAAGATGAGTTCCCAAGAATCTACTAGAATTCCCTTCAAGTCTGACAATACTGGAAGGCCACACAATGCAAAAAGCACTCACCAAAGTCATCACTCTATGCACTCTCCAGCCATCCAGTTAGCTAAACCTGCATTCCCATACAGTAAAAGCCAAAAATAAAGTACCATATTCATGATGGAAACTGGCATAAAAGGATACTGCAATATATAATTAACTTTTAAAGCTCCAAAATACAAATACTACCTAGACTGTCACTATCAAAGAACCATAAGTCTAAGTTGAGCACCAGAGGCCCACCGTTTACCTGCCATTGTCTAAGAACTATGACACTTATAGCTCTCCTGGGGGAGACCTACAAGCCAAAAATACTATCATGCTTTACTAGTGATACCATTCTACTCTGATCTGCCTTTTTTCTCACATCAGGTTAATAGCAGCTAAGGATAACAGGCTCCAGACTCTCATAATACAGAGACTTAAAAAAGGAAAAATTCACAGAGGGTAAGAGATGACTTCTCAACCAGCCTGTAAGAAGTTTAGCATCCCAGGTCACCAGCTCTCTTCTTTCACAGGAACATGACACGATTTTCACCTAAATCTAATTGGAATTATACATCTAGAGGCCCTAAAGCACAACCAATTTCTACCCCTCTAATTCTCACTTCAGATTGCTGGGATAGAAACAAGACACTTAAATCACACGAAACACCAACACAGAAATGTAATGATGTTAGGATTCACATGTATTCCCAATAAATTATGTCTTCAAGCTCACTGGAATCGACAATATAAGGCTGATGTTTTCTCTTTTCAAGTGCTCAGCAAAGAACATTGACATTCTCAATCCAAGTAACTAAAAATCTCATTCTCAGAAAATAATAATAATAATAATTTTCTCCTTTACCAAACAACCCCAATATCCAACACTAAATGTTTTGATAATGCACATTACAAAACACAACTGGATTCTAAAACTTTTTTATCTTTTAGGAATATAACAGTAAAAGTAAATTTTTAATTGCTTAAAAATAAGTACCAGTGGTCCTAGGTAAGATCCCCAAAAGTGCAAAAATAAAAAAATAAAAATTTAAAGAAAGAAATAAAGAAGTATCAGGTGTTGGTAAAAATGTACAGTAAACTTAATTCTCAAATTCTGCTCCTGGGGGCATATATTAATACAAAACTATTTCACACAGAAACTAAAATTTGAAAGTACCAAACAACAAAATTACAACTTAGGTTGTTTCATTGTTTTAAATTTTAAACACAAATTAAATTCCAGAAGTCTCAAGAGACAAAATTAGAAATGCTGAGCTAAGGTTGTATGTTGGAATCAGCTGTTGAGCACAGCAGTACCACAAGCATACCACAGGGCTGGGAGATACAAACTACATATAAAGGGAGATCAAGATCACAAATCATCATGGACTTACTTTTCTAACATGAAGAATAGTTGTATACACATACATGACACAAACTATACAATATCTAACCTCCATATAAAACAATGTTTACTTAAGTAAGACAAAAATCTCAACAGTTTCCACAGCAATTATTTGGAACCCAGACCAACAAAAGATTGCCTCAGGGGAGTCCTAGAACTAGCACTTTTCAATACAGCAGGCACATAAATAAAAAAAGAAAAAGTGGACTGACTTCCAGTCAGCTTTATACTTGCTTTAAGACTTTCTAAAGACATTGGTTTGTTCTTGATGTTGTTGCTTTTGATGGCCAGCAAAAAGGGGAGAGGCAGACCATTCCCATTTCCTAATCTTGGTTTATGACTATCTGCCAATTAGTATTAAAAAGGATAAGAATAAAAGTGTTCTAAGTTTACATATATTTCACAAAATTTTGAAATTCCATTATTACCCAGTACTTCCAGAGATATGTTGTAAAGTATTCATGGAGTCATTATTTGCATTAGTGAGAAATTAGAAAAAAATGAGAATAGGTAAAATGGGATAGAAGGATACAACTGGATACTATATAGCATTAAAAAGAATAAACTATACCTACAGGTTTTATTGTTAATATTCCAAAATTTAAATACATATTTACATTCTTCAGATTTAACATTTTCAAATTACAAGAGCGAAATATAAAAATAACCAGATTGTTATGTTAGCGACTATCAATTCTCAGTAGACCTACTTGGGTCTCTGCTCTATCTTGTTGCCACTGTAAAATAGAGATGAGCTCAATCCACACGGTGGAGAACAAAGGCCCATGGATCATTGTACATTCATGCGAGTTCCTAGATATTATTGCTCTTAGCTGAAGTAGTGCCCAAAAGGAATTAATAAGTCATCTGAACAGTGGCAGGAACTTCCTGAGACAAACATGGATGTTGATTTAGGGGAGAAATTAGACAGCCCTCCCAGTGCATCAGTTGAGGAGCCAACAGAATCCACAGAGTACAGAACTGCTGCCTCAAGCCCAGAGAAGGGCTTTCTAAAGAAAGCTCTCCCCACTAACTTGAAAGTGCCCTAGCTTATGTGCTCCCTGGGAATGAGAACAGGCCATATGCACAAGACTGGCCTGGGGGGAAAAAAAAAAAAGACTGGCCTGGAGCCATCTCAGTGCATGAGTGTAGGCCCAGATGAAATCAATGCATATTCAACTCCTCTGTGAGTCATGACACATACCAACCCCACCCCACCACTGCAGGGTCACTCCCATCTGCTTATCTTCTGGAGCAGTACAAAGCTGAGTAACTATTCTGCTAAAATACTAACAGAAAAACCTTCCCATCCTTTAATTAGAATTTGTAGGAAGGGAATTGTTGTAATTGATTGTTTCAGAGTATCTTATCTACTGAACATCAAATTGCTACTGTTTAAATAAAAGAGGATAGTAAAATAAGTTTGGGAAACGGCACTTACTGTATTTTTACTCCAACTCCCCATAATGCAGGATGTAACTTACCACATTAAAGCCTCATTAAAGTGTTAAAAGAAACCAGCTTTACTCTAAGCTAGGAATTCCCGGAGTTATTCAAAAAGGAATTGTAAAGGTGGCATAGCCCTAGAGAGTCACAGCTTTTCATAAGGCTGAGGGTGAATCACTTGAGTCCAGGAGTTCAAGGCCATCCTGAGAATTGTAAAGAGATGCCACCTTGGGGATGGGGAAAGGGATACTTCTTCTACCTAAAAGAACTGTTTCTCATACTTGCTTGGTCTTAAGAATCACCTAAGAATACTATTAAAATTGAGGATTCCCTGACACAGTAAATATCTTCAAGAGATCATATAGTCTAATTAGCACAGCAGGGACTTGTGATCAGACAAGTTAAAAAAACATTGACAAATATTTGGCCGAAAACATTGTTTTCTACTGAAAATATTTCTACGTGGTATCTAGCTAAATTTCCTACTTTATGGTAATTCTCAAAACACTGAGATATTGATTCAAGATCATTATTCTAGGGCTGGGGCTGGGGCTCAGTGGTAGAGTGTTCGCCTCACACGTGCGAGACCCTGGGTTCAATCCTCAGCACCACATAAAAATAAATAAATGAAATAAAGGTATTAAAAATTTAAAAAAATAAAAATAAAACATCATTATTCTAGGCATTGTTATTCATTTCTAATACTAAGAATATAAATAATACCCACATTATGTCAAATCTACTGGTCTTGAGTATATCATAGCAGGTTTTTCATCCTTTGAATTTTATATTCAACAAGTTAAATCATTAGGTAATAATATTACTGAGCTCTTAAATCTATTAGCTCCCATGGTTTTCACAATAATCCTATCAGAAAGATACTACAAGTTACAGTATCATTGACATCTGGGGCCAATAAGTCTTTGTTGTGGGGTAGGAAGACATCCCGAGTACCATATGAGATTCAAGATTCAACAGCAGCCCTCTACTCACCACATATCAGTAGCAAACCCCGTCCAGTTTTAATTAAGAATGTCTCCAGCCTGGGGTTGTGGCTCAGAGGTAAAGTGCTCGCCTACCATGCGTGAGGCACCAGGTTCGATCCTCAGCACCACATAAAAATGAAGTAAAGATATTGTGTCCATCTATAACTAAAAAATAAATATTAAAAAAAAAAAAAGAATGTCTCCAGATCTTAAGAAAATGTGTCAAGGAGGCAAAATCAGTTAGAAACCACTGCCTTAAGGGACAGCAGAAAAAGAGTAGAGAAGCTGGAACTCCAGCTGAGGTCCTGCCACCCCTAGGTCTTCACCATCCCACCCTCCAGAAGAAGACATGAAGCCACCCTTGCAACCCTGTTGGTGCCCTCACTACTCTCATAGTCTGTCAACACTGCAGAAAGGCCTGAGAGTAGCCTAACAAATGACAAAGTGAGACAAAGGTATATCAAAGTACTAGTCTTTTCTGACAGAGTAATCCCTCAATACAAGTAATGGCTATGTATCACTTTCTATGAAAGAATTTAATCTGTTCACTTAAATAAATGAGGGGCTGGGGTTGTGGCTCAGTGGTAGAGCACTTGCCAGTGTGTGTGAGGCACTGGGTTCAATTCTCAGCACCATATATAAATAAATAAAATAAAGATCCACTGACAAGTAAACAATATATTTTTTAAAATGAATCACAGACTCTATTTGTGTACAATGTAAAATACATCCTACTGTCATTTATAACTAATCAGAACAAATTAAAAAACAAAATAAAACAGAAGGGAGACCAGTAGAATAGAATAAGGGGATTGGCGGGGGGGGGTGTTTCTGGGGAATGGAAATGATCAAATTTTAATGTTTTATTGTGTGCATTTATGAATATATTATAACAAATCCAACTGTCATATATTATAATTATAATGTGCCAATAAAAAGGGAAAAAAATAAATCATAGAAAAAGCATCTGCCTTCACTGGGATACCTTGCACATCCAATACTTAGGAAGGATCCTTAATATATAGCCTCCTGGTATTTAGAAAAACAGTATTTTCAAAAATGATTACATAAAAATCAATAATAACTGATAAGCAAGATGTATGCTTACAATCCCAACTACTCAGAAACTGAGGCAGAAAGATCACCATTTCGAGGCCAGCCAAGGCAACTCAGAGAGACCCTGTCTCAAAATAAAATTTAAGAAAGGGTTGGGAATGCTCCTGGATTCAATCCCCAGTACCAAAAAGTAAAATAAATTTAAAAATAACTATTATTTCTTGACTTGTTCTTTCATCTTAAAACAATCAGTTAACATCTTTAAAGTGATAAATTTCAATTTTATAGATATGTAAATTCAGTAAAATATTTCAATATGGACTAAAATTTGCATTTACCCAAATAAAAATATACTTCAAAATTCACACTCCATTTTTACTGTTTTAATTTTAAAATATGGACAAAAACTCTAAACGGCTGCACAGAATGAAAGAACTATAATAATCATCAATAACACCACTATTATTTAAATCCATTGTTTCAACGTAGAAATATATAGTACAGCAGAGGCTAAATGCACAAAAAGTGAATATCCTAAGCAAGTTGGAATATTTTAAAACTCTTAAAAACTCATTTTCAAAATGAGTGCATAAAAGGGGTGGAGGGAATAATAGCAGTTCTTTGGATTAGACAAAGGGGAATGAAGGGAAGGGAGCGGGGGATGGGACTAGGAAAGACAGTAAAGTGAATCAGACATAACTTTCCTACATTCATAAATGAATATACAACCAGTATATAAGTTATACTCCATGTATGTATAATATGCAAAAATATACTCTACTGTATATCTACAAAGAATATCATGTATATCTACAAAGAATAAAATAGTAAAAACTAAAAAAGAAAAAAATTTAAAAACTAAAAGCCATTTATATATGTTAAAAAAAAAATGAGTATGTACACCTGAGCTCCCCAGTGTTGGGGGCCAACTGAGTAATTAGGACTATCTGATCTAACTTCCAAGTAGTATATACTTATCAATCAAAACATAAATAATCAAAGTGACCATCCGAGGCTTACAAATACATTATTAAAACTCAAGTCACCATAGCAATTATTTAGATAGCCAAAAAAAGCGGGGAGGAATATTTCATTACTGACCTATTAGGAAATGGAAGCAGGCTTTTGGGTAGTTTTATTATTACTAAATTTTCTACAGACAATGAACCTCTATCATCTCCACTAGAACAGACTCCCACACCCCCAAACACACACACACCCACACCCTTCTCATACTACAGTCTGTCCATCGGGGTTAAAAATGTCACTCAGGCCTCAAGCCCAGAAAATTGGTACAAAAAGAATAACAAGGGCTGGGGGATGTGGCTCAAGCGGTAACGCGCTCGCATGGCATGCGCAGGGCGCTGGGTTCAATCCTCAGCACCACATAAAAATAAAATAAAGATGTTGTGTCCACCGAAAACTAAAAAATAAATATTAAAAAATTCTCTCTCTCTTAAAAAAAAAAAGAATAACAGAAAAGTCAAGGAGGAAATACTCATACAAAAGACAATGAAGTAGTCAGATTTCCTGATCCAACTTCAGCTTATCATATACATTAAACAAGCTTCAAAACTTGCAGGCAGTGCAGTGTAGACAGTAAGGACACAGGTTTTGAATGTTGGCTGCTGCTGATGGTGTGACCTGCAAACTTCTTAACCTCTCTGGGCCTTTCAGTTTTCTCATTTTCAAGATGTAGAGACAATAGTATCTATCCCCATGGGGCTGTTGTAATATAGGAAAAGTAAAGCACAGTTGAGTGTTCTACACAGAACAATTATACCTGGTAATATCTTAAAATTATTAAATCTCGGTGATGAATAATAGGGTTTCACATACTATTCTCTTAGTTTTGAAATTTTCAAAATAAATGTTTGAAGCTAATTGTTTAGGTTCCTTACACTTAAGACACAGGAGAAATAATGATCTCTAAGGTTGCCTTGATCTTTTCGAGAACCTATTATATATCCAGGATTAGAAAGAGAGCTCAATTTCCAGGCATAATAAGGAGTGAAAGAGTAAGGGAAGGACATTTCAGAAATATGCTTTGCCACCATTCATATCCTAGAGGATTAAATACTTAATACCCTGCACATAAAAGCTTCAATAATTGGAAGTTGGACTGATTCCAGGTATTCATAACAAAATCAAAACCAAAATAGGACCAGCACTACCAGATCTAAGTTTTCAATGACCTGGGACCAGTGTCTGACCGGCCAGTGGCCTTAATATTAAAAACACCTAAGCAGAGCTGGGAGTATAGCTTAGTGGTAGAGCGACTGCCTAGGAAGTGTGAGTCTCTGGGTTGAAATTCCCCCAAAAGAAAACAAGAAGAAACAAAGCAAAATAGTGATCTGTTAGAATTCATGTCCTGCTTCCAAAAATTATCTTCCAAGTACTACCTAACGAATACCTTAGACAATTTTCCATGTTTAAACCTTCCTCTATCACAAAGCAATCTTCCATACAATCCATTGATTTGTTCACATTTCTTCACCAAGCTATGTGAACTCCTTTAGGGACACCTTAGAAGCGCTAAATTTCTAAAGGGAATGGTTATGATTCCCCTCCTCTATGGTGGACAGGATTCAAATCAATCAACTGACAGGCAAGGTTAATTTTTTTCCTACTTAATCTCAGGGTAAAACAGCTGGGGAGACAGAGGACAGTGATCTGCAAGAGATTTCTCATCAAAAGAAGCAGTGTCACTCATTTGTGGCCTTTTCTGCACTACTTTATCTTCCTCCCCTTGCTTCATTTTTTCCCCAACATCTAACAATCTCACTCAGTTAAAGTGGAGTTATAGCACGTGCAGGGTTGAAATCATGCAGAATTAAAACTGTAACTATGTCAACAAGTCCTGCCAGTAACTTACTTCATCACTCCCGTTGCTCCTCTATCTAAGCACTAACTTAGAATCAAAATTCTAGTTATTAGGTCCCCGGAGAATAGACATCTCCTGCAGTAAGACAAAGTCTGACTCTATTTCTAATGTCTGAATGCTTGACAGCCTTCAAACCCTACCACTCCCCCATCTTCCCCTTCCTTTGGCAGATGGAAAAAGTTCAAAACATCTAAGTCTAGGCAGGAAGCTCTGGAAGAAGCCTTCAGCAGTCCGGCCCTACCACCACCACCCCATCAGAATACAGCCAAGACAGTTTCTTCTCTACTCTCTCAAGATACTTTTGTACATAGTCTAGGGCCTGCCCTGCTCTCCCCCAGAAAGCCTCTATTACATGGAATTAGCCTTTCCAGATCTCCTCTTGCACTGTGTGATCTCATCAGTCTTTGACATATGAACAAACTTTGGGCAGAGTCCAAGCGTCCCAAAGTGAAAGACCCTGCATATTGCCATTAGACCTTCATCTGATCCAAGGTAGCCATATGATGCATCAACTTCCCCAAAAATTCCTTTGGCTCTATCCATGAGAAGCCTCCATTTTGTCTTTTAATAAAACAAGACCTTTGTGGTTACAAACACATCAGCACATATCAGGAGACAGGTCTAAGGACTGGTGCACATTCTAACTAGCCAACCATAAGATTTTAGATAATTCAACTGACATTTCTGAGTCTTGCTTTTTTTCATCCATAAAACAAATGTAATAATTAATATACTCTCCCAGTCTAACTGGTAGGATTCAAGGTAAGGATCAAAATGAGCAAGACCTGGAAGTACCTAGACAGATTCCCTGGAACAGGAGGCCCGTTTCTCTCCCCCAACACTCAGTTTTGCTCTTCCATTCTCCTCCTAACTCCCCCTTCCTCTCTGCCCTGAAGTTACTAGTTCACTAAAACAAAACAAACCCACCCACCTCACTTTTCTCCATACACACATACTCGACTCTCACATAAAGAAGCAACCACAGAGGACAAAGTCAACCCCTACTAGGAAGTTACCTGTATAAAAGGTTAATACCAGACAAAATTTTGCCCTCAAAATCCTTTATTTCTGTTATATTATAAAACATTCAAGATCACATCCACAAAAGCCAATCACATTTACCACACAGAAGTTAAAATAACTGAAAACACTCTATCTACCACCATGAGCTCACTGAATGCTTCCCAAAGTTTTCTGATGGGATCAGTGATGATATTAACAAATGTGATTTTTAGGTAGCTAGACAACTAATGAAATGTGTCAATATTTAAAAGATCTGCATAACTCAGTGAACCAGCTCTTTTCTAAATGAGGAAGCATGATAATTATAAAATCTTGCAGGGATAAAAGATCACTCAAAGTACAAGCTAGATAAGTACATTTTTAAATGATTTTGTTCAAACTGCAACTAGCTTTAACAAACTACCATTTGTCAAGTTCTGATGTATCAACGAATATCCACATTATCTAAAAGGCTATAATGCAATCCTCCTTCCTTTTCCAACCACATCTGTATAAAGTTGGATTTGTATCATATATTTTAACCAAAGCAATGTATCACAAAAGACTCAGTACTGAAACACAAATGAGATTCTCACTGTCTTTTATTAACCAGATAATAAAGACATAAAAAATTCTCTCTTTGTATTTTTTATTTTGGCAATATCAGTTTTTTTTACTTTAAAAATGCCACATTAATATATACTGGTATGTTATAATGCTATTTTTAAATTCTCAATTTTATACTATGATAAATATCTAGACATAAAAACTCCTTGGGGTGCTCAAGAATTTTTAATTGGTACACTATACTTATACAGATAAGTGGAATTCATTGTGATATGTTCATACATGCACATGATATAGCTTGGTTCATTTCATTCTGCTATTCCTACCCTTTCCTATCCCTCTCCCAAGCCCCATCATTCCCTTTCCTCTTCTCTACTATTCTCCCTTCTATTTTTATTATTATTTTTTTTTAATTCCTTAACACTCACTAACTTCTAAGTACAAGAGAAAACAGGCAACTCTAGATATTCTGTGTCTGATTGGGGGTGGGGGGAGCCAGTGATTGAACTCCACATTCCTGCCCTACTTTCTATTTATTTAGAGACAGGGTCTCACTGAGTTGCTCAGTGCCTTGCTTTTGCCAAGGCTGGCTTTGAACTTGCGATCCTCCTGTCTCAGCCTCCCAAGCCACTGGGATAAGAGGTGTGTGCCACCACGCCCAGCTCTGCATCTGATTTATTTTACTCAAAATGATGTTCTCCAGATCTACCCATTTACCAACAAATGATAGAATTTTATTCTTCTTTGTGACTGAGTAAAGCTCCATTGTGTCAAGAATTTTTAATTGAGATATAATTCACACACACCACAAAATTCACCAGTTAAAAGTGAACAATTTGGAGCTGAGGTGCTTGCCTTGCACATATGAGGCACTGGGTTTGATCCTCAGCACTACATAAAATAAATAAATAAAATAAAGGTATCAAGTCCATCTATAACTAAAATTGTTTTTTTAAGTGAACAATTTAATAGTTTTTAGTATATTCACAAGGCTGTACAATCATCACCACTAATCACTTTAAACAGAAGCCGAATCCCCATCCTCCACCACTTCCATCCTCCTCTCCCCCATCCACTGGCAATCACCAACCTACTTTGTCTCCATAATTTTTCTACTCTGAACATTTCATCTATATATGGCCTTTTGTGGCTGACTTTTTTCACTTGGCATGAAGTTTTTAGGGTTCATCCATGTTGTAGAAGGTATTAGTAGTTCCCTTCTTTCTATGACAAAATAATATTCCACAGGACACATTTTGTTTGTCCATTCAACCCAGACATTTGGGTTAGTCTACCTTTTGACTATTATAAATAATGCTGCTATGAACATGTTCTCAATTCTCTGCAGCATATACTGAATTTTTGAGAAGCCCACCAAACTACTTCCCATAGTGCTGAGTAGCATTTTATGTTCCTACAACCTGTGTTTCTATAATTTTTAACACTATAAATGAGGTCGGTCCTGAGAACAAAAAGTTTGAGAACTGCTATGCTAGTTGAGGGGATACTGAGCTAACAGACAGTCCCTTTCTTCACTGAGGTCAGAATGTACTACAGGAACTCAGACTTAGATTTAAAAACCACCCCAAGAGTTTTTGAGATACAATACAAGAATAGCTTTCCTGTCCCCACCCAATTATGCAAAACTTCTTTCAACTTCAGTTCTGTCACCAGTGCCTATAAGGCTCTGGAGACATTGCTGTCCCCCTCCCTGACTCTCTCTTCTTATCCCTCTTTTATTTTCTTCATTACTGTCTTTTTCTCCTGTTGCCTCACTATGCTTCTTAGCTTCCCACAAAACTGTCACAAACATAAACAGGCAAACTGAGCACTTCAATTTCTGCATTTATTAGGCTCCATTCCGTGCACCTGTCATAGTCTTCACATCTTCACCTTTTGTCCCTTCCTAATTCTAAGAACCTGCTACACCTATCAACACAGTTACAATTCCTTTTTGAAGAGTCTACAAAAGGAGCACAGCCTACTGACAGCTTGATTTTTGCCCCCTGAGACCTGTGTCAGGCCCCCAATATAGAGCACTAAAAAATTTTTAAGTGTGTGTTGTTTTAAGTCACTAACTTGTGGTAATCTATTAGGTCAGCAATGGAAAAAATCTAATCCTTTTTCTTTCCAAGAAATTATATTTTTAAGAATTCTGCCTCCCATTCTCCCTTCCCTCAGTCCCTTCCCCATTTTCATAGGACAGAAGCACTGACCTACCCATATTCTTCTTCCTGAGCTTTTCAACCTCCCTTCTTACAGTCTGAACCCTTATCTTGAGGTTTGAACCATTTTTCTTTTTTTTTCTTTTAAGTTTATCATGAAGATTGTTGTTCTCTATTTTTCTCTCAAAAAAGACAATGAGATAGTCATATTAACAGGAACATGTTTTAAAATAAATGTGCCCAATGTCATATGGAAGAATGAATCACAAACCAAATAATTTTAACTTTTAAATAATAGTTAATATAGTTGACAGCACAAAACATGGGGTGGGTAATACATAGGAATCTTTGGGCCTAAAATTCACTGGAAGACTTAGAAGTTAAGGGTGTTACAAAAATATAGCAATGGCTTTGTTTCCAACTTTTCTTTTAGACCCTGTTACAAGGGTCTTATTGCTGATTTACTGCTGACATTCTACCCCCATAAGTTCTTGAATAAACAGAGAAATGATGCTGACAAATATAAGGTGAAGTATAAAGACCTTAAAAAAATCACTCTTAGAACAAATGTGACCCTCATGACATTTGGCAAGGATACATATTAATTTAGTGATTTAAATCCTAAAAACAGGTTACATTTTTAGGAGGTAGTAAATGAGTACAAAAATTTTACCATTTGGTCACTCCCCTCACTTTTGGCTTCAACCTTGGATATTTCTACATTTCTCATTCCCCATTCTCCCATTAAAGCTATTAGTTTTTCTAGCACTCATTACCAAAATTTCTAGACATGGAGCTGCCAAGATATATGTTTTTAAGAAGTTTTAATCCACCAAATGCACTCAATAATCAGGTGTCAATTTAAAACATTTTTTACTTATTTAGTTATTAATACACGTATAAAGTAAAAACTCAAAATAAGAAAACTTAACATGAAAAAGTCTATTAAATATTCCACATGCAATTCTCATGTGTCATAGTAGTTATGAACTGATAAACTGTACCACATATTGCAACTGTATTACCAGTGTTAACTGAAAATAGGCATGTGGTTTACTAAAAATTTAACCTATTAACCAAAAAAAAAAAAAAAATCCCACTTACTCCCAGAGAGTTATATTGTGCTGATATTCCACAGATAGTATTACAAAAGGATTCCATTTTTGCAATAGGCTGGGTTCACAATGAGTATGTTAGTACCAAGATCATGTGTTTAACATTACTTTAAGAATATCATTAGTGGAATATATATAAGGCATGTAAAAAACTAGCATTAAAGCTCTGAAGGGCAACAATCCAAACTAGCAGCTGCTAGAAAAGGTGTTGCTAGGAATTTAAAAAAAAAAAAAAAAAAAATCGAAGAAACTTAGCACAAACTGGTTTACAGTGTTTTCCTAATTAAATTAGTTGATTCACAAAGACCTCTGCTTCAGGAACTAGCAAAATAAAGAATAGACTTTTACCTCTCTAACTACTAGCCCAATCTTGGAAATAGAAACAATAACCAGCAATCTTCCACACGGTGCTATCAGGAATGTATGGAGCAGTCAGCAGGAAGTTCTGGTTGAAGAAATGTTGTTTGTTTCCATCAAACTTCACAGTTCCACTGGTTACAACAAGAACTATAGACTGGGACTGGGTAGCTTGCTCATGGTCTGGTTGGCAATCTAACATATTGACCTGGAACTCACTAGAAGGCAACATCTTAAAAAAATTACTTAGGGCATCTAGCTCTATAACAACACTTCCATTCCATATTAAAGTGGCCTTGTCCAAATACAGTCTGGTTCCTTCTTCTTTTGTCCATTGTCTCATAGTAAATATTGACAAATTCCTCAGCAGCTCTACATGCCTGACCTATGTAAGTTTTAAAATCCACCGATTTGGTCCTAGAGGAGTTTGAATAAGTATGTTCCAGCTGTGGCGGCGTCACTATGTCCTCATGTGTCTGCCTCGCTCGGCTTTCTTCCTCCTCTGCAGGCTTCTGACTCTGAACCATATTCTTGAGCTCTTTTTTTCTGTCAAATGACAAACATCAGAGCACTCATTTATAACAAGTGTGGACAGTATGTTCTTGTCTCCTCTGTATCCTTGTTTTAACAATCCAAAATTTCTCCCATGGTCAATGATTCCACTTTTTCATCACTACATTTGGCATATTACCTATTTTTCAGGGACACATGCCTTAGGTCTTACAGTATGCTATGAACATCAATTGATCCACAATGCATACCTGAGAGACCAAGAAATATAGATCTTCGGGCTGGGGTTGTGGCTCAGCGGTAGAGCGCTCACCTAGCATTTGCAAGGCGTTGGATTCGATCCTCAGAACCACATGAAAATAAATAAAATAAAGGTACTGTGTCCAACTACTTCTAAAAAAATAAATATTTTTTAAAAAAGGAAATATAAATCAAATCTGTATCACGATTCAGTGGAATACTTTCAACTGGCTCAATTAGGAAACAGCACCCTCTGCAATTACAAAGTATCTCAGTACAATCTGTTAGATGAAAATATCATTTGTCATTATTTAACATCATAAAAATTAAAACGCACTCATTTATCACAGAGATAGGTAAGAGATAAAAATCCTTGTGACTGAACATGGAATTCAATAGAACACTCTGTTAAAAACTTTTATATTGGTTTTTCAAGTTCTCCCACAGCCAACTTTTACTCTTCCTATTGCTCTGAGGAGATACTTGTGTTCCTTCTGAGGAAATGGTAGAATGAGCTAACCAGGAACAATGTTAAATACCTTTAAAAAATATTAATAAAAAATTAACTCCATGGTAATATACCATCTATGGTTTCATAAGCCATATAATATGCACCTTCATATAAATGTCCTACTAAAGCTCTGGGCCCTACCATTGTTCTGAAAAAGAGAGCACCAAAAACAAATCATACAATAAAGCCCAGAGTTCTGTGGACAAAAACAGACTTTAACTCAGAATTTTATATGCTGTACCCCTTGCTACAAATGCTATATGAGCATTAAATTATGTGCTATTTCCAATTAGTTACAAATTTAAAAAAAAAAACTGTACAAAATGATACTACCATCCATACATAAACTTTTCCCAGAATACTTCCGTCTATGCAACCATTTTTTTAAAGTTATTTGCATAGAAGACTTTAGAAAACAAAGTCATAAAAAGGCATTCAGTTCCTCTACTTTATACACAGACCTGAAATTCTCGCCCTCAGCAAGGAGGATACAGAAACACCCTAATCCTCTCTCTGCTACCATTCAGCATCCATCCAGATGTTCAACCAAACACTGCTGGAAAGCAAGGAATCCAACAGTGACAACTATAGTGGGGTCTATGAAGCACTTTGCTTTTCTTGTCTTGTCTCATTTAATCTTCCAACATCCCTACGAAGTAGGTTTCATTATTCCCACGTGGTAAATTAAGGGAATAAGATGGCCAGATGTAAACATCCAAAACCACAACAAGAATGAAGTAGGGACAAAATTCAAAGTCAAGTATGTCTTAGGCTGTCTTCTGACACTTAAGTTTGCTTATTACAATTTAATTTATTCCTGGGTTCTAAAATCCTTTCTGTTCACAATCTAGCGCGCGCGCGGGGGGGGGGGGGGGGGGGTACATTTTAAGCTATGTTTCAATTCTCTATTTGAGACACAGAATTAACAAATATAATGGGACACAAAAGAGGCAAATGGAGCAGGGAAGGTTAATTCCCAGGAAAAGCCTGAGCCACAGTGAGCAAAGGCTCACCAGGAGCCAGGGAATGTTCAGAGTATAAGAAGAAAGAATTGGGAATTTTAAGCAACATATCAAATTGCCATCAATAACTCCTAAAATGCAAAGGGATTTTCTCAGTCTTCATCAACTTGCCTAAATACTCAACATTACTGACCATCCTTCTTCATCTTGAAGTTCTTTCCTTCTTTCACTCTTTGACTGCCTGTCTAGGTTCTTGTCCTCTCTGCCCATTCTTTCTAGGTTTTACCTTGTTATTTGCCTCCAAATCGTGAGACTGTGAGTCCTGTCCTAGAGCTTCCATCCTGGCTCAACTGTCAGTGCCTTAGAAACACAGTATTCCTGCCCTGTCCCCATCCTCCTTCTGAGCTCAAATGCCACATTTAAAACTGTGAGGAAAATGACAAACACCTGTCATCAGTGGGCACAGAAAGGACAGGATGAGACATTTAGGAAGGCAGGGAAAGGCAAGATTATGCAGGGCTTCACATGCCAAGGAGTGTCACTGAAGGCCACTTTGAAGAACAGTGAATTGTTCAAAGTAGTGTTTGCATAAAATGAGCCTGGCAAGATTATAAAAGATGAATCTAAAAGAAAGAAACTAAGGCAAGAAGACCACTACATACACATTTAGTGAATAAAGACAAAAACTAGTATGGAAACCATGGAAAAAGGAAGGAAGGAGGTTTTCTCAGAGTCCAAGTTAGAGAAACAAGGAGTATTGCTAATATAAATATTCAGGTCACATCTCATCCATCAGTCATCATGTGCAAGTATCTCATTCCTCCCATGTCCAAGAACTGGGCTGAAAAGAGGTATTACCAACATTATCCATGAACAATCCCTGCTTTGAAAGTACATAGGCTAAGGGGGGCAGGGGGGAAACAGGCAAAGAAATCCAGCTTTTTTGTTAAAACCTTATAAAACAGCAAGTAAAACAAGCAACCTAATAGACAATCAACACAATAAACAAGGTTTGAGAGTTTCTGAGATTAGATAGTTGGTGCAACAAAGAAAAGTAATAATATGGAAAATATAAGGCACTTCCCATCACCTGGCTAAGCCTCTGGAATAACTGCACAGAAATACAAAGACAGAAAAGATTCAAAATCATTATCATCCCAGGCCTATAATTAGCTAATATTTAATTTAGGCCTTGTATCTAGCCTGTTTCGAGGCATCCACAATATACATGAACACTGTGAGTATGGGTAAGGGATACATGAATCAATATAACAGAATTTACTTATCCTCTTTGAGCACATGCCCTCACTAGCAAAACTCTGGTGGTTGAGAAGTCTCTATGAGCTAATAAAGCAGTCAGTGATTTTCAAACTTTTGAGTAAATTATCTGGGCAATTTACTAAAAATGCATGTTCTCCAATCCTATCTCTGCCAATTCTGATTTAGAAATCTTGTTTTCTAAATACAAAGGGATTTTCTCAGTCTTCATCAACTTGCCTAAATACTCAACATTACTAACCATCCTTCTTCGTCTTAAAGTTCTTTCCTTCTTTCACTTTTTGACTGCTTGTCTAGGTTCCCATCCTCTCTGACCACTCTTTCTATGTTTATTTCTTTATTTGCCTCCAAATCATGAGACTTCAGGTCCTGTCCTAGAGCCTCCATCCTAACTACATACCTACCTGGGAAATTCTGATGCAATAAGTATACAGGTCACATTTATTAATGTTCTTGAAAAGTCTGAAAATTTTAGAGTTCCAAAGGTATGCATTCAAACATACTTATTAAGACATTTGGTCACCTCTAATATAAAAGAATATTGACTAGAAATTAGTTTTTAGGAGGTCCAGTGTATTGGCCTCATATACATTAAGATTTTACACACACACACACACACACACACACACATTTAGATAATGCTCCAAAGGAGAAAAATAGATACACATTAGTAAGCTTAATCTCAGAAACACATTTCAGTAGCAGATTTTTATGTATCTTCAGCTCACTTAAGTGGTTGGTTCAGCACTTAAGGCCTATAAAAATCTCAGTCAAGATAAACTTAATTGGGGAAAGCCCCAAAGTATTAGCTTTCACAAAAGGGTATACTAAGCCAAGCATTAATTCTCTTAATTTATATTTTCATGACTCTTTCATATAAAGTTTATTCAATTGTTAGAATCTTCTCTTTTCTGAAAGCAAAAATACAAGTTTTCAGAGACCAAACAATTCTGTTTAAATCTTATCCACAAGACTCCCTTACAAGACTATAACTTCCCTAAGTTATGCTAAACCTTTTATTCTCAGCTTCAGCTGATTTGATGACGTCAAATCTACCTGTGAAACCAAAAAATGCTCAAACCCTTAGCAGTTCAGCTGATGCTTCTGGCTAATGAGTCTAAGGTCACGGGTGATGTCTCAAGACTCATATGTCCTGCTCTGTCCCTCAGTCCCACTGATACACCTGTGTGAAAATCAGTATTGAAATTCACCAGAAATTCATATACTCTTAACCAATCTTGTCCACAGTGCTCTGCAAAGCTATCTCTGCTTAAATATTTGTTAATCCAGACTCTTTTTTATATGTTAACACTGAACTACTTCCACAAAGTAAGGTAGGCAGATTTCCATGATGTCACATCAACAGGAAGTTCCTCAAGGTAACAGTTCAATGCTGCTCTTTCCTGTACACCAAAAAAGTGAAGAAAGCTGGGCCATTTCTTAAGACCAGTGGTGATAAGATCTCAGAATTCAGAAGTGGAAATACACCAGCCTGGAGCCTAAAGCCCTGTTTACTCTGCCCTGCTGAGTCTCTTGCCCACTCCTGACCTCAAATAATTCAAATCCTGATGAAGGAGGGTCAAACAAGGAGGATGACCTGACCCCCTTGGACGATCTGACTCTTTACTTTAATCCCAAATTAGATTAAAGCTTCTACTTTAATCCCAAATTATAAGGCATTCCTGTGCCATATTGCTCAGGCGCAGAAGGGCCAGCCTGACCCTCGGGGCCCAGCAGTGGAGCAGCCAGAGCCCAAGGGTGTCCCTCATGTCTTACTATTCCATTACTCATGATCTCTGGAGAACATTCTGAAAATACCATGAAAGGGGGATGCAGACAGTTCCGCCACAAACTAGAATCAGTTTCACTAGCAGAGATGTACCCATGACATCTGAACAGAGTATAAAATGACCACCAACAACCATGTCTGAAAAGTAACAAGAACACATATACATAAACTCGTAGCAAATAAAAAAAAGGCAAAAAAAAGTTTAAAACAAATGTATACAATAAAAACTGAAAATACAGAAAAGCTTATCAATTCAATTGAAAAGTTTTTTTTTTTCAAACTAAAGGAGAAGATTGATTATTCCATTTTAGTGGCAGAACAGTTTCTGAAAAGAGAAATATTGAGAGAGTTTATAAATAAATGCTAGAGATGAAGATAGAACTTAAAGCCTAGAAAATGTACAAGACTCACCCAAGGCCACACAGCCTAAGACTGAGTAAACGTTGTAACAGGTCTCCAGATTTCTAGTTATGTGACTCCTCAAATAAGCATTTTTCATCTTCACTGTAATAACCTACAGGCAAGAGGACTCCACACCATCATCAGTAATCAATTCCCGATTCCAGCCTTGCTTGCTCTCAAGTTTCCTTGGCATGTGCATCATCTTCTCCTGACCATTTTAACCTGCTTCTAATATCCTTCCAATTATTAGCCAGGCATTTAAACCAGCATAATCACTCCAAAAATTTTTTAAGGGTGTGGAAGAGGAACAGTAAGTGTGTGAATGTTTTTTGTACCTTGTTACTTAGGAGAATATACAAAATTACAGGTCCCTTGAGAGCAGGCTTGGGTAAATGAAATCTTTTACTTCTGTTAACTCAGATACCTTTTTCTGGTTTAGAAATGCTATTGTCCAACTGCAGACTTGTGAAGCTCTCCAAGACACTGACCCCACCACACCTGACAGCCCTGTCACACCCAGATGCCTTGGCTCAAGGTAGGAGCGGAGACATGTGCTCTGATGATATCTAGAAGGCCACCTCCAGGAAGCCAGTTTCTTTCAGAACTGTATTCCAGAAATGTCTAAATGGCCCCTACTTTTAATGTTTGATAAAATCCATGACATCTGCGCTCACGTAATCTCACAAGAAAAAATGTTCTTTACCTAGCAATATTATTAATAACTAATATTTACTGAGCACTTACTTTGTAAGAATCACTTTATCTTATTGTTTCATTTTATCCCTAATTTTATGAAGTAGATATTTTTATTATCCCCATTTTGTAAGAAGAGAGTTAATTAGCAGGCCCAGGTTCAAATGAGTGGCATCTAGTAAAGCAGGGATTCAAACCTGCAGACAGACTGAAATTTAGATCCTCAGTTTTTCCAGTGCCCCTAAATCTTCCTGCTTTTCAGTTGTAACTTCAAGAGCAAGGACAGCCAATGGCACTGGGAAGTATTTACTTCCCTCTCTGCAGACAGGAGTTCTGGTGTCCTTGCCCTTTCCCTCCTATCCCTACTCATTAATTCCTAATGAATCACCTTAAAACTCCAACTTATGATCACATCACTGCCTGCTGAAAAATCTTCCTCACTGCTTTGAGAATACAGCTCAAATTCCCTTCTTCCATGTGGTTTCAACCAATTTCTGCATTCTTTTCTTTTCACCTCTACATAAACCTTTATAGCAGCCGGAATTATTGTCTGAAACACTCGTTTGTTTAAGAAATAATAACTGATCACCTACTGTACCTACTCCATTACCATCCACTGAACATCTGCTAGCACCAGCACTATGTGGTAAATGTGACTGATCTGGCTTCTGCCTTCACAGAACCTAGAAATAATCCTTGTTGATAACCCTCTTCATGCCTGCAACACTCATCTTCTCCTCTTCATCAAAAAGGCACTAGGGTCCAATGCTCAACTTAAGTCTTGTGCCTCATGCCATTTCCACCCAGGCTTTTCCTCCTCCTCTAACATAGGTCCTATAGCTGGTAGCACTATAGCACTGGCAGGACTATACACCACGAGAGTGCCAGGCATTCAACGGTGCTCAATAAATACTATTTCACTCGTTTCTTGCACCTTCTTATCTAATAAAGATTTCTTGTTTTGTGACTTTTCATTGTATGTCTTATTTCTCACATAAACTCTCTACTCCTTGGTGAGTACTGTTATTTCTATCCTTATGCTATCCTGCATTTTGTACATGTCCAGTACTTGTTGAGAGAAAACCTCCCACCATTGTCTCTAAAGCACTGCTGATTAATATTTTAGTACAGACCCATTCCATCACAATTTTAAAATGACTGTTTAAAAACTGCAGGCCACTTTCTTTCAAGAAGCCTTTGAACTTGAGAACCTTCCTTAAAAATTAAGGCATCAATCTTTTATTTTTTAAATTTTAGCTGGTTATGTTAAAAAACACACTAATGGGGTAACATTGTTATTTCAATAGATACACATTTACAATGTTTAAATCAAGTTAAACATGTGTAGTTCCTCAAACATTGATCATTTCTTTCTGATAAAAATAAGACATAATTCTAACAAAAGTGTGAAAGAGAAAAGGGTCTCCTTTTGTCCCAAATTTAAAATAAGCACCTATTTTCAGTGCCAAACTAGAAGCATGGACCACTGACAATTGGCTAAATCCAGCAGATCAATCCAGCCCTTGTGAAAAATACACCACTATGCTTAGAGGTGAACTTCAGATTATAGAGGCAGTCATGCTGACACCAGGGCAGAGTCCCTGTTCACAGTGGGTGAAGGAACAGCTACAGGGCTCTGGACTTGTAGTCCCAGGAACTGAGTTTCTCTACTGAGCAACACAACAGGCTGCACAGCACAAACCACAGGCAGACAGATGGTGGCAAGAACTCCAAAAGTCCTGCCACATTAGCCTCAACCCTAGTCAACCCCAAAAAGCCAAATGTATACACCACACTGAGGGGCACTTGTTTTTTCCCTGAGCAGAACAGAAATAGACCAAACAAAAGCTGTATAAGTATATATATGCTACCTTATAGCTGCCTGTTCTGCAGATTACATATCAGAGGGTAAACTGGTACAACAGGGTGGATGGGGGCGGGGGGGTAGTAATAGCATCATGCATTAAACAATAAAAACCCTAAACACATACCTAGCTCTTGACAATTCTAATTTTTCCTAAGCAAAAGACAAAGATGAAATGCAACCCAGTATGTATGTGCATAATCAATCTTCTCAGAATTTTATCTAATATTAAAAACTCTAAAACAAGAACTCGGATAAACAATGAGACACTCAAAAATAAACTTCTACCCATAGTCACTAAAAATGATGAGACAGGGCTGGGTGTAGCTGAGTGGTAGAGTGCTCACCTAGCATGCAAAAGGCCTTGGGCTGGGTCCCTAACACAGGAAATAATATATTTACTGCCATGGAAAGGTTTGTAAAAAAGTTAAATTTTAAAATAGTACCCAAAAAGAATCTCTTACAAAATGTACCCCAAATACAAGAAGTAACCATGACAATATTTCTACGAGTCTATTAAAACTCTTTCAATGGATTTTTGGTTGTTGTTGTTTCTTGTTTTTGTTTTGTAATGCTGGAGATCAAACTCAGGGCCTCAAGTATACCAGGCATGAAGTTTACTCCACTGAGCTACATTCCTAGTCCTAATGGAAATTTTATGTTAGAACAAAAGGCAATTCAGTTGCCCTACAAAAATCTGTGTCCAATCCCTTCTCCACACATACCATGGCATTCAAGGAAGACCACTGAAGGAGCTAGCAATAAATAGTAGCCCCCAATCTATGCTATCTAATACAGTAGCCAGTACTACATATAACCATATAAATCTATTTCTTATAATTAAATAAAATTTGCCAGGTGTGGTGACACATGCCTGTCATCCCAATAACTCAGGAGGCCAAGGCAAGAAGATCAAGTTCGATGCCAGTGTGGGTAACTTAATGAGACCCTGTCCAAAAAATAAATAAATAAATAAAGTTAGGGATACAACTCAGTGATAGAGCACCCGTGGGTTCAACCCCCAGTGCCTCCAAAAAAAATTTTAATATAAAATTCTGATCTTCAATCACACCAGCTACATTTCAAGAACTTAACAACCACATGTTGAACACAAGACACTACCACACTGGACAATATAGACAGAGCTAACATTTCCATCTTCAAGAAAGCTCTAGTACAGAGTGCTACCTTAGAACAAAAGGAAAAAGTTAAGTGTGAAGATAACAAAGTATAGAAGTACAGCCCAAGTTTCCAGGTTAGTGTCCACACTAAGCTTTAACACAGGTCTGAGTAGAGCAACTGCTGAAAAACCTTGGACTCTTTGTTAATAGAGATAACAATCATAAAAAAAATGATTAAGTATGCATATGATATCCTTTGAAGTTAAAATTCATAAATGTTAGACTTAGTCCAATGTTGAGGCCACTGAATAAAGATGTGTACTATTCTTTAGAAATGAACTGAGCTAAAGGGCACAGTGGCACACACTTGTAATCCCAGGGATTCGGGAGGCTGAGGCAGGAGAATCACAAGTTTGAGTCAGTCTCAGCAACTTAGTGGACCTTTGTCTCAAAATAAAGAACTGACTAAAAAGAATTGGGGACATAAGTCAGAGGTAAAGCACCCTGGGATCAATCACCAGTACCAAAAAAAGAAAAAGAAAAAGAGAAAAATAAATAAATTGAGCCAACTTATTTTTTTAATATCATTTCTTAAGTTTAGATATAAATAAGTATTTAAAAACCTCATTACTCAACTTTTACATTAAGCCCCAAATCTATGCTATTTTCAAAATAAAATAATCTTATTCTACCCACTTGAATCAAAGTGTGAAATATGATATATCAAGAATTATGTAATGTTTTGAACAGCCAACAATAAAAAATTATAAAAAATAATAATAATAATAATCTTATTCTCAAAAGGCAAATGATTAGCACCATCTCATCAAGAAAACAAATGTGTAACAAGCTGTTATGATTTCAATATTAGGTATCCCCCAAAAACTCATGTGAGAGACAATGCAAGAAAGTTTAGATGATTGGGTTATGAGAACCTTAACCTAATCAGTGCATTAATTCCCTGGTAGGGATTTACTAGGTGGTGATTATAGGCAGGTACAGTATGACTAGAGGAGATAGGTCAATTGGGACAGACATGCCTTTGGATTTTATATTTTGTCCACAGTGAGGGGAAGTCTGTCTCTTTCACTCTGCTTCATGGTGGCCATATCCTGAACCATTTTTCTCCACCACATTCTTCCACCATGATGTGCTGCCTCACCTTAGGTCCAGAGCAATGGCCATCTAAGGACTGAGATCTCTGAAACTGTGAGCCTCAAATAAAATTTTCCTCCTCTAAAACTGTTCTTGTCAGGTCTTTTGGTTATAGCAGCAAAAAAGCTGGCTAAAACTCAAGCTAAAATGAAATTCTATAAAATTTTTAGAAAGTCAGTAACCTCATTTTAGAAGTACATGTATGCATGCAAAATAATACTGCTCATGTATTTATGCATATAATGATACACAACATGGAAAAAGAGAAAGAACACGTCCAAGCTACTAAAAACACTCTAACACCAGTATCTTCATCTTGAGACAAAGCATCAACTCTCAATTTTTCAGGTAAATAAAAGTGAACAAGGAATTCAACCATACAAACAAAAGAATCTCTGGCTGCTCCTTACAACACAGAAATCGTTCCTGTTGGCTTTTATAATACACTAATATTTTTGCAGCTGATAAATCAGCCAAATTGTTATTCTTTTTTTTTTTTTTTCTTTTGGGTGCTGAGAATCAAATCCAGTGCCTTACATGTGCTAGGCAAGCACTCTACCACTGAGCCACAACACCAGGCCCCAATTATTATTCTTATTTTTAAATAATTTTCAGATTACAGGAGAATTATAAAAATAGTTCAGAGTTCCCATAAGCCCTTCACTCAATCTCCTCTAAGGTTTATACTTTATATAGCCATAATACAATTTTCAAAACTAAGAAACTGACAGTCATATAATAAAATATAATAAAGATTTTATTTACACTTCTAATTACTTTCTCTTCCCCTAATATTATACTTAACTGGCAACTTCTAAGAAAACAAGATTAGCAGAAGTAAAAGAGAAATAGCAATCTCAAAACCCAGAAGTTAACCAAAAATATATAAATTTGCCATAGGTAATTCAGTAGCGGATAATCCTGACAATAACAACATACAAATAAGGAAGACTCTTAGTTCTATTTTTCTTCTACAGTTTTTTTATTTCTGATGTTCAACTTCTTTTTATTTGGCAAGTAGGAAGCACAGATATGTCTTCTCAATTTTAATTTGAAAAATAAAGCAGAGAAGAAATTAATCTAGGTTCTATATAAGATATTAAGGCTTCAATTAAAAAAATACCACTGTAAAGGGACTAAAAACAAGTTTTATATCATGAGTACTAAGTTAAAACATAAATATGTATATATATTTTCTTTTCTAGCTGAATACCAAATTTATGTTACTCTTGCTTTCTCTCCATTTCAAAAGTCCTGCAGTAAAGATAACTAATGTTCTCCAGGAAAGATAACCTATCTATTTATACTCCATAAACTTCACCAGCTCAAGAAACATTACCAGGTCCATTTGAGACAGGACTTATTGTTAAGATATAAAACCCAGTGATAGAAATCTCTCATTTGCATTTGGAATTTTCCACCTTCCAAAGTCCTAGTGTCCAAAGTGCAACAGTGATGCAAAATACACTTAAGTCTACTGTTAATTAAACATATCCTATTTGGCTTCTTCAAAAGTATATACATATCAGTCTTGGTCTTAAGTAAGCAAAGTAAACACTAGGAAAATTCAAGATAGACAATTTCCATTTTTAGCAAGGGGCCAATTCTCACTTAGAACCACTCCCCAAATTTAATTTATACCACCTTTGCTTTGATAAAGATGTAATTTGTAAAAGATAAACTGCATTATGATAAGAAAGAGTTACTAGGCTAACTTATAAAGAAATTGAATTATTGAGAAAACACTAAAACGGTAACATGAAAAAAAGTATAAAAACACAATTCACAGAAATGAAATGCCTAAAAAGCATACTAATCTAAGTAATGGTCCTATTAAAGCTGACTGTCACATAAGAATTCAAACTCAAAGATGGCAATATAATACACTGCTGTATGAACTCAAAAAGCATCCTAATGGTATATATACCCTTATCACAATTCTATTCTTAACTACATAATGTTATTTTTTTAAAAAAAAAGAGGGAGAGGGAGAGAGAGAGAGAGAGAGAGAGAATTTTTTTTTAATATTTATTTTTTGTTTTCGGCGGACACAACATCTTTGTTTGTGTGTGGTGCTGAGGATCGAACCCTGGTCACACTCATAACAGGGGAGCGCGCTACCGCTTGAGCCACATCCCCAGCCCCAACATAATGTTATTTTTATTTTTTTTTAGTATTTATTTTTTAGTTATTGGCGGACACAACATCTTTGTTTGTATGTGGTGCTGAGGATCGAACCCTGGCCACACGCATGCCAGGCAAGCGCGCTACCGCTTGAGCCACATCCCCAGCCCAATGTTATTTTTAACTAATTTAAAAACATGTCTGTGGATCAGAAGCAACCTTCTAACATATCTTACATGTGGGACAAACAGCATGTAAAATTTAGTTAACTCTGTTAGTGGTGGTGGTGTAGATCAGTGCTAGTCTGGAAAACCTTAGAAATAATCCAAATGAAATTTTTCAGTTTAATCTGAGTACTTGAGTTTTACTCCTGCTTTAAAAAAAAAAAAAAAAACAGAATCACTTGAGAATTAAAGGACTCCAGACTAACAAGAGCTGTTATAAACACAGATTCTCATCAAGCAAAGTGGACTATAAATCTGGGTCCTTCCGTCATCTATTTGACAACAATTCACAGATCAGAACATTCCGATCTTTTTGCATTACTGGAAGTAGAAGAGAAAATTACATTTTTAACAGTAATATGTTAAAGTGAATTTTGGAAACACTAATTATCCAATAACATTGAGAAAGATTACATAAACCTGTTCAAACCCAATATTTTACCGTCTCCCTCCTCAAAGCCAATCCCTCTTCCTCACTTCTCCAATTTTTCTATCCACTGAAACAGCATTCATCATCCAATCACCCAGGCTCCAAAATATTCAGAGTCAACCCTGAGAATCCCCTCTTTCTCTATACCTCTAGACATAAAATTATATTGCTGTTTCACTCATTCTTTCAATATGATTTCATTCCTACTCAGTGTCAGGCAGGCAGGGAATGCAAAGATCTTTAAAAGTTTCTGCTCTGACACAGTCCTGGCACATTCAGAGTATCTGGGTGTGTGGGGTGGGGGGAGATGACAATTAGCAGGGTTGCTTATGAAACTTCTTTCCCACGTAACTTTCTTACACTCAGAATTTCTCACTGAACCAATACAAGTGACCTCATCAGTTCTAGTCTTTTCCTATTCCCATATGGTTCTATTTACAATATAATCTTCCTGGGGCCACTTGGATCAGATAAGCCTACTACCCCAAACCTGGTACTCCCTCGCCTGGCATTCACAGCCCTACACCTCATGGACCCACTAGAATGTAACAGATCCAAAAACTGTCTGGATAAGTCACCCCAATCTTCTTCAGCAAAATGCTCACACTCACCATGACCCAAATAAATCCTGTATTTTTTCACATCCAGACTTTTCCTACTGACTTACCCCTGCTAGAAATGTTCTCTATGTTATATCTCTTCCATGAAACTGTTCCACACCACCCAAGCTAAAAGTCATCTCTTCCACTTTTGACATTTTATCACACATTTTCTTTTTGGTTTGATTTTAGCACCTACTTCTGTACAACCAATACATTTCTTTCCACACATTGCCTTAAATGATAACATATATGCTTTTTTATCTTCCCAGTTAGAGTTTAAAGACCTAGAAAGCAAAGGTCGTATCTTGTATACCTCTTTGCATGAACTTAAATAAAATGCCATCATCTTCGGTAGATGATCAATACATTTTTTAAAAAAATTAAAGAAGATTCCTGAGAGCAGAATGCCAATTCTCAAATGTATAAGTTATTCACACAAACCTGAAAATTATCATTCAATATATTTCAAATTCTTGCCTCCTCAAAAGGCAAAAAAAAAAATGATTTTCAGAAATGTATCCTAAGTAAATCCCTCAATGACATGCAAACAAAATATTATGAGAGTTTAAAAAAAAAAAAACCTAAAGGACCAAAATCTAAGGACTTAAATTCTAGCATAATTAGTACTATTGTGATTAAATAAATTATGGAATTGATTTTAAATATCACAAATAGTAGTCAATAATCATGTTTTAGAAAATTACTTAGAATTATTCCTTTTACAATAAGAGAAAAAGAAAACTATAACTGGGACCATATTTACAACACAGTCCCAATTAGATACACATAAATACATATATCAAGCAATTCATATTGGCACATACAACTGTAATCCCAGCTATTCAGGAGACTGAGTCAAGAAAATCACAAGTTCAAGGCCAGCTTGGGCAACTTAGTGAGATCCTATCTCAAAATAATAAATAAAAATGGCTAGGATATAGCTCAGTAGTAGCATGCCCCTTGGCTCAATCCCCAGTAACAAAAAAAAAAATAATAAAATAAATATAAGAAAATGAATTGATGAATCAATGAATGAATAAATACCTTTATTCTAGTAAATTCACATGGTAAAAATTACATAAGTTTTCTTTCTGACCCATAGATATGGGTAGAAATTTTCAAACTTTTGAAGCTATACATTGTACATTCTATTAGGGTATTCTATAACAATACTGGTTTAAAATGTTAAGAACAAGCATTGTTCTGCATGCTTGTGGGAGTAAAGGTTGATTTTTTTCTATTTATCTTTCCAAAGTTTCCACAATTAATATACTGTTTCCATAATCAAAAAGAAAAATAACTAATACTGCCTTAAAAGTAAATCCTAATTTAAAAATTTTTGGCTTCATAAGATATGCATAATATCATAATCCAGATTCCCTATCACTTTTATTCACATTAAATTTAAGTTACAACAACAGATTCACCAAAAATCAAGATTTCAAATCACAGAAGTCCATTCTAGCAATTCCACTGCTTGGTATAGACCCAAAAGAATTAAATATCGGAACTCCACACCCTTGTTCATAGCAAAATTATTCCCAATAGCTAAAGGGTGAAAGCAACCTAAATGTTCATCAAGAGAAGAATGGATAAACAAAATGTAGCATAAAGATACAATGAAATATTTTGAGTGAAACTAGCCAACTGCAAAAAACACAAATATTTTAAAATTCCATTTATATAAGGGATGTAGTATAGTCAAATTCAGAAACAAAAACATAATGGTGGTTGCCAGGGGCTGGGAGAGAAGGAGGAATAATTACTTATTGTTTCATAATTTAGTATGGAAGTCTGGGAAAATGAAGATTCTAGAAATAGATGGTGGTGATGGTGCACAACAATGTGCATGTAATTAATACCACCACTGAACCATACTCTTAAAAAAACGACTAAAATGATAAATTTTATTCTACATACATTTTGCCATAAAATTTGTTTTTAAAAACAAAAGACAAAAAAACACAATCATCTAAAAACACTGGGGCAATGTTTACAGAAGTCTAACAGCTCTAGATATACACAAGGAAGCCTGACCTAAGATTCTCAAATTTACTTGAGAATCCATTAGTTTAGGGTGGATATAAAGGACAGGGGCAAGAGTGGTGGTACTTATAATCCCAGCTGTTGGGGAGGCTGAGGAAGGAGGATCCTAAATTTGAGGCCAGCTTGGGCAAATTAGCAATATCCTCTTTCAAAAATTTTTAAACAATGGGAGGGGATCTGAGGGTATAGCTCAAATGGTAGAACATTTGCCTGGCATGCTCAACACCCTGGGTTCAGTCCCCAGCAATGAGAAACAAACAAATAAGCAAATAAAAAATGAAAGTAGACAGAAATAAAAGTCTGAAGACCCAGATGCAACAACAGTTAATTACAGAACAGACCTATAGCCTGGTGCAACAGGGCAGTGGACAGCATAACAGGTAGGTGAGTGGCAGTCAGAGGCAACAGGATATTTTTGTGAGAAGACATTAGTTATGCTGCAAATCCAGAGAAGTGCAGGGGAGCAGCTCTGCCACAGGGCTCTGTAAACATGCACTTACCTAAATAAGATATGCAGGCAAGGCATGAACCACAGTTTTCTGTTTTGGAGGACCACTGTATGTTGCCCCTGAAACACAAGAGGCAAGAAACTTCTAGAAGGTCATATCCTATTCACCTCCCTATCTCCCTAATGGCTGTCAGGCGGCAGATCCTCATTGTTTCCTAGGCTCTGGAAAAGGACAGACTTTGGTCCCTCCTCACATTGCATCAAGTCAAGCTCCAGAAGATAAACCCACTTGCTACACTAGCTGTGGCTCCTCAGTAGCAGAGTATCCCGTAACTCATGCAGTCATCACCCTCTCATTTCAGTACTACCCTATCTGGTGTGCTCAACAGGGATTACAGGAAGCTGGTATCTCTGCCCTGTTTTTCTATGTGTGTTAAGTAACCATCCAAATCTGAAAGTGGTCTGTTGTGTCTTACTTCAAGCCTTCCCTTGATTTGTCTTTGGTATGAGCTTGAGAAGTAGTAGTCCAAAATTACATCAAATTAGTAAGACTGATTACTGCTACTAATCAAATGATAATCTTTTCTCTCTGTGTGATACTAGAGATTGAACACAGGGTCTTGCACATACTCAGAAATTCTTCTACCACTGAACTACATTCCCAACACCCATCTACTCTCCCTCCATTTTTTCTTTTAGCAAGACCCAACTTGCTAAATTGCCCAGGCTGGCCTTGAACTACTCTACTAATCCTCTTGCCTCAGACTCCCAAGTAGCTGGAATTACAGACATGTATCACCATGTCCAGCTTTAAATAGTGATCTTTACATGTAACCAGGATAAGGAAGACTGTTAAGTTTCTAAAATTAACCTTTCAATTTCATTTGAAATGCTCTTATTGCAAAACAATCTTGTCTTCCTCCACTAAATCCCACCATCCCTTTGAGCAAATATGTGTTCTCTTCTACTTTACTTTGTTATTCTTTCTAGCTACAGAACAATGCTTCATGCCCTTGAAGTACTCAATAAATAATGTTGACCATTTATCACATGATTTTGTCCCTGGGCTGCAAATAGATATGCTGCTGCTTTTTGACTTCACAAAAACAGTAAGCAAAATCATGTAGGTTTTAAAAAATAAATAAATGAGCCAGGTATGGTGGCACAAATCAATAATCCCAGAAACTCAGGGAGCTAGGACAGAAGGATCTCAAGGCCCTTCTAGGCAATTTAACAAGACCCTGTCTCAAAATAAGACAGGGCTGCGGATGTAGCTCAGTGATAAAGCATTTATGGAGTCAATCCCCAGTATTGCAAAAATAAATAAATAGAAAGCCTTGCTTAAGGTCACATTTTCAGGCACCAAGATTGACTTTATGTTACTATGATGTCATATAAAAGGAAAATATTGCATCCATTTCTTAATGGGGGGTAGCATTTTTTTTTCCTAAACCAAGAGAGAAAGAATTTCTAAAGAGCAAATATCCTCCCAGAACTAAGGAAGTACTCAAGGAAAAGATAGCAACAGCCTGAAGAAGAAATAATATGAAGAGGCTTTCACCAGCCAAATTTGGGACAATCTGAGCCGCAATAAGATAGAAAGAACACAATACAACTTGTTGAAGGCAATAAGAATCCACGAATCCATACTAAAGAATATTTAAACTATAAGAAACAGCTCTTCCTTACTACCAAATGCCTACTAAAAAATATGGAACAGGCTATTATGGAAGGATAATAAAACTAATAAGTGAACATTTGATAAGAAGTAGAAATAGTTACATAGTCTCAAATTCCCCACAAGTTATTTTCTAATTACGAAGGAAAACACAGCAACACCACATTGAAGAAGTTAGCAGATATTACATCTTAACCACTTAATTCAAAGTAAACATCAGCAGTGCAGGATTAAACAAGGAGCATGCATCTCTTGATATGATGCATCTCTACTGTAATATTCCTGATAAAATGCATAATTAGAATTGAATCAAGAGGAAACATTAGACAAATCCAAATTGAGGGATATTTTACAAAATAACTGGCCTGTGCTCTTTGAAAATGCCAAGGGTCAAGAAACACAAACACGGAGGGGGGAGGGGGGAGGATGGGAAAGGCAGCGGAGCACAACAGACACTAGTATGGCAATATGTAAATCAATGGATGTGTAACTGATGTGATTCTGCAATCTGTGTATGGGGTGAAGGTGGGAGTTCATAACCCACTTGAATCAAAGTGTGGAATATGATATGTCAAGAAATTTGTAATGTTTTGAACAACCAACAATAAAAAATTAAAAAAAAAAAAAAAGAAACACAAACACGAAGAAAAGTTAGATGCTAAGTAAATGTAGTACCTCTTTTCATTCAACTTTTACTGAGTACCTACTATTAGTCAGGTACAATTCTAGGTAATGGGAATATCATGATGGGTAAGACAAACATAGTTCCTATTGTGACTAAGTTTATAATCAGGGTGGGGTGATCAAGGAACACACAAGAAATAGGCAAAAATAATAATAAGATAATGCCAGACTGTGGTAAACACTGTATAATAAAAAAAAAAAAAAAGTAATAAGAGACTGATGAGACTGGAGCAAAGGCTTCTGGATCACATTTTTAGGGAAAGACCCCTAAGAAGACGGCATAGGATGCCCAGGAGCCAGTCAGGTAATGATCTCTCAGAAGAGGGTACATAATAGAAGAAATAACATGTACATACCCAGAGAAAAGGTCAGATGTGTTACCTTGAGAAAGGACCTCAAGAAGGCCCTAGTGGCTGAGTCACTATATGAGAAAGGTTTACCTGGCTGGCAGCAGCCGGCAAACACCAATGACTGGGAGCCCTGGGAAGGAGTTTGTGTAGTGCTCTAAACATAACTGGAGCCAAGTGGGGATTATAAGCAGGGCAGTGACAAGATCATCTCCACATTCCTTAAGGAAAGAGACAGAATTATAAGAACAGATTAAAGAGAACAGCTCATTATGAAGTCAAACAATAACAAGTGCTGGCGAGGATGTGGGGAAAAGGGTACACTTGTACATTGCTGGTGGGACTGCAAATTGGTGCAGCCAATTTGGAAAGCAGTATGGAGATTCCTTGGAAAGCTGGGAATGGAACCACCATTTGACCCAGCTATTCCCCTTCTCGAACTATACCCAAAAGACCTTAAAAGAGCATACTACAGGAACACAGCTACATCAATGTTCATAGCAGCACAATTCACAATAGCTAGACTGTGGAACCAACCCAGATGCCCTTCAATAGATGAATGGATAAAAAAATGTGGCATTTATACACAATGGAATATTACTCAGCACTAAAAAATAACAAAATCATGGCATTTGCAGGGAAATGGATGGCATTAGAGCAGATTATGCTAAGTGAAGCTAGCCAATCCCTAAAAACCAAATGCCAAATGTCTTCTTTGATATAAAGGGGGCGACTCAAAACAGAGCAAGGAGGAAGAGCATGAGAAGAAGATTACCATTAAATAGGGAAGAGAGGTGCGTGGGAATGGGAGAGAGAAGGGGAATTGCACAGAAGATGGAAGGAGGCCCTCATTGTTATGCAAAATTACATATAAGATGGTGTGGGCGGGGGGAATGTGTCACAGTAGATTGGATTGGTTAGAGTGAGGTGATGGGAGGGGAGGGGAGGGGAGGATAGGAAGAGTAGCAGAATACAACAGACACTAGTATGGCTATATATATAAAAGTGGCCTATAACCAATGTGATACTGCAATCTGAACACGTGGAAAAATACCCCATTTGAATCAAATGTATGATATGTCAAGATCATTGTAATGTTTTGAGCAACTAATAAAAAATTTAAAAAGAAAAGAGAACGGCTCAAGAAGCAATTAACAAGAAGCCAAGGAAAGTTGTTGCATCTTTGCAAAGATCCCTGTGACTTCAGTATACACAGTCTTTTTCGCTCTACCTGGTTCTAACAGTGAACAGCAGCATTACTGCCAAAACAAAATCCACAATAGTGGAATACAAGGTAAATAATATGTTACTAGGTTAAATAGTGGGAATGGATTTTTCCCAAAAAATACTGCCCAGCAAAATTTGCTGAAGCATTCTTCTGGTCTCCACATCTATCTTCCCACATCTATCTTCCTTGCTTTCTCCAACAGCATACACTACCAGCTTCCCTAACACAGGAGCCTGCAGGTTGTCCAACAGGGCTTTCCATTGCTTGGTAATTCCCGGAGACCACTATGCCAATTTCACTTTTTAAAACTGGATTTTAACAAAACAACGTATTAAAAATGTACAAGTCTGAACTGGGGATACAGCTCAGTGGTAGGGCATTTGCCTAGTATGTATGTAGGTTCTATCCCCAGCACTGAAGAAAAAAAAAAAATGTACAAACTTACATATTTCCCACATACTAACCTGTATTCATCAATGCTATTAGTGGACTGCTCAAATCAAATTCCAAGGAACAAAACACCATGCAATCTGTGAATTGTCTTTACAATTAGGTTTCACAAAATTAATCTAATTTATCTACAAAGCAAATTAATCTGATTTATCTACAAAGCAAAAAGAAATATACCTATATACCTCTAACGAAAGGGTCTTGGTTTCTATCTTTATAATAAAAAATTTCTTGCAGCTAAATCAGAGTATGCATCATTTTTAAATAAAAATAAACCAACATGCAAAAAGACAATGAAAATCCTTTCTACATCTCTATAATTTATTGAAGACAATTAAAACCAAAAGAAAAACTCTATGAAGACACAAAATGGGCAGTTTTAGAACAGAAATGCTTATTTTATTTAAAGTTACTGCTTAAAAAAAAATCTAAGATGGGAAAGCTGACAGATGTTCACAACATAAAAACATTTTTTTAAATGTGAATAAAGATGAAATTTATATAGGACAACTTGAGAAAGAAAAATAGTAACTTTAATAACCAATATGGTTTCCAGCTTTCAAGATTACAAAAGTCTCAGAGACTTGACCCCCGAGCACTGGGATTGAATCCAGGGCCTCATGCATGCTAGGCAAGCACTCTAGCACTAAGCCATATCCCCAGCCCCCACAGACATTTTTTTTTTTTTAAATTTCTTAATACAGATAACCTTGCTTTTCATCTTATCTCTAGTATACTTTGCAATTCCTTAGGGAAAGTAAAATATGGTTTTAAAAAACACATACATGAGAAAATCATTGCAAATGCTCTTCTCTAAAATCTACTTCTACAGATCATTCATCAACCTCCTCCCCCTTATCCATTCTCCACAGCAAACAAAAGTAAAGTTCCTGTACTCCCAGGCATACCCTTGACCTCATCCTCCACCCTGTCCACATCCAACTGGACACCTTTCACAGAGGAGCCATCCCGTTAACTGGGCCGTCAACTCAATCCTCTCTACTGGGTCACAGGGATTCCAGTCAATTTTTGAGGTCCTAGAACTAACAATGTTGGGAGCTATTTCCACCACGTACAGGCAAAGAAAACTATTTGATAAAGAATTACAAAAAGGTAAGCTCAAGACACAGAAAAAGATAAAACCAACTAAAACTGATAGAATTTAAAATTAAGATACTAAAGGAGATAGCTGCCTCAGTTTCTACAGGCTGTCCAACTCCCTTCTCCAATTCCTTATGAGATTCAGGCTTCCTGCCCTTGGTCTCCATAGAAATTTATCATACATAACAACTCCTCTCTCCGCTCCCCACCTGTGTGCTCAAGTTAGTTTTAGTGGGCTTCTGTTACATATGACCAACAGAATCTTAATTAGTGCTTTTCATGGGCAGCCTCCAAGATGACCTCCCATACATCTCCTGGTATTCACACTCTATAGATATAATACCATCCCCTTGAAGTGTGGCCTGGACTTTAGTGACTTGACTCTAACAAAGAGCATGGTGGAATGTCAATTTGGGGCTTATAAGACTTCCCTCAATGGGAGGTAGGTGCCTTGTTCTCCCTTGAATCACGTGGCCTGGTTGAAGCCTTGTTGTTTGCTGGTCTATGAAAGGCCGATGAGGGGAGGGGAAAAAAAAATGATGTCTCCAAGTCAAGAGTCCCTGTGCACATGGTACCTGCAACAGCCATGTAAGTAAGCTTGAAAGCAAGCAGAATCACCCCTGCTTGAGTCTTAAGATGATTACAGCCCCAGCTGACAGCTCAAAAGACACCATCAGCCAGAGGCTCCCAAGTAAGCTTTACCTGGAGTCCAGACCCACAGAAACTAAGAGATAATTAATATTGTTTTAGGCTACTAAGTGTTGGGGTGATTTGTTACACAGCCCATAACTTCTCTAAAACTTAGTTCTTCCTAGGATTAACATCACATATAACATTAATATGGGCCAATTTCTTCTTGAAGATATTTAACCATGCTGTGGAAACCAGTTTAAAAAGAGGTGGAGCCTATTACAGTAAGAGCTCTGATTCCAATGTCAGGAGACTTGCTCTCAGACTAGAGCTGCCAATGAATTAGATGGGTGATGCTGAGGAACAACTCTTCTTAGCAGCTCAGTTCTCTTAACTGTAAAATGAGGGTTTCTATGTTCCTTGAGGTATGAACATTCTATGATTCTATGAACACTTTTCTTATACTCACAAAAATAACACTTTTTACAATTCTAAAGACATCAATTCTATGTTCCACCCTATGACTTTGATCAGTTTCCAGAATCCAGAATATATGGGAAATTAAAAGAAAATCCAACATGTACCTATCATCATGAAATCGACTCTCCAACAAATAATCATAATGGTTATATCATTAAATAAGTCTAATTCACTGCAAAACATGTTTGGGAACTAAGCCACTAAACAAATTTAATAAAGCCATGCATGGGTGTGCCAACCTGTAGTTCCTGCTCGTCAGGAGTCTGAAAAAGGATGATCATTTGACCCTAGGAGTTGGAGACCAGGCTGGGCAACATACTGAGACCCTCATCTCAGAAAAGAAGGAAAAAATCTTTCGGAAGCAAATATCCCCCCTGGTGGTACTTACCTGCCTCTTTCTCACCCACTTTTCATGGCCTCATGCATCATACTGTCTTACAAATTTTCATTGAACACATTCCTTCATTACCCGGGGCACAGATAGGTAGTCACTCTGGCCTCCTTCACCTCTGTACACAGTACTGTAATCATTTATTTGCATATGTGTCTCCCCTGGTAAACAATTAGGTCCTTAAGGACAAGGCCCAAATGATATTGATTTTTATGTTCCCAGCACCCAGCAGGGAGCCTGAAATTTAGTACTTGTACTAAACAATTTGTTGACCTACTGAAGAACTGAACCTGGGGGCATCAAATTCTCATATTTCTAAATAGTGTCCCCTTCCTCAGGGTTCACATATCTGTGGACCACCTACATTGGCCTTGGCTCTAAGCCTAGTCATCACAGGCAATGGTATCCTCTCTCAGCAACACATACCTACTGAACTCTATTTTCTAACAGCTTCTCTGTGGTTGAGGAAAACATAATCTAGAAACACTTCCACATATGAAATGTAACCACTCAACAGAAATGATAGTTTAAAAGGAAAGGAATTCTACTAACTTCCTAGCTTGTCTAGTTCCTTACAGTATTAGCATTTTGCTTATGTAACTTCTTTATAGGAAGATATCCAAACAAAAGAACTATCACCTTTTTGAACTCTGACAAAAAATTTAAATACAGCTTTGCAATCAGTTTTTCAGTCACAGCCAGCTCACACAATGGCCTCAACATCAGCATTAATATCATTTAAAAAAAAAAAAAAAAAAAAGTAACGAGACACATACTCTGGATAAAGACTTAAATGGAATAAAACAAGTAAACTGAAGGCCAAAACATCGTAAATCAATAATCTTAAAAGAAGCAAACAAAACAACATAGCTAACTTAGATCTACCTCAGTGATTACTCTCAGCTAAACAGCTAAACAGAACCACAACACTGTATACAAGAATGGCTCCTTAGATGTTTAGCTTGAAGACATTCATCAAGAGAACACTGATGTTTATTAAGAAAATGTGATCTCATACTCCCTTACATATAATAACCTAATGATTAACTAGTTACCTGTTCAACTTCTGCTAACATTGTTCCAATGGTTTTATACACTTGAAATTTTTGAATGTTCCATAATCATAATTTTCCCTGTTTCCAGAGTATAGCTCTGGTCCCTTCACAAACTACTAAGCACCACTGTGTAAGTACTATATAATGTTTTGCTGCATTTTCATTTTGTGCACTTTCCAGATTATATGCATTTGAAAAAACAGATGAAAGAACTAAAAAACATATTTAAACTTGGGTAAGGCCAGACCTGCCCTGAGAGACCTCATATTTCATAGAATCAGGCTTGTACTGGGTTTATTTAAATGTCAGATCCACTCTAAAAACAATATTCCAGGTCACTTTGGAATAAAAAGAGGACAGAAAATAACCAAGGTGAGGCTGCTTCTGCAGGAGTAACTCCCTCTGAAGAGTTCATCTTCCTTGTCACTTACAGTTGTGCCATATGAACAAGAAGAGGATCATTGTCATGATTCCAAATAAGCTACTAACTGATTCTACACACATGGAAAATTGCCTTAGCAGTCACAATGCCAATCACTTGGTTACCCACTCTTTCTTCCAGGTGTATTTTTAATCCAAGTGCCTAAGGCCAAGCCACCCAGTTTCCTCCGTGTTCTGTTAACAGGCATGTTGAAAACCACCTTTTTAATGACTCGCTGCACTTCCATAATGATAACTTTCCTAACAAATGTTATGTGCTACATAGACAAAGCATAAATTGACAACACACTTTCAAACCTCAGGCCCTTGGAAAACATCTCCAACTTCAAAAATCATTTCCAATTGTATAATTTATAAAACGGTCACTTTTAAGGAACTGACATTTTTGGTTTGAATATTCTTGGAGGCAATACGTAATTGTCAAGAATACTATACTACCACCTTCTTCAGAGCTCCCTTGACCTCGGCAAGCTGCAAATCCAGATTTGAATTTCTAGATCTCAGTCTCCAGAAACCCATATTAGCATTTCCTCAACCCAGCAGCAATGTGCTTAAAGAAACTAACTCTTAAAATTGTTTAAATAGACTCATCTCTATTTTTTTTTCCTTAAGAATGCAATGATGCAACAGAGAATAACACAAGGGCTATCCAGCCCCTCCCACAAAGTTTTCTACTAAAGATGTCCTTAAATAAACACTAGATCTCTGAGTCAAACATCGGTTCTATTCACCACCAGTCTCAGGAGGCCAGTTCACCACACTGCAGTTGAAGTGACTTTGAAAGGTCCACAAAAATATAAAATTGCACTGAGCCCTTGAATCAAGTCAAAGTTACTACCAGAAAATGTAGTCAGATCAGAGCTTCACAGACTTCTTAGTCATTCCTTCTCTATGTTCCTCATCAGAACAGATTCTCAAAAGGAAAATCCATTGCTGAGTACTATAAAACAAAACAAAACAAAAACAGACAACTAGCTAATTTTAAAACTGAAATGAAAAATAAAACTGCAGACTTAAAGAAGAAAAATATACCACTCTTTCACTATGATATACTGCACCAAAAGTGGGAGAAGAGAAGGTATAAGAGAACTTAAGTGACTTATGAATCTCAGTAAAGAAATCATAATTCACATGCACAAAGAATACTACCCCATCATTCACTGTGAGAACTGCAAGGCAATGTATTTTCTTTGAATACTGATGTTGGTTCTAATGAGTTGAAATAAACAATGCAATCCTTTATAGAATTGAAGTAGGGCATCATTCCCAACAAAATCAGAAGTTATTAGTGCCCTGAAAAAGTGCAACCCAGAGTCTGTGAAGTACTCCCTGAGACCTTGAATATGTAAGAGTGACAAATGCAAAGAAGAACCTTTAGGAAGTCACTCTACTGAAGTAGTTTCTTTACCTTGAATCCTAGAGCCTGTCACTCACTCATTCTCAAAGGGATTAGAGGAATTTGTCCCCACCAGGGAAATTTTTTATTGTCACGACGACTGAGGTTGGGGCTATAAGTGGGAAGTTGCTAAACATCCTACAGTGGACAAGACAGCCCCAAACAACCAAAAAAAAATGTCAATAGAGCTGAGATTGAGAAACTCTGCTATAGCTTCATCTTATTCCTGCTCTACTGAAAGCGACCCTGAATTTCACATGAAGAAACTAGACTCAGCAAATAGACTTTCACATGACTAATGACTAATCAAGACAGAAATCCACTTACAAAAATTACTTTCAGGGGCTGGGGATGTGGCTCAAGCGGTAACGCGCTCGCCTGGCATGCATGGGGCGCTGAGTTTGATCCTCAGCACCAGATAAAAATAAAATAAGAATGTTGTTGTGTCCACCAAAAACTGAAAAATAAATATTAAAAAATTCTCTCTCTTAAAAAAAAAAGAAAGAAAATTACTTTCAGGAATAGAACACTAAAATGTGTATAGTCAATTTACAGAGAATCCTCCTCCAGCGGACATCCATATTGTAGTTTAACACATTCCAAATCACACTAAAATTAAAATTAAAGCCAGAAATAAATGGCATGTGGAAAAGCACATATTCAGTGCCTTTAATATCAACCTTCCATGTCCAAAGTGAAGGTGCAAATTACTGTATGAGGACACAGGAGACTTGTTGGAAGAATAAGGTTGCATTAAACCATCCTGCACCAATGAACAGACCAAAGACTGTCTTCTACAAGCTGCTTTACCAAGCTCATTCAACTACACATACTCTTTTCTCTGATTCTCACTTTGGTCAACCTTCTTCTTTTTGCAAACCCCTCCATTCTTTCCTTTTACTCCTGTCATTATGCCGTCCTATAATATTCTGGACACAAGAATAAGTTTCATTCTCAAAACACTCAGTTCACACTCCAACAAATATTCCTCTCAGAAAATTTAGGAAAGAAAAGAAAATTTTTGTTCCAATAGCCCATTTCCTGGTTTTACGTCCGAGGTTCTCAGGAACCTGCAAGACCATCTAACTGACTCTGAAAATTGTCACCATGCTTGCTTTCCAGCTGAAGTCATTCTTGGCAAACAAACCTCACCAAGAATAAAAGCACCACCCCACTACTGACCACCTACTTCCACCCTCTGGGGGCTTTGTGGGTTTTCCCAGTTGTGTTAAGTCTTACATTTGGGTCCTCCCTGACTCATCTCCTCCCAGGAATGCCATCACATCTCCTCATACTCTTTGTCCACATCTTCTATTTCCAACATCCAGAGCCTGCATGGTTTCATGAAGTGAGTTACCCAGTAGTATTTTCCTGCTTCAGAAGAGAACTCTATAAAGAGCCAACTGTACTTGCAGAGTACACAGGGTGCTTAAGGTATGTAGCCTGTCAGACACAATCTTCCACAGAATATATGAAGAAAGAACATGTTCCTGTCCCTTGGATTTATGCCCATATGGTTAATGCCCAAGGTCACCTCCCCCCAATACCTCCCAGGTACTGAGGACTAAATCAAGGGGAGCTTTACCATCAAGCTACATCAACAGACCTTTGTTTTGAGATAGGGTCTTGCTAAATTGCCAAGGCTGGCCTTGAATTTGTGATCCTCCAGCCTCAGAATCCCAAATAGCTGGGATTACAGACCTAAAGTGATACCAGCCATGCCCAAGGCACCCTCTTCTGAATACAGTCATCCTTTGGTATCTAAGAAGGTTTGGTTGCAGGATCCCCAGGGATACTAAAATCCAAGATGTTCAAGTCCTTTATATAAAATGGCACAGTATTTGCATATAACCTACACACATCCTCCTGTACACTCTAAAATCACTTCTAGGTTACTTATAATACCTACTACAATCTAAATAGTTGTTTCACTGTATTACTTGGGGAATAATGACACAAAACAAGTCTGTACATGTTCAGTACAGACACAATTTTTAAACCACAGATATGGAGGGTTAACTGTATCAACTTTTCTAGGCTTCCTCCAGACTTCCTACCACAAAAAAAGAAAGGGAAAATTAGACATCAAACTAATCTCATAGAAAAATGAAACAATCAAACATATGCTAAAAGAAAGTGAATAAGCAACTCGTATCTCTTTAATAACAAAACTGGCTTTCAGAACACTCAAAGCAAACTCTTGATATTACATAAACCATTTATTAACACTTTCCAAACAAAAGAGCAACAAGCACTACATATTCAAAAAACGGTCATCATTTACACATGCCTTGAGAAAAAAAATGCCGTGGAAAAATAAATTGACAAAAGTAATGTTGTAAGTGAAAATAATTCTTGGTGAATTTGTGAATTAGAAATTTTTGAAACTGTATTAAAACACAGACATCATCATGACTTCTTTCTCATCCTGAACTTTGGCAAGGGACACAGACTGGGAACAAGAAGACCTGCACCTTTAAGAATCACACATAGTCTATATTCACATATAAAAACCTATTATAATGGGCTGCGGTTGTGGCTCAGTGGTAGAGCACTCACCCAGCATGTGCAAGGTGCTGGGTTTGAGCCTTAGCATCAATATAAATAAATAAACAAACAAACAAATAAATGTATTGCGTCCAACTTAAAAAAAAAAACAAACTTTTTTTAAAAAACCTATTACAAGAACCAAAGAGTCAGGCATGGTGGCACACTCCTGTAATCCCAGCTACTTGTGATGCTGAAGCAGGAGGATGGCAAGTTCCAAGCCAGCCTGGGCAACTTAGTGAGCCCTATCTCAAAATAAAATTTTACAACGACTGCAGATGTAGCTCAGAGGCAGAATACTCCTAGGTTCAATCCCCAGTAACATTGGTTGGGGGGGGGGGGGGGTGGGGCAGAAAGAAAGAAAAAATAATAACAACTACCACTACCACCACAGATAATTTAAAGGATAACTGTAATTATGCTTACTGAAATAGCATAATCCTGAAAGTCAATTAAAATCCTGAACTCCTAATAATAATTAATGGGCAAAATTCTAAATTTGGAGTGCAATTTTTTCTTGAAAGGCAAAAAACAGGATCTCTTACCCTACTCATCCATGCACTGATTCTAGATTAACAGTAAATTTTGAAAGGAGTTTTTCCAAATATAAACAAGAATTTTTAATAATTTTTCTTTTCCCTTTTTGCCCACCAAGAACAGAAGAATTCATCCAAAGTAAAACCCTTGCTTTTAAAATGTTTTAAGCTCGAAACTCAGGGTTGTGCCACATATGTCTATAATATACATGAACTCCCATGCAGAGTATTTCCTATTCATCCTTCAGAGTCAGAGGTCTATAATCAGAGATATCTAAAATAGAAGTGACTTGCATTTCACCACCCAATTAAGACTGCTACAAGGCTCACAAAGCAAACTGGCACAGATGTAATTGTATAACAATTATCTTTAGTGTACCCCAGCTGTATTTCTCTCAGTACCAGGAGCCAGCTGTCATGTCTTACAGACGCTGTTATATCATTGCTGAACATGACACTCAAGTCTATCACACATCCAATGAAGCCCCACTACACATCTTGACAAAGGGACAAAGATCGCAAAATAATTACCCAGGAATTAAAATTATATATCCTAAGTAACATGTCTAAAAGCAATAAAACCAGGTTCGAAATCTCTTTTTCTCAGGAATGAAAATCAAATCCAGAACCTCACATGTTAGTCAAGTACTTTTACCACTGAACTATATCATCAGAGCAAAAATCTTTTTTTTTTTTTTTCGGGGTGGGGGGGTAACTGGGCCTTGAACCCAGGGGCACATAACCACTGAGCCACATCCCCAGCCCTTTTTTGAATTTATTTAGAGATAGGATCTCACTGAGTTGCTCAGGGCCTCCTCACTAAATTGCTGAGGCTGGCCCCAAACTCACAATCCTCCACCTTCAGCCTCCAAAACCACTGGGATTACAGGAATGTGCCACTGCACCCAGTCATCAGCAGAAATCATTTTTAACCACAGTAGTACATTCATGGAAGACTAGACACTTAGCCTAGAGACATTAGCATTGACCAAACATTTCAGAACTCCCTTTACAGAATTTCTTCAGGCCAATTTTTAACCACAATTTTTTTTTAAAAAAATGTAATTCTTTACAAAGTCAAAACAAATGTATGGCATGTCAATATTCTGTGAAAGGTGAAAAAAAAGATTTTAAGATTTTTCCATTTCTGTATTTAAAAAGCAACCTCATAAGAGACTTTTCAGGCAAAATCTTGCTGAATGCAGGAATATACCAATATGAGCATTGTCAGAGTGGCAATATTCAATTTTAGCTTCAGCAGACCCCCTTTCTCAAGATAGCAGAGAGCAAAAGAAGTCCCTAGAAGAAGTAAGAGAACCACAGCAACAGCTATAAATGGCTTAAGTAGATTAAAAAACAAGGGAAAGAAAAGTTGAGTTTGATGTCTTCTGTGTGGTCTCTTCAACTGTAGATCTAAGACAAATAGACTGTTTCATAAAAGAAATTAACACAGACGGCCCCTACTCAAGACTGCGCTTATTTTTTTCAGTCCATCATCTCCCCTTTATTGACAGTAATATTTTAATTTAACAAAATTTACATTTAATATTATGTGCAATATTATGTATAATATTGTGATATTTTATTATTGCTATTAATATTGTTATTTATTATTACATACACATAATAATCAAATATTACACACATAAGGTAGATTTATGCACAGCTCCAAATCCCATTCTTAGAAGAATTTTCTTTAAAAAAAAAAAAAGAAGAAGAAGAAGTAGTCGTCTCGGGACTGGGGATGTGGCTCAATGGTAGAGTGCTTGAGTAGCACACAGGAAACCCTGGGTTCAACTCCCAGCACTGGGAAATAAAGGAAAAAAGCAAGCTCCAACTTCACCTTCCATCTAAGGGTGCATGGCTCTTATGACACAGTCAACAAACTGTCTAGGTATGCTTCCTCATCCCCAAGAGCCAGGAAGAAGCTTTCTCACATACTCGTCACTGTGTGTATCACATTTTGACTTTGGAAAGATACAACTCAGAAAAGGAATAAGTGCTAGAATGAAAGGTATTTCTATTCCAAATTCTACAGCCAGTAAGATTCTCATTCAAAGGTCATACAGCTCTATATAACCTCACCCTTCCCAGCTCTAACAAGCTCTATGCTTCAGTACTGCCTTCAATGTCACGCTGATGTCTTTGTTAAGATAGGTCCCTTGGGCTCCTAGCTTCTCTGGGTATGGATAATTCAAAACAATTGGTTGTAGATCTTGGTACATACTTCACAAAATACAAAAATAATAATACAAGAAAGTCAGTATAGGTGCCATGTTCATAATGACATACATTCATCTAGTGTTTTGGGTTTATTAAGCATTTTGGCCTCATTTTGATTCTTGCATACCACTTCAGGATGTAAGGCAAGGCAGTTAAGCACATTTTTTTAAGCAGAAGAAGAGAGTGAGGCACATCAGGATGGAGGTACAGTTAAAGGAGGAGCCACATCTGGAATGCCAGTCTTCCAATTATTAGGCTCTTGCCCTTTGCCTACAGCCATACTTTATGGAGCTGTGCGCATGCACTATAAACCCCCTGAAGAGACTCCTCTCTGAATTTACCCTCCTCGGGCCTCTTCTTTGCTCTTCAGGAACGACAGAATAGAATAATGTTGGATCTCAGAACACGGAGAAGAAATGGTCTCCTCACCAAGACCCTTAGCAACAAAAATCCTCAACATGTCAAGATGAGAAATGCTTCAGGGAGAGTGAACTCTAGCCTTTCTTCCAGCTACTAGCTGGAAATGATACTGAAAGTACTAGGGGGGCTTACATCAACTTTTAATGCTGTAGACTTATCCTTCTTACCTAAATGTTGAAAAATTAAAGAATCCATACTTTGAACTATGACAAGTATGATATTGTCAACAGCCCTCTTGTGAAAGACATCACTGTCTTAAAAGTACTCCAACATGACACACTTGAAGCTAAAATCTCTGACCCTGAGAAACTAAAACAGAATACCAAAGTCACTCACATGACCTGTATGTACCTCATTATTTTTTCCTTTTGGTTTTGCCCCTTCCTGGGTATGAATGAATTTAATCTTTATGCTAGTTTCACAGCACAAAGATTATGCCAGAAATGTAAAAGCATCCATCTATTTAAAATGATAGGGACAGTTTTGTAGAAGAGGCTAACAAAATCTAACAATCCATAAAATTATAGAATCATCACTCCTCTCAAAAAGCAGGGTGAAAAGTAAAAATCCTAACCACAAAGTAGAGCTAGCCAAAAGCAAATAGGCCTGATTGGGATCCTCTTAAAGCTATAAGCAGGCCACACACCAGGAGGTTTGTATTCTAGACATGGATCCATTCCTAGTTTGCTGTCACAAGTTAACTGAGGCATGGAGCTTTCACACAAGATGGCAGATTAACTGCTACTAACAAGTTGTGGAACCCTGAACAAATTTCTTAATCTTAATCTCTTAAGGCTCAATTTCTGCTCTAGAATGGGGAGAAAAATGTTAAGAGTAAAAAAGATAATATAGGTAAAGTAATTAGTTCCTGAACCAGAATTAACACACTGCAAATTCAACCCATGATCTATGTGACCTAAGCAAGAGACTGCATCTCTCTGAGACTCAGTTTTACTATCTGAATGAGGGTATAGGAGCAAATGACTCCCAGTTTCTAAATTAAAGAGAAAAATAAGTAAATGGAAACAGAGTGGTCATGGAATCATCACCAATGTTATGAAGAACAACTCCCTGGGCAAATTTTTAAAACATATGTCTATACACTGCTAGTATGTAATGAGTCCTAAGTCTCATCTCACATCTTGTATGCACTGAGGCTAATGCCCTTCAGTGAAAGTCTGCAGGTATGGTTTTACCCATCAGGACTAGTTTTAAGACAAGACTCAACAAAAAGAACACTGAAAACATGAGGTTAATACAGATACTCAAAAAAAACCAAGAGCAATGTTCAAGCTAACACTATAAGAGACACTTAAAATTGTTCCTTCAATGTCCTACCCCTATGGGCTGAGCCTGGGGCTGGGGCTCAGCAGTAGAGCGCTCGCCTAGCATACGAAAGGCACTGGGTTCGATCCTTAGCACCACACAAAATTAAATAAAATAAAGGTATTGTGTCCAACTACAATTAAAATAAATAAATAATATATATGTGTGTGTATATATGTATATATGTGTGTATATATATGTCCTACCCTTATAAAAGCAAATGTACTTTTTCCAGCTGTCTTTCCAATTCTTAGAATGAGTCCCTTAGGCTTCCAGCTTCCCTAGATAAAGTACCATTTTGCTATATATCCTGCAATACTTCACATTAAATATTAGAAAAGCAACATGAGGATGAGGCTATGTTCATAATTGCATATGTTCATCTAGTGTTTTCTGGTTAAGAATTTGAGCCTCACTTTGTCCTAAAAGAATACTATAGCTAAAGTTATTCACTGGAAGAGACAAGGAAAAAAGACCCAACATTTCAGATTGTTAAACATATTCCCATTAGCCATGCTTTCCTTTCAGTTATGGCTTGGGTTTGGAGGGTAAGGAGAAGTCATTAAAACCTTTCTTAAGTTTCATTTTCAGAGCTTTACCCTCTCTCTGCTACCTCTCAGGTTAAAATGGAAACAAAACCAAAAAGTTTGATATCTACCCTTAGTTTCATTATTAAAGTCCTGTTCACTACCACTTCCCCACCCCCCCATTTCTCCCTCACCTAATAAATGCACATCATGTTGTGCTGACTCAGATATCACTAGTTCATTCAACACTTAAGAGCATTTTCAAGTAATCAGGCATTTTGTAGTCATTTGGATTATACCAGTGAACAACAAAAAAAATACTATTGGAACTTCCATTCTAATCGGTGAGAAAAGCTGTTATTATACATGCATATACTTAACAATTATATCATACGCTGATTCAGTAAATCAGAAAACAGTAGTGTGGAAAATGCATAGTAGGATTGCTGTGGGGTGGCAGGAGGGATGTTAAGTGAAGTAACTCAGATAGCCTTGCTAAAAAGTGAGACTTAAAACCAAGACTGAAGGCAGTGAGGACTTTAGCTAAGAGTATACACAGAGAACAGTCCCATCAGAACAATAGTGCAAAGGCCCAGGAGTGGTGGTGTGTCTAGTATGTTCAAGAACAGTGCAGAAAAGGTTGAGCCAGGCATGGTGGTACATGCCTGCAATCCTAGTGGCTTGGGAGGCTGAGGCAGGAGGATCGCAAATTCAAAGCCAGCCTCAACAACTTTCTGAGGTGAGACACTGTTTCTAAAACATGAAAAGGCTGGAAATGTGGCTCAGTGGCTAAGCACCCTGGGTTTCAATCCCTAGTCCAAAAAAAAAAAAGAGATGTACAAAAGAAGGCTAGTATGGCTGGATTGAGCCAGCAAGTAAGAGGGCAGGAAAATCACAAAGGGATGTATCATAAGAAGTTGCTGCAATTTTTGTTTAAGTTGTAGATGGACATAATATCTTTCTTTATATTTATGTGGTGCTGAGAATCAAACCCAGTGCCTCACACATGTGAAGCAAGTGCTCCACCACTGAGCTACAAAGTCACTGAAATTTTTTGTACAGAAAAATGATATGTCTGAGTTTCAATTAAATCTCAAACTCAAAGGCTGATATAAAGAGAGCAGACTGCAGAGGGCAAGGGTGCAAACAAGGATTTAGGGAGATTGCCAGAATTGAACACTACCCTAGGTCTGGAGAGGTTTTAAGAAGCAATCAGATTCTAGATATATTCTGAAGGCAGAGAGTGCTGCTTTCCTAGCAGATTGGATCTGGGAATGAGGCAGAAATTGAGTTGTCAAGGATGGCAGGCAAGTTATAAAAGGATGCAGTTGCCTTCAATCACTTCAAAGCAAAACTCCAAAAAGACACTATGGTACAGATGTTCCAGTAATCCTGATTTATTTGACCTCATCACATTTTAAAGTCTCTTTCATTCACCCCTAGTGTCCTCCCATCTAATCATGGAAGTCTAGACTGAATAACTGTTGCAGACAAATAAATTTTTTTCTTTAAAAAACCATGGGTAAACCTGGTACACATGTACATGCCTATAATCCCAGCAGCTCATGAGGCTGAGGCAAGAGGATTCCAAATTCAAAGATAGCCTCAGCCCCTTAGTGAGGCCCTAAGCAACTTAGTGAGATGGTGGTATCACACACCTGTAATCCCAGGAGGCTGAGGGAGGAGGAAACCAAATACAAGGCCAGCCTCAGCAACTAACCAACTTAGTCTCAAATAAAATATGAAAAAGGGCTGGGAATGTTGCCCAGTGGTTAAGGCCCCTGGGTTCAATCCCTGGTACTAACAGAAAAAAAAAAAAAAAAAAGAAAGAAAGAAAAAGAAACTATGGTAAATACAATGACAAGAAACACTCTATCCCAAAAGACAACCCCAGGCTAAACAGTGTATAACAGCTGGTCAAGTAACACTTGCCATTTCTCAGCTACGTGACTTTGGGCAACTCATTTCTCCTCTCTATGCCTCATTTCTTTGTCTTACAATAATGATAATATTACCCATAGGGTAATTGTGAACTCCTGAACAGAAGCCAAGCACTTAAGAGTAGCATCCAGAACAGACTATGAAATGCATGCATGTCCCAGTTATTAATGTCACTGTTAAGTGATCATCTTGTTTCTAAAACTCTGCATGACTTTATAAAAAATAACAGCTGGGAAACAGATGAGTCTAATAAAATTTCAGAAACAAATAATCTAACACTAACATATACTGAGTACAAAGACTCAGCAAGTTGCTGTATTATCACAGAAATCTATCTACCCAGACAGTCACTGAAATTCTATGGGACACATATCACCCCTTTTTGTGTCTAGGGTGAGGTGGGGAAAACAGATACGTATTGTATCTCTGTGATTTAAAGAAACTAAACTATCATAGAAGACCCATGAACCCTGAACCTTTCAATACTGGTAGGTGCCTGACATGTTTTCCAGAATATAAGATACTTGAGCACTTCAGGGTTTTTTGTTTGTTTTTGTTTTGTTTTGTTTTTGTTTGTCTGGGGTGGGGGTTGTTTGGTACTGGAGATTGAACACAGGTCCTTACGCATGGGTGGCAAGTGCTCCACCTCTGAGCTATATCCCTAGTCCCACTTCAGTTTTTTATTATACTGGAATTGAGAATTTTTGAGATGTAGTATTACAATGTTAACTAATAATCTAATAGTCAATATACAGTCATCCCTCAATAATTGCAGAACACTGGTTCCAGGACCCCAGCAGGAAACAAAATTTATGAATGCTTAAGCCCCTTATATAAAATGCCTAATATTTGCATATAACCTACACACATCTTCCCATTTACTTTAAATCATCCCTATAATACTGAATACAATATAAGTACTATAGCAAATAGTCTTAATTCAGTATGTTCAGGTAATAATGAAAAAGTTTATATGTATTCAATACAGACACAAAATTTTTTGGACTATTTCATCTGCAGTTGGATGAACCCACAATTATGAAACCTCATGATACAGAGGGCCAACTGGAACTCAGAAACTCCAATACAAATTGACAAATATAGGTATATGTTGACACATAGTGTACGTACACAGGTACACATACATAAATGAATTACTTAACCTAAACAAATCTGTCCTCTTCTCCCAGTCTCTGACATCACAAGAACATCTACTAAAATACCTCTGAACAGCAGATAACACTTCCAATCAATGATTCTCAAACCCAGATGCATCTTAGAATTTCTTGGACAGCTTTAAATAAACATATTAATACTAAAGTCCAGCCCTAGATTTCCTGTCGAATGAAAACCAATGCTGAAAAAACTAAAAGGTAATAAAATCAATGTTAAGAACTGCCAGTCAGATAAGTCTTGGAGTAGTATCTGAATCTGAGAGACAGAACATTATTTAAATGGTAACTTAAAATTTGAGTTTAAACTAGCATCATCAAATGAGCCAGTATTAGCTCACAAGATGAAATGATACTACAAACATAAATTAGAAACTATCTTAACCTGCCCTCTGCACTCTCAAACAATCCCAAATCTGTAAAACAATAGTTGGTAGCAAGGTGTGGAACCACACACTTATAATCCCAGGAGGCTGAGGGAGGAGGAACCCAAATACAAGGCCAGCCTCAGCAACTAACCAACTTAGAGAGACCCTCAAAATAAAAAATAAAAAGGACTAGGGATGTATCTCAGTGGTAAAAGCACCCTGGTTTCTATCCCCACTACCACCACCACCCCCCAAAAAGTTGAAATCTTCCAAAATTTCTCTAAAAATATGATGGATGCCTGAAACTTAGATTTCTTTCAAATGAAAAAACACACCATAGTACTGCATTGTCCACTGGCAAAATCCTTCTAGCCTTAGTGCCAAATAGGTGGTTACAGTTACATGCTACACTCACACACACCCCTTCATTGCTATAGTCCATATTAATAATATGCAGCTTGGCTCTTAGAAATGTGAAAACTTTTGTTTTCATTTTTCTTTTTTTTTTTTTAATCTACTGTTTAAAACAAGGCATCCATCAAATATTAGTGCACAACATAAAGAAAAGAATATTTTCAAATGTTGTTGCCTGTCGAAATTGTGCAGGACTAGTGTTAACAACTTCCTATAATAAACTCATTCATTCCCTGTTTCCTTTAAAATATAATACTGAAACTTTATTAAATGTTAGACGTTTATTAAATGCTTGGGGCTATAGCAGTTCTGGCCTTAATATCCTTCTAGATGCTTTACCGCATATAAATACCAAAATAAAGAATGCTGTCGTTCAAAGACATCTAAAGAATAAGCTAAGATAATGGACAGCTAAAGTAACAACAATAAAAAAGACATGGAACTAGAATTTACTAAGAACCTATTATAAACCAAATGTTGTATTATTAGTCTATGTATGGTATTTATTTAATAAACTTGCCATCCTAAGATGAAATTACCATTTAGAAGAAATTAGCAGAAGCCAAACAGTGAGAAAATTAATTCTTTCAGTAATTTAAATATGGCTTTCCACATTTCAGGGAATGCCCCATCTAATCAACAAGAATGAATTAAGAGAGTTTTGTCAATTCATTCACAAGAAACTTTTTCAGGTTAGTCCAACTAGATTTTAACTGTAAGAGGATTTAAGGGTTAAAAAAAAAAAAAGAAAAATCAAGTTTTCATAAAAATATATTTCTAACTTCAAATATTTTAAAGTTGAAAACTATGTAAACTGTATTTTATGTAGCTATTCATAGACCTGATAAAACAGTACTAACAAGGATACTGCACAACCATAAGATAAATATTATCAGATTCAGTAATGAGTCCTTTAACTTTTTTTTTCCTCTGACACAAATTCTAGGCCAAACCAAACGTTACCCAGATGAATCAAATTCATAGGACTGTAACTCAAGTCTACGCAAAAACTAGGAGACTTAACCCAAAGCCGCAGGACAATCTTCTTAAAAGCATTTCGGGTAACGTTATTTGACTGCAACCATACTTTTTTTCCCCCTGAAATAGATATAATTTTCATTCTTAACGGCATTAGGGATAGGGGGCAGCCCAGTGGAGTCGACTGGAAAGTGTCTGGGATACCGACTCGGATAACTGAGGTCCATAATTTTAAAATAGAAATTCGCTTCTCAGTTACGCCAAGGCTCGTCTACTCCTTCCCTCTTCCACCCCCGGCGCCTAACTTGGCCTCAGGCTACATTCTGTCAGCACCTGGAACCCCGGCTCTCAGCCGCCGCCCTGGCCGCTCAGGTCTGGACAAGGACGTAGTTCCCGTCACCTCGCGACCTGCACACAAGCCTCCGCCAGCTCGGCCCCGCCAGGACTCCGAGCCACGGCTGGCAAAGTTTCCCCGGCCGCTCACTTGGGAAAGCTTGAGGGCAGCTCGGAGGCTGCGGGAACCGAGCGCCCGGGCGCCGACCAAGAGCCAGACAGCACCGGTGACGGAGACGGGCTGAGAGCCGAAGCAGCCCGGACGCGCGGACGCGGGCTGTGCAGCAGGGCGCCGAGGCGCAGCGGGTGGGGTGCGGGGCTGCGGAAAGGGACTCCGCGGGGCCGCCGCCCGCGCTCACCGTCGATGTTCTCCCGGTCGCTGATGTGCTGCAGGTTGCAGCCCGTGTCCTCACGGCTCAGGTCCGTGTCGGGCCGATAGGACTCCAGCCGGGAGTGGGCATTCCTCCGGAGCTTGGGGCTGGACGACACGCAGCACGAGGTAGTGTTCCCCATCTTCGGCTGCCCCCCGATTCCTGCTGCTTTCGCCTTCTTCCCGGTCCCCCGTGCGGGGCGCGGGGGCGTGGAGGGAGGCCCGCCCGCCGCCGCCGCGGGAGGGGGCGGAAGCCGCGGCCGGCCGCCGGGCTAGCAGCGGCGGCGGCGGCGGGGCCTCGCCATGGGCGGCGGCGGCGACGAGCGGGCGGCGGCGGCGGCGACGAGCGGGCGGCGGCACCGGCTCTCCTCGGCCTCCGTGCGCGCCCGCCCGAGCCCGGCCGGCCTGTCCGCGGCGGAGGAGCGCTCAGGTCCGCGCGCGACTGCGGCCGCCGTGCGGAGCTCACCCCGCCGCGGCCATGGCGGGCGGCGCCGCGCAGGCCGCCTCCACCCCCCGCGCTTCGCTGTCGGCGCCCGGTGTTCCAACGGCAGCGGCGGCTTCGGCAAGCGGTTCCGGTTCAGGCCAGGGACACGCGGGTGCGCGCCAGGCAGCCGGGAGGACGTGGGCGCGGCCCTCCGCTGGCGCGGCTAGGTACGGTGCGGTGCGGCTAGAGGATGCTCGCGCCCGCCCCCGCCGGCGCGCCCGCCCCCGCTGCAGCCCCCGCCCCGCCCCGCCGCCCCAGCCCCGCCCCGTCGCCGCCTCTTCCCTCTGCCCTGGAAGCAGATCCGCAGCTTAGGGAGGTGCGGAGTCGCCCCACGGCCTGGGCCTTAAGCGACTACCGGGAGTCGCAGGCTAGGGTGGCAGGAACTCGGCCTCTGGAAATGCGTCCTCCTCTCCTGGCCTCACTCCCTCCAATTCCCCCGGTCTCGCTCCCTCCACGTCCCCCGGCTCGCCGGCTTAAGAGGTGTGTCTGGCGGCCCCAAGGCTGGCCGGTTCCCGGACCCTTGGTAATATGCGGAGAGGTCAGAATCCGCGAGAGCGCCGCAGAGGGACACTGTTCGGCGTGGGGGACAGTAACGCTGCTCCGGCCTCTCGGGAACGGCAGAAGCTTTTATTATTACCAATATTATTAAAAGCGTTTAAAGAAGTTAGGCCTTAATGGAAATTAGGCTCTTCTGTTTAGACCTTTTTCTGAGGACATGATAAAGTGATCTTGTTTTAAATCCCAAAATAAATTTTGGGGACCCAAGAGCTATTTTAATGAAGAATTAGGCGCAAAGTTGAGTTCCTAGAGGTTGATGAGAGGTAGACAAGTTAATACAACTCGTCGACCCTTGTTTTACTTTTTAAATGCCGTCGGTTTTTGGAAATGGTCTGAACTGAGGCCAGTTGACTAAGCTGAAAGTCTGTGAAAGCTCCTGGCGCCTGGGAGGGATATCAGTAAAAGTCGGTCCCCAGTGCCAAGGATATAGAGACTATTGCTTCTTGCCTTCAACCTCACCCTTTTTCCAAATAGCGAAGGAATCATGAGAGGGCATTGGTGTAGGGGATGTGTAATACCCCCCATAGATGTAGTTAATAATACTATAATAATAAAAGAGAAGTAAGGGAGTTGGTGTTTACATAGCGTCAGCAATGCTGTAGACAGCTTTTCAGGTTTTTACAGATTTTTTTTTAATTCTCCACATCTAGTCTTTTTTTTTTTTATCTGTCTGCACCTCCATCAAACAGTAATTTTATAAATTTATTCGTCCTTTTTTTTTTTTTTTTAAAGCACATGCTCAGAGCTGTGGTATTGGCATTTGTTGGGATAAGTGGCAGATGCCCTTGGGAAATAAATGACTGCAAAGTAGTGATGAGAGAGCAAATGTAAAAGGGATGTTCTAAAGAATTGCAGCCCTCCAAAGGAGGCGCAGATGGCAACAAGACAAAATAACATGTTTGTTTTCACCTGCCCGGCCCTTGCGGCCCAGAGAATGTGTATATTCCCATTTTCAGGACATAATGTGTGGTGGGTAAGGTGGTTGAAAATTGGGAGAGGGGTTTTCCATATTGTCTGTTTACATTGCTGGTTTGTAATCTAGGACATTGTGTGAGAGTAAGTAGCCCAGCATTGACCTCTATGTGTAAAGTGTGTATCTATTCAGGCATGTGTATTTGATCAGGAAGTTTATATTTATAATAATGTTAAGGTTTAAAGACTTTGAGGAGAAAAAGAAGGGGCTCAAGAGCCAGCATAGCTGTCTACATGCTTCTCTATTGGGCAGTGTTAACTGAGAGGGGCATCTGGAAGTGGGGAAGAGTGACTGGGGGTCAGGGGAGCCACATGCCCTTACCAAAGGATGGTCTATTGGTATTCAGGAATTTTTTTTTATCCCACTGATCCCCTTCTTCCTCTGTGACATTCCAGCCATCCCTAGAACACAGAAAACAAAAGAAGGGAAATGCAGAGTCAGGAAAGGGGGGAAAAAAACTGCTAAGGGTATAGCTGCCCTATTCTTATCACCTGGTAGCCAGTTTCCTGTATCAATTACTAAAACATTTCTAAAGCAATTGTAGAATAACTAAGACCCCTTTGTGTATTGTACAACTGATACTCTCCTATAACTCTTACTTTACATTGACCTCTTCTAATGAGGAATCTTTTTGATATTTGATGGGAAACAGCTATAGAGGAAGTATTTACTTTGATAGCTACTTGACCTTGACCAATGCAAGGCAATTCATATACTGAGCCAGGCACCTTGGAGATAGAAGTAGATAAGATATAGTCCCTGTCCTTGAGAAACTCACAGTCCAGTAAGGTAAACAATCACAAGAACAAGGTTAGAAAGTGTCCTGCAGTGAAGGTGCTTATAGCCAGTTAATGATAAAATCTAAAAATGCCAGCCTGCTACTTATAAATACCTACATTTATCACTTGTGTGTGTATCTAAAATTTCACTATGAGGTGGTTTATTCCCATAAAGTAACAAAATATCCAGAGATTCCCTATCAGAATGAAAATTCCCACAAGAAAATAAGGATGGGTGATAGATTTAAGTACTAGTTCCAAGTCTTTTGAACCAGAGTAACTGCCGGAAACAGGAACATTGTGTTGAGTCTGAGGTTGTTTCAGCTCAGCAGAGAAGAATAATCCCATGAATGAAGTTGGGGGAAGACAGCACTTAAGCCATGCAGTTTCTATCCATGAAATACATGAAGAAGCAGGAGGAAGTCACCCCTGGATATCTAGGAGAAGGAAACTGGTTAATCTACCTCACCATTGAGAATTCACCATCTATCCCCAGGCTAAATGGCCTTAAGAGGCCCAGTTTCTCTCTTGTCAGAATAGAATCTACCTTCATCCTTCTGGGCTCACCAAGAATGGAAATGGTAAGTGCATATGTGCTCCCTAAGAGCTAGTATACTTTTTTTTTTTTACATTTTTAGTTGTAGATTAACATAATACCTTTATTTATTTTTATGTGGTACTGAGAATCGAACCCAGTGCCTCACACATGTGAGGCAAGCAGTCCATCACTGAGCCCCAGCCCCAGCATGCTAGCATACTTCTGATAAGGCGAAGTAGATAGAGTCAGGCACAGATCAGGGTGGAAGAGGCTCTGCATGCCCATCCAGTGTCCATTCTTCCCTCTCCCTTGGTTACAAGGCCTTCCATTTTGTGAGCGATAGCAGTTGGCCCCACTCAAAAAAGACAGCAAGCCTTGTGACAAAAGTGTGGTCTAGCCAATGAGATGTGAATGGAAGCTTCCAGGAAAACTCTGAAAAGGCTTCCTCTTCTGTTTTTTGGAATGTGGATATAATGGCTGGAATTCTGATCCACTTTGGAATACCAGGTGACCTTGAAGATGGAAGCCATTAACTAAGATACTGTTCTTGTAAGCTTTTACAGCTTTTACTGTTCTTGTAAGCTTTTACACAAGAAACAAACTATGTTGTATAAACCACTGCTACTTTGAATTCCCAAGTTATATGCAACCAAACCTTATCCTGATATGGCTAAGATTTCATATTATTCTTTGATAAGAGTTTTATATATTGAAAGCTGGGTGTAGTGGCAGATGTCTATAATCCCAACAACTCAGGAGGCTGAAGGAGGAGGATCATGATTTCAAAGCCAGCCTCAGCAACTTAGTAAAGCCTAAGCAACTCAGCGAGACTCTGTCTCTAAATAAAACACAAAAAAAGGGCTGGGTATATGGCTCAGTGGTTAAGTGCCCCTAGGTCAATCTCCAGTACCAAAAAAAAAAAAAAAAAAAAAAGTTTTATATGTTCACATTGACAATTTTCACAAGAACTTGGGATAGTCATATGTACCTGGCTCCCCATAGCAGAGTCCAGCATGGGATTGGAGCAGACAATAGGCAACCTGTGGAGTTAAAGCAGAATTTGGGGACAAAAGAAAGTTGTTTGTCCAAAAGGCAGATTAATCCCCAAGAAAATACAAAAAAAAAAAAAAAAATTGTTTGGGTTATTAGAAATTGAACATCCCTAATTCAAAACCTGAAATGTTTGAGCTCAAAAAGTTTTGGATTTTGCATTTCCAGATTAGGGGTGCTCAACAGATAAAGTCTATATACATATTTCAAAATTTGGGGAAAAAAAATCAAATCTGAAACACTTCTGGGCCCAAGCATTTCAGATAAGGGATATTCAGCCTATACTTTAATACAGCACTCCTTCAATAATCCCAGAAGTGGAGGCTCCCACCTACTTTGTTTTGTTTTGCTTTTAAAGAACCTTCTATGCAACAGGCATTTCACATCTTAAATTAACTGACCTTGGTTTCCAACACTATAAAACCTGACAGCATTTAAAAGTAAAACAAGAGTAGTTTATGACGTGCTAATTTATTGCCTCTATCTCACATTAGTAACCTTCAAGGAACTCAAAATATATTGCCTCCATTATTTGACATTAAAATAGCTCTGGGGCCTCCGTGAGCAGCCAAGTAGATCCTAGAGACTGGCAGTAGAATCACTCCCCTGCTTAGAACCTGTCAGTAACTTCTCATTGTTTTTAGAGTTTCAGCCCACTGGGCAATCAAGTCCACTTTCTCTCCAGCCAATCAGAACTACTCACAACTCAACTTTTGTTTCTGCCATTCTAGACCGGCTTCACTCAGCTAACTTCACCCCCCTGAAGTCATTCTTCCTCCCCTGCCCCAGCTGCCTGTGTTTTAAATTCTGCTGATCTTCAAGGTCTAACACTAGCTATGCTCTTTCTCTGTCCCTCATAATGGAGATTATAAACTCTGATGGACCAGCTTGGGGTATAGCTCAGAGTGCTTTCCTAACATACAAGGCCTAGGTTTGATTCATTTCACATGGATTTTACAGGAAACTCTCAGAAGTTACTTTCCTCTTCTTTTGTTGTTTGTATGCATTGAATTGCTTTATCTTACCATAAAACTTCCAAAAGGAACACAACGCTTCTTCCATCCCTCTGGCATCTAGGAGGTACCCAGGATTAGAAAGTGAATAAGAGGTTAGAGAAGTACCTAAACATGCTCCTTTTTTTTATCTCCTCTCAGTCTATGTTTCTGGTACTTTTCTTTCCTTCATTTTTTTCTCAGCAAAGGAAAGACAAGGGATGAATTAGGGACAGGGAAGGTGTTGACTGTAGAAAGCTAGATTTTTCACTGATAATTAATCCCCTTTTATTATAGATGAATTTCTTGAGAAAATATTTTTCATCATTTGCAATGTGATGCTTTTGAGATTCATAGTTACCTGTTAGCAAAACATTCATTGCCTTTTATGATTTCTCTTTTAATTAGCCAGGGAAATAGCCCTGGTGAAATAGAGTGGTATAATTCACTAAGTTGTCTTTCTTAAAGGGAGCAATCAGAATTTCACAGCCTCAGCTGTTTTCTTAAACTGGAAAGCACACAAATCCTCCAGAAGTATGCACTCTACATACCTACTAATAAGCCATACATTCAGTTGACAAATTTTTTCAATTTGTCTAAATCAGTGGTTCTCAATTTTAGGACAGTTTGCCCATATCTGAAATTTTTTATGTCACCACTGGAGAGGGGATACTGCTAGCATCTAGTGGGTAGAAGCCAGTGATGCTGCTAAACCTATGGACAGAGCAGCCCATACCACAAAGAACTATACAACCCAAAATGATGGTAATGCAAAAATTGAATTATTTACCCTGATTAAACAAATTTGGCAGTTATTCGCTTCAAATATATTCATTCTTTCCATCAGAACACACATTCTAATACTTTAATATCTGAAAGAGAATAACAAACTACATTCTATAAAGAATTCATTCTCTCATTTAGCTTCCCACAGGAAACTGTTTGAAGGGAAAAATACTTATTTTCTAAAGAAAAAAACAATTTTTTTTTTAAATTTCAAAACATTTCTTAAAATTAACTTCCTACAGAAGGGCTTTTTAAACAGTCATTCTGGCTCCAGTTGTTTTGAAATCACTCTAGAAATATGGATGTGAGCCTGGAAATCTGCCTAGTTTAGATAAGCAGGCCTATAACAGAAATTTTTTCCTTAAACTCAATCAGAACGAATCCATTAAGAGTTTAGAAGGCAAAGAAATTTTAAGAACATTGTTGAGATAATGTGCAAGCAAAGAAAACACGAGATTTATTCTGTTTAGGGTCAGAGATAATATTTCCTTCACATCATTCAATATTTTGCTAACATTTTTTCTTCCTTTTTCCCCCCGCCTTGTGTTACTGGGGATGGAACCCAAGGAATTGCCCATACTAGGCAAGCACTTTAGCACTGAATTACACCCCCAGCCCTATTTTTCCTTTCTAATGAGGCAAGGGAGATTTCTGTTGATTATTTGATCATTTTCCATATTTTTCTTTTATAATAATAGTATCATGCATAAAATTTGGTAGCCTCCATGTTTTCTATACCATCACAAATATTTTTCCATGCCAATTAACATTTTTAAAAACTATAGACTGAAAAATGTCATATTGATCTACCATAATTGATTTAACCATTCCCCAATTAATGAGATTTCACTTGTTTATTTTTCATCAAAATAAAAACATTTGAGATGAGTATTTTTGTATCTTAAAAAATACATTTTATACTTATATAAAAATATATCAGGTATATATTTTATAGATGATCTTTATCTTACTTCCATAAAAGGAATTAGAATTGCCTCATAGAGATTTCTTCCTGTTTCTTATTTATCAGACTTCTACCTTTCCTAGGGACTTTACCTGGCAAAGTATACAATGCCAAGTTTTAATAAATGCTGACTATTCAACATTCTAGACATTTATAAATGCCCAGAAAAACAATGGATGATACAAAGAAAGAATTGAGGATCCCTAACTTCTATCTTCATCCGGGCTGCATTTTTATGCCTTTTTGCGTAAGCCCCAAGGATTTGGGGGCTTACTTCCCTTCTGAAAATGAGATCATTTCCTAGCATTGAATAGCTGTTCTTGCTATGGTACTGGAACTGGAAAGAAGTTGGTCCAAATAGGAAGACCCCCTGCTCACTTAGTGTTACCTGAGAATGCAAGGACCCCCTTTTTTGCCTGGTGATGTCAACATCACTCCCTAACAATGTGCCCCAAATTCCCAGTTAACCAACTTTGGGAGAATTAAGGCCTTAACATTTCATTTTTGTTTTGTTTTGTTTTTTCTGTATTAAGAATTAGACCCAGAGGTGCTATATCACTGGGCTACATCTCAAGCCCTTTTTTACTTTTAATTCTGAGACGGGGTTTTTCTAAATTGCCCAGATTGGCCTTGAACTTATGATCCTCCTGCCCCAGCCTCCTGAGTAGCTAAGATTATAGACATGCACCACTATGGCTGGCTTTAAATTCTCATCTTTTCTTTGTTAAGTAATATTGGGAGTATTCACACATTTACTTGTCACAGTTCTGTATAGTGCAGTACCAGCAAATGATTAGCCAGATGGTTCACATTGCAAGGCACTGAAGGAATGGAAGAACACAGGGAAGCATCTTTAAGCCTGACTTCCTCACCTAATAAGCTCTGAGGATCTAGAGAAAGGAGTACTGAGAGCACAAGACCTATCTGGGAGGAAAGTCAGGCCCCGAGCCACTGTGGAGGGTCTGGGGCACTCTGAGGACAACACAGGAGCGATCAAGTAGCCAGGGAACCAGGTGAGAACAGTAAAATCCACATAGGGCAGACTTTTGCCTAATATATAGTTAATAACTTTGCCTTGGCTTCTGTGTATACAGTGCCAAACAAAAGAGGAATAGTACTTGGGTCATCCTAAAATATGCATCCTAATGTTATGAATGGAGTAGAAAAGAGAAAAGCCTTCTCAGGAAGTAAAAATACTTCCATTTTTACTAATAGTTTTCTCCATTCACAAATCTGTAATACTAATTTAAAGGAAAAAAAATAAACTTGAAAAACATTAATATGCATAGATGTTAAATTAGTTGGGAAAAGTATCTTCAAATTGTCACTTAATTTTTAATGAAAAACTGAAGCAACCTAAATGCTCACAGATGATGAGTAATCAAGTAAATTCTGCCACATACAGTGGTATTCAAATCATAAAAATAAGGTTGTACATCATATTTGTTGTTATAAAGAAAGCCATGAAATATTGTTGAGAGTCAAAACAGATTACAAAACTGAAGGCACCATTTGATCTGTTTATGAAAAGCTATTTCCATATTAATATATGTGCAACCAGACACAGCTAGCACACAACTGTAATCTGAGCTATATGGGAGCCTGAAGCAAGAGATTTGCAAGTCCAAGACCAGCCTGGGCAACTTAGCAAGACCCTGTCTCAAAAATAGAAAAGAGAAGAGTGCCCCTGGGTTCTGTCCCTCATACCAAAGGTATGAATGCATGCACGCACATACACACTCACCACACATACAGATGATTGTAGGAATATTCCCAAATAGACTGTTGACAATGATTATCTTCAAAATACATAATTAATTTGTATTTTGTAATTGTAAAATCTGTTTCTTCTCTAAAAGCAATAATGCATTTCCTCCCTCCAAAAAGAAAAGCCTAGCTAAATCCTTTTTATTTCAAGTGCTTCCATTCTGATAATCTAAATAAATGTGGTTTACTAAAAAGGATTGTAGAGTAAAATCCATACCCATGATAGAACAAAATTCAAGCTGGAGGACATCCATGACTGTAAAACCAGGAGACAAATGGAAGCAGCAATTCTGATGCAGGAAAAGAGCAACCTGGATTTTGACATCCTGTACAGAATCTTAAATCTTAGACTAAAAAAGCATCAACTGGTACATTTTCTTGCCCTTGAGCACTGATCATGTTATCTTTCATTTTTAACTTAAACCATAAAATTGTATTAGCTATGCTACAAATTAAGCTAAGCTGTCTTCTATCCAATCACTTCGATTCTGTCCTTTGGAGGGTGCTTCTGTCCTCTTTGAGTTGAAAGTGAAGGAATTGTATCATGCCTTTTACTTACAAAATATTTTAAAAGATAACATCTCCAAGAAAATAGTGTTTTTCATTGAAAAATATTTTCCAAAGATCTAAACTTGAAAGACAACAAAAATTAAATATTTGGTGTATAAAGGGAGGGTGAAAAGGAAGAATTTCAAACCCAGCAAACTAGGAACAATTCCTTTAAGAAACTTCCACTTAAAGGACCCTGGCACATATAGCTCAGAACCTTGTCCTAAATGAGGTGATGAGAGATTTACAGTACCTGCTTTGTAAAACCAGATTCAGTCCTGTTACTGCCCACTCTGGAATCCAGGTGTCTAACTGCTCAGCTAATGCCTGCTCCTCTACATCATCCACTCTTGACAAAAAAGCTGAGCTCTATAAATTAAATGGCATGATTAAACAATACATATACAAATCTGAATACCTACAATATTTCCACAGAATTACCAAAAATAAGAGCTTATTTTAATTGGTAGTGAAAGACATATAAACAAACTATTTGAGTAAATCCCTTGAATTCAATAAATCAATACGACAGAATTACACCAACAGTTACTTAGGTATCTACTATGGTCTGAAGGAACTGAAGACCCCATTGAATAGTTTGTAAGCATGGAAGAGTTACATTGCCAAATAAACAGCACACCTGATAATTTCTCCAAGGGCCAAGAAAAAGAAGCATCACTTTGGGCTTTACATATAAAGAAGCTTAATGGAATATTCATACTTACTTAGAAACAAAAATCCAAAAGATCAGTAGGGAATTTTGTCTTAATAATATAGTATACTAAATAGTATGCTGTTTTTGTGTCTGAAGCTTTTTTCTATAAGGTTGTAAGGTGAATCTGAAGAATAAAAAAAAAAAGAGAGAGATTATATTTAACAGTGGTCTTCATAAAGAATATTTTGTATGATTCTAATTATTTGAATAATGTTATATGTGCACACTTGTATATAGTCAGCATTCCAAAGTCTCCAATGAGAATATCCACATCATCCCAGTTCTACTCACATAACCACTGAAACAGATCAATTCTTTTTTAATTATTTTAGTTGCAGGGATTGAATCCAGGACCTAGCACATGCCAGGCACATGTCTGCCACTGAGCTACATACCCAACCCCAAAAGATTGGAATTTTTAAATGTTGACATCCTATAAAATGTAAAGAATTCACTAACTTTGTAAATAATATAAATTGCTTACAAAAATTTTATTTGGAAATGCAGCGTTGACATTTTTTGGCAATCCAATTCAGTTAGAATAACCATCACAGTCTCAGAGAAGCAGAACCAAATTTTAATTTGAACTAAAAATTTATACTTTATTATATTGGTAATGCCTCTTCTTTCCCTTTTTCCTTTTCTTAATTGGTCATTTTTAGTTATACATGACAGTAGAATCCATTTGGACATAATTATACAAGCATGTAGTATATCTTATTTTAATTAGGATCCCATTCTTATGGAAGTACATGATGGGGGGATTCACTGTGCTATATTTATATATGTATATAGTTTTTCCTGTCACCCTTCCCTTCCCCTCATTCCCCTTTGTCTAAACTACTGAACTTCTGTTCTTGCTCTCCCCCCTCCTTTATTGTGGGTAAACTTCCACATATCAAGAAAACATTCGACCTTTGTTTTTTGGGGATTTGCCTTATTTCTACTAGCATGGTATTCTCCAGATCCATGCATTAACTGGCAAATGTCATAAAGTCATTCTTAATGCCTAAGTAATATCCATTGTGTATATATGCCATATTCATCTGTTGAAAGGCACCTAGATTGGCTCCATAACTTAGCTACTTTGAATTGAGTTACTATAAACACTGATGTGACTGCTTCACTATAGTATGCTGACTTTAAATCCTTTGGATATATACCAAGGAGTGGGATAGCTGGGTCAAATGGTGCTTTCATTCCTCCGTTTTTTGCAGAATCTTTATACTGCTTTCCAGAGTGGTTGCACCAATTTTCAGTTCCTCCAGCAATGTATGAGTGTACCTTTTCTCCACATCCTCACCAGCATTTGTTACTTATATTCTTCATAATTGCCATTATGACTGGAATGAGATGAAATCTCAGTGTAGTTTTAATTTGCATTTCCCTAATTTCTGGAGAGGTTGTCTTCTTTATCCTGAAAGCTAAGACCTCTGCAGGCAGAGCTTGCTGCCATGTCCCCAACTCCTGAAATAGGACCTAGGACATAGCATGTGAACAGAAAATGTTTGTTGACTGAATAGACTGATATCTCCTACTCTTTAAATTCTTTTTTTTTTTTTCACTTTTAGATCCACTTTTATTTTCTCTTTTCCTCCTCACATACAGAACTTCTCCACACACATTAAAATATGGAATGCTTCACAAATTTGTGTGTCATCCTTACACAGGGGTCATGCTAATCTTCTCTGTATCATTCCAATTTTAGTAAATGTGCTGCCAAGCAAGTATCTCTCTGAATTCTTATAACCTAACAGCCTTTGTTTTATTTATGCTGCATTCCATCTTATATTCTTCCTGCATATTACATAAGCAAGTATAAAACATTATTTGTGGACTTTAGAAACTTTCATAACTTTGTTGATATTAATCTCTCAAATCATGTTAGATAGTTACACCAGCTAGCAATTACATTTGAAGTATTCATGAAATAAGGAATCATAATATGTTAAATATATGTGGGAAGAAAGTACTTATTTAGAAAGTACTTTCATTACGGGTGTGAAAGCTATATTAATGGGATGCTTTCTGGGATAGAATCAGATTATTAACAAAATGTGGTGCATTAGTTTGCCGGGGCTGCCATAACGAAGACTGGGGAGCTTGAGCCACAGAAATTGATTTCCTCACAGTTCTGGAGCCTAGACGTCCAAGGTGAAGCTCTCATCAAGGTTGGTTTCTTCTGAGGGCCTTTCTCCCTGCTTGAGAATTGTCATTATCTTCTTGTATCTTCACACGATCTTCCCTTTATGTCTGTCAGTGCCCTAATCTGTTCTTATGAGGACACCAGTCATACTGGATTAGGGCCTAAAAATATAACCTTATTTTACTTTAATTGCCTCTTTAAAGATCCTGTCTCCTAATATGATCATTTTCTGATACACTCAACATATGAATGGGGTACAATTCATCCCATTATATGGGAATAGAGAAAAGATTATAGTACAGTATGTAAAATATGTTTTTGCTAATGTTACCAAGTTTTAAAACACTAGATTACCTTGGCAAGCTAGACTTGTGATGTTAATCAAATTTTATTAGCAGCCAGTATCATAGTTGGAGGGAGAGAGGAAATAGAGATCAAATCCTACTGAAACATCAAGATGCCATTTCCCTAAAACCTAGGATTCACCTCATAATCAGTTACAGAAGGATTAGGTGATTGGCCCTGTTTTCAGAAATGAGCCTAGGTTTGAAAGCACAAGTTTTCTTTATTAATATTTAATAAATTCTTACTTCTAAATGTTGATCCTGGCCCAGGTGTTTTGTTTTGTTGAGATGGTCTCATTATGTTACCCAGGATGGTCTTCGACTTCTGGGTTCAAGCAATCCTTCTGCTTCATTCTCTGGAGTATCTGGAACTATAGGCAGCGCTGCCATATCTCGTTGATTCTTGCACATTATAATCTAAAATATCTTCTCCCAATACCTTAGTCATTGAATTCTTGCCTATAAGAATGCTTTATTAACACATCCTAGTATTCAGTTGTGATTGTAGTAATCTGTCTTGCTACTTCTCTGCTTCATGCCTCATTACATTCACTATTGCCTTTAAAACAAACAAAAAACTAATACAATTTCACAGCCATCCAAAAGAAGCCCAGAATAGTAAAATTTTTTGGACAAGATATCTGTTATACCAATTAGTTCAATATCAGGCCTATTTGCTTTATAACCTTAGATTTGTGAAATTCTGCCCCTCCACAGATAATTCACCCCTTCAAACATGCCCACTTCATTTAATTCTAAAAAGAAACAAAGATGACCCTCCTTTGACTTGACTCTGCAGCCCCTTTCCATATCCTGTTCCTTTCCTGTCACCCCCAAGCCTCACAGAGAATCTCCATCACCTTCATCCCTCCCCCACCTACTTCATACTGACCTCTACCCTCATGGTCTACTGATCTTTAAGTCACTTCCTCAAAGCGCCCAAGTGATAGCCTCCTGACCTAATCTAAGAGGACCCTCATTTCTTCTACCTCTCTCTCAATTTTTTTTCTGTTGTCACACTAGGGATTGAAACCAGGGGCACTCTACTACTGAGCCACATCCCCAAACCTTTTTATTTTTTGAGACAGGGTTTTGCTAAATTACTAAAACTGACCTCAAACTTGTAATCCTCTTACCTCACCCATTTTAGTCACTGGGATTACAGACATGTGTCACCATGCCTGGGTCAGAAGGCCACTGTTTCTTGAAATACTTATGTTTCTAATTTTCTTGTAATCATTCAAACCAATCATCCCTATTGTCTTTGTGCCCACTTTCTGTTATTTTGGGCCCGGAGAATGAGCATTACCATCACTTTGGAGATGTATCTTTTCTCTCTGCGTGGTTGATTCTCAAAACTTTTTCTGCAGCCTTGATCTCTCACAAATACTCCAATGTCTGTTTGTCCAAATATTTACAGAATTTCTACTTTTTGCCCCAAGCTCAGTGTATGTAAAACAAAATGCATCTTTCTCCACTTGTCTCCCAAATTTTCCCTGCTCCATCAGAGACATTACTATTTTCAGGACTGGTAGGGAAAAGAACTCTCAGATCATGTTCAACCTCCCCTCTCATTTACTATCCTCATTCAAGCTGTCACAGAGACCTGTCAATATTTTCTTTAAGGAGTCCTATATATTTCATGGTTTCCTCTCTTTGTTCTCTTTGTCACCCCACTTGGGGCCTTTATCAACCTACATCTGCACCTCTCCTACTTCCTTTTACCTGGCTGTCTTCCTTCAAGCTGAAATTTGCCCTTCCAATCTGCCACTCCCCCAGTATCCTCCAGCCAGACTAAATTTGGTAAGAGGATATTTCCTCACATTATGCACTCCCAAGTTCAGGGGTTAGTACCAGCTTCCTGTTGTCACCAGATCAGGTCCCAACAACTTAACTTGGCTTGTGGCATCCTTACTAAGCAGAACCCCCTACCCTCATAGCAATCCCAGTTTATCTCTGACTCCCAATAGCTGGCTCTGTTCCCATTAGCATATCAGCTTGTTTATTCCCTGCCCTCCACTCCTCTCAGTCTCCATCTCTGCCCAGATTTTAATACCCTACATGCTCTTTTGCCTGCTCTGCCATTCAAACCTGTGCTCCCTTCTCAGCTTCCATTTGTTAGTGCTTTGACCTTAGACAAACTACCCGCTCTGGAACCTCAGTTTCTTCCTATGTAAAATGGAAAGTTTAACACCTACTTCTAGGATCATTGAAAGAATTAAATGGTACAGTATATGGAAAGCTGATTTAGCCTACCCCTCTCCCCTGCCATGCCCTAAGTACCTACCCACAATTGTAACTCCCCTTAGGATTAGCAAAACATGATCAGGAGAATGAATGTCATACAGTAAACACAAAATTGGGTGAGTAATAGGAGTAATAAATGCTTAATATATGTTGATTTAACAACCTATAAGCCCTAACATTATTTCCCTCCTCTATTTACATTGCCTGACTACTCACATACTGAAAAACTTCATACTTCTTAAATTGCACAACACTCTTTTTTGTAATTCTTTCACTTGTGTTGTTCCATCTCTACTTTGCAAAGACTTTGAGGATAAGAATAGTGATATTCCTGTAACCAACATTTGGTGATTGTGGACTATGGAGCATCACTTTACATGTATAAACTCATGTAACCTTCACAGTAACTTCACAATAACTTGATGAAATGTGCTTACCATTGTTATCCTTGGGCATAGAGAACCAGGATGCTAGCAGGTTACCCAAGGGCACAATGTTAGTGAGCAGTAGATCTGAGACCCAGCAGGCTGGCGCAACAGCTTTTGTACAACAGTTGACAACTTCCCAGGGCATGGGGTCACACACACTCAGGTAAGTATGAGTGCACTCATTCATTGATTCACTAGCTGGTACAAACTTCTCAAAGCTAAAAGTTCTCTTGTAGCAGAAACTTGCACTCCCAGGTGTGGTGTTTTAAGGCTATTTGAGAGAGCATTACTGTTGCCCTCCTGGAACCCTGAAAATTAAACTTCCTTTAAAAAGCATTTTAAAAAAAAAAAGAACCAGAAGTACACACAAAAGCCAGGATTACTACTAAGCAAATGCTTTTGGTACTGAAGGTTATTTTATCATATAAAAAGTGAATGAAAGAAGAAAAGGGAGAGAGAAGGGGCATATGAGAGAAATAATGAGAACGATGTACAGAAAAAAAAGGAACACCAGGGAGGCCTCCACTATGATGGGCACCTTTTTCCAAATGACAAGAGCCTTTATTTACGTATTAGTTTGCACTTACTCCTTTTGATTCCCTAAGCAGAGGTGCAGTTTTGATTTGAGAAACTGGAATGTATTGAAAGCTAGGGAAGATACTAGTGGAAACCCAAGACAGAGGCCAGTGGAACTAACATTCATCAGGGCGGCTGCTCCTAAACTGAAACAATCCTGCAAGATTGAAACATTGCAAGAGGAAGCAAGATACTTTCTGCTGACTTTTGCACTGTGCCAGATGACAAATTCAAGGTGGCATGTAAAATGTTAAAGTGCAAAACTACACAGGATGTTTTATAACACTAGAAACTAACTTTGAAAAATATGAGTGGATACCCTTCACTTTGTATCAACCACTTTAATGAGAAATGAAACAAACTTAAGTGATATCAGGCATATTTGTAAAAGGTGATAGAAGTGCCAGACCGGCACTGTGGTTCCAAGAGACCTTACTTGCAAGGATTGTGTATCAAGAACCAGATCCCAGTCAGGGAAGTTTTCACACTGTCAACAGCATGAAGGGTACCAAATAAACATCTACAAATAGACCTCTAGAAGTGTCCACAAATTCTAATCATCAATATTCAAAGATAGGCAGACAGTATGACTATTCTTTATTTCTTGCAGGGAATAAAAAAAAAATGAGGATTAGAAAAATGAAGCCATGACAACAAACCATAGGCAGTCCAAACCTTGCTTAATCTTTGCCTTATTTAACTGGGCAAAAAAGCAGTTATGTGCCACCAGATGCTGCTGCAACATCAGTGGGTTACAGTGAACACTCTATTAACTCATGCCATTGGAATAAACAACAAATGTGCATATTTTTCTAAAACCAAATTGTTTGCATCTGTTACATATTTCATAGTCCTCTTCCCTCAAGCCTGTCTGAAAACTGATCTGATGCAATGAAATGCTACACATTTCAAAGGGTGGATTTTTACAATACACACTCGATACACGATACAGCAGGGGAGAATTAGAGCATCAACTTAGGAAAATGAATATACCATAAACCAAAACCTTTATAAATATAAGATGACAGTTTTCATTAAAAGGTGCATGTTTACTTTTGGTCTTTCCAGTTACATAAAGGATAAATTTATATTCAGGCAACTGGCCATAACCTTTTCCTAACAACCCTGACTATAGTTTTCTCCAAGTGATGTCAAGTTTTGTATTTTTCCAGAGGAGACAAACAGTAATACCACATGAATTGTTCCTTTGATTTTTACCTCAATACCACACAGCACTTCTATGTTTGGCTCTAAAATACTGCAAGCAATTTTAGTTCAACAATAATAAGAGTCACTATCCTAAGAGCAAATTGTGTTTGAATTAATGTCTCCTCCATCTACCCTTTTTTTTGGTTTCTTTTTATCTGATCTGAAGAATAATCTACTCAGCCTTTAACCAGGTGCTACTGGACTCTAATGTGTGTGAGGTCAGGGATTTTGCTAAACATCTCACAATGCACAGGACAGCCTTCCTACCCCTGCCCCCCATCCCACTCAATGAAAAATTATCAAATACCAAATACCAGTTGAGAAATGCTAAAACAACTTAGCCAAATTACTTTTAATTAAAAGAAGGAGGAGGAAAAAAATGCCTTCTTAAATATCTTCACTGGCTCCTTATTTACTGGATTACAAATAGCAATCTGCTGAGCTTTACTTTCAACACCCTCCCCAATCTATTTCTAAGCTCCATTCTACATTAACTGAATAAACATATGATGAATTTTTGTCATGTGCTAGAGCTGCAAAGATACTAAAAGAGTGAGAGAGCCAGGTGCAGTGGCACACACCTGTAATCCCAGGGACTCAGAGGTTGAGGCAGAAGGATCATAAGTACAAAGCCAGCCTGGGCAATTTAGTGATACCCTGTCTTTAAAAAAAAAAAAAAAAAAAATACAGCCTGGGCTGTAGCTCAGTGGTAGAGTGCTTGCCTTGCATGCATGAGGTCCTTGGTGCAAATCCCCAGCACCACATACACAGAGTACAAGAGGTCAGTGTCCTCCAGAAGTTCACTTACTGATGCATAATACAGAGAAAATGAAACTGGCTAGCTCCCAGTAGGTGTCAGGGATGGTCTTTCCCTTCCTAATGTAGCTCTAATTCCAAGCTGACTCTAATGAGTGTGGTGAAGAGAGCAATGGAACTTTGTCTCCCATATAAATCATGCTCTTGTCATTTGCAAAGAAAAACTACTCATCAGTCACTGAACACATTTCTCAGGAGAAGGATGACTGTGTGCTGAGCTCATGGAGTTGTAGGATTGCCAGCAAGAGCTAAAGAAGGAACAATGCAAATCAACCAACACCTTAGGAATTTAAATCAATTTATTCAAACCTATGTCACTAACATCAATTAGATTCAGAATCCCCAGGAAGAAAGAAAATAATGCGTAAATTCAATGTGCATTTGTTATATGGAGAGTACAATATAAACTACATGGTTTTCCTCTTCATGTTCCCTTTGTCATTATAATTCCCAATAAATAATATTAATTTATGCTGTATACTGGGTATGCAGTATTTACAAGAAGTCTTTAATCTGGCATTTATCAAAATGCAATTTCTACCCAGCCTTGATGGTCTTTTCACGTACATGATTTCTGCTCTTGCTGATAATTGAGAAATTAATATTGTTATCAATGGCTATGATATAGATTGAATTTGTCAGCCATAAGTTATTCATCCCCAGATACCCTTGGGTTCCTGTAAATTGTTTCTCTTAGGTTGGCAGTTTTGCTCTTGGTTTTTAAATATTAACACATCAAAGTATTGACCTGATGTTTCAATAGAAAGATAGCAATGAAGACTTTTTTCTGGTGAAATATCCCATGTGGTCAAGGAATGAGAAGTTCTATGGATAAAAGCTCTGTGCAGCCAAGAATATTTGCAAAATATGGCAATTTGCTGTGAAACACATGTCTCAGCACAATGGTAGAGTGCTGAACACTAAACCTGTATTCTGTTAAACAAGAACACTAAACCTGTATTCCTGAAACAATTGTCTTGAAAGCTACTGGAGTGTCATGGTTAAGATCTCAGCTCTGATGCTAGCTTGTCTGAGTCTGAATCCTATTCCTGCCATTACTAGCTGTGTGACTTCTCTAAACTATCTTTCCTCCCACTTAAATAGAGATAATAATGAGACCTGTCATAGGGTTATGCTGAGCTCTATATTAATCCATGTAAAATTCTTAGACTGAACTGGTACATAATCAACATTCAGCAAATGTCATTGTTATTTTATAATGTTATACATGAACTGTATCCACTGTGTGTGTGTGTGTGTGTGTGTGTGTGTGTGTGTGTGATGGTGGTGGTGGTGCTGGGGCTTGAACCTATCATCTACTTTCTTTCAGAATGAAAAACCTTCCTAACTATATTTGCTTCACATAGTAACTACAAACAACAACATAATAAACAGACATGAATAAAGAAGAAAGGAAAAAGTGCCCTCTGACCCTAACCCTTAAAAATAACCACTATTCAGAGCTTGGTGCAGATCTTTCCATGCTCATGCTCATTTACACACACGTATATACACAAGCTAATCTTTTTCTTTGAGGTTTAAGGCCTTGGTTTCCTCTCCAAAATTTTGAACACATATTTATCTTTAAGAATTTGGTTATATGCTTAATTGTCTAATCTAGTTGGGCTTTATTTTGGTATGTATAATGAAATAAGAATGTAATTCTCAGCCAGGCACAGTGGTGCACACCTGTAGTCCTACCTGCTCAGGAGGCTGAGGCAGAAGTATAAATTGAGCCAAGGAGTTTGGGTCCAGTCTAGGTAACAGTAAGATACCATCTTTTAAAAGTAAGCGTTTAAAAAAGATTGTAATTCTCCCCCTAAATGATGCTCTAATTGTCTTAATACCGATTATTAAATAATTCCTGATTTGAAATGCTAATTTTAGCATATGCTAAATTCCCATATATAAAAGAGCCTATTTCTAGCCTTATTGTTTTCCATTAATGTATCTATCAGTCTCTTAGCGCTTCTTAGCAAAATGGTAATTATTTCTAATTTCATAGGTAAGGGGATTCACTAAGGTTACAAATGCAACAAAATAAAAGGGGAGCCATTAAGAGTCAGCTACCCAGACAGAATTATAACTGGTCTTTAGCAACAAGAATAGGGTCTTATTCCTGCCAGCAGTACCTGAGAAAGATTTTTTAAATATTAAGCCTACCAGGCCTAGTCTTGCACTCCTATAATCCCAGCAACTCAGGAAGCTGAGGCAGGAAGATGGCAAGTTCAAGGCCAACCTAGGCAACTTAGTGAAACCCTGTCTCAAAATAAAAATAAAAATGGCTGGGGATAAAGCTCAGTAATAGAGTGCCCTTGGATTCAATTCCCAGTACTAAAAACAAACAAACAAAACCAAACAAAAACAATATTAAGCCCTCAAATGGGTATTTGTTGTTTTTTGGTGTATATGATAAAAACCGTTCATTGCTTTACTAATGTTTTGAAACCTTGGCAGGTACAAGTCCCTTTAGTCTTGATTTCTAGTAACTATAGGAAAAGAGAAGGTAAACTTGAATTGTAAGGGAACAAGTTTAGACTAGATATGTATATTGGAATTTCTTAGTTATGAAGAGAACAATGAAGCATGCTCTATTTTTTTTTAATTTTTTCCCTTGGAGAGGTGTACATTTTGAACTGAATATAGGGCCTCACACATGTTCAACAAGTACTCTACCACTGAACTAGAATCTAAGCTCTTTTTTTTATTTTTTATTTTGAGTCAAGATCTCGCTAAGTTGCTAAAGCTGGCCTTGAACTCAGGATCCTCCTGCCTCAGACTTCTGAGTAACTGGGATTACAGGCATGCACCACTGCACTGATTATCTTTATTATTATTATTATTATTATTATTATTATTATTATTATTATTATTATAAATTCTTAAGAAAGACTTAGCTCACTATAAAGACAGCATGAGTCTACTTCTCATGATAGGAATCTAGACTGGAAAACTTCTCTGCAATACCTAAGTCACTCTGAGAGTATGCTTTTTCTATTCTTTGTTTGTTTTTAGTTATAGATGAACACAATACCTTTGTTTCTTTTATTTATTTTTATATGGTGCTGAGGATGGAACTTAGTGCCTCACATATGCTAGGCAAGTGCTCTACACTGAGCTATAACCTCAGCCCACTTTTTCTATTCTATTAGTCATATTCTTATTTATTTATGACTGACAATTACATATGCACTGCTAATTAATAATACCAGTGAATACTAAAATATTAGCTTGAATCAATGATAGACATTACTATAAAAGTCTAAGAAAACTTCATGTTCACTTTTAAAATGCTATAAGCAGCATGTCTGCAAGCACATTTGACTCACTGAGAGAAATAATCATTAAGTAGAAAAAATAAATAGATTTCAGTGAAGCGCGTGGTAATGATAAATGAAAAGTAGGTTATATGAGCAATGCAAAGATAAAGTTATAAGAACTATAAATAAAACCAAAGAGGACTCTAATTCTGGCTGTGAATCAGTACCTGGTACTAGACTTGCCCTACTGTAATGAAGAACAGGATTCTAGAGAAGATATATGAATTAGTTGTTTTCTAACATTGAACAACAAAGCAGAACTGGAACCCTGAGAGAAGTGATACAAACAATGAGGGGCCCTTGATGGTCCTCTTTTTCTTCCTGAAGCTGCTATATAGATTGTGATGTAGGGAAGGGGGAACTCAAGCAGAACTCAACAATCTTGCTGAGATGAAGAGACAGAGGGCAGAGTTATGGAGGAAGCCGAGGCAGTTGGAATTCGCAGGGCAGGCACCAGAGGTGAGTAAGCTAGACAGAGCAAGAGTCAGAAAACCTGCATGAGAGCTTTCATTCATTGTGGGAACATCTAAAGGGTGAAAACTCTCTGAGGCCAGGCAAAGAATATTTACCCGGGAGCTGTAAGTGAACAATCACCATTCGGTACAGAGATCTCTGAGATGTTCAAGTTGTGACCAGACAGAGCAGAAAGACCTTGGAACTATACTATTGTGAAAGTATTAATTATTGGAGAAGTGGCATGATATAATTTGGAGGCACACTAATAAATGGAAGATGCATACCATAAATCTTACAATGACCATCTAAAAAAGAAACAATTTTACTAGTTGATAATAGAGGAAATTAAAAAAAAGTATTGAAAAATATTTAATTAAACAAAAGGGCAGGGATAGAAGAAAAAAGAATAGCATTTGGGGCAAAGAGAAAGTAAATAACAAATAGTTTTAAATTTAACTTGTTTAATATTATATTAAACAATATGGACAAAAAAATGTAATTAAAACTCAAATTGTCCAATTGGCCTAACTATATAATGTCTACAAGAAATCTAACTTAGGGTCTAGGGTTGTAGCTCAGTGGTAGAGCACTTGCATAGATGTGTGAGACAGTGGGTTCGATCCTCAGCTCTACATAAAAATAAATAAAATAAAGGTATATGTCCATCTACAATTTAAAAAATATTTTATAAAAAGAAATCTGAAATATGCACGCAAAGGAAGAACAAAGACAAAAGGATGAAAAAAGATAGAACATGTAGACACACAACAGAAGAAAGCTGGTTAGACTGTTCATTAAAGTACATATGAAGGGTTACTATCAGAAATAAGAGGGATGTTTCATAATGATAAAATATCAAGTAACTAAGAAGAAATAACAATACTAAATGTGAATCTACGTTATCACAGAGCTTCAGAATACTTAAGCAAAAACTGATAGAATAGTGTTGGGAGATGCAGAATGGCAGAATGCTTGCCGAGCATGTGTAAAGCCCCATGTTCAATCTTCAGCACTACAAAAACCATAATAAAATTAAGCAACCTGACAGAATATAATGGAGAAAAAAATCCATATTAGAGTTGAATATCTCATCCTGCCTCTCTCCATAATTGCTAGAAATAGTAGATAGAAACTGTTAAATATATGAAAGACTTAAACTACACTCTCAATTAACTGGATCTACAGTTAGTTGTTCTGTGGAATTTTACAGAACACTCCACTCAGTAGTGGCAGACTATAGAAGGCTTTCAGTGCAAATGCAACATTCATCCTACACTGAGCCTTGAAACTAGTGTCAATAAATTTGACAGGATTGAAATCACATCAAGGATTTATCTGACAAAGTGCAACTTAATTGGAAATCAATAACTGAAATATTGACGGTAGGAATGTGAAATATTATGATAATTTTGAAAACAGCGTTTTTTTTTATTCTAACTTGTTATATATGACAGCATAATGCATTAAAATTCATATTACACATATAGAGCACAATTTTTCATCTCTGGTTGTATACAAAGTATATTCACACCATTTGTGTCTTCATACATAAACTTAGGGCAATGATGTCCATCTCATTCCACCATTTTTTTTACACCCCTTGACCCCTCCCTTCTCCTCTCCTTCCCCTTTCCCCTATCTAGAGAGTTCATTTAATCTTCCTGTGCTCCCCATCCCAACCCCATTATTAATTAGCCTCCTTATATCAGAGAAAACATTCAGCATTTGGTTTTGGGGGGCTAACTTCACTTAGAATTATATTCTACAACTTCATCCATTAACCTGCAAATGTCATGATTTTATTCTCTTTTATAGCGAAGTAATATTCCATTGTGTATATATAACTCATTTTCTTTATCCATTCATCTACTGAAGGGCATCTAGATTGGTTCCACAGTTTAACTGTTGTGAATTGAGCTGCAACAAACATTGCTGTAGCTATTTCCCTATAGTATGCTGTTTGTTTTTTTTTTAAGGAAAATGAAAACATATCCATACAAATTTTATATATAAATGTTCTTATTTTCTTCTTAATTTTCAAAAACTGGAAACAACCCACACAAACGTCCATCAACAGATAGCTGGATAAACAGATGATGGCACAATAAAAAAAAAAAAAAATGGAAGAGCATTCAGCAATAAAAAAGGGAAAATTACCAATACATACAACATTAATAAATCTCCAAGACATGCTAAAAGAAGTGAGACATAAAAGAGTATATTGGGGGGCTGGGGATGTGGCTCAAGTGGTAATGCACTCGCCTGGCATGCGTGGGGCACTGGGTTCGATCCTCAGCACCACATACAAACAAAGCTGTTGTGTCCGCCGAAAACTAAAAAATAAATATTAAAAAAAATTCTCTCTCTCTCTCTCTCTCTCTCTCTCTCTCTCTCTCTCAAAAAAAAAGAGTATATCGGTATCATTCTATTTCTAAAAATTCTAGGAAATTGCACATATAATCAATAGTGACACAAAGTAAATCAATCATTCTTGATTCTAAGAACTGGGATTGTTGCAGAGGGGCATGAGGGAAAATGTTCTCTATCTTGATTGTGGTGTGATTTATATTTGTCAAACATTATTAAAAGGTGCACCTAAAATGGGTGTGGTTATTTTATGTTTATTAATTATACCTAAATAAATTCTTACCAAAATAGATCACTCATAACTTACCATGGTGGCATGCTCCTATAACTCTAGCACTTGGGAAGCTGAGGCAAGAGGGTCACTTGAGCCTTTGAGTTCAATACCATCCTGGTCAACATAGTGAGGCCCCATTCTCAACAATAAATAAATAAAAACCACTCAAGGGCTGGGAAAGTAGCTCAGTGGTTACAGTTATTGCGTAGCATATGCAAAACCCTGAATTCAATACCCAGCATAGCAAAAGTGAAAAAATAATAATAATAAATCACCCAAAATTCTCTACCCAGTGGTCATCACCATTACTATTTTATATATTTATGTCTAGATCTATTTAAATGTATGTGTTTTTAGGTTGTATAATTAAAGGCATCCCCTCAGTAGAATAAAATAAATAGTACTTGTGGAATGGTGGCATAATGACCTCTATGGACATGTTCCCAGTGAAACAAACCATAAACTCTAGACATTCATTGTCTAAAGAAAAATGGTGAATGAAGAAACATTTGTCCAATAAAATCTACTACACCTCCATAAGAACAATGGGACTCTGTGGTATTTGAGCCATTGCCCTTCTTCCCCGCTCCCCCCCCCTCAACTCAGCATAATTGGAAGGACCATCCAGGTATATGGGGCGAGAACATGGGGCTTCCTATTCCCTCTCTCCAGTCAAGAGATGCAGCATTTCTGCAGGAGCCTTTCTCAACCCCGCCAAGTCTGAGTTATAGAGGCTAAATGCCTAGTGAGTGCAGCCAAGAGGGTGGCAGATCTCTTTGTCTACCTAGCGCCCCCACTCTAAGGGTAGATGTCTACCAGTGACACACAATCCAAGTATACTAGGGCCTCAGTCCCCTGCACCCCAGCTTGCCTCTAGGGGAAAGGATCTGAGTAGAAGGAGATAAACCCAGAAAACCAGTGGCTAGTTTACCTCCACAGTGCCTGGTGCAGTGACTCCCAAGACACCGTCCAGACTGACAGGCAGTTTATAAAAACAAAGAGCTCCGAGGCTGTGCCCAGAACAGCTTTACTGGAATTTACCTTATTTGAAACAGAGCAATGGAGAGATTCAAACTCAAGGACATGCTCAAAAACAATGGAGACTTTGGTGGTAAGCAGTTAAGAGGAGGTTGCTGACTATGCGAGCAACAAGCTAAAGGCCAGCCAGTTAACTGATGAGAAGAGCCCCTCTATGCCACAACAAACTTCATAGACTGGCCTCAAAAACTACCTCTGCCCAAATTTAATTAGATCAAACTATAGGGCAACTTATACCCCAGAGCCTTACACACACACTCACACACACAAAAAAAATAGGACAGTGAGCCAGTAATTAGAGACAGCCTCAGAAATGTGTATGATAGCAAATGAAACAGAATGATACCAAATGGGAGGAACAGACTAGACTGAAACACTTTAGTTTCAAACATGCAAAAAACAACAAAAGTGAGCCCAATGGAGAGCAGGGCAATCAATATCTAGAGTTGCTATAATATTGACCAAAAATGTCCAGTTTTCAATAATAACAAATTTGGCATGCAGATAAACAGGAAAGTGTGACCAAAACACAAGGGAAATAAAAGCAGGCAATGTAAAATACTGGTGAGTGATCTTAATATCAGATTTAACAGACAAATATTCAAAGTAGCAATTATAAATATGTTTAAGAAGCTAAAGGAAGCCAGGCACAGTGGTACATGCCTGTAATCCCAGCAGTTCAGGAGGCTGAGGCAGGAGGATCACAAGTTCAAGGCCAGCCTCAGCAACTTAGTGAGGCCCTATTTCAAAATAAAAAAATAAATGGGGCTAGGGATGTAGTTCTGTGATAAAACACCCCTGGGTTTAATTCCCAGTACCGAAAAAAAAAAAAAAAAAAAAGGAAGAAGCAGCAGCAAAAGGAAGCCACAGTCATAGAAGTAAAGGATAATGTAATAGCAGCATTGCTCACAATAGCCAAATGGTGGGGAAGACCCAAATATTTGTCAACAGGTGGATGGATAAAAAATGTGATGTAAATGGAATATTACTCAGCCTTAAAGAAGAATGAAATTATGGCATTTACCGGTAAATGGATGGAATTGGAGGATATCATGCCAAAGTAAGCCAATCCCAAAAACCAAAGGCCCAGTGTTTTCTCTGATAAGTAGATGCTGATCCATAATGGTGGAAGGCAAGGGAAGAATGGAGCAACTTTGGATTGGGAGAGGGGAGTGAAAGGAGGAGACTGGATATTGGGGTATGAGGGAAGATGGTGGAATGAATTAGACATTATTACCCTGTGTATGTGTATGATTGCACAAATGGTATGACTCTGCATCGTGTACAACCAGAGAAATGAAAAGTTGTGCTCCATTTGTGTACACCAAGTCGAAATGCATTTTGCTGTCATGTATAACTAATTAGTACAAATGGAAAAAAGAAGAAATATGGTGTATTCCTACAATGGAATATTATTTATCCTGAAAAGGAATGAAATTCTGATACATGCTACAACATGGATGAACCTAAATGAGATATGTCAAACACAGAGGGACAAATACTGTATAATTCTACTTATATGAGGTATCTAGAATAGGCAAATGCATAAAGACATGAAGTAAATTAGAGGTTACCAGGGGCTGGGGCAATAGGGTAAAACGGAGAATTATTGATTAATAGGTAGAGTTTCTTTTGTGACGGTGAAAAGTTTGGGAAGTGAATAGCAGTGATGGTCATTCAACATGTAATGTACTTAATGCCACTGAATCATACATTTAAAAATGATAATTCTTACATATATTTTATCACAATGAAAGAAAAAAAGAAGAAAACTACGATGACAATGCTGAATCAAATAGAGATATCAATAAATAATATAAATAAATATATTTTTAAAATAAATTTTTTTTAAAAAACAAAGAACAAAAGGAAATTCAATGTGGAAAGGTCTAATAACCAAAATAAAGAAAAATTACTAGGGGACTCAATAGTGTGTTTGAGATAGCTGCAGAAAGAATGAATCAGTGAACTTTAAAGTTAAATTATGAAATTTAAGGAGGAGAGAGGAAATAGAACAAAGAATAGTGGATAGGCCTTAGAGGGATGGGAGATAACATTAAGTGTACCAATATACATGTGAGGGAAGCACCAGAGAGGAAAAGATACAAGAAAGAAGAAATATTGGATGATATGGTAGCTTGAAAACATACCATGTTTGATGTTTTTAAAAGCATTAATCTAAACAACAACAAGTGCTGGCGAGGATGTGGGGAAAAGGGTACACTTGTACATTGCTGGTGGGACTGCAAATTGGTGCGGCCAATTTGGAAAGCAGTATGGAGATTCCTGGGAAAGCTGGGAATGGAACCACCATTTGACCCAGCTATTCCCCTTCTTGGACTATTCCCTGAAGACCTTAAAAGAGCGTACTACAGGGATACTGCCACATCGATGTTCATAGCAGCACAATTCACAATAGCTAGACTGTGGAACCAACCCAGATGCCCTTCAATAGATGAATGGATAAAAAAAAAAAATGTGGCATTTATACACAATGGAGTATTACGCAGCACTAAAAAATGACAAAATCATGGAATTTGCAGGGAAATGGATGGCATTAGAGCAGATTATGCTAAGTGAAGCTAGCCAATCCCTAAAAAACAAATGCCAAATGTCTTCTTTGATATAATGAGAGCAACTAAGAACAGAGCAGGGAGGAAGAGCAAGAGGAAAAGATTAACATTAAACAGAGTTATGAGGTGGGAGGGAAAGGGAGAGAAAAGGAAAATTGCATGGAAATGGAAGGAGACCCTCATTGTTACACAAAATTACATATAAGAGTTGTGAGGGGAAAGGGGAAAAAAAACAAGGAGAGAAATGAATTACAGTAGATGGGGTAGAGAGAGAAGATGGGAGGGGAGGGGAGGGGGATAGTAGAGGATAGGAAAGGTAGCAGAATACAACTTTTACTAATATGGCATTATGTAAAAATGTGGATGTGTAACCGATGTGATTCTGCAATCTGTATTTGGGGTAAAAATGGGAGTTCATAACCCACTTGAATCTAATGTATGAAATATGATATGTCAAGAGCTTTGTAATGTTTTGAACAACCAATAAAAAATAAAAATAAAAATAAAAGCATTAATCTACAATCCAAGGAACTCAAAGGATTCAAAGAGATTCACATTTGAAAACACTGTAGAAAAAATGCTGATAGCCAAGACAAGAAGACAACTTTGGAAACAGCAAGAGAAAAATGACATGCCACTTAAAAGGAACCCCAATAAGATGAATAACTGAATTTCATAGGAAATAATGGGACCAGAGGACAGTAGGATAGGCTATTTATAAAGTGTTGAAAGAAAACCAATTACAACCATGAACCTTCTGTCCAGCAAAACTGTCTTTCAAAATGAAGGTCAAATAAAGACATTCTGAGAGGGCTGGGGCTGTGGCTCAGTGGTAGCGCACTTGCCTGGCATGTGTGAGGCACTGGGTTCGATTCCCAGCACCACATATAGATATGTAAAGATCTAGCAACAACTAAAAAAAAAAATTTAAAAAAAATACTAAGGAACCTTCTTCTAGGCTGAGCCCAGGAGGTAAGACAGTAATTCAAATCCATATAAAAAACAAACAATGAACAACAGAAAAGGTATTTATATAATTATTTTATTTTTTCCTTTTTGCAGTGCTGGAAAACAAACCCAGGACCTTGTACATAGTAGGCAAATACTCTACCATTGAGCTGTATACCCCCAAGCCCATGCATTTGTGTAATTTTAAAAGGCTATATATGTACATATTTCTACACTTTCTTCCCTTCACTTAGTTTAAAAGCAACTACATAAACAATGTGTATATAAAATGCAGTTGGGCTTATAGCATTTAGAAATGTAACATGTTTACCAATAAAATCACAAACATTTTATAATGATAAGAAGGTCAGTCTAGTAAGAAGATACAACAATTATGTATGCATCTAAAAAACAAAGCCCCCAAAATACATGAATTAAAAACTTACAGAGTTGAAAGGAGAACCTGACAATTCAACAATGATAGTTGGAAACCCCACTACTGCATTTTCAATAATAGAATTAACTAGACAGATATTGACAAGGAAACAGATATGTCAATGACATTATGAATAAAGTATAGTCAACAGACTGATATAGAACACCTGCTCAACAGAAATTCTTATCCAGTACACAGAAGACATTGACCAGGACAGACCTTGGCTAAGTTATAAAACAAACATTAATATTTTAAAATAATCAAAAGAAGATGTTTTCTATTTAAATCTTAAAAAGAGTTACTCTTTTTTTTAAATTTTTTATTGTTGATTGTTCAAAACATTACAAATTTCTTGACATATCATATTCCACACTTTGATTCAAGTGGGTTATGAACTCCCACCTTCACCCCATACACAGATTGCAGAATCACATCAGTTACACATCCATTGATTTACATATTGCCATACTAGTGTCTGTTGTGCTCCGCTGCCTTTCCCATCCTCCACCATCCCCCCCTCCCCACCTCTCCCCTCCCCTCCCCTCCTCTCCCCTCCCCTCCCCTCCTCTCTCTCTACCCCCTCCACTGTATAACCCTGAGGGTCTCCTTCCATTTCCATGCAATTTCCCTTCTCTCTCCCTTTCCTTCCCACCTCTCATCCCTGTTAAATGTTAATCTTCTTCTCCTGCTCTTCGTCCCTAAAGAGTTACTCTTAACAAACTCAAAAGTTAGAATCCCTTTAAAGAATCAAAGCACTGATGATTATAAAAATGAGTTCTACTATATTTTGCTCAAATAGGAGTCCTGGGTGCTTCTTCAAAAAAGAAAGAAAAGAAGGACTGGAGTTGTGGCCCAGTGGTAGAGTGCTTGCCTAGTATGCATGAGGCACTGGGTTCGATTCTCAGCACCATATATAAACAAATAAATAAGTAAAGGTCCATCTATAACTAATAAAAAAATTTTTAAAGAAAAGCCTAAAATAATTTTGAAGATTTCTTGTTGCTCTATTCCAATAATTAAAATTATTTTAATGACCTTTATTATACACAGACACATTTAATTTTTAGAATAAACATTTTGAATTAACTGACATACAATAAGTTAACATACAATAAGATGCACCTATATGTATATTATTCAGCCAAAAAGGAGTGAAATTAGAAATCAATGACAAAAAAATTAGGGACTTTCACAAATAACTACAAAATATCACATTCTCAAATAACTAATGAGTCAAAAAAAATTATAACAAGAAAAAATTTAAAAATACTTTGATATTAATGAAAATGAAGACATAGCTTACCAAAATTCATGAGAAGTATCTAAAACAGTGCTTAAAGGAAAAGTTATAAATGTAAACACCAAATTAAAAAAGATTTGCATTTACGTAAATCAAATAAAAAACCTAATATTGCACCCAAAGACACTGTAGAAAAAAATGCAAGCTAACCCCAAAACAGCAAAAGGAAGAAAATAATAAAGATTACTTATTTTTATAATAATAAAGATTAGAGCAGAAATTAGTAGAGAATTTAAAAAATAGAGAAAATAAATGAGATTAGAAGTTGTTTGTTTGTTTGTTTGTTTTAAACTGGTCAACAAAATTGCTAGACTAATCAAACAAAAAAGGAAAAAAGAAATATTCAAATTACTACATTTAACTTATTTGTAAAACTATGTTTTGGGGTCCAGGGATGAAAGGGAATGAAGAGTGACAGAAATGATGCCTGAACTTTTGGGAGAATGGACGTGTTCTATACATTGATTTTGGTGGTCATTTCTCAGATATATTTATTTGTCACAATTTATCAAACTATATGCTTTATATAGGTGCATCTTAGTGTATGTCAACTTATTGTATGTCAATTAATTCAAAATGTTTATTCTAAAAATTAAACATGTCTGTGTGTAATAAAGATCACTAAAATAATTTTAATTATTGAAATAGAGCAACAAGAAATCTTCAAAATTATTTTAAGCTTTTCTTTTCTTTCTTTCTTTTTTAATTTCTATTAGTTATAGATGGACCTTTACTTATTTATTTGTTTATATATGGTGCTGAGAATCGAACCCAGTGCCTCATGTATACTAGGCAAGCACTCTACCACTGAGCCACAACCCCAGCCCTTTTTTTCTTTCCTTTTTTTTTTTTTGAAGAAGCACCCAGTACTCCTATTTGAGCAAAATATGGTAGAACACATTTTTATAATCATGAGTGCTTTGATTCTTTGGGGCTTTTAACTTTTCAGTTTGTTAAGAGTAAATCTTTTTTTTTTTTTTTTTTTTTGTACAGTATATGTTCTTTAATTTTAGTAATATGTTATTTTAATAACATTTATTAACTCAATACCTCCTTCTTATTACCAATTCAGCATATAATAAATGTAAAATTATTAATATTTTATTTTGTACTGTTTTTAAACCCAGTGTCTATTTTACATTAGAGCGTATAAATTATTTTTATTAATTTTTTAAAATTTATATATACAGCGGAATGCATTATGATTCATATTACACATACAGAGCACAATTTTTCATATTTCTGGTTGTATACAAAGTATATTCATACCAATTCATGTCTTCATACATGTACTTTGGTTAATGATGACCATCACATTCCACCATCATTTCTAATCTCAATCCCCCCCCTTCCCCGCCCACCCCTCTGCCCTATCTAGAGTTCGTTTATTCCTCCTATAGTCCCCCTCCCAACCCACTATGAATCAGCTTCCTTATATCAGAGAAAACATTTGGAATTTGTTTTTTTGGAATTGGCTAACTTCACTTAGCATTACCTACTTCAACTCCATCCATTTACCTGCAAATACTATCATTTTATTGCTGAGTAATATTCCATTGTGTATATATCTGTGAGGTGAATTCAGAGCCTACATCTTGGGAGCAAATTTTTACCCCTCACACATCAGATAGAGCACTAATCTCTAGGGTATATAAAGAACTCAAAAAGCTGAACACCAAAAAACAAATAACCTAATCAATAAATGAGCCAAGGACCTGAACAGACACTTCTCACAAGATGATATACAATCAATCAACAAATATATAAAAAAATGTTCATCATTGCTAGCAATTAGAGAAATGCAAATCAAAACTACTCTAAGATTTATCTCACTCCAGTCAGAATGGCAGCTGTTATGCATACAAACAACAATAAGTGTTGGTGAGGATGTGGGGGAAAAGGTACACTCATACATTGCTGGTGGGACTGCAAATTGGTGCAGCCAATATGGAAAGTATGGAGATTTCTTGGAAAATGGGAATGGAACCACCATTTGACCCAGTTACCCCTCTCCTCGGTCTATACCCAAAGGACTTAAAAACAGCATACTACAGGGACACAGCCACATCAATGTTTATAGCAGCACAATTCACAAGAGCTAAACTATGGAGCCAACCTAGATGCCCTTCCGTAGATGAATGGATAAAAGAGTAAATCTTTTTAAGATTTAAATAGAAAACACCTTCTTGAATTCTGAATAAAAGTAAATTACTCTGCTTGCTTCCAAAATTTTTTACTGCCAAAGAAATTGTGGTTGAGCAATCACCCTGTTTGATGGAGAGGAAAAGGACAGCCTTAAATCTCTCTCTGCTTTCCATGTGGTCTAGAAAAGACACAGAGGAAAAGATGGAAGTAAGGACCCCCTTTGTCTCATAAAGTTCTGACAGACAGAAAGGTTGAAGACACCTTCAACTTGGGCTTGGGCATTTGGGCTTGAAGCAAACAGGTGATAAAGAACCAGACAGAGGGTTTGAGAAGCCAGGTCATACTGCAGCTAACTTTGTTTGGCATGACCAGCCTGTCCTGCACCTAACACCCTCAATTCCACTCTTCATTCCTAGTCCAATCTAGCTCCCTCCCCTGTCTATTAAGGCTGCTCTTCAAACTTTCTCCTAACTGGGTGTACCAGCTTGCTTCTCTCTTTGCCTTTCTTGAAGGTGGCCAAGGGAGGATGGTGGCCCATTGTTACAATATTTCCCTTTGAGAGCAGTCAGCTCTCTCCAGGTTTTATGTAAAACACCTCAACTTTAAATACTGATACTTGAAATTCTTACGAAACTGGGAGGGTAAACAAAACACACATGTTCCTCCTTAGACCCTGAAGGCAACTGGTAAAGTGCTCTCTTATGATCACACTTATTCACGGGTCACCATGCTCTGGACACCTAAGTGGTTTGTCAGAAGGACAACACACAATGGTCCCACTACCGGCCAGATTCAAGCAAGTGGGGGGGGTCTGGCTGGATGGGGCTCTTAGGGTCACTTGCCTTGAATCTTCAGACATAGGACAAAGAGAGGACCCAAGAGGGGCCAGAAATGAGGGGGAACATTGACAAGAGTACTTAATGACAGGTGACTATCGTTGGCTCTTCTGATGAAGGTGTAGGAGTGCCGGGCTTAAGCCTGGAAATATGAATCCACGGGGTAAGTTGGTTATTAGGTAGTTTGAGTTTGGCCGCTGAGGGTGTGCACATAATCACCTGAGCAGGGCCCTTCCATTTTGGTTTTAGAGGGGGCTTTTCCCCCAGTGGGCAATAGTAAACAAGTAGACCAGGTGTTAAGGAGGTAGGGTTTTGAGAGAGACTGGGGTCTCTTGATAGCGCCAGAGTTCAGAGAGTAGATGGAAGAGGAGGGGCAGGGCATAGGTTTTGGAGATGGGTAGGGATTCTGTAGGCAGTCCGGGAGGAATGAGGGGATGGCCATACATGACTTCAAAAGGTGAGAGGTTAGAAGGCTTCTTTGGCAAGGCTCTAACGCGCAATAAAGCCAAGGGGAGCACCTTTACCCAGTCCAGGCTTAATTCCATGGTGAGCTTGGTGAGGGTCTCTTTAAGGGACTGATTGGTCCTTTCAACCTTTCCAGAAGCCTGGGGGCGGTAAGGGCAATGGAAATGCCAAGGGAGTGATAGCGCGTGAGCCAGTCCCTGAGTTATCTGCCAGGTGAATTCTGGGCCATTGTCTGATTGGATAGAAGTGGGCATCCCAAAACGGGGGAATTATGTGAGTCAACTACCGTGGAGGCCTGCTTGTTAGAAGTGGGAAAGGCTTGTTTTTAACTCAGGGCATGTTGGTGAAATCAGACTGCAGCTGGGGTATGATGAGGGCCTGATGAGAAGGGAAAGGTTTAGGTTTTAATGTAGTATTGGTATTGGTTCTCTGGCAGATCTGACAAGCAGAAGTGATCTATTGTAGGAGGGTCTTATCGTGTGGGGAAAGGGTGAAAAAGGAGTGAAGGAAAGTAGTGAGACTCTGTGGACTAGAATGGAATAGAGAATGAAGAAACTGGAAGAGTTGCTGGGGATCTTTGGGCCGATCCCCGGTAGTAATGAAGAGTAGCTCTGTAGGGCGGCTGATCGGCTGATCAAGCTGCCTGATCGGCCTTGGAGTTCCCCATAGTAGTAAGGGAGGAGTCAGTTTGGGGCTTTGCAATGGATTATTCCCAGTTGGGAAGGCAGCCTGGAGGCCCATAGTAGGCCAAAAATAAGTGTGGAATTAATGACTGCCTCCCTCTGGTGGTCAATAGCACCCTTTCTTCCAAATGGCTGCGTGGGAGATCTGTATATAGGGAGAGGGTTTTCCCTCCGCTAGCTCGCATGCCCTTGTGGCAGCTATGAGTTCAGCTTGTTGGTTGGTGGAATTGGGTGGGAGAGGTTTTGCCTCTATGATGGATGAGAGGGAAACGACAGCACACCCCGCCACTTTAACTCCTTTGTATATAAAGGAGCTACCATCTGAGAACCAGATGAGGTCTGAAGAGGGCAAGGGTCCCTCAGAAATGGTGGTAGGGCAGGGTAAAATCGTCTCTAATACCTCCAGGCATTTGTGGACGGGATCTTGTGAGGGAGAAGATGGGAGGAGGGAGGCAGGGTTTAATGGAGAGCAGGGCTGAAAAGAGATGGAGGGATTTTCAAGGAGAGAAAAGGAGGGATAGAACCCTGGAAGGAGGAAGTGACTGTAGCCCCTTGTAAGTGAGGAAATCCTTTAGATGGTGAGGAGATGAGATGGTTATCAGGGAGCCAAAGGTAAGCTTGTGTGCTTCTTTCTGGAGGTCATGGGCCGCTGCTAGGGCTCTGATGCATGGGGGCCAGCCCCTGATGGTGAGGGTCGAACTGTTTGGATAGGTAGGCCACTGGTGCAAATGTGGGGTCATATTCCTGACCCAGAATGCCCAGACTTTGTCCCTGTTTTTACATAGAGGGTGAAGGGTCGGGAGAGGTCGGAGAGATGCAGGGCGGGTGCCCAGAGGGAGGGCCTTTTTAAAGGGCTTCCCTAATGCTGAGAGTAGGGGTTCATCTTGGGGGCCCCTGGCCAGATTATATAGTGGCCTGGCAAGGAGGGAGAAATTCAAAAGTAATCCAGGCCCTGAAGTACCCAGCCAAACCCAAGAAGGAGAGTCATCTTTGATCTTTGTATAGGTATAGACACAATAAGCTGTTTTCTGTCTACTGTAATGGCCTTTTTCCCTTGAGAGATAGAGAACCCTAGATACATGCTATTTGGGCCTTTTGTGGAGAGGCCCGATACCCCTTTAAGGCTAAGAAATTAAGTAGGAGAACTCTGTCATCTGTTGAGCGCCCTTTGGATGGGCTAGAAGAATTTGTTTGTAAGAGGTGCAGAGAGCAGGATTGGATCGGAGCAAGAAGAAAGCCTGGAAGAGATCCCTTAGAATGGAGGGATCCAGGGACCCAAAAAGAGGCCATCTGCTTTGGTTGTCTAAGGGATAAGTGAGCCAGGCCTGGGTGCTCTCTTTGATCCAAGAGGCATTGTAGGGGAGAGTCGACCGGCAGAGAGGACACATTACCCATGTAAGGAGAAGGGAAGAGGACACAGAGAAGGAGGAAACTGATTTATTGGCAAAAGGGGCATCCCCGCTAGAGCCAAAAAATCAGGAGTGCCTAAGTGGCAGGTTCAAGCTGCAGAGATTGGTCGTCACCGAATCCTGACAGTCGATGCTCTCATCCTGGACAGAGCGAGAGCCGTGGGAGACCTTGGCCAAGGCTTTTCGGGACCCCTCCTGGAGAGGCCGGATACTCCCAGGGCCGGAAAGAGGGGAGAGGAAGGGGAAGGTAAGTGTCTCTCTAGTGGCCGAGTCTTAAGGTGAGAGGACTAGGACTTTCGAATCTGCCCAAGGAAGGAGTCCTTGAGGGCCACCATAGCCTTAAAGGCTGTGGTGGGGTGCTTTCCTCCCCACAGGTGGGCAAAGAGATTTGCCGGACGATAATCAACATATTGCAAGAGGAGGGATTCATGGCACTGGGGGTGAAAAGATTGGAGGTCGGAGGCCAAGGTTTGTCCAAAGAGGTGTGGACTATCTCGAAATCCCTGAGGAAGGATAGTCCAGGTTAAAGGCAAAAAGATATCCTTTAAATCTATGACAGAGAAGTGGGTGGCGTGTGGGGGATCTGAGACAGCAGAGTGTATGGGTTGGGAACCAAAAGATGTATGGGCCTAATGGAGGTGTTGATGAGTCGTAGGTAGGACCCGTTGGGCTTTTTTACCGCTAGTATGGGAGTATTGTAAGGGGAATGAGCAGGACGGAGGTACCCCTTGCTAAGAAGGTCCTGAATAATAGGTTGTAGGCCCAGAAGAGCTTTTGTGGATGGGGTATTGAGCCTGATTGGGGAAGGTGTTAGGATCTTTGATGTTAACTGGTGGGCAGGAAACAGTGGAGGGGGTGTGGGTATCCCATAAAATCGGGTCAACCAGGTTAGTATGGTATTTCATGTCAGCCTCACAAGTGGAGCAGAATGGCCAGCCTTCTGCCAAAAGGGCCAGAAAAGATGAATAGGCCAATTCTGGGGCCTGACTGATGCCAGGAGCCCGTATGTTGATTGTTGTATTGAATTTAGAGAGGATATCTCGGCTGAGCAAAGGAACTGGACATTGGGGCATAACTAGGAACGTCTGAGAGAATGGGAAGCTGTCTATGGAACAGAGTAATAGGGGAGTCTTTTTTGGATAGATGGTCTTTCCTCCTACCCTGACAATAGGAGAGGTGGATGGCACTGTTTGCCCCCAGAATTCTGTCAGGACTGAGAAGGTAGCCCTGGTGTAAAGGAGAAAGTCAACCTTGTGCCCATCCACCTGAATCCGCACCCTGAGTTCCTGTCTATTGATCATTACGGCCGGGGACAAGGACCCAAGGCACTATCAATCGATTGCCATGCCCAGAAGGTCGGAGGGTTCTCTGGCCATAGGCCTCCTACAGGATCTAGGACAGTCAGAGCCCCAATGACCTTGTTGTTGACATTTAGGGCATGCGTACGCGGAGTGCATGGTGCCGGGAATGCCCTGGCCCAATGTCCCTCCTTGCCACACTTGAAGCAGGCACCCGGGGGGTTTTCGGTGATGGGCAGCAACCCGAGGAAGCACCCTGCAGGGCCTGGGCAAGCATCTGAAATTTCTCAGTCTGGGGGGTGGCAGGGCCTTATTTGAGCTTTTTTAGTTTGGCCCAGATGTCGGGGTAGCTCTGCGAGAGGAAATATGTCATAAGGACATGACGGCCATCTGGGGTTTTGGGATCTAGGTTACTGCTAAAGGGCTTTTGTAAGCCGATCCAGAAATTCTGATGGGGTCTTTTGTAATTTTTGGAAATTGATGGCCTTATGTGCCACTTTTTGAGCCCAGCAATAATACATGCAGAGAATCGGTCCCTACTCTGTATGCCAGCTTGTGTATTATAATCCCAGTTGGGAGTTTGATCTGGGGCAGCAAGTGGCCCCAGAGGGTGATTGGGATTAACTCGGTGAGTTTCATCTGCATGGGCTCTGGCAAGTTCCCAGACTCTGGAACGTTCCTCAAGAAGGAGAGTATTAGCCAATAACATATAAGTGAGGCTATAAGCCTGGAAGAGCCACTGAAACTCTCTTATGTAAGTGGTGGGATCTGTGGTGAATGAGCCCAACCTTCACTCAAGTTGCATGGGGTCATTCATAGAGAATCGGACATGTACCAGGATAATGCCCTCAGGTCCAGCAACCTCTCTTAAAGGGGCCATGGTTTGTGGGACTAGGGAGCGGGACCTAGTTTGGGGGGAACTAAAGGTGTTGGCAGAGTCAGAGGGAGCACCTGAGGGGCTAGACGGAGCTGACAGGGGAGGTTGGTAGGGAGTGGTGCCGCAGTCTGGCTGCAGCAAAATAACCAGGGGGTGACGAACAACTTGTGTACGTTGATACAGCAGGAGTGGAAGCCGTTTATTGTAGGACAACAGAGGTATTTATACATTTTACACAGCTTATCTTAATTAGCATAAACTAGATACATCAGTCAACCAATAAGAAATCTCCACAGTTAATGGCTCGCTGGCGTTACTTCACAAACCACTCCCTCTGGCATTTTGCCAGGCGCCATCCAGACTTGTTTACAGACCCTAACATTTCTCTGGCAAAATGCCAGGCGCCATCCAGACTTGTTTACAGACTCTAACAGAGTGGGTTCATCTGCCGGATAGGTAGGGGTGAGAATGAAGAAGAGGAAAAGCCTCAACATCTCCTTCCACTTTTTCAAGCGCTCGCAGAAGTTAAACAGATCTCTGAGAATTGCGGGATCTAGGGATCCTCCTGGGGGCCATTGACTTTGATTGATTTTAATTGATAGTAAGGCCAATCTTGTGTGAAGAATTTAATAAGGGGGAGTCTGCAGGGAGGGAAGAAGAGGCCCCCATAGGTCAGGAGAGGGACAAGGGTGGTTGAGAGAGAGAGAGAGAGAGAGAGAGAGGGAGGAGTGCTTTATCTTCCACCTCAGGACCTCCCGCTCATGAACCGGGTTCCAGAGAGTCCACCGTGACCATGAAGGTCATGGTGGGGTGTGTTCTCTCCTCCAGATTGGGCGTCAGAGGTTTGCTGGACGATCAAGGTCAAAGCCCCTGCATAGCCGTCTGAAGCTGGATACCCCATAGGGCAACTCACCTACTGAAGAGCCGGTGTTGTGCGTGTAGTAGCAGCAGAGCTCAAAAGAGTGGACGAGGACAGCAAGCCTTGAGAGAGGGAACCCTCAAGCAGCGAGGCATTCCTCCTCCTGGGTTTTGGCACCAATGAAAGAGCGATCAAGGGTTGCCGTGGGAGAAAAATGCCCATTTATTGAGGAACAGCTCTGCATATTTATAGAGCCGGGGGGTGGTTTGACAGTTGGCATGGGATGCTTTTTTATTGGTGGATAAGGATCAGGTGAACCAGCAGGGCTAGTCTGATTGGTGGGTAAGGATCATGTGAGCCAGCAGATCTAGTCTGATTGGTGGGTAAGGATCATGTGAGCCAGCAGGGCTCACCATTGGACAGCTCTTCTTGGGGGATGGGGAAGTTAGTCTTTGGAGCCGGGCGACTCCCAACATTCTTCAGCAGCTACACATGAAAAATTAAGCTCATTATGCTGCCTTCTTATTGACAATTTTTAAAAAGAAATAATGTACAAATTATTTATTTTTTTCCTTTTTTTTAACATTACTGGGGATTAAACCCAGAGACATACTACCACTGAGCTACATCCCCAGCCCACCCCTTTTAATATTTTTAGTTGTAGATGTGAACAATGCTTTTATTTATTTATTTTTTGTTACAGTGTACAAAGCTAACACACTGAGCATTATTATCAACCACCCTAATTGATATTAATAGAGCACTTGAAGCAACAATAACAGAATATTATTCTTTTCAAATAACATGTAATATTCACTAAGAAAACCATCTGAGTCATAAAACAAACAGCAATAAACTTGAAATAATTGAAATCATATAAGGTCTGGTCTCCATACATAAGAAATTAAAGTAGAACTTTAAGAGAAAGTTAGGAAAATGCCCAAATGCTTGGAAATTAAACAATCACACACTAAGTTATTCATAGCTCAAAGAGGAAGTCTCCAGAGAAATTACAGTTATTTTGCGTTTGTTTACTGTTGTCTGGAGTTTTATTAGTTTTGTTTTGTTTGTGGTATTAGAGATTGAACCAGGGCTTCCTGCATGCCAGGCAAGTGCTTCATCACCAAACCCACAATTGATTTTGAATTGAATAAAAATGAAAACACAACATATCAAAATTTGATGAAAGGGAAATTTTTACCATCAACTGCTTAATATTTGAAAGGAAAGCAATCTCAAATCAATAATCTTCGCTTTTACTTCAGGCAACTAAAAAAAAAAAGAAAAGAAATAAACCTGACAAAAGCAGAAGGAAGAAAACCAAGATCAGAGAAGAAATCACCAAAACTGAAAACAGAAAAAAAAAAAAAAATGATTCTTGGAAAAATCAATAGAATTGATAAGCCTCTAGGAAAGACTGACAAAGGTGGGGGGAGAAGACTCAAATTACCAATGCCAGGAATGAAGAAAGACATTAAAAGAGTAACAGACATTAAAAGAGTAATAAAGGAATACTATGAACAACTAACTCTATGTGCATAAATTTGGAAAAAGCAAGAGGAAAGGATTACAATGGTGTGTGAGGAAACTGGGAACGATGGATATGTTCATTTTCATAATTATGGTGATGGTTTCACAAATGCATACATCCATCAAAATTAATAAAATTGTGCACTTTAAATATGTAATTTATTCCATATAAAGCATACCCCAATAAAACTATTTTTAAAAACTTCATGGAATAGTCCATTATTTCTTAGAGATGGTTGGAGCCTTCATTGCAGCCATTACCCAGTATCACAGCTGTCCCACCCCTGCACATATGTCACATTTATTGTTCCTCCAGCATTGATTTTCTCGAATCACTGTAACTGTCCCTAATATTTCTAGTATGTACAATGAAATATTATTCACTTCTAACTTATCATTTATACATAGGATCATAAACCAAGATTTTAGTGTCTACTGCTGATCAATTTATCATCTAATTTTATCATCTAGTGTCATCAATTATAGTACACTGAAATTATTCAGAAGTATGTTCACTAGCAAAGTTCCTAAAAACACATGAATCAAAAGCTGGTTTGGGCCTCCAGGAGAAAGCACTGTCTTCCTTAATGTTCAAGACTGGAGAACTGCTCCCAAATGGTCCCAGTGGGATGGTGAAACCCAGGTGAAGTTCACTCAACATACAGCACATCTCAACAACCAAAGAAATACAACCGCAGAATGCATGATAGCATGTAATTACAAGATAGAACTCTCCCGGGTGTGCTAAGCTTGAGCAGCATAAGATTTATCTCTTTGCTGTCAGTTGTTAAGAGGCAATATACAATTTATGTGTCCTGACAGCCCAGAAATAGCCTCTTCTTCATTGAGAGAACAGAGCAACATAAACTAACAGTACCAGAGCCAATTTCAATGTTCAGCAAATAGAATGCATGTAAAATAGAGAGTCCCCTTTTTGGTAGAAGCTTTGATTCACTCTGTAACTTCCTTCTGCTCCTCCCCTCCCACTCCTGGTTTATCCTTTACTCATTACCTTCCCCTCCTACCTTATCCTATCACGGAGTGGTTTCCATCATGCTCTCCCATCTCTTTCTTCCTTTTAAAAATGAAGATAAGGAGCTGGGGTTGTGGCTCAGTGGTAGAGCACTCGCCTAGCACATGTGAGGCGCTGGGTTCGATCCTCAGCACCGCATAAAAATAAATAAATAAAATAAAGGTATTGTGTCCAACTACAACCAAAAACAATATTTCAAAAAAAAAAAAATGAAGATATGAATGCCTACCTTGCAAGTCTGTTGTGCAGAGTTTTAAAACAAAGCTAAACAAAAAACACATGGCCGGCTGGGGATGTGGCTCAAGCGCTCGCCTGGCATGCGTGCGGCCCGGGTTCGGTTCTCAGCACCACATACAAACAAAGTTGTGTCCGTCGAAAACTAAAAAATAAATATTAAAAAAAAAAAATTCTCTCTCTCTCTTTCTCTCTCTCTCTCTCTCTCTCTCTTAAAAAAAAAAAAAAAAAAAAAAAAAAAAAAAACATGGCACACACTAGCACAGTACCTAGCATGTAGTAGCAGCTCAAAACAATGTGAATTCACTTCACTTTCACCCTCTTCAAGACCAAAGGAATAGCAGCAGAAGTAAAGAAGAAAATGTGCAGGAGTAGGGATGGTAAAACAGAGAGAAATCATTCCAAATAAATCATTCCAAATACATATATTCTCTTCTTAGAATAGGGGTTTTGTTCAAAATGATTGCTCTCTATATAATTCTTTCATAGCAATTCAGCTGGTTCAGGTAAGAGGCTTACTCGAGTGGCCCAGCTCCCAAGATATTTCTGTGCTCCTTCCTCCTTTTGCCTCAACCACCATTCACTAGTGGTCACTAATTCAGAATATCCAGGGTATTCAGTCCATCCCTTTCCTGGCTACCACCCATCATTAATTAAACAACACCAAGACTCTACCTTAATTAAAAACCCTTGTCTAGTTGTGTCTATTCCTTTGGAAATAGCCCTCATTCTCCCTTGAATGGGTACTCCTTGCTTCTCACTCTCAAGGTGGCCAGCATTCTCCTTTATACTCTTCAAGATGGCCAGCATTCTTATTCTATCCCTTGAGATAGCCTGTATTCTCCCTTGAGTGTGTAACTGTGTCTAAATAAATCTTCTGAAAAACAAAACAAAACAAAATTCCTGTCTCCAGCCCTGTTTCCCCACCACCTATGAATGTCTGATCTCTTACCTCCTCTTCAATAGCCAAATTCCATAAAAATGTTTTTTCACTTCTCATCTCACACTCTTTCAACCTACTACAACCCGGCTTCTGTCCCCAAATCATGAAATTGTTTATGCCTCAACATTTAAAGTAGACCTATTCTCTCTCACTTCTTGCTGAGTTGGTAGGGCCTTTCTAAATAGCTGAGGCTAGCTTTGAACTCTCAATCCTCCCACCTCAGCCTCATGAGTATCTGTTTTTTCTTTAATTGCTTGTGCTTTTGGTGTCCTACCTAAAAATCTATTGCTAAATCCAAGGTCCTGATTTCTATGTTTTCTTTTAAAAGTCTTATTCTTTGGGCTCTTTACACTTAGTATGTTACTCCATTTCAAGTTAATTTTTGTATATGGTGGGAGTTAAGGGTCCAATTCCTTCTTTTGTGCATAGCTCTTCAGTTGTCCCATCACCATTTGTTTTAAGACTCTTCTTTCATCATTGAATAGTGGTGATGCGCTAGTCAGAATAAATTAACCATAGATTAAGAGGAGGGGGAGAAGCCTAGCTTCTAGCTAAATCCCTGTACATGGACTTTCAAAACTGAGCACAGGCAATCAGAAAGGCTTTTCATGCCAGGCCCTAAAGGGGAACACAGCCTACTGAAGGAAGTTACTACTGAAGGAAATTAATGACTTAAGTTAATAGAGAACTATTCCATGTTCTTCCATGGATTGGAAGACTCAATATTATTAAGATGCCAATTCTCCTTAAATATATCTATCAATTCACTGCCATTCAAATACAAATCCCAGAAAACTTTCTGTAGAATCTGAAGTGTGAATATAAATTTTCTGTGGAAAAGTAAAGGATCTAAAATAATTTTTTAAAGAAACCTTGACAAAGAATAAAGTTGAAATATTCACCTCATTGAAATATTCACTATAACGCTATAGTAATACAGATAGTATGGTTTAACAGAAAGACAGAAAAACTCGTCAATGGAACAAAAAAAAAACAGTCCACAACTAGATCTGCACACAGTTGGTTTGACTAAGCTATGTATCAGTTATTTGGCCAAAGACTTCTAGATATTGCTATAAAGATATCTGTAAATATGATTAACATTTAAATCAGTTGACTTAAAGCAGGACACCCTCCTAAGAAGAGTAGGAATGGGACTCATCCAATCAGTTGAGAAGGCCTTGGGAGCAAAAACAGGAGAAGGAGCCCTGCCTTAAGATTGTAACATTGAAATCTTGCCTAAATTTCCACCTCGTTAGCCTGCCCTACAGATTTTGGACTTGGCAGCTCTCAAAATCATGTAATCCAATTCCTTAAAATTTCCATATAGACAGACGACATGATCTCTCTTTTTTTTCCTCTCCCTGCTCTTTTCCACCCCACATACAATGTCTATGAGCATATGGCAATTCATTGAGAAAAGGAAATCTTTTTTTAATGACTGATGCTAGAAAAACTGGATAAACTGGACAGATGCAGCAGCACACACCTGTAATCCCAGCAACTTGGGAGCCTGAGGCAGGAGGATCCTGAGTTCAAAGCCAGCCTCAGCAACTTAGCAAGGCCCTAAGCAACTCAGTGAGACCCTGTCTCAAAAAAAAAAAAAAAGAGCTGGGGATGTAGCTCAGTGGTAAATTTTCCCTGGGTTAAATCCCCAGTACCCTCCCTCAAAAAAAAAAAAAAAATAGATAAACTAGAATAAAAAATTAACCTTAAACCTCCATCCTATAAATAAATACAATTTGAAATAGCTCTTAGACCTAAAAATAAAAACTGAAACAAGAGTTCCTAAAAGAAAACGCACGAGAATATGTTTGTGATCCTGAAATAACCAAAGATTTTTTTCTAAGACACAAAAATTGAATGTAAAATTGATACATAAAAAACTCCAACTCATCAAAAATACTATTAAAGAAATGAAATGGCAAGCCACAGACTACAAAAACCTATTCTCAATACATACATCAGACAATGACTCTATCAAGAATATAAATAACTTCTGAAAGCAGTAACAGACAATTCAATTAAAAATATATGGTTAAAAAAGTTTAAAAAGTCATAACATTTTTTAAAGTATAGACATTTTTACAAGAGAAGATGCATAATTAGCCAATAAAGATGTTCAACAAAACCAGTCATCAGGAAAATGCAAAGTAAAATCACATTGAGATACCTATCATTTTACCCTCACTACAATTATAGTCAACCCTCAATATCCACTGGAAATTCGTTCCATGACCCCTTGTGGATAGAGTTTTTTTTTTAATTTTTTTTAGTTGTAGTTGGACACAACACCTTTATTTCACTTGTTTATTTTTGTATGTGGTACTGAGGATCGAACCCAGGGTCTCCCACTTGCAAGGCGAGGGCTCTACCGCTGTGCCAAAACCCCAGCCCGCGGATAGAGTTTTCTATATATGTTTATATATATCCTAGAGTTTGCTTTATATGTTAATAACTATTCAAGTCTACCTTTAAATAACACTATATCACTTACTGGGTAGTTCAAGCATTTGTATATTTATAACAAAATATTCCTGGATACCTTCCTCCCATCCCTGATATTATTGCTGGCATTCATTTCAGATACACACAATATGCATGCACACACACATATCAGCATACATAATTGAGTACATTTTGCTACTACTATTTTAAACAAATTATTATCTATTAGTCAGTTAATAATAAGAAGAATGAAAGCTGGTTCTGGTTTTCTGTTTTGTTTTTGCAGCACTGTGGATTTGAACCCCAGGCCTTGAGCATGATAGGCAAACACTCTACCACAGAGCCATATCCTCCACCCAAGAATAAAATGTTTTATTTTTACCTTCACTTTTTCATTCTCTGATGTCTCTCTTTTTTTCATGTAGATCTGAGTTTTTGACTAATTTTCCTTCTCTCTGGAGAACTTTTTAAAACATTTGTTGCAAGGCAGGTCTACCTGCAAAAAATCATGCAATTGTTTTTTTGGGTTTTTTGTTTGTTTGTTTGTTTGCCTGAAAAAGTCTATTTCTTTTTCCCTTGTAAAAACTAATTTCACAGAGTGAAGAATCTAGGTTGCTGGGGTTTTTTTCTATCAACACTTTAAATATTCCACTCCATTCTCTTCTTGCTTACATGGTTTCTGAGAAGTTGTATGTAAGTTTTATCTTTATTTCTCCATAAGCAAGGGTTTTTTTCCATGCCATTTAGTTTCAAGATTTATTCTTTTCTTTTTAAAAAATATTTCTTAGTTATTTATGGAACTTTATTTTATTTACTTATTTATATGCGGCACTGAGAATTGAACCCAGTGATTCACATGTGCTAGGCAAGCACTGTACCACTGAGTTACAACTCCAGGCCCAAGATTTTTTCTTTATCTTTAATTTTTTTGAAATTTGAATAGATATGCCTAGAGATTGTTTCTAGTCTACCAATGATCCATCCACTCTATTCTCCATCTCTTGTTACAGTGGTGTTTTATATATAGCTTTTCTTTTTGAGTCTCATTAATTTCTATCTCTCTACTTCTGTTATCCATTTGTTCCTGCATGTTTTCTACTTTTTCCATCAATGTTCTTAGCCTATTAATTATAGTTTTAAAAAAAATTATTGGTTGAATAATTCCAACATTCCTGCCATAGCTGATTTTGGTTCTACTAGTTGTTCAATCTCTTCAACCTATGTTTTTTGTCTTTTAGTATGTCTTATAATTTTTTTGGTTGAAAGGTGTTGAGAGCCACAGCCGAAGGGGCCCCAGCAAACTTCCAGCTGCCGGCTGATGATTGGCTCACAGCGGCCCCAGCAACATCTAGCTGATTGGCTCCTCTGGGGTGATGCTCATTGGGCTGTTTCCCTGCCCTTTCAGACCACGGAGCTGCTCATTGGGGGACTTTTTTGGCTCCGCCCACGTGACCCAGCCAATCGGCCTCAAGAGCAGGAGGATTGTGGGAGGTGGAGAGAAGCTTGTGTGGGAGAGAGAGGCTTGTGGAAAGCCCGTGGTGGCAGTTGGGCTCTGAGGGTTTTTCCTGAGGAGCTGTGTGGTTTGGTGTGTGGTTCTAAAAATAAAGTTAGTTTCTTTTGACAAGTGGCTCCTGATTGTGCCCAGCCAGACTGCGGCAGAAAGGAAAACACAATATACAGGCTAAAAGGAACTGTGGTCGATTAGCTATTAGTAACGTGGTGGTAGAGGAAGAGTTCCAGAGTCCCATGATTGTCTCAATCTGTGACCTTCAGTGCCTCTCAGTCCCACCCATATTGCCCCCTCCACTTGGAACTAGAGTAGACTAAAGATGGATATTTCCCTTCCCACAGGGAGGCTAGGCCATGAAAAACCCCGGGCAAGTTATATTTCCTGAGGGCCAACCTTTTTGTGTGAACAGTTTTCTGGAGTATTTCAAATGGTTGCTTTCTCCCTTCATCTGCCAGAAGCACAAGTGAGTTTTTCCTCAATATTCATTATGAGAACCTGGTAGAGTTTCAGGAGATAAAAGTCAAAATTGGGGGGGTGCTCTTTTGAGTGGCTCCCCCTGAAGTTCTTAATTTTTAAACTTGTTTACATGGGCTTGTAGCAATTTATCAATCCCAGTCCAGGTTTTTCTACTCCAGCACTCAGTCCCACTGAGGTTTCTGTTCATGAGATTCTGCTCCATTAAGTTGTGATTCTCTCTCTACCCATCTGTCTCTCATATTCTGGGGACAGCGGTTTGCCCTGTGATCTCACTTCTCTTACAGATCTAAGAAAGAGCAGTGCTTTGCCAGTTTGTTAAACTTTTCTCTTATTAAGGCTAATGTGATTTCTAAGTTTCTTACATGTCAGACTGGAAACTGCTATAAATTTTAACTCAATAAAAAAAAAGACACTGACTGAGAAGAATTAAGTATTTATAAGAAATGGGAAAAGGGATAGAGATTCAACCATACATTAAGACTAGGCAACAAAAAGTAAAGGCATGATCGGAAGGTGTTACTGTAGAAGTTGTTCAAATTGGAGCATTCACACTTTTAGCAGATGTATCAATTTAGATAAAATGGACAATGGAAATAGGTTTAGTGTTGCCTCATTTTTTTAAGATATAATTTTTTGAGTGGCAGACAAAATCTGAAAATTTCTCTGCAATTAATTTACAACACAAGAAAGTGACATCGGATATAAGCTAGTATGGATCACAGAGAACATGTTGGTGATTTTTCCATCTTTTCTTCTCCTCTTTCTCTACCCCATGTCCACAACCCCAGGTGGTGCTGGAGATGAAACCCAAGACCTCAGGGATGCTAGGCAACTGCTCTAGCACTGAGCTACATCATCAGGACTCATTTCCCCCTTTTCTATTTTTCTGGGTATTCATGCTATGATTTGAATGGTTTTGCCTTTCCAAAATTCATGTTGAAACTTAAGGCTCAATGCAACAGTATTCAAAGATGTGACCTTTAAAAGTGATTTAGTCAGGAGGACTCTGCCATCATGAATAGGGTTAAGTGTATAAAAGTGCTTATTAGGGCTGGGGCTGTAGCTCAGTGGTAAAGCGCTTGCCTCGCATGTATATGACACTGGGTTCAATCCTTAGCATCACATACAAAAATAAAGATACTATGTGTTCATCTATAACTCAATAAATATTTTTTTAAAAAGTGTTTATTAGCCTTATAAAAGTGTTTGACAGGAGTTCACCCTTTTGATGGCTCCTTCTGTCCCTTCCATCATGTGAGGACACAATGTTCATCCTCTCTGGAGAGGCAGCAGCAAGTTGTCATCTTACAAGCAGAGAGCAGGCTTCACCAGCACCAAACCTGCTGGCACCTTGACTTTGGACTTCCTAGCCTCCAGACCACGAGAAATAACTTTTTTGCTTATGAATTTCCCAGTCTGTAGTACACTGTTATAGTAGCACAAACAGACCAAGACAATCTGTAATGTGGGTTTGTTCATTTCATTAAAGCAAAGTACATGGTCCAGGTATACCAAGTGGCATGCACAGCCTTCGTTCTGACTCTGTGGATCAGGACAGGGGCATCAGGAATTGTGATGCCTAAGTGGTGGTGGCGGGGTGGGTGTTGAGTGGAGGGTTCAGGGAGAGCAGTCGGGAGGGTTCTGGTTAGGGTGTCACTGGAAATAGGGCTTCAGGAAGACCTTAGACAATATTATCACACAGAGGGTGGAGAATGGAACAAAACTGGTTGAAACGAAACAGTCTTCCTCTCTACTTTTAATAATGGAAACTTAATAAAAAATGGCATACATACCTTATGCTTTTTCCTTTTGACTGCTACAGAGAAAACTATGGCATAGCATGTTTGTTTTCATTTTACAGAATATTCAGTCACTAGGCTTTAGTAGATATAATCATAGAATTAGCGGAGTTCTGCAAAAATGTGGAATCCCCCATTTTTAGAACTTCCCAAGAACTAGAAAATTGCTGTGCTGGGGGAGGGGAGAATAGAAGTTCACTGGATTAGATAAAGGGGAAGGGAGGGAAGGGAGGGAGGATGGGAATGGGAAAGACAGTAGAATGAATCAGACATAACTTTCCTATGTTCATTATGAATATCCAACCAGTGTAACTCCACATCATGGACAACCACAAAAATGGGAAGTTATACTCCATGTATGTATAATGTCAAAATACATTCTACTATCTTGTATATCTAAAAAGAAAAAAATTTAAAAAAGAAAATTACTGTGCTGACACCATGAGGTAATACACACATATATATATATTCAGTTCTGTATGTTCAGTTAAAAAGAGTTTGGCCCCACCTTGCATCCTTCCACACCTGACTGCCTCAAATGTAAAAAGAGGGCTTGTTGAGGACCATGGACCTGATCTTGGATAAGCCTGGATGAGAACACATCGACTATTGTGACTCGATTAAATTTTAAGTTCCTCTCACTTTTCCAGCTCTGTGTTAACCCATTACGTTCTTCAACTTTGTAAACCAGTTACTGCACTCAGCAATTCACCTGACATTGCTCAGCACAATCAGGAACTTAAAAGGTTGCCAAAAGTGACACTTTTGCCTGAGCTGGCCCTTTTTCATTTGTTTCTTTGGTTTCATCTTGGGAGTCAAAACTTGGCCCCATTCTCTATCACAAGCAAGGTGGCAGGAGCCCCACTGTGTTCCTTTCCCATCTGCATCCTGAAAGGAACCTCCCTCTACTGTGGCTCCCTGCCAAACTCAGACCAAATCTCTTCCCAATCTTCCACTGCCATGGAGACACTGGACTATAGCTGTTTATCCTGGCAGAACTGAGTGCTCTCTTGTACCCACAGCACAATAGCTCCACTGAGCTGAATGGGCTGTTCAGCTCATTCCTCAGTTGGCAGCTGTGGTACTGGTGGATCCAGGAGTGTTCAAATATGCAAACAGGCAGGAGAACTAGAGAGGAAAGAGGCCTGAGGAGGGAAAGGCTTTCCAACAGCTAAGACAAAAGTCCTAAGCTGAGACAGGAACAACCCTGTAATAGAAAGGACTGTTCTATTCCTCTCATTGCCCACAGTATGCTCACAAGACCTTTCCAGATGTCAATGATTCCTCACTGGCTCTCCCCCCCAACACACACACACACACACACACACACACACACTGTAGGCACTATCTCTGCAACAGAATCTCAACAACAGAATTGTTTCATTTACTGCCAGTGAGAAATATTATTGGTATTTCACAAGAACATCCTTTATTTGCACAAATAACAGAACAAGGGTTATGTGTGCCTGTGTCTATAAGAGCGAGAGTGTTTTAAATCATTCTAACATGAAATTCCTCCACAGAGTAATGAAGAGAATCAGGTGTGTTCCTGACCATGTGGAATGGATTAATAAGCCATGACACACTGCTGAGCTTCACATTGCCCCAGCCTTGGCTAACCCACCAGACCTATTTTCTGATTCTCAGAAGCTCTGTGCTTTGGAGCACCATTTCCTGAAAAGCCCCACTTTCTCCTTAACCACCAAGAAAAAGAAGCTTAATTAGGGCAACCATGTGACATGATGTCTTTTCACATCTTCCAATAATAATTTAAGCCTGGACTGGCTGCTTTACCTTGAGTTCTTTGTTCTTTTGGTGCTCTATTCCAATAGTTCTCAACTTTGGCTACACAAAGTCGAGATCCAGTACAGATTAGAGTCACTACAGGCAAAAGACCCCCAGGAAATAAATTACTTAGGCATGAAAAACACAAAGCTATGTTTCATAACTGACAATGGAAATGACCCAGAAATCTACAACCAAAATTACTATAGAAGCAAATCTCATTCTAATAATATTATTTTATTCTTAATTAGTATAATTATTATTTGTAAATTTAAACAACCTTAACCCCCAGTTTCCTTCTTAATTTAATTTTCCTTCTAACAAGGAAATAAACAAGTTAGTCAATAATCATTTATAAACATTTATGGACCTAAAAATAAAGCATCAAAATGTATGTAGCAGAATCAGAAAAAGTAGTCAGGAAATTCATTTGAAAAATATGAGGCCCAGAATAGCCAAAGCAATCCACAGAGAGAAAAGTGAATCAGGAGGCATCACAACACCAGATCTTAAATTATACTACAGAGCTGTAGTAACAAAAATGGCATGGTATTGGCACCAAGACAGACAGGAAGACCAATGGAAGAGAATAGAAGTCATAGAGACAAACCCACATAAACACAGTTATCTCACACTAGATAAAGGTGATGTGAACATACATTTGAGGAAAATAGCCTCTTCAAGCAATGGTGCTGGGAAAACTAGAAATCCATATATAGCAGAATGAAATTGAACCCCTATCTCTCACCCTGTACAAAACTCAACTAAAAGTGGATCGACAACCCAGGCATTAGATCAGAGACCCTGTACCTACTAGCAGGGTCTCTGGTCTAATGGAAATTTGGGCCCACTCAACTTTCCATCATGTGGCTTTAGGAAACGACTTCTTCAACAAGACTCCTAAAGCAAAGAAGAAAATCAAGAATCAATAAATGGGATAGTATCATACTAAAAGGTTTCTTCACAGCAAAGAAAACAAGAATGTGAAGAAAGAACCTACAGAATAAGATAAAATCTTTGCTGCCTTCACCTCAGAGCATTAGTCTCCAGGATATACAAAGAACTCAAAACACTTAACACCAAAGGGTGGGAAAAAAAAAAAAAAACAACCAATAAATGCATGAAGAAACTAAACAGGCACTTCACAAAAGAAGAAATACCAATGGTCAAAAAAATATATGAAAAAATGTTCAACATCTCTAGCAATTAGAGAAATGAAAAACTACACTGAGATTTCATCCTACCCCAGTGTCAGAATAGCAATTATCAAGAATACAAGTAACAATAAATGTTGGTGAAGATGTGTGGGGAAAAGGCACACTCATACATTGCTGGTGGGACTGAAAATTGGTGCAACCACTCTGGAAAGCAGTATGGAGATTCCTCAGAAAACTTGGAATGGAACCACCATTTGACCCAGAATGTACACTCCTTAGTATATACAAAAGAACTTACAATCAGCATACTGCAGTGATGCAGCCACATCAATGTTTATAGCAACTCGATTCACAATAGCTAAGCTATAGACAACCTAGATGCCCTTCAATAGATGAATGGATAAAGAAAATGTGGTACATATACACACAATGGAATATTACTCAGCCATAAAAAGGAATGACTTTATGACTTTTGCTGGTAAATGGATGGAACTGGAGACTATCGTGCTAAGTGAAATAAGCCAATCCCAAAAAACCAAGGGCCAAATTTTCTCTCTGATAATGTGGATGCTAACACACAACAATGATGTGGGGAAGAATAGAAGTTCAGTGGATTAGATAAATGGGAATGAAGGGAAGGGAGGGGGTATGGGAATAGGAAAAACAGTAGAATGAAGTGGACCTAACTTTCCTATGTTGATATATGAATATGCCACCATTGAAACTTCACATCATGTACAACCAAAAGAATGCGATCCTAGTTAGAATAAGATATATTTCATGTATGTATAATATGTCAAAAATATACTCTACTGTCATGTATATCTAAAAAAACAAAAATAAATAAAAATTTAAAAATTATATGTAGCAAAAACTGACAGAATTAAAGAGAGAAATATATACTTCTGTAAAAATAATTATAGACTCCAATATCCCATTCTCAATAATGGGTAGAACAAAGGAAGTCAAATAAGAGAATAGAGTACTTAACACAATAAATCAATTGGCTCTAATACACAAATACAGTATACTTCACTCAACAGGATACACATTCTTCTCAAGTACACATGGGACATTTTCTACACTTTAATTTTTTATGTCACAAATTAGCCTTAATATAGTTATCATACAAAGTATGTCTTCTGACCATAACAGGATGAAGTTACAATTCAATAACAGAAAAAAACTGGAAAATTCACAAATTTGTGAAAATTAAACAACCAGCACACACACTTTTAAACAACCAATGGATCAAAAAAGAAATCCCAAGGGAAATGAGAAAATACTTACAATGAAAAAGGAAACACAATTTACCAAAACTGACAGAACATAGCAAAAGCACTCTAATGGGGAAATCAATAGTTATAAAAGCATTAAAATCCAAGAAATACCTCAAATCAATAACTAATTTCCATAAGGAACTAGAAAAAGAAGAAACTAAACCCAAAGATACCAGAAGTAAGGAAATAATAAATATTAGAGAAGAGATAAACAAAATACAGAATAGAAAAACAATAGAGAAAATCAATAAAATCAAAATTTGGTTCTTCAAAAAGGTCAACAAAACTGACAAACTTTTAAGCTATATGTGTTAATATTTTAAAAAGACAAGACTCAAAATGCTAAAGTCAGAAATGAGAAGGAAAACATTACTACCAATTTAAGAAAGATAAGAGAGTACCATTAACAACTATAAAGTCCTAGAAATAGAAAACCTGACAAGATGTGTTAACAAAGAAACAGAAATTCTGAACATGTCTATTATTAGTAAGGAAATTGAATCAATAATGAAAAATATTCTGACAAAGCCCTGGATCTGATGGCTTCCATGGTGAAATCTATCAAAAACATTTAAAGAAAGAATAGTACCAGTCTTTCCAAAACATTTCCAAAAATGGAAGAGGATCACTTCTAACTCATTCTGTATGGCTAACATTATCCTGATACCAAAGCCAAAGACATTATAAGAAAAGAAAATTATAGACCAATATCCCAAATGAGCACTGATGCAAAAATCCTCAACAAGATACCAGCAAACTGAATTCAGCTGCATACTGAAGGGAGTATATACCGTGACCAAATGGGATTTACTCCCAGAATGCAAGGATGGTTCAACGTGTGAAAATCAATGTATATGTCATAGTAACAAAATTAAGAGGAAAATAAAACCCTCATGATCACTCAATTGATACAAAACAGCTATTTGTCAAAATTCTATATCCTTATATGGAAAAAATACTACACCAAGTAGGAACAGAAGGAAACTACCTCAGAAAAATAAGAGCTATATATGGAAACTCCACAAGAAAATCACATTCAATATTGAAAGTATATCCTCTAAGATCAGGAACAAGATAAAAAGAACCACATTTGTCACTTTTATTCAACATAGTATTGGAAATTATAGCTACAGAAATTATGCAAGAAGGAGAAATAAAATGGAAAGGAAGAAATATTATCTATTCACAAAAGATTTGGTCCTAAATATAGAAGACGTTCAAGATTACACACATACACATGTACACACACAAAACTGAACTAATAACTGAATTCAGCCAAGTAGTGGGATTCAAAAAGTCAACACATAAAAATCAGTTGCATTTCTACATACTGACAAAATAACATGTAAAACAATTCCATTTATAATAACATCAAAACCAGTAAATCCTTAGGAGTTAATGAAGGAGGTGAAAGATTGTACAGATTTTTTTTTCACGAAATAAAAATGAGGCTGCAAACAAAGTTTCCAAAAATGGCTCAGTTGTTAGACAAGTATGGAAGCTATAAAAACAGCCTAAAGAAATTAAAAACATAAATAAATGGAAATATGTACCCTGTTATCAATCTTGTCAATATGTTGATTCTACCAAATGCAGGGTACAGATTCAATGCAATCTTTACCAAAATTCCAAGTATGATTTTTTTTTTTTTTTTTTGCAGAAACAGAAAAATCCAAAATTGATACCGAATCAAAAGAGACCTTGAATAGCCAAAACACTCTTGAAAACAAAGAGCAAAGCTGGAGGACTCACACTTCCTGATTTTAAAACTTATTACAAAGCTATAACAATGGCATTTGCACACACAGTACTTCTCAAGTCTTCTGAGATGGAGTCTTCTTGAATTCAAATTACACAAAGCATCAGCCAGGATAACAAAAAGTATATCACAAGTACAGAAATAAGCATTGATTTCAGCTCTGGATCTATGTAGCAAGAAGCCAAGCAAGTGGGAGGAGAGATTTATGAAGATATGCTACTCATAGAGAAGACAAAAGAGTGAGGAAGACCAATGTACTGCAAGATTGGATTAGAGACGATTGTTAACTTGTCCTGGCTCATGAATTCTAATTCCTCTCAAACTGAAAAACAGAGCCACGTTATCACAAAGAGAGAGAGGGGTGGGGGAAGTTTTAGTAATAAAAAACGAGTGCTACTGGTGTAAAGACAAACCTAGATACCAATAGAATAGAATAGAAAACCCAGAAATATACCCTTGTGACCAAATGATTTTTGATAGAAGTGACAAGGCCATTTAAAGGGGGAAGGAACAATTTTTTTCAACAGTTTTGGGAAAACCACATGTGCTTACACACATACCAAAGACTAAAGGTGGATCCTGACTGAACACCATATACAGAAATCAACTCAAGACAGATGAAAACCTGAATTGAAGATCTAAAACTCTTAGAAGAAAATATAGGCAAAATTTCATGGCATTGGATTTGACAGTGATTTCTAGGATATGGTACCAAAGGTATAGACAACAAAAGAACAAATACCGGACTTCGTGGAAAGTTTGAAAATGTATGCATCAAAAGGTAGTAACAAAGCTGCGAGGTGTGGGTCAGTGCCTTGCTTAGTGTGTGCGAGGCCCTGGGTTCATCCCAGCACTGCAAAAAAAAAAAAAAAAAAAAAAAAAAACTATGAACAGAGTAAAAAGACAATACTCAGAAGGGGAATACAATATCTGCAAATCATGTATTTGATAAGTGATTAATTTCTATAAAATGCAAAACTCCTAAAACTCAGCAACAAATAAATAACAGCTCAATTAAAAAATGGACAAAAGACTCAGATTTCCCCCCAAAGATATGGTGGTCAATAAATACATGAAAACTGCTCAGCATCATTTATTAGGAAAATGCAAATTAAAATTACAATGAGATACCACCTCATGACCATTAGGATGGCTACCATCAAAAAAAAAAAAAAAAAACCCAAAAGTTTGTAAGTATTCTCACCACAAAAAATTAATGTGAGGTAATGCATCTATTAATTAGTTCGATTTTGTTATTCCACAATGTATACATGTCAAAACACCATACTATACATGACAAATATGTATAATGTTTAATGTCAATTAAAATAAGCAAGAAACAAAAAATAACAAGTGTTGGCAAGGATATGGAGAAATTAGAACACATGCACTGTCATTGGGAATATAAAATGGTACAGCTGCTGTGAAAAACAGAGCAGCAATACCTCAAAAAATGAAAGTAGAATTACTATATGATCTAATAATTCCATTTCTGTGTATATACCCAAAAGAATTGAAAACAGGCCAGGCACAGTGGCACATACCTGTAATCCCAGGGGCTTGGGAGGCTGAGGCAGGAAGATAATGAATTCAAAGCCAACCTCAGCAAAAGTGAGGCACTAAACCACCAGTCTCTAAATAAAATACAACATAGGGCTGGGGGTGTGGCTCAATGGTTGAATGCTCCTGAGTTTAATCCCTGGTAATAATAATAATAATAATAATAGTAATAATAATAATAGAAAACAGGGTCTCAAAGAGATGTCTATACAGCCATGTTCATAGTAACAGTATTCTCAATAATTAAACATGAAAACAAACAAGTGTACATCAAGGATGAATGGATAAGCAAAACAGGATGTATAAATACAATGGACTATTATTCAGTCTTAAAAAGAAAGGAAATTACATGTGCTACAACATGGATGAACCCTGAAGACATTATGCTCAGTGAAATAAGCCAGTTATAAAAAGGCTAATACTGTATTTCTTCCTATATGAGGTACCTAGAGTGGTCCAATTCAAAAGGTAGAATGGTGGTTTCCAAGGTTGGGGAGAAGAAAGAATGCAAAGTGTGGCTTATTCTGTCATCAAATTAGATGACAGAGAATTGTGTTTTATTATAAAACAACACTACTATATCTGTGCTAAAGACAAATACAATATATGTTGGTATTAACAGACTAAGTTAGCACTCATCATCACATTATTCCCAATTCACAAGGAAGCAATGGTTAGAAAAATTGAGAAGTTTCAGATAGAATATCTTCATCACAGCAGATTTTTTGTTTGTTTGTTTCACAAAATAAAAAAGAGGCTGTAAACAAAGTTTCCAAATATGACTCACTTGTTAGGCAAGCCTAGAAAAGTCATTACTGATAGGCCATTAATTGAATAACATTTTCTTTCAGAAGCCAAAGAAGTCTGTCCAGAGAAAATAAACTGATTTAAGGCTGCAGGTGGGGGGTTATCCCTTGTCTAAAATGCTTAAAACCAGATATTTCAGATTCTGGATTTTGGAATGTTTGCAATATACACAATGAGATAGCTTGGAGATGGGACCCACATCTAAAAATAAAATTCATTTTTGTTTCATATATACTTTATACTGAAGGTAATTTTATGCAATATTTTAAATAATTTTGTCCATGAAATAAAGTTTCATGATATGGAATTTTCCACTTGTGGCATCATGTTAGTACTCAATATGTTTACAATTTTGGAGTATTTTGGATTGGGGGTTCTTAAATTAGAGATCCTTAACCTGAAAACAGTTACACAAAGAGTTGAGGACATTGGGAACAATATCGATAGATGATTAAAAACAAGGCAAATGATTTTGAGTGATTTTCCCAACTTTTTTTTAAAAGTTGTAGATGGACACAATACTGTAATTTTATTTATCTATTTATTTTGGGGGGTACTGGGAATTGAACTCAGGGGTACTCGGCCACTGAGCCACAAACCCATCCCTTTATGTGTTTTATTTAGAGACAGGGTCTCACTGAGTTGCTTAGCACCTCACTTTTGCTGAGCCTAGGTTTGTATTCAGGATCCTCCTGCATCAGCCTCCCAAGCTGCTGAGATTACAGGCATGCACTAATGCTCCTGGCTTATTTATGTATTTTTATGTGTTTGCTGATGATCAAACCCAGTGCCTCACATGTGCTAGGCAAGCGCTCTACCACTGAGCTACAACCACAGCCCAATTTGCCCAACTTTCGAGGAGCCAACAGATATTTTCAACACTGTTGACTTGTTGTTTATTCATTAAGTCAATGCAGGTCTGAAGCCACTCAACATCTACCTCTGTGAATGGTCTATGTAGAACAAATATGCTTGATAATATTTTCAGAGAAATTAAGAAAACACTAATTCAATTCAACCTCGAGTGGAATCTGCTAAGTTGTGTTATAACTGATGGTGATAAAATGTTTATGGAGAAGAAAAAGGATTAGTTGGAAAAATTTACAAAGTTTTTGAAAATTTAAGGATTTCACTGTATTCATCAGATACTCATGCTGAAAGTATTTGATGCTATCTTGTTACTGAATCATGAATCAGCAGTGAACTTCATTTGCTCTCATGGACTTAATAATTTTCACTTTCAAGAATTTTTGTAGGGGCTGGGGATGTGGCTCAAGCAGTAATGTGCTCACCTGGCATGTGCAGGGCATTGGGTTTGATCCTCAGCACCACATAAAAATAAAATAAAGATGTTGTGTCCACCAAAAACTGAAAAATAAATATTTTTTAAAAATGGGGGCTGGGGATGTGGCTTAAGCAGTAGCGTGCTCGCCTGGCATGTGTGCGGCCCAGGTTCGATCCTCAGCACCACATACAAAGATGTTGTGTCCGCCGAGAACTAAAAAATAAATATTAAAAAAAAATTTTCTCTCTCTCTCTCTCTAAAAAAAAGAATTTTTGTCATAAATAACAGCAGATATTCTCTTTTGTTCTACTACATAGCAGTTCAATGGCTTAGCGGTGGCGAACTTTTATTGAGTTTTTCTGGCTTTTTTCTAACTTAGGGCTAAGATTAAAATTTGTTGGAATGAGATTTTTTTCCTCAGCCATTATTATTGAACTTTAAATGTCTTTGGAAATTGGCTTTTGCTGCTGACTTGATAATATTTCCTAAGGAATTGAACCTAAAACTACTAGGCAAAACAGATTTTACATACAAAATGTATATTGCAAAAAAAGTCATTTTGATGGCAACAAATGTGAATGGAATCACTAGCAATTTAAAGTTACTTTATTTGCTTCCTATGCTGTCAAAAATTAAAACAAGAAGTGAGATCTTCACTCCATACAAATTCGCAGAGAATATATTTTCTGGGCTCAACATATATAGTACAAGCAGAATTTTTTGAATTTTAATACAAGTCCAAAAGAAATTCTCATATTTCAAAATCCATTTTCTGTGTAGGTGAGGAGCTTCCATTTAACCTTTGATTGGAAGTATTAATGTTCAGTACAATAACACACTGAAAGGCAAATATCAAGGAAAGACATAGTAGAATTCTATAAATGCCTTCAAGTGATGAGTACTCTTAATTAAAATCATATGTTTATTTTATGATTGAGATCAGTATTCAAAAGTATCTTATTTGGACAAGACATTTTCTTGTTTTGTAAGGAACTATTTAACATCTCAATTTGTCTTGGCCTGCAAAGGCTAAAATCTTTATCATCTGGCCCTTTTCAGGGAAAAAACAAAAAACAACTCTCTTTCCCTGTGTAGAGGGGTCTGTGAATCTGTGGGTGTCTGAAAGTGCAGGAAAACCTCTTTTAAAGTGGCATGGAAGGATTGCTTGCTAGGGAAAGTTTGGTAAATATGAAGTCTAATTATTCTGATTTAGCAAGCAAAGCTTGTCTGTAGTCATGTACTTTAATCAAAAATAGAAGTGGACCTGAAGCTACATCCTTCTACCATAAACCCAATGTGCAATTTAGTTTCAGCAAATACCACCATCTGTCTCTCATCAGTGTTGCCAATTTGAATTTTTATTAGTTTTATAATTTTGTTTGTATTTCATTTGTATGCCTTGTACTAGATTCACTCATCAATAAGAGTTATCTGGGTATGGAGTTTAACATTATATTTGCTCATATATATGTAACATTATAAAAATATAGTCAATAGTCACAACTCTGAGGTCAACATTTTTTTTCTTCACAAGAGTCAAGTTAAATACTTGAGTTTGAGAAAGCACTACCTTAAGTCACATTTCCCCAATGTCAGAGCCATTGTCTCAGAACCTCTTAATCCTCCCAGATATATTTTCATTTACGGAAGAAGAAATTTGTGAATACACATAAATCTCTCACTTCAAGAAGTGTTAAGAAGTTAAGTAAAATAGTTCTCATCAAATGCTCATGGAAATGACAGAGTATCCAGAAGAGGTTATAATAGGCAGAATCAAATACCTGGTCTTACCTCTTCAGGAGCAATGTTCTGAGACTTAATACGTGCACAGAATCATGTAGGAGAGCTTGTTTCACACAGATTCCTCAACTTCCTTTTTTTATTTTTTTAGGAAAAGCCTTAACTTTTTTGTTCTACTTAGTTGTACAGGACAGCAGAATGCATTTCAATTCATTGTACACAAATGGAGTGCAACATTTCAATTCTCTGATTGTACATGGTGTAGGGACGCACCATTCATGTAATCATACGAGTGCCTAGGGTAATGATGTCCAGCTCATTCTACCATCTTTCCTATCCTCATAACCCCTTCTCCACTCTCCCCTTTGGCCAATCCAAAGATTCTCCATTTTTCCCATGCACTCCCCTCATCATAGATCAGCATCCACTAATCAGAGAAAACATTCAGCCTGTAGTTTTTTGGGATTAACTTACTTCGCTTAGCATAATATTCTCCAATTCCATCCATTTACCTGCAAATGCCACAATTTTATTCTCTTTTAATGTTGATTAATATTCCATTGTGTACATATAACACAATTTCTTTTTTAAAAGATATTTATTTTTTTAGGTGTAGATGGACACAACACAATGCCTTTATTTTTATATGGTGCTGAGGATCGAACCCAGGTCCCGCCCGTGCTAGGTGAGCACTCTACTGCTGAGCCACAATCCCAGTCCCAATTTCTTTTTTTTAATGGCAGAGTATATAGTAAATTTTTATTTTATGTTACAATTATGTTATGTATGTTACAATTATACATAATAATGGGATTTGTTGTTACATTTGTACACATAAACACAATACAATAATAAAATTTGGTCAATTTCATTCCCTAATACTTTCCTTTCCTTCTCCTCCTTCCTCTCCCTGGTCCCCCCTTCCTATACTAACACAATTTCTTTATCCATTCAACTACTGATGGGCATCTAGGTTAGTTTCACAGTTTAGTTATTGTCAATTCGGCTGCTATAAACATTGGTGTGGGAATGTCACTATAGTATGCTGATTTTAAGTCCTTAGGGTATAAACTGAGAAGTGGGATAGCTGGGTCAAATGGTGGTTCCATTCCAAGTTTTCTGAGGAATGTCCATACTGCTTTCCAAAGTGCTTGCACCAATTTTCAGTCCCACCAGCAATGTATGAGTGAACCTTTTGCCCCATATCCTTGCCAACACTTATTTTTTTTAAATATTATTTAGTTGTAAATGGATCTTTTATTTTATTTACTTATATGCGTTGCTAAGGATTGAACCTAGGGCCTCACACATGCCAGGCAAGTGCTCTACCACTGAGCCACAACTCCAGCCCCTCGCCAACAATTATTATTGCTTGTATTCTTGATATCTGCCATTCTGATGAGGGTGAGATGAAATTTTAGAGTAGTTTTGATTTGCATTTCTCTAATTACTGAAGATGTTGAACACTTTTTCATATATTTGTTGATTGCATGTATATCTTCTTCTGATAAGTGTCTGTTCAATTCCTTAATTCATTTATTGATTAGGTTGTTTGGTTTTTTAGTATTAAGTTTTTTGAGTCTTCGCCAATTGCATCCAAAAACATTGAAAAGATACTGTTCTACGATCAGGTAGGGTTCATCTCAGGGATGTATAAAATTGGTATAACATACAAAATCAAAAAAAACATACATCACATCAATAGACTTAAAGACATGAATTATATAATTATCTCAATAGATGCTGAAAAAGCATTCAATAAAATATAGCACCTCTTCATATTCAAAACACTAGAAAAACTAGGGATAGTAGGAACATATCTCAACATGATAAAGGCTATCTATGCTAAGCCCCAGGCCAACATCATTCTAAATGGAGAAAAATTGGAAACATTCCCTCTAAAAACTGGAAGAGGACAGGGATGTCCTCTTTTACCACTTCTATTCAACATCATCTTTGAAACTCTAGTTAGAGCAATCAGACAGGTGAAAAATGAAAGGGATAAGAATAGGAAAAGAAGAACTCAAATTTTCACTATTTGCTGATGACATGATTCTATATTTCGAAGATCCAAAAAATTCCACCAGAACACTTCTAGAACTAATAAATAAATTCAGCAAAGTAGCACAATATAAAATCAATACCCATAAATCAAATGCATTTCTATACATAAGTGATGAACCCCCCCAAAAGAGAAATTAGAAAAACTACCACATTCACAATAGCCTCAAAAAAATTAAAATACCTCGGAATCAATGTAACAAAAGAGTTGAAAGACCTCTACAATCACAAGTACAGAAAACTAAAGAAAGAAGTTGAAGAAGACCTTAGAATATGGAATGGAAAAATCTCCCATGCTCTTGGATAGGCTGAGTTAACATTGTCAAAATGGCCATACTACCAAAAGTGTTATACAAAGTTAATGCATTCCTATTAAAATACCAATGACATTCTTCATAGAACTAGAAAAAGCAATCATGAAATTCATTTGGAAAAATAAAGAGACCTAGAATAGCCAAAGCAATCCTTAGCAAGAAAAGCGAAGCAGGAGGCATCACAATACCAGAACTTAAATTATACTACAGAGCATTAGAAACAAAAACAGCATGGTATTGGTACCAAAACAGACATTTAAACCATGGTACAAAATAGAAAACACAGGGACCAACCCACATAAATACTAGACAAAGGTGCTAAAAATATACATTGGAGAAAATATAGCCTCTTCAACAAATGGTGCTAGGAAAACTGGAAATCCATATGTAGCAAAATGAAATTAAACCTCTATCTTTCACCCTGCATAAAAACAACTCAAAGTGGATCAAAGACTTAGGCAGTAGAACAGAGACCCTGTATCTAATAGAAGAAAAAGTATACCCAGATCTTCATCATGTAGGATTAGGACCTGACTTCCTTAACAAGGCTCCTAAAGCGCAAGAAGTAAAATCAAGAATCAATAATTGGGATGGACTGAAACTATAAGCTTCTTCTCAGCAACCGAAGCAATCAATAACATGATGAGAGAGCCTACAGAATAAGAGAAAATTTTTACCACACGCACCCCAGATAGAGCATTAATCTCCAGGATATACAAAGAACTCAAAAAACTTACTACAGATTCCCCAACTTCTCTCTCAAAGATTCTCACTCAGTTATTCTAGAGCAAGACCCAGGAGTGTTCATTTCTGACAAACATGTCAGTAGGTTCTGATGCTGAGGACACATGGACCAGTATGATTTGAAAAACATGCCTTACTGGTTCCTGATTTCCTCACTTTCATTCTGTTGTATGCTTTAGATTCCAGGGCATCTATCTCAAATTTCAAGTTGTTTTGTTTTTTTTTTGTTTTTTCTCTACAAAGACTCCTTACTATAAGAGGTGAGGCAGAAAGAATTCAGCTCATTCCACCATAGCATTTCATTAATTATTACAAATTCCAAACCATACTTTTTATAGATCATTCTGGAACAGAGCAACGTGTGGAACCTTTTGCTGGTAACCTAACTAAAAATAAGTTTCTTGCCTTCATATTTAAAGAGTCAAATATCAAATAAGGAAACTTTTAATTGAAAATTAAAATATGACCAAGATTCTGTGCAGCGATTTTTAAAAGCCTCGATAACATAAACAATCTTTACATTTTAGTGATTATCTGAAATCTCCACTCAAGGTTCAAACACACATGAGAAAGCCCTTGCTTCATTGCCTATGAAACAAGTGAATACTTTCATTTTGGACGGGAACCACTATACCAAAACATGCTTAAGGTTGAAGACAGAAAACTTACTACTTAACTATATTACAGAGCAGTAGTAACCCTAGCATCTAAATAAGACTTTAGGTATGTGAGCCACCCAAAATTTAGGACACGTCCTCAGCTAACTTTGCTGAGGAAACCAGACTACTTGTCTCTGATTTGTAATGAAAATATCTACACAAGTCACCCTCCATAGCCAATCCCCACTGCTCATTAAAACATCATATATTTATTAAGAAGGAAAAACTTTCTAACTCTGGAAAAATTACAGGATACATGCTTACCTGGTAGCAAAACCTTGATGGCAGAATATTCTGATTTGGTTCAGGTCCTGATGAAGAGGTGACTGGAGGAGACGTGGGTTCACTGCCCGGTCTCCTCACTGTGAACCTGGAAAACAATGGATCTTACTTTACCAAAGGACCATGAGTGTAGCAAATAACGTGACAACAGTATTCTCCCAGAAAAAGAGGCGAAATAACAACCTTACTGTTTTGTGATATTCCTTACACACTCTTCTGTGGCTCTGCCATTTAAAGCATTAATTGCTTTATTCTCAATTTCAGTAACTTCTCTTAAGATTGCCTCATGTTTCCTGACCCCCCATGTCTCCCTGGCTTCAGTCTCTGTTTGGTGAACCCCCTGATCAAGGTTTTTGACAAACGTTCCTCCTGACTCCCAAATCACACACACACACCCCATGGACTCCAGCCTGGCTCCTCTCAGGCTTCCTCTCCACACCCAGCTCACCGCCATGCCTCTGCCCACGCTGCATCAGGACAAGCCTGCCAGTCTGGCAGCTGTGGATGGGGTGGCCGTGCTAGCTCTTGCATGGGATAGAGCATACATCTCTCCGGACTCCCTCCCATCCCGCCCCTGTGCAGCCCTGCGCACACTGTAACAATGCCTCTTGTGTGTCATAGCTATGTCATGACCCTCCTCAGGACCTATGTCACCCCCTCACTTCTTTCAGATTCCTAGTACTCTGTACATAAAGTACAGTTCAATATTTGCCCCCCAGATGGTGATGAATTATGAGAGGTGTCATTTTTGAATGGTTTGGTCTGTAAGGTTGGGATGAGAAAAGACGAGAGGAGAGAAGGGGTACAGCTTTAGGGAGCCTATAGTAGCCCCCAAATCCTCATTTTATCTTCACCCTCACTTACCCTATTTCACAGATGTCTAGATATTAGTTGACTCCACAGGATTTTTCCTAGCTAAATAGATTCCCTCTTTGATAATCAAGAAAAAACAAGTACACAAACACCATCAATATAAAATACTGTTTTAGCTTAGTATTTATCCTTATAACAGCATGATTTATATTTGGGAAGGCATTTGTATGATTTATTATTGCACATGGATACAGTAACATCCCACCAATGTGGCATTATAATGAAGGAATTAATACTATATAAATAAAATTTCTGGATAAATGAAAACAACCTCCTTAAAGACTTTAAATCTTTTTTTTTTTTACCATTTTTGATGGGATACTTAGTTTTCAAAGTAATAAAATTGAACACTGCACAAGTCACATAATTGAGACTCCATGGATATCTTTCTAAAATACATACAGATGTCTATGGCCATACCACCTTGAATGTACCCGAAATCATCTGAAATACATATAGATGACTGCCTCGTTAGAAAATGAAAAATTAAATAAAATTTAACTTTTTTGCATGACCTCTCCAGAGCATCAATAACAGCATCCATTATTAAGTATTATAAAATTTCAGTAGAGCCAGGTATGGGGGCACACACCTGTAATTCCAACAGCTGGGGAGGCAGAGGTAAGAGGATAGCAAGTTCAAAGCCAGCGTCACCAACTTAGTGAAAACCTAAGCAAATTTGCAACACCCTGTCTCAAAAAATAAAAAAGTGCCTAGGGTTGTGACTCAGTGGTAGAGTGCTCACCTCGCATGTGTGAGGCACTATGTTCAATCTTCAGCACCATGTAATAAATAAATAAAGGTATTCTGTCCATCTATAACTAAAAAAAATTTTTTAAATGAAATAACAAGGACTGGGGATTTGTCTCAGTGTAAAGCCCCTCTGGGTTCAATCTCCAATGCCCAAAAAAAAAAAAAAAAAAAAAGTAGTAATTTTGTTTCTTAAAAGTCTTGCCTATTAATGTTATATTGACAGATGATTCTTTCCCTTCTTCCTGCAGCACTAAACCCAGGGCCACTGAGCTATATCCCCATCCTTTTTATTTTTAATTTTGAGACAGGGTCTCACAAAGTTGCCAAGGCTGGATTCAAACTTACGATCCTCCTGCCTCAGCCTCCCAAGTCACTGAGATCATAATCTTAAATTGCCAGCTGATTCTTCAGGTTATTATTTTACCTGCCAACCCTTTCTAATTTACTGCTTCTAATCTATATCAGACCAGGAAAGCAGACAATCAAACTTAAGAGTTAGAAACGTGTACACCACTGATGGGAATGTAAAATGGCACAGCCACTATGGAAAACAGTATGGTAGTTCCTCAAAAAGTTAAAAGTAGAATTCTACATGATTCAGCAATTCCATTTCTGGGTATATACCCAAAAGAACTGAAAGTAGGGTGTTGAAGAAATATTTGTATATCCATTTTTATAGCAACATTTTTCATGCTAGCCAAAGGATGGACACTAGTGACCATCAAGAGAGGAATAGAGGGGCTGGGGTTGTGGCTCAATGGTAGAGCGCTTGCTTGGCACATGAGAGGCCCTGGGTTCGATCTTTAGCACCATAAAAAGAAATAAATAAAATAAAGGGACTGTGTCCAACTACAGCTAAAAAAATAAATACTAAAAAAAGAGAGAGGAAATGATAAACAAAATGTAGTATATACGTATAATGGAATATTATTCAACCTTATAAAGGAAGAAAACTCTGATTCATGCTACAACATGGATAATCCTTGAGACCATCATGCTAAGTGAAATACGCCACTCACAAAAGGACATATACTGTATAATTCCACTTACATGAAGTACCTAGAGTAGTCAAATTCACAGAGACAGAAAGTAGAAGAGTGGTTTCCAGGAGTTGGGGGAGTGGGAAATGGCAAGTTGTGTAATGGGTACAGTTTTAGCCTTACAAAATAAAAGGAGTTTTGGAGATCTGTTGTACAATGTGAATACTTAACACTACTGAACTGTACATTTTAAAATGGTTAAGATGATAAATTTTATGTTGTGTATTTTACCACAGTTAAAATAACTTTTTTTTTTTTTAAAAGTTAGGTGCTGGGGTGGTGGCCCAGTGGTAGAGTGCTTGCCTAGCATGTGTGAGGCACTGGTTTGATTTTCAGCACTGCATATAAATAAGTAAAATAAAGGTTCATTGACAACTAAAAAATATTTTTTAAAAAGTTAGATGCATGCATGAATTCAAGCAAAAATAGTTCTTGTATTCTTGGTGGCATGGATAAGGGTGCTGAACAAACAAAGTTTGGGTCTTCATGGAGCTTATATTATAATACATAATGGCATTCTTACCTTTGCAGTCTACCTAATAAAATGCATTATTTTACAATATTGGTTTTCACAAAATTAAAGTTTTACCCAAGAATATGTTACAATCTGTCTTATTTCATGTTGCTGTAACAAAATACCTAAAATTGAATGCTTTATAAAGAAAAGTGGTTTGTTTAGCTCATCAAATGGAGCCCCAAGAAAACGGCATGGCATCTGCTTGGTTTCTGGTGAGGGCTTCAGGGTGGATAACATTACATGGGGGGAGCATGTGCAGAAGAGAGGAAAATAACCAAGGGGTAAACTTGCTTTATAACAACCCACTCTGGTGGTAACTAATCCAGTCCCTCAAGAGTCAACTTACTCCTACAAGACCAAATCCACTCTTGAACCACCTTACCCTATCTCTGGAGAAAGAAGTCAATCCATCCATGAGTGTGGAGCCTCCCATGACCTAATTATTTTTTTCAAGGTCCCACCATGTCTCAGCATTATTACCAGGGGAATCAAATCTCAACATGAGTTTCACTGGGGATAAAACATACCCAAACCATCACACTGACCTATTTCAATGAAAAATACATCTGAAGTTTAAATATCTTAATTCTAAAAGAGCATAATGATTAAAATTTTTAAATCAACGGCCAGACCATATATATTAATAGCACTCTGATGCTCAATCTGCAGCAAACTCCTCCAGAAATCTATCCCTATCTTCAATAAATAACTCAGGAAATCAGCCTGCCATCAATCAGGCATACAGGAAGAAGCCAGATTACTGTACCTACTGGTAATCCAGGGAGCTAAACAATAACTTCCATTACAGGACTTGAAAAATAACTGATAGCTTCCCCACTTCTAGTTTAGAACCAGCCTAAGCTTCCCCACTTCTAGCTTAGGACTAATCAGAAAAAGACAAAAGTGCACCCCAAATCAGTCACATAGGATGTCCTGCTTCCAGTTAGGCCTCCTACAGCTTCCTCATGCCAATAGCCTCTATCAAGACGCACCTGAATCCTTCCCTTTTTTCCACTCTGCAGTTTCGGGCCTACTTTCAGTCTCCGCCATAATCAATCATGGCTGACTCCCTTGATACAGAAGCTCAGGATAGAAAAGCCTTTGCTTTTCTCGGTTGGTCTTCATTTATTTCCCCAGATGTATATCACATAATTGCAAATTGCTACTCAATTCAAGAAATAATTAATAATTAATTACCAAAATTCATAAGACTACCAAAAACTGTTTAAACTACTGGGCTACTAGCAAGATCACTTTCCTGGCCCATTGCCATCTCTGCCCACCTCTACCTCTCAGACCAGATTGCCAGCACATTCTCCAGTCCTTCAACAGAGCTGTGATCACATGTACTAAATAGTACTGCAATTTTATTATAAGAACATAATTTTTAACAATTTCTTACTTGACAAATTATTTTAAAACAAATTCTTTTGCCATTTAGACTTGTGGTTAAATGATTTTTTTTTTTTCAGAGAGTGAGAGATGGAGAGAGAGAGAGAGAGAGAGAGAGAGAGTGAGAGAATTTTAATATTTACTTTTTAGTTCTCGGCGGACACAACATCTTTGTTTGTATGTAGTGCTGAGGATTAAACCCGGGCCGCATGCATGCCAGGCGAGCGCGCTACAGCTTGAGCCACATCCCCAGCCCTTAAATGATTTTCTATTGTAGTTACTTTAGGCATTGAGAAAAAGTTTCCATTTCTTGTTCACTGTAATGTTTGTGGAAGGCTGGAGTGGCCCCAAAAGATGAAATCCTGTAAGAGTAAAAGAAATTGAAGTTAAAGTGTAAAAGACCGGGCATTGTAAAGTTTCTAAGCTGCAAGGCCTGAGTTAAAAAGTAAAGGACCAGGTATTGTTAAGTTCCTATGCTACACCCCCAAAACCTGAAATTCCTGTAGCTGTTAGGACAATACCCGGAACTGCCCAGTAAATATTCCCCCTGACCATCTGGTTGTTTAATAACCTAGGACCCTGTGCGGCCTGGCACGTTGGCATGGCAGGACCTAAACCAATCAGTTTGAATGTGTACCCCGATTTAGAACTGACCTATCACCCCCGCCCAACCTGTTCCCGCCAATGAATGTACTAATCGTGTTTAGGAATTGTTGTTTGATTTTCCCGTGGTGTATGATGATTTGTTAAAGGAGACTGTGATGTATGCAAAGCCCCCGCCCTCCCCAAAAAGTGTACTTAAACACTGTTCAAGCCCTGCTCGGGGCTCTGGGCTGCTCTCCCTTCTTGAGTGAGCACGGAGCCCCAGCGCGCTGGATTGGATCCTCAATAAACCCCTTTTGCTGTTGCATGGGCCGCGGTCTCTTGGTGGTCTCTTCCTCCGACGTTCGCCGGATCCTTACAATCCAAATAATCAGGCCATGTGTACATCCTAATCAAGAATGTCAAGAGATTAGGAAGGATTTGTGTTTGCTTGGATCTGAATACTACCTATAGTATACATTAGGCATAAAAAAGCACTTAATAAAACTAAGCAGACTATGAAACCAAGTTATCATTGCAATTGATATTGGTTTTAAACCACATAAGGTGCTTGTCTCCCTGTATCTCCAAGTACATGACCTCCTCCTATTCCACTGACAGCCACCATTTTCCTCAGGCAGGATTATAATTCTTGTGACAGGAAGGCAAAGAGAAAGAATAAATGTTTCATTATTGCAGTTTAGTTTTTGCTTTTGATAACTTTTAAGATCAAAAACAGAAAAGATTTTCAAATTCCAAATGTTTCCTCTTTATATTTCAAGAGACAGACTTGACTGGGTCATGGATTATTATAATGGTATGATTTTTAAACAATGAATGGTCATTTGAAAATTTAAAGTAAAATAGAAATTTAATTTAAACCACAATGTAAGTGAATCCTTGAAATAGAAAGGAAAATAGGAAGCTGGGTGTAGTGTGCACGCTGTAATCCCAGCAACTGGGGAGGGTAAGGCAGGAGGATCCTAAATCTGAGGACAACCTGGGAAAATTAGCGAGGTTATCCTCTCAAAAAAAAAAAAAAATTAAAGGGCTGGGGATGTAGCTTAGTGGTAGAGCAGCTGCCTGGTACTCGTGAGGTCATGGGTTCAATCAGTAACATGTGTAAGTGGGGACAGAGAGCAGTAGGAAAAGCCCTTCTCTTTCAAGTCTGGGAATGGAAAGCAGCAGCAAGACAAGAGTCCTAATTTTTCTTTTCTAGTCAAAATATTATCAGTGAGCCAATTATCTCAGGGGCAGGGTGAGCAGAGAGGGTGGCATCTGATAGTTTAAGGGGAGACCTTAGAAATTCCTACCAGTTTTCCCACTGTTTTTCTCATGGAGTTGATACCCCCAGTGACGAGTTCTGCTTCCTCACACGTTGAAGTTTGAACCTTAGAGAAGCACGCAGAGGCAAGCATAGAAAGCAGGGCTTATTTTAAAAGGGGTAACACAGACTTCTTCTGGGAGGGAGAAGGGGGCCATAGCTGGTATCCTTTTTGTCTTAGGCATCCTTTGTTCTCCTGCCCTCTTCCCCTTATCTTTCTCCTTCCTGCATATGTGACTAGGCCTAGGAAATACTGCTTGGTGGGATGGCCAAAAGGTGGGAAACAGGTGGGCTGAAGGGGTAAGGGCAGGATGGAGCACCCAGGACCCATTAATTAACAACCTTAGGGCTCCCTTTAGGGAGGGGAAATTCCTGGGACAGGTTAACCTGGCAAGAGGCTGGAGCAGGGGCAGGTTCTTCATAAGGATAGAGGAAGGGCTTCAAAGGAATTAACATTTTAATCCCTCAGGGGACAGTCTCTAACTTCCTGAACTCAAAATTGGCCTCCTAGATCCGACCTGACTCGATTTACCTATCTACACTGACTGCCTGTCTAATTCTGCCTTCAGAGTCACTAACTAAACTGTATTTCAAATTACTCTCTAATTTATAATTTTTACTTCAATGCATTACATAATCAATTTTAGAATTCATTATTCAGGCGTTTCCTGAGTTTTACCCTACTTTCTAACCACACCTCCATCTCTGTGGGCAAATGGAAAAGGTTAAACAGCAAAGGATTCTTTCATTGAAAATCACATATTATTTGTTATCTTTTTTTAGAGCTTGAATGTGTTACTTGTGCCATTTCATGAAAAGAAGAAAAAACACATTTTTGAGGAAAATGATCAATTTTCATACAGGGCTTCTTTTGAATCCTTGTAAAAAAACCAAGGAGCCTGGATACAGGATATCATTTTAACTCCCTCTAGCGGGCAGTTTGAAAATTTTAGTAGGTTTGAGTTTTGCATTCTTTGCTCCCTTTTAAAACAATCATTTTTTCGTAGCAAGGTTTTGGGGGAAATGATTGATTGATTAGTTTTATAGAAAACATTACATTTAATCTTTATTTATTGCTAATATTTGTATGTAGGACTTTAGATTTAGAAAATAAAAATACAGAACACCCAGTAAAATTTCAATTTTGAGGATCTTGCAACCCCAACACCCAGGTCAATGCAGATCAACAGATCCACACTGTTAGAGCTTTCCAGATAATTCCAAAATTAAGAGCCAGTCCTCTAAGCAGGGAACAACAAGCATTCTCTGTGAAGGGCCCAAATAAATAAACAAGTAAATAAATAAAACCTAAATATTTAGGCTTTGCAAGCCACACAGTCTCTGTTACAAAATTACCTAATTCTGCTCTTGTATCACAGAAGCAGACAATACAAAAATGACTAAATACTTAAATTTGAATTTTATAGAATTTTCATGTGTCATTACATATAATTCCTTTGACTATTTCAGTCCTTTTAAAATATAAAAGCCATACTTAGCTCTAGAGTAAACCAGGATCTGTAGGTCAAATTCTGTCCTCTGCCTGTTTTTTTTTGGGGGGGGGGGGGCACTCGACCACTGAGTCACATCTCTGGCCTTATTTTGTATTTTTTATTAGAGACAGGGTCTCACTGAGTTGCTTAGCGCCTTGCTAAATTGCTAAGGCCAGCTTTGAACTCTTGAGCCTCCTGCCTCTGCCTCCCAAGCCCCTGGGATTACAGGCATGCACCACCGCTCCCTGCCTCTCTGACTGTTTTTGTAAATAAACTTATTCCTCTTTCCTCTTCCTGGTTTTCCTCTTGTAGAATATTTCCATTAATTCTTCAAGCAAGATAAATTCATACAACAGACAAAATGAATCTACTCAATAATGATTCCATGGTGCAATGTGGGGCTTTTATTTCAGGAATTGGCTTATATTTGTCAGGAGATCATTTTAAAAATGAATTGATATCATTACATTCTACCCATGAATTAGCATAAAGCCAGTGTATTATTTTAGCAAAATTGTTCTTTAACCAGATAGACCACGAAGTGCTTTCCTCTTATGTGTATAAATCTAGGTTCAACAACTATAAAAAGAAATGCACATACCTATTGTAACAATATATCAGACCACATTTTTATATTTTTCTTTGTAATTACATCTGTGCTCATGCCTTGTGAAACAAAAAATAGCTATGATAATCGGTTAAATCCAGATGGTAGCTCACCAAGTTCCTTACTCAGATAGGAAGGCATTTGAAGGGGGGGGGGGGGAAGGCGGGGGGGGGGGGGGAGAGCAAGAGACATCTACCTAAGATTTTTCTGATACTTATTTTATTGACATTTTACATCTTTTCCTTTTAGGCGTTTTTTTTTCTTTGTCTGAATAAATGATTTTTAAGCCCTACCAAAATGCATAGCATCCAAGACAAATGGTACATTCAAAATTTCCTTTACAGCCCCCGGGGGTGGTGGTACATGCCTGTAATCCAGTGACTCAGGAGGCTGAGGCAGAAGGATCACGAGTTCAAAGCCAGCCTCAACAACTTAGTGAGATCCTAAGCAACTCAGTGAGACCCTGTCTCTAAATAAATTATAAAAAGGACTGGGGATGTGGCTCAGTAGTAAAGAGCCCCTGGGTTCAATCCCCAGTACCAAAAATAAATTTCCTTTAGAAATTAGAATTTTAATTATTTTTTTAATTATGTCTTCTTTTTTTTTATATAGAGAGAGAATTTTTTTAATATTTATTTTTTAGTTCTCGGCAGACACAACATCTTTGTTTGTATGTGGTGCTGAGGATCGAACTCAGGCCGCACGTATGCCAGGCGAGCGTGCTACCGCTTGAGCCACATCCCCAGCCCCTAATTATGTCTTCTTAACTTTCCAACAGATGGATGAATCCTACTGGTCTATAGGGAATGGTTAAGGTATTAGGTATCTACAATGATGTTCTCTGCTTCACAAAGGGCATTGCGTTCCTGGAACAGTACATCTCTATCACCACCACAACACAATTGAGGCCAAGTTTCAGGTCACAGCAGAGGAGGGAAAAAGGGTCTCTATGGAAGCAGTTCTCAATCCCGCTGGGTATCAGAGGTATCAGAGTCGTCTGCAGAGCTTTACAAAAATATAGTTTCCCTAGAGTTTCTGATTCAGTATCCTGGGCTTGTGGCACCCATCTCCCTGGTTTTATTGATACACAGAGAGCTTTTCCTTCCTATTGTGTGTGTTCAGAAACATGACATGTGTCTCCTGACAACACCCTTCACTGCTGAATTCGCCTCTGAATGTTTCAAATATTCTACCGAATGAACCAGGAGCTTGAGAGCTCTAAATTCATTCCATATTCTAAAGGTGTGGCTCTATAAATTCTTTCTTAAATGTTTTGCTTCTCTGCCCCAGCAGCTGACATAACTGCAATCTTCCCCCCCACCCCCCCACCCCAGTGCTGGGGATGGAATCCAGGGCCTCAGGCAAGATAAGCAAGCACTCTACCACTGAGCTACATCCCCAGTCCCTGTGGCAAGTTCCAAAGATGTGTAAAAAGATGTCTTTTTAGCTGGGTGTGGTGGCACAGAGTTATAGTTCCAGCTACTCTACAGGTCAAAGCAGGAGGATCACAAGTTCAAGGTCAGCCTTGGCAACCAGAGAGAGCCTGTTTCAAAATAAAAAATAAAAAGGGATGGATATGTAGCTCAGTGGTAAAGTGTTTGTCTAGCATGTTCAAGGCCCTGGGTTTGATCCCCAGCACTACAATAAACAAACAAACAAAAAACCCTCTCTTCAGTTTCTGTCC